>NC_081386.1:7229079-7839913 GCF_030684315.1 Stegostoma tigrinum
TCCCTTCACCAACTCCTCCAGAACGTTTCATGATTTTTTTTGCTGCACAGCTAGAATCATGTTATTCTTGGTAAAGGTTTTATTTGTTATTGATCTGTTAGCTGATAGATGAGATCTAAGGCACATTTATCAAAGTGGCAGTATATTGAGCATGTATCCCAGCAGGATTATTTATTACTTTAGATATTTCTAACCAGTTTTCATCATTTATTTTGGCACAATTTGGCTCTTCTTCTGAAACAAAAAAAACTTGAATACCACCACTGCTGGTGGACTCTATATCACAAATCCCACTATGTGCAATCAATTTTATTGCACAGTCACAGTTTGAAAGTATGCACTAAAAGGTTTAAAAGTTTGAAACTGTTCTCCAGCTCTGTTTTTATTCCTGATGTGTAAAACGTTTGCAACAGTAAAGCCCCACAACCAAAAGAAATGAAACTAACTAATCAAAAGCACAATGAAAATTCAGGGATTTGGTTGGAATCATTTGCTCTAGTGTAATGTAGAAAAGACTTGTAAAATCTTTGCCCACATTGGAGAAGAGTATTTCAGAAATCCTTGAATTTCATCTGCTGCCCACACATGTCTCCATTTTCACAACAGCCAGTTAGTCAATGATCCACTTTCTATTTAAAGAAATCTATATGTAGCACACAACAGATTCATGAGCACATAAAACTATCTTGCAAATTTACTCATCCCACCATGCTCCCATTGGGGAGCAGACTTGATTCCAATCCAACAAGATAGTTTATGTTCCCACTACAGCGGCCAAACAAATTGCTCAAATGGTGCAGCAAGAGGCCCACACCACTTCCGGAAGCAATTGGAGATGAACTGCCTGAACTGTTCTGCCAAAACCGAGAGAAGAAAACAAACAACAAACCATTCACAATTTTAGAACTAACTCTTGGCAAAGTACCTGTACTAACATCAATGCACTTGTTTTCAATTTTCCCCCTCCTCTAATTGCTAAATATGCTTTTAAGTTAATTAGGTTAATGACCCCGGTAAAACAAAAGGGATTTGATACAGGTATATCTAGCCTCTGGACAGCTCTAATCCAAGATGATTAACCCTGTCTCAGGGATTCTCAAGAGCACAAAATGTACTTTTTTTTAAAAAAGGAATTTAGGGTGGCACAGTGATTGGCACTGTTGATACACATCGCCAGGGTCCCAGATTTGATTCCAGCCATGTGAGAGACTGTCTGTACGGAGTTTGCATGTTTTCCCCATTGGGTTCCCCCCCGCCGGGTGCTCCAGTTTCCTTCCACGGTCCATTTATTGTCACATGTAATTAATCAACGTAAAATACTTCGAGAAGTATATCCCATCATGATGAATCAGTGGCATTATCATTAACTTAAAAAAAATTTTTAAAAAAAAGATAAATTTAGAGAAAGTCTAAATTTTTCTTCTCTGCTGCTACAGTCCCATTCCAGGCGCTGGTTAGGAGGAATGGCTGTGCTAAATTGCCTCATGTTATGCAGGATAGGTGGACTAGCCATGGTAAATGCAGGGTTACAGGGAAGGTAGGAGACGTAGGATGCTCTTCTGAGTGTCAGTGCTGACGTGATGGGCTGAATAGCTTCTATTTACACTGTAGAGATTCTATGACAAATTGCAATATTTTAACCTGGTAGCAGTCCTGAAAAATCAACATCATCTTGCTGCTGGTATTGCTACTGTCAATGACAGCCCTTTTAAAGCAAAGCAGCAAAGACCAACCTCTAATAATATTTGGCCTGACATGATATTGAGATCTTAAATAATTTCTCCTTTTACAATTCTAAATTTCTATATCCATACGCATAATAGAAACTTCCAACATAAACTAGAAACCCTGGGGTCCTACCTTCTCACCGATGAGTTCTGGGTTGCTTCAGCTTGGAATCTCTCAGGATGTCAACTTGTACTGCAAAGAAATTTTTGTATCTGAAGAAATACTTGCTCCAAAATTGCTGAAATGTACATTTAACCACATGTCAAAATTTCAAATTATTATGTAAAAATAAAGGTTTAAATATAAGATTTCCAAAGTGACAACTTGATTTACGTCTGCAATTATGCTTCATTTGAAAACCACGGTAGGTTTCCGCAATCCATGTGCAGCTCCACACGAAGAGGGAACAGCAATGAAAAATAGTAAATTGTTAAAATTTCTTCACAGAGTAGAGTCATTGAATCCCTACAATGTGGAAGGCGGCCATTTGGCCCATCAAGTCCACACCAAGCCTCCAAACAGCATCTGACCAGGCCCACCCTAGCCCTGTAGCCCTTCATTTACCATGGCTAATCCACCTAACCTGCACATCCCTGGACATTATGAACAATTTGGCATGGTCAATTCACTTAACCTCCACATCTTTGGACTGTGGGAGGAAACCTATGCAGATGTGGAGAAAACGTACCAACACCACACAGACGGTCACCTGAGGGTGGAATCAAACCTGGCCCCTGGCGCTGTGAGGCAGCAGCGCTAACCTGAGCCACTGTGTTGTCTCTTTCTGCTCATTTTACTATTGGTACTTTCAAAACAAATGTTTGATTTCAAGATCACAATTTGTGCATTTTTTCCACGGCTTTTCCTGTTGCATTTCTAAAGTAACAGCAGACATGTGACTTGGCGTTTTAGTGCCTTCTAAACTAGCAGTGTCAAACAAGCACTAATGGACCAGATTTCGGAGGAAGGTCACAGGTCCTACAATTCTGAGTTTGCAGATAATCCCCCTTATAACATCATGGATTAAGAGGCAAATCAAAAGCATATACCCATATTGTGCACGGTGTTGGGAGTGCACAGCTGTCATTCTGTTTGCTGGGGTCCTATAAATAGTGAAGCCAAGCCCATCCAGATATCATCATATGCAACTGAGGATTGATTCCTCAATTATTACATGAAAGTCATATTGTTGCAATATTGTTCTACATTTTTGTTTTTAGAAAGCCAGCTCACATCAGGCCAACACATGCGGGCTGTTTTCAGCTCTCTAAACCACAGATTCAACTGATGAATGTAAAAATAGCTTAATCCAGTTATAAGCATTAAACTTGACATTTCATTCCTATTATCTCCGGATTCAGTACTTTTGCACCCTCTCTCAATAAAACATGTCACGTAAAAATTGGTGACAGAATATTGAAGTTTGATCAATCGTACCAACTCCTACCTTTCAAGCAGGAATCACAGGATAATAGTATCAGAGATAATGGGAACTGCAGATGCTGGAGAATCAAAGATAATAAAATGTGAGGCTGGATGAACACAGCAGGCCAAGCAGCATCTCAGGAGCACAAAAGCTGACGTTTCGGGCCTAGACCCTTCATCAGAGAGGGTCAAGGCCCGAAACGTCAGCTTTTGTGCTCCTGAGATGCTGCTGGGCCTGCTATGTTCATCCAGCCTCACATTTTATTATCACAGGATAATATCCCAGTATGCAAATCAATTGTAGCAGTGTAACTGGTACATCGGTGAGATCCCTGAGACTCAGAATGTTTCGAAGAGCACCTGTACTGTATAAGCAACAAATGACAACACATTCCGGTCACGACCCATTTTAACTCCCCCTCCCACTCCCTGGGTGGGATGTCCATCCTGGGCCTCCTCCAGTATCAGAATGATGCCACCTGCAAACTGGAGGAGCAGCACCTCTATTCTGTCTTGGGAGCCTACAGCCCAATGTCCTAAACATGGAATTCCCCAGCTTTAAAATCTCATCACCAGCCTCATCCCATGACCAATCATCCCTCTCATCTCGCCTCCTTGACCTGATACAACCTGTCCATCTTCTCTCCCAGACCAATGACCAATCCAGACCACTCCCCACCTATCACCATCCTACCTCCCTTCCCCAGCCCCCACCCCTCCTCTCTCTTCTTTATTTCTGAGCTCCCTTCCCTGTCCCCATTTCAGAAGAAGGGTTCCAACCCAAAATGTCAACTTTCCTGTTCCTCTAATCCTGCCTGGCCTGCTGTGTTCATCCAGCTCCAACTTATCTCTGACTCCAGCATCTGCAGTTCTCGCTATCTGTGTGTTTCCTGGTCAGCCATCCTCCAGAGGGTAGCAACAAATTACGGCAGTACTTTCCCCATAAGCAAGGACCTCTCACCAGAAGTCAATGGCTCAAGCATGGAAAGTAAGGATAGGAGAAAAGAGAATTTTGATAGTGTCTACAAGGCAACTCCTATGCAATGATGGAAATAGTGACTGTGCTGAAGATAAAATAACCACGTGAAATATTCAATTGTAGGTGAGACAAAGGCAAAATATTGGAGTGACAACTCCTTTAAGTAGGTTTGTTACTGAATGATAAAATAATCAATATTGACAGACATTACTCGACCCATCATTTTACTTCTAAAACAAATAATAATTCAGTATTTCTGTCATCAAAATCAAAGTTCAGAGAAGAAATTTTCCTCCTCTTAGCTACAACATTTGCTATGAAACAGTATTTCAACAAAATCAAATATTTATGGCCCAGGCTTAAACTAAGCCAACTTCAATATTTTCAGTGTAATTTTTCAACATGCCATGTGCATATGGTACTAGACTGCCCAATGCAAATCTTTCCAGTGCCAAAACTATTAGAATGTAGACACTGAACAGCATTCAAATTTATGTTCAGCATACTGTCCTGAAAACTACTAGTAGTCTCCAGTCACTACATCACAGTCTGACACTCGCATCTAGCTCTACATAAATGTCTGAAGATACTAGTTGAGAAAGGATTCCAAACTGAGTTTTGCACCATTATTTAAACATTCATTGGATTTCAGAGAAGCAAGGTGCATTGCTTCACTTTCAGATAAGTTTCTGGAGTCTAAGTCTTTTCAATTAATAAGAATGTACTCAAGGCTTAAACTCTTAATTTGTTCAATTGTTAGCCCTTTACATGTTTAACAAATTGAGTACAAAGATAACCATTTACTGTTGGGAGATTCAATTACTAGATTTCACGTGGGTGATAACAGAATGAATTCTTCAGCAAAGTTTTATTTATTGAAAATTTTAAATAAAATCTGTTGACAATCGATATTGTCCAATGTGCAAATTAATAAAAATTTTAGTCAATATTTCATTAAGGTCTTTTACGTCTGTTTTCTTCATTTCAATGAATTATCTATCAAAATTAAAAATCAGTCACCATTATGAACACTACTCAGGTTCTGAGTAAAAGCACCAATAAAAACATGACATTACCACAAATAAAACATTAATCCTGAGGCAAGTATTTATAAGAAATTCTTCCATAAATATAGGTAAAGATCTCAATAAGGCTAAGTTATGGATGTCAACAGTGGTTAGGGTGGATTCTATGGGGTTTCATAATTCACTCTGCCATCTACCACTATCCCAATCTCTTAATTCAGTAGGTGGTTGTCCAGCATGTTGACAATTGTCATGTCAACCAGAAGAATTGTTGTCATTGTCAGTCAACATGATGTCCATTATACCCAGCAGGACTGCTTATGTTCCAGAGTCTAACCAGGGTGAAATAAGAACATTCTTCTGCATTGCTAATGCTTTTAATTCCAGGAAAATCCAAGATGGTTAGCAATCCTGGAGCTGGATTTATCATCAGCAATGTCATATAAAAATGTCTGTGCCAACGGAAACTGGACCGTAACTTAAAAGAAGATGGAACTAGATAGAGACGTAATATTATCTCAACAATGTTAGCACAATTTTTTAGTGATTTGTCAGTAAGCAATGTCACTGAAGATGTGCTTATTTTAAAAATTTATTCATGGGACTTGGTCACCACTAATAGATCATCATTTACCATCAATTCCTAATGGCCTGGTAAGCATTTCAGTGAACTATGTTGTTACGGTCTGGAGTCATACATAGGCCAGACTGGGGAAGGAGAGCAGATTGTCTTGAGAGTACAAGTATCACTCTTCGGAAAAAGTTGAGCAATCTAGTAAAAAAAAAGACGTCAATTTTTTCTTCCAGTTGGTTCCCTTGTCATGGTCAAACATGGAGACAGTGGCAGAGGAATAAATTTGTATACAAAAAGGGATACCAAGGTGTAGAGCTGGACGAACACAGCAGACCAAGCAGCATCAGAGGAGCAGGAAAGCTTGATGTTTTGGGCCTAGACCCTTCTTCAGAAATGTCTAAGACCACTATCTCATAAGAAAAAGGTATTGTTTAAGCCAGTATGGAGAAAATTATATTCAAGATTGTTCAAGCAACAGAAGGAGGGTATTACGTCTCTTGGGAATCGGCAAGCAACAGACAAAATTCTAGGTATTGGAAATCAATGTTGAGGTAAATAAAAGGAAGTTACAATTGGGTCACTTTTGAAAAAAAAACATACTGGGGAAATTACTAGAGTTTCAATGTTCTACATGAACAATCTGGATCAGAAGTTCATTTCCCAGCATGGCAGCCAGAAAATTTAAATCTGGAATTAAAAATCTTGGGCATAATTTAAATGTAGGCAACAACGGTCCCCTGCCAAACATTCGTGAACCATTTCAACTCCCCCTCCCATTCCGCAGATGACATGTCCATCCTGGGCCTCCTGCAGTGCCACAATGATGCCACCCAAAGGTTGCAGGAACTGCAACTCAATATTCTGCTTGGGAATCCTGCAGCCCAATGATATCAATGTGGACTTCACAAGCTTTAAAATTTCCCCTCCCCTACCGCATCCCAAAACCAGGCCAGCTGGTATCTGCTTCCCTAACCTGTCTTCCTCCCACCTATCCCGTCCTCCCCACTCAAGCCCCACCCCCATCACTTACCTACTAACCTCATCCTGTCCCCTTGACCTGTCCATCCTCCCTGGGCTGACTATCCCCTCCCAAACTCCCCACCTACACTCACCTTTATTGGCTCCATCCCTGCCTCTTTGACCAGCCTGTCTCCTCTCCACCTATCTTCTCCTCTGTCCATCTTCTATCCACCTCCCACACCCATCCCTATTTCTGAAGGAGGGTCTGGGCCCGAAACATCAACGTTCCTGCTCGGCCTGCTGTGATCATCCAGCTCTACACTTTGTTCACTCCCGATGATGGCTGGCATTGCCCGATGCTGAACCTTTTTGGGAGGGCCTGCCACGTTAGAAGCAAAACAATAGGGTCAATGTCCTCAGGGGTATCCGGATTTGAAATCCACAAACAATTCTGATGAGGTTTGTTATCCAGGCTACCTACATGGCAAGCCTGTGCCCCCACTTTTTTCTCTGATCTCTGCTGGGTGACTGCCAGGCACAATGAGATGATAAAGTTTTGGAGCAGATTTGTTGCTCGGCTCGCCGAGCTGGTTTCTTGTTTCGCAGACATTTTGTTACCACACTTGATAACATCCTTAGTGCAGCCTCAAATGAAGCGTTGGTGTGTTTTCCTGCCTGGCTTTTAAACTCTGGGGTCCGTTGAGATGAATTGCCTCACTTCCAGTTTTCCTTTGTAGTGGAATGTATATGGGGTCAAGTTTAATGTGTTTATTAATAGCCTGCTTCGTGGAGTGCCATGTTTCTAGGAATTCTCGTGCTTCTCTCCGCTTAGCCTGACTCAGGATCATGGTGTTGTCCCAGTCGAAGTGGTGGTTCTCCTTGTCCACGTGGATTGAGATGAGGGAGTACTGGTCATGTCTCTTCGAGACCCAAAGTCTGGAAATAAGAATCTAAATGATGGTCGTGAAACCATTACCGATTGTCAGAAAACTGATGCCCTTTAGAGAGGGTAACTACTGCCCTTACCTAGTCTGGCCTACATGTGACCCATAGCAATAGGATTCTCTCTTGACTGTCATCTGGGCAATTAGGGCAATGAGTAAAAAGGCCCTATGTTGGCAATAATTACCCAATTTAATGCTCCTCCCACTAAATTGCCACAGCAGAAAATTCCAAATCTTATGGTGTTAATGTATTATAGTTAAAACCCATCTGATTCACTCATGGCCTTTACAGAAGCAATACAGCCAACAGAATGTAGGAATGGACAATAAATGATTGAAAATAAAGTCAGCATGTGACCCAATGTGACCGACAATTTGACCTCCGTCACATTTCTCACTCTAGTCAAAGACACATTTTGAATGAATAAACTGTAAGGGAGGTTAGCTAAGTTCTTTATTTAATAACACAAAAAGCAAATTGTTTATAAAACTAATGATCAGAGATGATGCCAAAGATTAATAATAGGATAAGGCGGCAAATAGACATAATCTGGGAGGGAAAATGGATTGAGAGATATATTGAAGAAATCACATGAATCAAGAAAGGCCTCAGATTCTGTTGAATACCATTTGTGAGCTATTTCTCAAAAACCATTTAATACACAACACTTATTTTGTAACGATGATATTTCTTATCACTAAATCAGTTAGACAGTGACAAAGTACTTCTTTCTGAAATAGGGAACTTTAGATGAACATGAATTCAAGTATACATTCAAATTGTGCAAAACCACTCACATATCTATGATTGGCTAAATCCTTTGAGGAATGTGTCATAGCATGTCTGATTTTAGATCATCTGGCTTCTGTCAATTTGCGCGCTGTTCAAAAAAATGGTTTCATTTTAGGAAACTTTGCACTGACCTGATCATCGTAGCGGTAAGTCAAGACCTGCTCTCCTGTTGTGTCTTCCAGAAAACTCCCTTGTGGAGAAAGTGCAAATTCAGGGAGGAAGTAGACAGTCTGTGATTGTTCCCCATTCCCCTGGGGAAAAAAAATGAATGAATGAATGGTATAACATTTTTCTTCTCCTCTATTGCAGAAACTAAATATCAACAAAGACTCTTAAAGTGATTTTATTCTAATAACTCCAATTTTCCAGTCACTTCAATCCATTTCACCGAATATCATCCATCATTATTAGCATGATTTCCTCTGCAAAATTATTCTCAAGGTACATGGTACCAACAAGTAGTTAAAATCTACAAGGAGCTCACAAATAGCAAACAGAACATGTGACTATAATTTGAGAAATAATTAAATATGATTGTTCTGAAATGACTGTTTCCAGTTTTCATTTCTGAATACTTGATGAGCTTACACTTGGAAATGTCAACCTTGGCTCAGTGGTGGCATTTGCAACTTGGAGGTGAAAAGACAAGGATTTCAATCCCCACTCAAACAGACAATCTAGGTTGATACTTCAGTGCAGTACTGATGAAGTACCACGCTGTCAGAGGAGCCACCATTTGCATGAAATGTTAAATAGAGTCCGTCTGCCCTCTCAAATCGATATACAAGATCCTATTGCACCACACAGAAACAGAGCAGGGCTGCTCCCCTTCGTGCTCCTACCAAAATCACTGAAAAATAAACAGATTGGCTGGTTATTATCACAATGATGTTTGTGCACAGAATTACCTCTCCAAGTGTTATGCTTCCTCCAGTATAATTTTTTAAAAAGTTACTCATTGATTGTGAGTTGTGCTTCAGAATGTTGAGGTTGTAAAAGGCACTACGGAAATGCAACTTCTTTCTGGTTGACATGACAACAATTGTATTTGAATGGAAGAATATACTTCCTGAAAGACCAAATGCCCATGTCTATAGCTGATGAGTTAATTCTTCTATCCTGTGTGCCATTATGCCAAACAAGCTACCAGCTTATGTTTAGGTTCATTTTTTTTCCCCATTTCCTTTATTGTCTGGTCTAATGACCTATTTAGCTTTGAGTGGTAGAGAAACAATCATTAAGGTGTCTTAGCAATCAGAGACATATTACATTAAGTAATTTGACATTGTTACTTAAATTATGAAGAAACCTAGGATATAGTTCTTCCTTCTACAGGACTCTAAGCTATTCCGCCCCTCCCTCACCCAAATCTGCATGATATTATCATGCTGGGCAGAGATTAATGCAGTAGTCAGCATTAACTCTTTCAGAACCAATGCCTTATAGAACAATCTGGGATCAGACTTTGCAAAGAATGGTAATGATATCCATATACTGCAAGTGGGAAGGGTTCTGTTCCTGCATTTGATATGGCTCCACTCATGACAGAACCTGAAAACAATAAAGTAAAAAGCAAATGCAATTTTAACTTAACCCATCTGCCGGAAATTGACTGGATCAGGTCAGGATCCAATTTTACATCCGGATGGTTTTACTCTTCCATTGATAGTCCAAACATAAATGGAGCAATTTGCAAAACCAGTCTACAACTATATCACATGAACCTCACTGCAGCTACCTGAAGATAAAATTGTCTGAGCATCACTCAAGCAAAAACCTAGCTTAATGTTTCAGCTATATCTTCGAGTCAGAAATAATGGTTACTGTTTCACAATTAGAGTATTTATCGCTTTAATGGAATAAGATAGCTGCAGTAAGTGTAAAACCAACTGTTCGCCATTCAAAACGCCAAGTTTAATACATCACAATGCTACTCTCAAGAAATTGAGCATCTAAAATATGGGTTGGAAACAGATTCAAAATTACTCTGACATCAAATGGTTTATACAGGAATAGGCATTTTTCCCAGAGCATGCTCGACCAGTCAAATAGATTGTGGCTGATCTAACTACCTTCTACCATCTACCCTCTTTAATTTATTCTTTTTTAAAGTATCTCTCATAATACTATCACAATTTAACTGACACAGTGCACCAACATCGTGCCTCGTTGTCCCTCAGGACATTACAAAATCTCTATGTAAAACAACCCCAATATTGCCAAAATGGTCAATTTGCCTGCCTGACTGCTACTGAGAATAAAATTCACACCAGGTTTCATCAGAAACAGAAGTTAACCCTTTGCTTCAGCATACAACTTCAAGAGGAGAAACACACACACGCACATGTTATAAAACGCACCTACTATGGTTAGGAGTAGAAAGATATTCTTTCATAGTGCTTTTGATTTTTGTGATAGTGAGATACTGTTGTTGATAAGGTGATGGTTATCCTTTGATTTAAGGCAGACTTGGGTCTTTTCCTGAATTAAGTTTTCTTGCCCTTTCAGTTATTTCCTCATATAGAAGCAGAGAGACAGAGCTGAGTACTTTCTGTCTACAGGCTCTGAATTTATCTTCTCCTTTGCTATTCTTGGCAGTTAGAATTTTTACACTCTAGTTCAACCAAAGGGCTGTTGTCAGGCTGAATTTCCTGAACTCAAAAGATCTTGGTGCTGTTCAGTGTCAAAATATCCTGATTACAGCTTCAGAAAGCAACTTTGTGTCTCACAGATCAACAATATAGCAGCACATTATTCATTTTAAGTTGCAAAAGTCGCTGGGTATTTTATTTACCAGAATTCAATTTCCACTTAAGATTATAGTTCCAAAAGACAGGTGGTCTCTTACAGTACCCTTATTGCAAAAAGTCTATCAAAGTATTGATAATTTCAATAGATCTCCATCACCAACCACTTTACTAGGGAGAGCATTCCAGGTTTGCTTTGCATGAACAAAGCATACTCTAACATCACTCCTGAATAACCTCGTTCTAATTTTTAAGACCAGACGTCGATGTTCTGTTGCCTCCAAACTGAAATAGTACAAAACGGTCTTTCAAATACTGGTCAAAGAAAGTACAAATTAGGCCAATACTCAACCTTTCGCACTGTCCATTCTTGAAGCCTCACCACATTTACATCGGAGAATCTGGAAAATGCTAGACAGCTGTACCTCAAAAAAGGTAATCATGTTGAATAAACACGAAATGAAACAAAAACAGAATTTCTGGAAAAGCTCAGCAGATCTGGCAGCATCTGTGAAGAGAAATCAGAATCAACTTTTCAGGTCAAGTGATCTTTCCTCAGACCTGAGAAATAAACATGACATTTTCATCAGGTCTCTCTCTCTGATCAGTTTTTAGAATTAGCAATAGCCCACGTTAACCAACTACTAAAAAGCCAACTAATCCATTAAATTTGGAGATAAGCGCTAACAAATTCATGTGGTAATGTCACTGATCACGTCATCCAGAGGTCCTGGATAATGCTCTGGGATCTGGAGTCAACTGATCCAATTTAAATTTAATTCCCAAAACATTAGAATTGAAAGCTTGTGTCAGTGAAAGGCACCATAAAGCTATCACTCAATGTCATTAAAGCTTGTCTGGTTCACTCTGCTGGTTTATCTTCAACTCCAGTCTCACAACGTGGTTGACTCTTAACTTCCCTCTGAAATGATCACAGCAAGCCACATCGTTCAAGGGACAGTAGTGATGGGCAATAAATTCTGGCCTTGCCAATAATGCCTATATCTTGCGCCTGAAGTCATGACAATACTCTAGGGATATGCAAATGAATGTCTAACATACATACATATTCCTTACCACTGAAGGCATGACACTAATGACACAGTATATAAAAAAATTTTAGCAATACACGAGGCCAGAACTGTAAGAGTTTGGAACAGCAGTGGGGTGGGAGGCATTGATCAAGGTTGGGGGAGAAGGAGTCATGTTGTTTGTTGAGGGAAGGTAGATTGTAATGCACATTGTTTGAAATAGAAACCAAAGTAAGCAACATTGAGCAACTACCAAAAAAGGAGAAAGAAAGTGAACCTTAAGAGACACTAGATGGGATATAGCAAACAATCACAACTCTTCTGAGAAATAAAAATTCCTGGATCAAACATCCAACAAGTTTCCAACTGGAGAGAGATTTGTATCACAAAGTAACCATTGGAGACAATGTGTGGGAGGACTGGGAGCTGGAAGCATGGTGGGATTAATAACTGGAGCCCAGAAAGGACTTGTGATTGGCACAGCTCCTTCTTTACTTGCCTTGCTTGCACACCCACATTTTTGTTCTCTTTTATGCCTCCCCTCCTCAGTCCCCTTCACCTCTCCCAACTGCTATTCATCATCCGATACTTCCTCTTGCAGAGAGGCCAGTAAACTCTCAGATTAATAGTTTCAACAAGGAACATGTAAACTAGGGAGTGGAATGAACAGCATGACTGGAAAGGAGGAGGCAGAATGAATGAGCAGGAAGCACTTGAACCGAAAAAGTAAGCATGCCAGCCTACAGGAGGCACTCAATACCACAAAGCAGCTGAACAAGGTAGTTCGCTAACAGCATCTGAGGGGAACACAGTCATCAGGCAAATAAGGAAGCACTTAGCCCATGTAGGCAGGGCCCACTGTGTTCCGAGCATTTTGTATAATTGCTGGTTCTGTCAGAAGTCATACAGTTATTGAGTTCCACAGCACAGAGACAGGCTGTCAGGCTCAAACTGGTCCGTGTTGATCAAAATGCCCATCCACACTAACCCCATTTCACTGCACTTGGCCTATATCTTTCTAAACCCTTCCTATCCATGTATTCATCCGAACATCTTTAAATGCTGTTAAATGTACCTACCTCAACCACTTCCACTGGTAGCTCATGATCTTATACAATTCTATAAAATGCCATCTCGGTCTTCTATGCTCGAAAGAAAAATATCCTAGCTTGTCCAGCCTCTCCCTAAACCTCATTCCTGGTAAAATCCTTGTAAATTCCTTGTGCAATGTTTCCAGTTTAATAACATCCTTCCTATAACAAGGTGACCAAAACAGAACACAAATACTCCAAGTGCAGCCTTACCAACGTCCTGTACAACTATAATACAGCTTCCCAACTTCTATATTCAATGCCCTGAATGATGAAGGCCAGTGCACCAAAAGCCTTCTCCACTGTCCTGTCGACCTGAGACTCAACTTTCAGAGAACTGTGCACCTGAACTCCAACGTCCCCTTGCTCCATTTGACTCCCTAAGGCCCTACCATTCACCATAAGACTCCTACCTTGGTTTGACTTTCCAAAGTGCAATGCCTCATACTTATCTCTATTAAACTCCATTTGTCATTTCTCAGGCCACTTTTCCAGCAACCCAAGATCTTCTGCAATCTCTGTTAACCTTCCTCACCATCCATGATACTGCCTATTTTAGTGGCATCTGCAAACTTACTAATCATGCCTCGTAAATTCTCATCCAAATCATCGACATAGATTACAAACAGTAAAGGGCCCAGCATTCGACCCTCAAGGCACAGCACTGGTCACAGGAAAATGTCAAAGTCGAAATGTTTAATAGAGGACAATACAGCCAGAAGGTCGGGAAAACTGGCAGTTGGGAAGTGCTTTGACTCCCATTGACACTGGATGAGATGCAGTTGCTTGCAGTGTGCCAAATTGCAAAGGACTAAGGGAGATCAGATTGGCTGTTGAATTGAATCAGACACAAATGGAAGCACTGACAGCAGCCAGAAACGGATGATTCTAACTTCAGAACAATTTGTGACGCCAAACAGATGGTAGGCACTTGCTGCAACTGGTATTGATAACCGCCAATCAGGAGAGACCAAATCATCAGAGGAAAAGTTAATGGGCAATAAAAGCAACAGGCCAAGTTCCAATTACATATTCCAAATCGAGTCCTACACTGCTGACATCAAGAAACCACAGCAATAAAAATGTTTCCCAGATCATCATACATAAAACTATATGGTTAAACAGTTGCACTTGGTTATAATTACTGGAGTTTGCTGGGTTTATATTACTTGCATGAGTAAATTTTCAGCTGGCTGATAAACTAAGACATGGGCTCAAAACAAGTTCATTCTTTTATTCGCGTGATTTGCCTTGTTGGGTTGTGCCATTTCCCACGTTGACATTAGTACCTTTGGGAAAATGCTTAGTTTTCTACTGTTTGCACACATTGTGCATTTTTAAATAACAAATTAACTAGAATTACCAACTACTTGTAAAATAGAAAGCTCCTTTCTGATGGGTGGCTTTGCAGGGAAGGTATTATTTACTAGTTCTGAACAGAGAGTTATAGCGGACTCAATTGTCATCTCTCTCTCAACCCCCTTCCCCACTACCACCCCTCCTCTCCACTACTACTACTGCCACTACCCACTAACCCCACTCCGTCCCATCCCAGTTGCTGTCGGCCCTCTAGCACTCTGTTTATTTAAGGCCTCATTTCTGCCAATTTCAATTTTTTTTGTTTACAGCAATGCCTGCTTTGAGGCATTGAAGTCTAATGTTTTGAGGGTTAACAGTCTCAGAGGCACCCTTAAAGGCGAAAGGAACCTGCACTAAATGTTGAACATGCCTCAATAAGATGGAATGCTTCATGTTTTCTGGTCAACAGTCAAATCCATTGGGTGGTAAGACAGCATTGAAACTCAGATAAGATCCAATCAAATCTTTGCCATCCTGGTAGCTAATTCACTGGAAATGAGGTCATTTTACTTCTCCTGACATCTGCTCCCACTGCTAATATTTTTGTAATTTGGTCTCATTCTTTCATCAAAATGATGGTTACACATAGCAAGCAATTTAAAAAAGGAGACAGACGTGGACAAAACAGAGACATCATGATGCACTGGGCATGTTTGCAGCATGAACATAATGGAAAAGTTTTAAAAAGGTGAAACAACTAACAAACCATCCAACTTCAAAAATAAATAATCAAGTGAATATTTGAGTTTTCACATAAGCATCACAGTCGTTTCAATAACTTCAGGCTGAGACAGGGAGACACAACACAGTCCCTGGTGCTCTGCTCCTTGTCCAAGAACCCTCCCCCTCCAACCCAAGCACAAACGGTCACCCAAAGCCCCAGGCCAAGGTCACTGGGTCCTAGGTGATGCAATTTGGTCCCAGGCCCTGACTGCAGAATCAGGTATTTGAACTGAACAACAAGGACAGCGACTACATATTTTCGCAAAGACCAGCAAGATCCTACGAAAGTATCCTACTACCTGGGAGATACTGTCTTAGTCACTTTCCACCACCACTTCTCAATTCCTTAAGGTCATGGCACTGCACTTTAAGGCTGAGATTAATCTGCCTCAAACTACTATTGGGACAGGTTATCTTTACATTGCCTTCCAGTCATTAGGAAGCTGAACATGTCAAGTACTCTGTATGGTCTTACTTGGTAACACGACTGCTGACTCCCTTTCTCTTTAATCTAAATTTATAAATCAATTGTAACACTTGGTTCACATGTAGCATGCCTGATCTGCTGGGAGCTTTAGCACAGTAGTTAAAATGGGAGATGATTTATTAGCAGACTCACACAGACATCTAGATTTTAAATTATATAAACATATTCCTCATGAAGGATGGTGCCAGAACTATGTGGTTAGACCTATCCAGGTTGGTTAGGCAGCCTGAGGGTCTCTACCTCAAAAGGTGAAGGCTGATGGGTGTCCGAATGTGCGCTCATCATGTGTTTCAATTCACTTACGAACAGTAGCAACAAGCATTTGTATACATATGTTCGAGTATGGTACAATGCAGACTGACAGTCAAGACTCCAACATTATTTTCACCAAGTGGCTGACCAGGAATCTCTCCCAATCTGTTTTGGACGATTCTGCAGGTTGATGCACAACCTATCTACCTGCATTATGAATTCCCCCAGCTTGGGCCATCAAGATGCGAAGTGGGACTGACCGCAGGATCCTTAAAATTAGGGAGGATTTTGGTTGAGTGCATTCTGAGAAAATGTTCAGAGAGCTGGAACGAGTCTGGATCTTTTTAAATAGGACAGGTGGAACTCAATTCTAGATACCCCTCACCAGTCCAGTTTTTGCTGGTTGGTGTAAGAGTATAAAGTTCCACTTTCACCTTAGCCAGCTCCACTTCGAGGATAAGCACCCCATGTTTGCTGAAAGTTTTGTGGCATCAACTTCTCCATGATCCATGGTCCCTCAGAGGAGTCATGAAGTCTTATCCATGTCCCCAGGCCCCTTCTTGCCAATTCAATTCAACTTGAGACTTAGCCACTCCCAAATGCAAACCCTGACCATGCAGTCACCCAATATTCACTATTTGCATAACCAACAAGCCACTGATATCAACGGTAATGTGGAAATCTTTGGCAAAACACCCATTCACAATCTTACCTTGAAAAATCAGCAGTTATTCCTCTAAAAGTACCAATCTGACAGACTATGTAAGTCTCAGTAAGAGACTACAAACTGTTGCCACATCTTGATCATGTTCAAATAAACAAAGACATTGACAAAAAACAAAATCACAGAAAGAACAACCTACAACAGCCATTAAATATGCCAATGAGGCAAATCTGATGCACAGAAACCCTACTGTGTTAAAGGTTTTCATTGGTCTCAGCAGTGCTAAAGTTCTGTCCCATGTTTCACCTCAGTTCAATAAAAGACCCAATGAGTATGCTTCCCAATAACCTAAGTGAATATCTCATCATCCTGGCATTTAAATCAACCTGTTCTAAAAAGAGTTGCAATTCCAAAGAATATTTTTCAATTTGATTGTTAACTGGTAAATTTTCAGAGTCTTAAATTTAAGTTTCCCTCAAATTCCTTGCCCTCTACAAAATCTACATCAGTATAATATAATCATGAAAATCCTTCTGGCCAAATATCATATTTTAACATAACATTATTTTGCAATGTTTAGGATAGACTCAAAAGAGACTTAGTTGAAGGCTGCATTCAAATCTCTACCCTCAGAATCCACAGAGCAGAATTCTGATTAGGCCCTGGCTGGATTATAATAAATGGGAATGTCAAAGCCTTTTACATTATCCAAAGCAGAATAAGATTTATTATTCAGAGGACAAAAAAAAGCAGCAATTTCTTTACAATAACCACTCCTTAATCTGCAATGAGTTGGGAAATTGAGAGTGGAGTTGGAATGGGGAGATGGAGACTCCCCTATTGCTTAATGCCCTGTTCAACCACTTCTACACCTTTGGCATTGTATGCCATGGAAAGCCATGCCATTAAACAAACTATTTTCTGACCTCCAAAGCTGAACATCTGGAAAATCATTTTAAAGAAACATTTGGCTCAGCAACTCATCATGAGACTTAGTTTACGTAGGACGGTTATAGTAGGTTGGAAAACTTGGTGGAAATCTACTATATTCATTGGAAGGAACAGAAACATTCTCACCCTTTGAAAATTCTATTTCAGAGGAGTAATCTTTTGACTGTATACGGCCAATCAGAAAGTTATCTGCCTGCAGCACATACTGGAAATCCAGACTGCATTACACATGATTTTCCATTCACTGACTGCAGAATATTAATACACAACCTAACCCTCAATCTGTTAAAAAAAAACACATTTCTTGTGAACATGCCCCAATGGAATCACAATGGCAGAAATTCATGACACCACTTGCACACCTGGACTTTGACTTAAATAAGCAGGTACATCTGTAGCAATGGAAAGAAACTATCAATTCTGAAAATTTTTGAACATAACTTTTACAGTCACATGCCATACAAAAGGTCATGAATGGACATGAAATTTCACCTTAACAGCTATGCCACGGAACAAGTATGAACAGGACATCAACAAGGATCTCGAGATTATCATAATGGGAGGATAAAAGCATTCAGAGATTATTTTTGCTAAATGTTAGGTCCACTGAAGTTTTAATATGAAGTATAAACAGGGAGAAGGTATTGATTAAACATCTTAAGCAGACACAGAAATGTACTGCTGGAACAGACTCATTTTCGATTTGTTCTTCAATTTCTGGCTTGGAATCATAACCTAGAAATGTTTTGTCAGAATTGATATTGATTTCCTGATGGCAATTTTGCATGAAACATGTTGAAGTGCCTTCGCAAAGTATAAATACAAATTATTGATGAGGCACTTTCTTTCATATCTGTTGTTTGCATTGTAAGTTTTGCATTAAGGTCTACAAAACCTTTTTAGCCTTAAGCTTAACACCAATCAGGCCAGCCTGATAAAACTCACTGGAAACAGAAATCATTCGCGTTCAATTTTAACACAGCAGATACACTGACAGTGACAACACAAGTTTATTCTAGCTCAGTGATAATCAGAATCCTATCATTTACATATTGGAACGGTGGGAAATATTATACTTTTTCTTGCAGTGAAATCAAATCATGGCTTAATTGATATTAGAAAGCTGTGCAGGAATTGTTTTAAACATTTGGCTGTTCGAACAATAGATACACTTCGCAGATAACGCAAAGCTGAATGGAAGGGTGAGCTGTGAGGAGGATACAGAGATGATTTGGACATGCTGAGTGACTGGGCAAATGCATGGCAGATAACTTATAATGTGAATAAATGTAAGCTTATCCACTTTGGTAGCAAAAATATGAAGGCTTATTTGAACGGCTACAAATTGGGAGTGATAATGTCCTTGTCTATTAGCCACTCAAAGTCACCGGTGCAGCAGGCAATAAAGGCAGCAAACTATGCTGGCCTTCATAGTGAGAGGATTCGAGCTGCAATCATGCTGGGCATTAGTGAGACCACATAAAGAATAGTGTGTGCAGTACCGGTCTCCTTATCTGTCAAAGGATGCTCATGTTATAGATGCAGTGCAGTGAAGGCTTTCCAAATTGATTCTTGGGAATTCTTGGCAGAATTGATGAGGAGAGATTGAATAATTGGGATTGTATTCACTGGAGTTTAGAGGAATAAGGGGTAATCTCAGAGAAGCCGATAAAATTCTAACAGGAATAAACAGGGTAGATGCAGAGAGGATGCTTCTAATCATGGGGGAGTCCGAGACCAAGGATCATAGTTTAAAGATGCAGATAAACCATTCAGGACTGAGAGAAGGAGAAATTTCTTCACCTAGGGCATGATGAGTGTATTGCTTTCACCCACTGAAAGTGGGTGAGGCCAAAGCATTCTGCTTTCAAGGCAGAGGCAGATGTAGCTCATGGCAAAAGAAATCAAGGGATATGGGGAAGGGCGGGATTAGGGTATTGAGCTCAATGAGCAGCCATGATCATAGTGAATGGTGGAGCAGGCTCAAGGGATCAAATAGCCTGCTTCTGCTCTTACGTCCCTATGCTTGATTTATCAACTCCTTCCCAATTCAATGAAATATTGCCTCCCTTTCTGCTCTTACCCCTTGGCAGAATGACACTCTGTTATCCCATCATACCAAGTTTGCACGAGACCCTTTCACTCAGTCGTGATTCACTTGGCAGCGTTGGCACTTGAGACACAAGGTCTTGGGTTCAACCTCCACTTGGAACCAGGTCTAAAAGTCAAGGCCAGCATTCCAATACAATACTGAGGGAGGGCCACACTGGCAGACATCCCTCTTTTGAATAAGACATGACTCTGGGACCCCAGTGGCCCTCTCAGATGGATGCAATGAATTCACACATCCAACAGGACTACGAATACTAGAATCATTCCCCAGTGTCCTGACCAGCATTAATCCTTCAAATCAATATCACAAACACAGGTGATCTGGATATTACCGCATTTGCAGTTTGTGGGAACTTGCTGTGCACAAATTAATTCCAATATTTCCCACACGAGAATAGTGACAACACATTAAACAGATACTGAATTAGTTGCTAATATCTAGTGGTTGTGTCAGGTTAGTCTTTATTTTATTTCTCCTCCCCTCCAATACACAACAGCCCATCTTCCCTCCCCGTTCCTCACCAATTTAAAATTCCACTTTTAACTTTTCTCTCTCCTCTCCAAGTTCACACAGACACCAACCATATCCCCTCTCAAAGTCACAACAGTACTTGACTCAGAAACCCCTCCACAGAACCACTCCTTTATCGCCTGCAGATACAAAACAAAGTCCCAGTCCCAACTCCTCCCTCAACCAACAGTGCTTCCAGATATTACTTCCTGTGCTTTGCTTACCAACCAATTCCTCGAAGAAGAACAACATCTGACGCGAGAATTGCAAATGATGACATGTCACTTCAAACCCTTGCGGCAATGATGGAAAGGAACATTTAACATAAGGTTCCTAAAACAGGCAGCCAGTATCATCTAGAGGAGCAGGGCATGGTCAAGACCCTGAAAACAGACAGGCTGTCAGGGACACATTAAGGGCAGGCAAGAAAAGGACCCTGTGGCAGCTAGTTGGCATCCCTGAAATAAGCACATGAGGAAAAGACCCCCAAGACAGGCAGTCAGATTTGGGGCTGGATTCAATGGAGTGGACTGTGATATGCGCAGGCTAGGTGGGTTAGCCATGGGAAATGTAGGGTTACTTGGGGTAGGAATGGGGTGGGTGGGTGTAGACTCAAAGGGTTGAACAGCCTGTTCCACACTGTGGAAATTCTATGATTCCACGATTGGAATTGGAATCCTGCCCTATTTCAGAAATATTACTGTTTCGTGAGTTTCTGTTTGTGGGTACTGAATTCTATTATTAAATGTTAATATTACATGGGCTCATGATCTACGGATGTCCAATACATGAACATGAACATGATCCCACACAGCACTGTAATTTTAAAGATCCAATGTATAAATGTTTCCTGTACTTCAGAACAGCTAGTTTATATTGTCTTGCATTGTGTTCCAGCTTGCATATAAACTAATTGCAAACAGACTCCAGACCAGAACCCATTCACCACCCAGGGACTGCCCATTTACAATTTTGCAGTAAGGGCACTTGTGACTCAGCACTTGTGTTCCTGCCTCTGAGATGGACACTCTGGTTCAAGTGCAACCCGCTGTACAGAGGTGTTAAAGGCTACCTAAACAATTTGATTGCTAAAAAAACCTGCAAATAGGTGTTAAAAATCAACCAAATATGCAAAAGAAAATATAAGCAAACCATAGCATTAATAATTCAGATGATGTGTCAAGGCTGTAGTTTATGGAAGGTCTTGGATATCATTGTAATCTAGAACTAACAGGTCGAACTCAAAGTTCACAAGTTGGAAGCTAACTAAAGGTACTGCGATGAGTTAGGGATGGGAATGTCACCTGAATCCTTTGTACCAGGAAGGAGACACAGCCCTTAAGATAGGATATTGTGATTGGTCACTGATTGGTGAGTTGACTGTGACTGAGGGAGGCAGGGGGTCCCAGAGGACAGGAATGCCAACACCTGCAGTTGTCCAATAGATTTCAAGTTCTCTCAGCCTGTTTGGACTAGAGTAAGGCTTTAAAATGTGATTGTGCAGACTGACTATTTTGATACAGGATGCCATTCAAGTGGGCAAGGAATGTGAAACTTGTAGTTGAAGGGAAAGTGAGGGAGACTGACAACGGTCTCTGCAGGAAAGAGCAAGAGGCCAGGTGTGTTACCTGCTCAGTGCCAGGGTTCAAGGCATCAGCTCAGGACAGGAAAGAAAGTTGCAGTGGGAAGACTGGGGTCCAAGAAGGTACTCTCTGTGATCCCAGCTGATGTTATTACCGAACAAGTCAGATGCCAGACTGAAGTCTAGCTTGACAGATCAGAATTTGATTTGTTTTTTATTAAACAAAAGTAGTCCTTTACTGAAACACAAGCACACAATACTGCAAATTTGGCTGGAACAAAAGATCAAATGTTTATCATGCAAAAGAGTAGATAAAGTAGAATAAAGCAAACTATTTACATAGAATGCAATAGGAAAGATTTTGAAGTTCATCAAAAATACAAATGCAATCTTATCTGCCCCAATACAACAGTATTACGGTACTCAAACAGTGGAAAGAATTCCCTGCTCTGTCACATCCACAGGTTTAAATTCATTGTTTCTTTCAATTTCTGGTCTTGAGAGATTGGTTACCTTTTTATCACGAGACAAAAAAACTGAGCTGCATCTTTCTCAGATTTAAATAACTACTTCCAAGTGTGAACTAAACATTTTTAGTCTGGAAACTTTCAAACTAAAATCCTTACCTCAGGTAATCTATTTTATATTTGAACTAACTCATTTCTCTAGAAGAATCTGTTTTAGATATCTAACTTCAAACAAGGCATTGGCAAACCAAGAAAAAAAATCCCAAGCTATAATAAAATTAAGAACTGCAGATGCTAAAGGTCATAAACAGAAACAGAAATTGTTGGAGAAACTTAGCAGGTATGGCAGCAACTTTCAGAAAAAGCAGAGCTAACATTACATTTCAAGTCCATTATTCTGAAGGAGTGTTACTAAACTCAACACATTAATTAAGCTTTCCTTCCACAGATACCACCAGAGCTGCTGAGCTTTCCAACGCGCTCATTCCACTCCAACATAGAGTCATACAGCACGGAAACAGACTCTCCAGCCCAACCAGTGCCTGCTGAACATAATCCCAAACTAAACTAGTCCCACCTACCTGTTCCTAGCCCATATCTCCAAGCCTTTCCTATTCATGTACCTATCCAAATGTCTTTTAAACATTATAATTGTATCCACTTCCACCTCTTCCTCAGCAAGTTCATTCCACACGCAAACCCCCTCTGTATAAAAAATTTGCCCCTCGTCTTGTTTTAAAATCTCTCTCCTCTCACCTTAAAAATGTGCCCCGTAGTTTTGAAATCTCCCGGGCTAGGGAAAAAAAGCAGCTACCATTAACCCTGGCTATATGCCTCATTATTTTATAAACTTCTATCAAGTCGCCTTGCAACCTCCTATACTCCAGTGAAATAAGTCCCAGCCTATCCAGCCTTTCTCTAACTCACACATTTCATACCTGTCAACACCCTGGTAAATCTCTTCTGAACCCTCTCCATCTTAATAATATCCTCCCCATAACTGGGCAGCATTTTCCAGAAGAGGACTCACCAATGTCCTGTACAACCTCAACATGACCTCCCAACTGCTATACTCAAATGCACTGAACAATGATAGCAAGCGTGCCAAAACACCTTTTAACCACCTGTCTATGTGTGTGCAACCCATGTTTGTTGTACCAAAATGCAATGCCTCAGTTTTCCCCGATTGAACTCCATCTGCCATTTTTTAGCCCATTGCCTATTTGATCAAGGTCCCTTTATTATCTGAGAAAACCTTCTTCACTATCTACGTCACCAATTTTGGTGTCATCCGCAAACTTACTAATGATGCCTTCCATATTCTCATCTGAACCATTTATATAAATGGCAAACAAAAGAGGACCTAGAACTGATCAGTGGAACACCACTGGTCACAGGCTTCCAGTCTGCAAAGCAACCCTCCACCATTACTCTATCTCATGCCATTAAGCCAATTATATATCTAATTGGCAAGCTCACCCTGAATCCCAAATGACCTAACTTTACTAATTTTTCTGCCATTTGGAACCTTGTTGAAGGCTTTACAATAATAAAAAAAACCTGAACCGAAAGGAAGCTACTGTTTCTCAAAGTTAATTCTGTCCACTCTTAAAACTCTCCCAATTACTCCAATGACTCCATCTCTCTCTCACTTGTTTAACAATTTGAGGGTTCAAGAAATAGTGACAAGTTCATCATTAAGCCCCCTTATACACTGACCAAAACCTACATGCCAGTAGTCAAAATTCAAACTGTAAAAGAAAGTATATTTATATTTTACACACCCTACACAGTACCAAAAGCATAGCTGGAACTAGGAAAGTGGTTCTGCATAGACAGTGTATGGAGTTAAGTGCTAGGGATCTAAACATACCTCGAAGTTTTCTCTCAAATATAAAAATTAAAATAGCCGGCTCGTGAAACCACAGACTGTGGAATGAACAAAAAAATGAAATTTTTCTTAACTTTGTCGTCTTTTGTTCATATAATTTATGTAATTAAATGGCACTGTTTTTGTGGCGATTAATACACAAATACAAGTGACAGTAAGTTTCTAACTAAGCACTTTGAGTGCACTGTGCAAAACAAAGACCGAACCTTTAAAAGTCAACTTAGGAATAGTTTGGTGGAGAGCAAATCTTTATCTTCCAACTGAAAACCCAATATGCTACCATTGCACAGTTGAATTTAACTAAAATATGGAAATTAGAAAATATATATCTATTGTATTATTAGTAAAGACATTTGTTAAAATTTATGAATTTACCATTTTAATTTTTATATTTAAGTACATTTGTTCTTAACTAATTTTTAGATCACCAGTGCTGAGTCCAGATGCACAGCTATGTGGTTGATTCTTAAATGTACTTTCAAATGGCAAGAGCGAGCCATCCAATTCTAACTGTTTAAAAGAGCATGAAATTGAAAAAGGAATGAAACTCAAAGGACCAACCTGCACCAGAACCAACAGCAAAACTCAGCCTGATCGACCCTGCAAAGTTCACGCAGCATCTCAACACTAGTGTCAAACATGGAGACCTTTCTCACAGATTAGTCAACAGTGTGACTAAGTCTACACACATACTCATACCTCACAATGTTCCAGACACCACCATCACCTATCCCTGGATACGTCCTGACCCATTGGTGGGCAGGTCTGCGGACAATTGGGCACCATGGTATAAGGTCAGAAAGGAGTTTCAGAAAGAAGTCCATAACATTAATAGGATCCAATGACGTCTCATAGCAACAGGTCAAATATGGTCAAGGAGACCACTGCTGATTACCACGTAGTGTTCTCCCTTGTCTCTTAAATCAGAACTCCTCCATACTGAAAAACACTCCCAAGAAGCCTTGATGGTGGCAATAATGCAGAATTTATCCTGAATGTGAAACTGTTCTAAAACACTTCTCAAAGCTCTAACATTAATTGTATAAGATGAGGTATCAACCTGCTGAAGTCACCAAACAGGGCTACTTGCATGCCAAACAGCGAAAGCTGCAGGTGATGACATAGCTAAGCGATCCCACAACCAATGGATCAGATCTATGCTCTGCAATCCTGCCACATCCAGTCGTGAATGGTGGTGGACCATTAAACGACTCACTGGAGGAGGAGGCGGCGGCGGCTTCACAAATATCCCCATCCTCAATGGTGGAAGAGCCTAGTACATAGTGAAAAAGATAAGGCTGAAGCATTCCGAGCAATCTTCAGCCAGAAGTGCTGAGTGGATGATCCATTTCAGCCTTCTCCAGTGGTCTCCAGCCAATTCGATTCACTCCACATGATATCAAGAAACAGTTGGAGACACCGGATACTGCAAAGGCTACCAGGCCCGACAACATTCAGGCAATAGTACTGAAAACTTGTGCTCCAAAACTTGCCGCTCCCTTAGCCAAGCTCTTCCAGTACAGTTACAACACTGGTATCTACCCAACAATGTGGAAAACTGCCCAAGTATGTCCTGCATATAAAAAGCAGGACAAATTCAACCCAGCCAATTACCACCCCATCAGTCTCCTCTCGCTCATCAGTAAGTAATGGAAGGTGTCAGTAACAGCGCTATCAAGCAGCACCTGCTCAGCTATAAGCTGCAGTGACGCCCAGTTTGAGTTCTGCCAGGGCCACTCAGACCTTGACCTCACTACAGCCTTGGTTCAAACATGGACAAAACGGCTAAATTCCAGAGGTGAGGCGAGAGTGACAGCCCTTGATATCAAGGTAGCATTCGACCCAGTGTGGCATCAAGGAACCCTAGCAAAACTGGGATTAATGGGTGAGGGGGCAAACGTTCCAGTAATTGGAGACATACCTGAAACATAGGAAGATGGTCATGGTTGTGGGAAGTCAATCATCTCAGCTCCAGGACATCTCTGCAGGAGTTCCTCAGGGTACTGTTCTAGACCCAACAGTCTTCAGCTGCTTCATCAATGACCTTCTTTCTATCGTAAGGTCAGAAGTGGGGATGTTTGCCGATGATTGCACAATGTTCAGCACCACTTGTGACTCCTTGGATACTGAAGCAGTCCGTGTTCACATACAACAACATCTGGACAACATCCAGGCTTGGGCTGACAAGTGGCAAGTAACATTCACACCACACAAATGCCAGGCTGTGACCATCACCAGTAAGAGACAATCTAACCACCACCCCTTGATATTCAATCGTGTTACCATTGGCCAGAAACTCAACTGGAGTCACCACATAAACGGTGGCTACAACAGTAGGCCAGAAGCTGGGAATATTGCGTTGAGTAACTCATCTCTTGACCCCTCAAAGCCTGTCCACCAACTACAAGGCACAATTTTTTAATTAAATTTGAAAAAAAGAGAGATCATCGAGTCTAAGCCTGATATTTTAAACTTAAATAAGTGCAACTGTGTGGACTTGAAAAACTGAGCTGGTTAAGATGAACCAGCATATTCCCCCTTGTCCTCACATATCACCCCACCAACCTCCGGATACAACGCATCATCCTCTGACACTTCCGCCATCTACAATCCGACTCCACCACCCAAGACATTTTTCCATCCCCACCCTGGTCCTCCTTCCTCATCCCGCCTCCTTGACCTGTCCATCCTCCATGGACTGACCTATCCCCTCCCTACCTCCCCACCTATACTCTCCTCTCCTCTATCCATCTTCGGTCCACCTCCCCCTCTCTCCCTATTTATTTCAGAACCCTCTCCCCATCCCCCTCTCTGAAGGAGGGTCTAGGCCTGAAACGTCAGCTTTTGTGCTCCTGAGATGCTGTTTGGCCTGCTGTGTTCATCCAGCTTCACACTTTGTTATCAAAGAAATTATAGCCATGCACTTAGAAAAACCCAAGTTAATCCATAAGAGTCAACATGGTTTTGTCAAAGGGAAATCATGTTTGACTAATTTTTGGGAGTACTTTGATGGAGTAACATGTGCTTCAGAGTAAATGGGGAGTGTACTTAGATTTTCAAAATTAATTTGATGAGATATCACATCAAAAGATATTGTAGAAAATAAAACTCATGGTGTAGGGGGTAATGTGTGTGCATGGCAGATTTTTCTGTATGGTTGGCAGAAAACATTTATACATGACTAGAACTTTGCCTGATTAGCAGGATGTGATGAATAGGGTCCCACAGGAGTCTATACTAGAGTCCCAACATTTTACAACTTACATCCATAACTTAGATAAGGGGAGCAAAGGCACAGTAATTAAATTCAAAGGTGACTACAAATATACAGGAAAGCTAGTTAAGAAGAAGGCACAAAGAAGCTATAGACGGATATTAATAGATTGAGAGTGGGCAAAAAATTGACAGATGGGTATCATGTTAGAAAAAGTGAAGTTGTTCACTCTGGTAGGAAAAACATTTTAAAAAGCCGAGTATTACTGAAACAGAGAACATTTTAAAAGGTGTAGGTGGAAAGATTTGTGCTGGGCAGGTGAGTCAAGGGTCATGCGGAGTAGACTGGCATTTGAAATTCAGAACATAAACAAATCAGCCACAATCTTATTAAATGGTGAGACAGGCTTAAATGGGCTGAATAACATGGTTTGAAGCTGGATGAACACAGCAGGCCAAGCAGGAAAGCTTGACGTTTTGGACTGGGACATTTCTTCAGAAATGGGCTGAATGGTCGACTTCTGCAATTATAGAATCTTGGATGTCTACAAGGACAGTAAAAGGCCCTTCAGCCCATTGATTTTATGATATCAAAACCAAGCACTTAAGCATTCTAATTTCATTTTCTAGCACTTTGGTCTGCAGCCTTGTATGCCTTGGCATCACAATTGTGCAATTAAATACTTTTTCAATGTCATGAGGGTTTCTGCCGCTATCACTCTTTATAGCCAGTGGATTCTGGATTCCCACCATCCTGAGTGGAGTAATTTTTCCTCACAAACTTCTACCCATTATTTAAAATCTATGCCCCCAGTCACTGAAAAGGCTGCGCTCCAGAAAGGGGGAAAGTTCCATCCTGTCTACAGCCCTTATGATTTTTATATATCTTAATCATGTCCCCCCCCCCCCCCCGCCAATCTTCTCTGCTCCAAGGAAATCAATCCCAAACTATCTAATCTCTTTTTATAACTGTAACTCTTCAGCCCAGGCAACATCCTGGTAAATCTCCTCCGCACTCTTCCTAGAGTGATCACTTCCCTCTGAGAAGGCAATCCCGGAACTGCACACAATTCTACTAAACAACGTTTTATACGGTTTCAGCGTAACTTCACTGTTCTTAAACTCTAGGCCTCAAACAAAGGCAAGTATCCATGTGCCTTCATAACAACTATCTACCTGTCCCACTACCTTCAAGGACTGGCGGACATGCACATTTAAGTTTGTTTGATCCTCAGTGTTTCCCAAAGCCCTACCTTTCATTGTGTATTCACTTGCCTCTTTGAGCATGACCACACACTTACAGTCAGAGATGTACAGCACAGATATCGAACCTTCAATCCAGCTCATCCATGCCGACTAGATATCCTCACTAATCCAGATTGAATTCCATGTGCCACTGATCAGCCCATCTAACAAGCCTAACTATATCTTCCTATAATCGATGGCTATCCTCCTCAATGTTTACCATCCCACCAAATCATTTTGTACACTTGCAACTGGGGAGGTCTGACTTACAAACAAAGATGCGCTGTTAGTGCTGACTGTCCATGCAAAATGTGAACTTATGGTGAAGATACAACTTTTGCTGATGTTCAATTTGCTTGAAAATATCATGTATGAGCTGGTGTTGCCTGAAAATCAAAACAGGTCTGTCAGCTTACAAAGTCATTGAGCTTTCTTCGATTTTAAAAGAAACACATGTCAGGTAAACTGGCTGCCCAGTTATTGCACACCACTTGGCTTGAGTAATAAAAACACATTATCCTCTGAAGCAGGGAACAAAGCCAAACTACAGTCAAGACCAAGTGGTGTAGCATGACTCTCAAGCTGAGTCAGACTTTGCAGCATCTGTTCAATGACCAGTCAGAAAGAATGAGGTCTCACTGAACATGGGGTTGAATGGGCAAGACTGCAAACTGCACCTGGGCCAACAATAGCTCGAAAACAGCAACAGGAAAATGCTGTCTGCTGCCTCAACAGATAACCACACCAGAAACACTTTAAACTCATTTCAGAAAGTACTTTGGTAGTGCAATAATGACACTAGCAAATATGTACCCAATCAGATCATGCACACTTCAAAGGCAAGGTATTTAAACTTGCACATGGTTTCAATTTTCATGTCTTGATATCTTTTCCTATATCAATCATTTGAGATAAAAAGTCTGATTTCATGCATTCTCAACTATAACATTGAAACATGGAGACTGATGAAAATTCCGAGTTCCTGCATGGCTGCTGTGCTGATCCAGTGTGCACACATCATGTCATACCCTATGACGTATCAGAGGTTTACATACAGCGCACCTGTCTGGTGGCATTGAGAGGCTTCAAGGCCAACCCAGGCATTCGTATCTGTAAGCCTGACAAATGGACGTGAACAGTTACTTTCACAAACAAGACAACATTGGCAACATGAAGGCTAACATTTGCACAGATCCAAATTCACATCCATTGGACCCATTGTCTAGCAAGACCCCACTGCCCTGCTCAACAACACCACACCAAAATACTTTCTGAAGAAGGGTCCAGGCCAATAACATCAGCTTTACTGCTCGGCCTGCTGTGTTCATCCAGCTCTACACCTAGTTATCTCAGAGTCGCCAGTATCGGCAGTTCTTACTATCTCTCTCCACGCCAAAATATTTGATAGGGTTGCATAAGAACGATGATCTGCCCGGTAGTGTGCATGATGGGATTCGTCCTCACGCTTCACTGTGCCCACCAATGTTTTGGCTGCTCAAGACACAAAACTGATGTCCCATCTCATCAATTACTGATTCTCGACAACATAAAATTGGCCAATTGGTTCAATAAGTTGCCACAATCTGTTTGGAGTGAATTTTCCACATATTCAATGGAAGATTCCTTCACCTCACAAGGGCCATATGCAACCAAATACCGCTTATATGTTCAGTCAACATTGGTGGTTTATTCAATGATGTGCCATTCTACGAAATCATTCATATTTGCAATCTAAATACATAAGTGATGTTCTGCATCTGAATTTGTGAACTTGGGAACTTTGCAACTCTGACAGTTGAGTTCAGCTTCAATGAGACTAGATGTGCCTAAATAGATGATGTTTCCTTGGGACCCCCTCTGAGCCAGCTTTCCCTAACATTTATGCATGGACATGAGAAACATAATTTTGATGGAATAGGTACTAACTGCCTAGTTCTTGCATATTTCCAACTCAGACGATATACTTGAATCTGCAATGTCTTGTAAGAATTACTTCACGCATCTTAAAGCCTTCCATCTGGCACTCAAGTTCATTTCTGAAATACAGTAGCACATGTTGCTTTAATATACTGGTGGAGAAACCTGCTAATAGGTTCTCCACTACTGTCCTTCAAGACCAGCATATCTGGTCAATTTACACATTAGGATTCTCAATGCTCCAAGTGCTATTAGATTGGCCTAATCAGCAACATTGGGGGCAGTAATGGCACAGTCATTCTATTGCTGGATTGCTAATCCAGAAATAAAAGTAATGGTCTGAGACTTTGAGTTTAATCTCATCAGGGCATATAACTGCATTTGAATTTCAACAACTCTGAATTGAAAAGTCAAATGATTGCCATGAAATTATCATTGATTGTGGTAAAAGTCCATCTGGATATGCTTTGGGAAGGATATCAGCCTTTGGCCTACAGGTGACTACAGACCCACAGCCCTCTAAAATGGACTTACAAGCCACTCAGTTGCATCTAGCTGCTAAAATGTATTGAAAAGGAATGAATCAGGGCAGATCCAGGCATTGACCTAGAAACTTGATGCTTTTGAAACCAATCTGCAATTTGCTCACAGCAATTATGAGCTTGTTCTAACTACAACAGAACGGCTTGACTTATATTGCTGAGAGTTACGTAAGAAAGGAAGGGGAGGAAAAACCACTTTTTAAAAAAAATGAGCATCTAAGATTGGCAGTTCCATTAGTGTCCCTATACTTTTGATCCCTTAAAAACAATAACTGGCACATTGCAAGTGGATCAGTGCATGTACAGTTTGTTCACAACAGTGGCGTCTATCCTCTGCATTACCGTGTTTCATTTCTGAAACATTTTAGTCCATGAAATCCCAGGTAAAACAATCACACGATGGACATTAAAACTCAATAGCCCATACCTACCTCTATCATAACAAGTCATCTAAAGCAATGTCCCCAGTTGGCAGAAAAAGAATAATAAAATTACACTCAAGTATTTAGTGGACAAAAGCACAGATCTTTTGACCCAAATGGTCTGTTTCTGCTTTGCACAGACTTTGATTCTGTGGATGGAATTATAGGACTCAAACAGAATTAAGGTGCTCTGCCAGAGATAGCAATAATAAAACACATCTGAGCCTCAAATCTGAAAAGCATTTCAATTGCCCAAGGAAAAAGTTAACTCTAGCTAAGTACGATGTTAAATTACCACATTAACCACTTAATTCCTTATTAAAAATAAAAGATTCTCCCTTTATTTTTAAAATTAAGACTTTCTCAAACTACCTGAAGATTGTGTGCACAGCCCAGACCATTACGGAAGTGAACCTCCCATCCACAGACTCCACTTACATGTCTCGTTGCTGTGGAAAGGCAGCCAACGTTATCAAAGACCCCCTCCCATCCCGTTAATGCTCTCGTGCAACCTCTTGGTAAAACTGAACACACACACCTGCAGGTTCGAGAACGGCTTCTTCCAGACTGTCTGATGAATCGACTCTAACTTCAAATGATGTTGGTCTTCCCTAGTTCATGTCCTCTGTGGTGTAATCTGTATGCCTTACTCTGTCCAAGCTTTTTATCCCCCACCGTATGATCTGCACATCTATGTTTGCTAAGACCTGCTTGTGCTGCTTGCAAACAAAGCTTTATACTGTACTTAGATAAATGGGACAACAAATCAAATCAATCAATCATTGACTTTGTAAATGCAAGTACCGTTAGCTAGGCAGAGCATCTTCAATGTAGTTGGCTACCCCTTCCTAGGTCTTTCTTTTCTTTCAGCCCTTTCCATTCAGGGGAATATTCACAAATGAAGCCTACTAGTTACCCAGTGGCACTGCAAAAGGAAAATAAATCATTTGCAACCACTGGCAGAACCTAACGGACCAAGTGGGGAAGACATAGTGAAAACTAATTGTTTAGAAACAATTAAAACATTCTCCTTGCTACCGGTTTAATTGGGACCAGAGTTCCCATCCACCACCCTGTCCCACCCTAGCCAAAAAATGTAGCAGAGGGAGAAACTGGTTCACAGGTAGAAGGGAAGGCACATAATCAGACAGTCCAGGCATCCCAAGGAGACACAAACAAGGCACAATGAAAGCTCTCTGCGTCACTGCATGTTCCCCTTGAAGCGGCAGGAGGTGGGGGTGGGTGGTTAGAAACTGTCACATATCTCCTGCTGGCATGTGCCTTTGCAAAAGGAAGTCTGGAAAAAAAATGCAATGTTTTTTTCAAAGTTCAGCCAGAGCACCTCCATGTCACAGGACAGTGTGCTCTATGGTCAGTTGCCTGGGACACACACCAAGACAAACAAACATCGACTGTGCCTGGAGGACAATCAACTCACCGAACGGCACACTTTGGTTTGCCTGAAATTTGGTGATCTTCCAGAGCAAGGAGCCGGCCTCGACCAAGTGCTGCAGACTGGCACATTCCAACGCCCAGGATTCAGTGCCAAGGGACACACTAAAGCTTGGGGCAGCTGCCACCAAGGCACAGTGCAGAAAAGACCACTGTCTGAGGTCTTCCCGCTGAAGGTAAATGGGGGTCCATTCAGTTATTGGACCCTCCCAGTGCCTCAAATATACGTCAATATGATCTTGTACAAGAAATGCCCTTGGTTTCTTTGTCATATAGAGTCAAACTCCAATGTTTGTTTAATAACCAAGAACTGCAGATGCTGTAAATCATGATCAAAAACAGAAATTGCTGGAAAAGCTCAGCAGATCTGGCAGCATCTGTGAAGAGAAATCAGAGTTAACACTTCAGGTCCGGTGACCCTTCTTCAAAACTGATGGTAGTAGGAAAATATCAGTTTTTGTGTAGAAAAGAGAGTTGGGGGGTAAATGAGCCCAAAGAAAGAGAAAAAAACAGTTCGACAGACAAAGGAATGAATAACGATCTGGCTAGGAAGGTGAATCATTGTTAATGGAGACTGCTAATGGCTGGCAATGGGTCACGTGTAATAGCAGACCACAGGGCCTGGTGTGCGGAGGCGGGGACACAGGAGAGGTCAAGCCGTGAAGTTATTTGAACTCAATATTGAGTCCTGAAGGCTGCGGGATCCCCAAGCAGAAAATGAGGTGTTGTTCTTCCGGCTTATGTGGAGCTTCAGTGGAGCACTGCAGGAAGCCTGAGACAAAGATATTGGCCAGAGAATAAACCATACAGCCCCTACAGTGTGGAAACAGGCTCTTCAGCCCAAGAAATCCACACTGACCCACAAAGCATCCCACCCAGACCCATTCATCTACAACCCACCTAAGCTACACATTCCTGAATACTACAGGCAATTTAACATGGCCAATCCACCTACCCTCCACATCTTTGGACTGTGGGAGGAAACCGGAGCACCCGGAGGAAACCCACGTATAGGGTGTGTGTTGAAGTGGCAGGCAATTGGAAGCTCAGGGTGGGTGACCACTTCAAGCAACACCTACATTGTACCCACAAAAATATTCCAGAGCATCCAGTTGCCTGCCACTTCAACATACGATCTTGTTCCCTGGCCAATATCTCGATCCCAGGCTTGCTGCAGTATTCAGCGAAGGCCAGCGTAAGCTGATTTGATTTATTTATTGACACGTGTACCTAAATACAGAGGAAAACTTTGTTTATGAGCAGTACAGGCAGATTAAAGTAAAGCAAGAGCATGCAGATCATAGGATGAAAAGAAAAACTTAAACAGAGGCATACCGGTTACGTCACACAGGGTGTGTGCTAGGCAAGAGCAGCATTATTTGAAGTTAGACAGTCCATTCATCAGTCTAATAACGGCTGGGAAGTAACTGTTCCTGAACCTGCTGGTGTCTGTTTAAGCTTCTGCATCTTCTGCCTAATGGAAGAGATTGTAGGAGAGCATTACAGGGGTGCGATGGGTCCTTGATGATGTTGGAAGCTTTTCTGTGGCAACAAGCTATGTAAGCAGAGTCCATGGATGGAAGGCTGGCTTCCATGATGGTCTGGGCTGTGCACACCACCTTCTGTAGTTTATGTCCTGGGCAGAGCAGCTGCCGTACCAAGCCACTGTGCATCTGGACAGTACGCTTTCAATGATGCATCTGTAAAAGTTGGTGAGGGGCCCTATGGTCACGCCAAATTTCTTGAGCTGCCTGAGGAAGAAGAGGAGTTGTTGTGCCTTCTTTACCATCACATCTACGTTGGAAATCCAGGACAGGCTGTTGGTTATCATCACTCCTAGGAACTTGATGCTCTCCACCCTCTCAATCTCAGAGGGAGAGTTGATTTGTTCTCACTGCACCACATCACCAAGGCCTCTATCCCCTTCCTGAATTCTGACTATTTGTTGTTAGATATCAATCCCACCACAGTGGTGTCACCAGCAAGTGCATAGACGGCATTCATTCGGAATCTGGTAACACAGTCGTGGGTGTACAGGGTGTAGGGGTTTGGGATCACATCTTGGGGAGCTCCAGTGTTGAGTGTTATCATGGATGAGGTAGAGTCGTCTATCTTCACCGATTGTGGTCTGTGGGTCAGAAAGCTGGGGATCCATTTGCAGAGGGCAGAGCCGAGAACATGGTCTCCGAGTTTTGAGATCAGTGTGGAGGGAGTTATGGTGTAGAGGGTGGGGCTGTAGCCAATGAGCAAGAGTCTGACGTAGGTGTCCTCGTTGTCCAGATTCCAAGGATTAGTGCAGAGCTAGGGAAATGGCATCAACTGTGGACCTGTTGTGTCGGTAGGCACACTGCAGGAGCCTGAGGCAGGCTGGGGTACAGGAGTTGATGCCAGCCATGACCAGCCTTTTGAAGCACTTCATGATAATGGAGGTCAGAACCACTGGACAGTAGTCATTAAGGCACATTGCGTGTGCTTTCCTAGGTACTGGAATGAAGAACAACATCTCATTTTCCACTTGGGGACTCTACATCCTTCAGTACTCAATAGCAAGTTCAATAATTTTAGGACTTGAACTCTCTTGTGTCCAAGGCCCCAGCCCCACACACCATGCCTTGTGATCACATAGTCTGTTACTACATACACAACCCATTGTTTGCCAACAGTCTCAATTAACAGTTATTCACCCTCCTAGCCAGATTGTTATCTTTTCACTGTTCAACTGTTTTTTTCTCTCTTTGGGCTCTAACCCCATCTATCATTTACCCCCCCCCCCCCCCCAACACTATCTTCTGCATAAAAACTGACATTTTATTAGCTACCATCAGTTCTGAGGAAGGGTCATAAGACCAGGAATGATACTCTGATTTCTCTTCACCAATGCTACCAGACCTGCTGAGCTTTTCCAACAATTACTGTTTTTGTTTCCAATGTACGTTTGTTCCTTCATGTTCTTACTGTGCAGAACCAAACTGCTTTAATGATTATCCTAGAATTCCTACAGTGTGGAAATAGTCCATTCCAACCAACAACATAGCATCCCATCCAGACTTACCCACCTGACAATACACCTGTAACCCTGCATTTTCCATGGCTAATCCACCTAGCCAGCATATCCCTAGTCACTAGAGGTAATTTAGCACGACCAGCTCACCTAACCTGCACACCTTTAGACTGTGGGAGGAAACGAGGGAACTTGGAGGAAACCCACACAGAATCTGAGATTGGCTAAGTGACAGTTGATGGATGGAACAGGACACAGGAAAATGAGAGGGTTTGCATTTTGATACAAAGTACAGAACAGCCAGATATTACCTAAAATGGAGGGAAAAAATGCAGAAAGCTGCAGCAGAAAGGGACTTGATAGCCCTCATGCATGAATTATACACAAGTTAGATGTAAGTTCAGCAGATAATAAGGAAGGCACATATATGCACATCTTTATTTCAAAAGGGACTGCAGTATAAAAATGGGGAGGAGGTTTTGCTAAAACTATAAGGCACTAATTAAATTACAATGAATGGTTTTAGTTCCCTTATCTAGGGAAAGATACACTGACATTGAAGACAGGCTAGAGAACGTTTGTTAGGTGACTGGACGTAGGGCAATTTTCTTATGAGGGCAGTGACAGCGCATTTGGCATGTACGCACAGAATGAGAAGAGAACTTAGTGAAAATACAAGATTATTATGGAGCCTGGCACGGTAGACGAGTAGAGACTGTTCGCCCTTGTGCAACAGTCTCAGACATCATCTCAGTGAAGCTCAGTGCAAGTTGGAAGAACCGTATCTCATTTTCCACTTGGAGGGCCTGCGGCCTTCAGGGCTGAGTACTGAGTTAGTCATTTTAAGGCTCGAGCGCCTTCTTCTTACCTTACTCCCAACTCCCAACCCCCAACCCCCAAACACACCCCCCAACCCCCCATGCCTCGTTATCATACAGGCTGCTTTTAGCACAGCCAAGCTTTTGTTAGCCACTGATTGTCCCATTTACAGCTTTTCTTTCTCTCGGATTCACCATTATCCATTCCCGTGACTGTCCAATTGCTGTTCTCTCTGGACTCCATCTCCATCTATCATTCGCTTCGTTCCAACACCCAACCCCAACCTCCCCATGGGTCTTCAGTCTAAATACACCTTTACTTAGCTACACAATTCTGAAGAAAGATGGACTGGAAACGTTGACTCTGCTTTCCTCCCACAGATACTGTCAGCCATACAATGGAAAAACATCAGAGTCTCTTCCATCATTATCGTAGGTTTCAGTATCCATATCTGAGAGTATATAAGTCAGCTTCAGGAGTGCAGGGGGGGTGGGGGTCAGTGATATTATCACTGTGCCATCACATCCGACCAATCTTTTAATCAGAATGTTGCTAGTAATGCAACGTCACTGTTGAACTTGTGTCGTAGCTTTTCAAAACACATGACAGATGGCCAAGGAGAACATCCTTACCGACAAAGAAGCCATTCTGTAAATCCGAGTCAATATACAGAAGTGGGTAGATAGATGGGCAAAAGCAGGCAGTGTTCCTCATATGTAAAAACACCCTCTTCCACTGACCCTTAAAATCTGCCTTCCTTTGTCAAGAAGCAAAAAGAATGGACACCCAGTGTGATGTCCAACATGGGTGTGAAGAATTAATTTGCAACTCCCAGTAAAGGTGGGATGCACCATGGGTCAGTGTGGACTGGTTGGGCCGAAGGACCTGTTTCCACACTGTAAGGATTCTATTCTAAATCGAATGCAATCAAAAACTTATATTCAGAGATAATGGAAACTGCAGATACTGGAGAATCCGACATAACAAAGTGTGGAGCTGGATGAACACAGCAGGCCAAGCCACATCTTCGGAGCACAAAAGCGGATGTTTCGGGCCCTTTTTCTGATGAAGGGTCTAGGCCCGAAACCTCAGCTTTTGTGCTCCTAAGATGCGGCTTGGCCTGCTGTGTTCATCCAGCTCCACACTTTGTTATCTCCAATTACTTATATTCCTGTGTCTCAAATTACGACATTACAAGAAGCTAAAAGTTAAACCAGGATCAAAATTTAAAGCTAAGAAAATCAAAGATGCATAAAGCAATTGTGAACCATTTCAACAAATAAGTCATGTGAAGGTACTGATGGAACTGATCTTGAGATATACATCCACTAAAATGGCTAATCCTTTAATCCAGGCTCATCATCAGCACAAGTGAAAAATGGAATAACGCAACCTGGATCTTGGGGACAAAAGGCTCTCTCAACAAAATCTAAATCAACATGTGTTTTTCTTAGTTTGCACTGGCAATAATAGCGAACTGAACCTTTAAGATAACCTCTAGTCATTGAAAAGTTAATTTGTGTTATCATTCCCTTGAATTTTGAAGTGAATATACATTTCATTAATTCATTTTACATAACTACTCAAAAAGACAAAATTGAGCAAAAATAAATTCCATGTCTGTTTCATCCTGAATGTCATTTGACCGGCTAACTTCAAATTTGAAGAAATTAATCTTCAGAATTTGCAAGTGTTCAGTTGCAATAGCTGTGCATTTCTTTGAATACTCCACCTTTCCATGAGCAATCAATTCTCTAATCAGAATTCCCAGAGTAAGCTCGGCAGTTTGGGTTTGAGATTTTTTTTCACTCCAAAGTTGGCAGAAACTCTTAAATGCATAGCCAAAATCCTGGAGATTTTGGAACACTGGACCAGAGAATGATGAAAACAGTGGAAAGGTGATACAAATGTTGAAAGTTTTGCTTTAGAAAAAAAGCTGATTAATCAAAGAATTGACCCAACAAATGTTGCACTTGTAAGGGATAGCAACCAATCTCACTAATCAATGAATATCACACCTGTACGGGAAGCATAGATCATGCGTTTTATCTGGGGCCTGCAACAGAGATCTACAATAAATATACTGATGGCAATTCCCTTGATATTTTCCATATTCTTCTGAACAATAAGTTTTAAGCATTCCTCATCTGTGATGACCGGAACAAACTTCCTTCTTTTCAATGCAAAAGACATTTACTTCTTTTCCAAGTCTTGCTGCATAATGTATGTCTAGGGGTTATTAACATCTTGTGCTTGGATTCCAGAGTAAGTGAAGCATGTTGGCTGCCTTTTCTCTACAGCTGTATGAAAGCTTTGGTCCTAGAAATATCTAAGTGATAAAATCCCATGAGGCCCCTCCTTTAAATTAGCATCAATTTGAACTGCATTAAATCAATACCATGATTTGAAAAGCTATTTGCGCGTAAATCTGTAAAACAATTTCCACTCCAGATAAAGCTGCATAAAATAGGGCTGATCGTCCATTGTACCAGGAAATTACTCATTTCAAATTACCACATATAGATGGCATGATTTTTGCTATAAAACGTTTTTGCCATTTGGATAGTAAAGCTTTACATTTAATACGGATCAACTGTAGGGAGATTTTACTGGAGCTCCTCCAGAATCTTTTAATAAAAAGATGTAAATATTTAATATCTTTTTGAAAGAGGAAGTGAATAACTGATTCATACTAATGATAAACATTTTGTTCATTGCAAACATGTAAAATCATTTCATTTTACTTAAATCAAATTATTCAGGATAAAAAATGTAACATTATACTAGAAAAATCCTTTAAATATATTTTTTAAAACAACAGATGAGCTAGTAGTCCACATTGCAGAACATTTCAGCAAAATATTTTCAATGAGTTGAAGATGGGCTGAAAATACTTCATCTCATTCGAAGACTAATGCTTAGACCTGCAACAATGCATACGTTAAATAGATAAGGCTGTAGCAATGTTTAATTGGGTTTGAGATCTGAATTATTGAGACAAAACCATGTGGTTTTAGAAGTTCAACCAAAGTATAAGTGGCAGACTAAGCCAACAATATCTCAATTAGTTAAATTATCACTGTTGTGCTTCGACGTTGGCATAATACAAATTTGCCAACCTAAGCCAGGACAAACTAAATGCAGGTTCTGTTCATTTGAGAATAAAATTACAGGATTGTTCAGCACATGAACTCATTATCAAAAGGTAAAGCAATTTTTATTTTTAAAAACAGGACACCACAGCTATAGCTCCCTCTCTACATGCTGCAAGCTACACTATACAATGACATTTTCTACATGCTGGTTAATTGTTAAAATGATATTACAACAGACCAATCTGATTTACTTTTGGGAATGTGCATAATATTTTAACCAGCATATTAACAAGTAATCTTTGAGAGATTAAAGACAAAATAGAGATATTAAGTATCAAGAATCTGTTAAAAAGCTAAACTGGATCAAATTTTTGCTATTGAAGTGCAAGAGCCCTATAATATTGAAGTCGTCTCTATTTTGAAAAAGTCGAAATATACATAATTATCGTATATCCAACAGTATATTGATACATTATATTACTGATGAAATTGTACAGCAAAGCCAGCTCACTGCAACATACAAGTTGCTCATTATCTTTAGGTCAGTGTTAACTGAGGAATTATGATAACGTGCTGTTGTTAAGTTTGCCATTAGGTAAAGGACTCAAACGTTCAACTCACTGTTAGAAGTCTTAAATTTGCCTCGCTAGCTAGATAGCTTTTTGGGCAAAAGAAAAAAATCCCTTCCCACAAGGGATCAAATTTGCTTTGCATGTACAGTAAGTGGCCCAGGTTCTTGGGTACTCAATTTGGATATTGCCCTTCATTTGCTAGAGGGCATTTACTGCTCTCACTGTTTTAAAGGCTTATTTCACCTTATTCTGCTTGTAAAAGGCTTTATTCCCAGGCTGTGTTCTGGCCATTTCCCTGGAGAAGTTTCTTTTCCAATATGTCTTCTTCACAGTTGCTGCTCAGCCTAGAAGTTTTCCAGGCTCAAAAAACCAAATGCTGCTGGAAAAGCTCAGCAGGCCTGGCAGTATCTGTGAAGGAGAAAACAGTTAAATGTTTCGGAAGCAATGACCCTTCCTCAGAACTGACTTTTCTAATTTACAGCATCCACAGTTCTTTCGGTTTTTATTTAGCTTTTCAGACTATTGTTTCATCTTAAAGGTGCACTGGCAATTTTCTTTTAAAAACTGAATTATTCTCTTCTCCAAATGACCTCAGATATGTTTCTTGATCTTCACTGCTGCCACAATTTCCAGGTAACGTACTTTATAGTTCCACTATCTTTGTATCATGTGGTTCAGTGTCACACTGAGTTTGGGGTCTTCGCAAACTTGTCAAGAAAACAAATCGAGGTACTCATATATCTTCATCTTTAACCCTTCAAAGAAGCATTATTAATTATACATTAATGCTTAAACAGCGCTGCACATTTTAATGACAGAAATACCAGGCTCTGATTTATGGCTGCACGAGGGAAACACAAATCTATTTTTTTGTTATTAGATCTTGGGATATGGGTGTTACTGACTGGGTCAGCACTTATTACCCTCAATGTTTATAGCCTAGTTGTGCTCAAGAAAGTGGCAGTGGGCTGCCTCTTGAGCCGCTGCAGTTATTTTGGTGTAGATGCCCACTATGATATTAGGAAGGGAATTCAAGGATTTTGACAATGAAGGAATGGTGATAGATTTCCAGGCCAGAACAGTGAGTGGCTTGAAGGGGAACTTGCAGTTGGTGGTGTTCCCATGTACCTAGCCTTCCAGATGGATGTGTCCATGGGTTTAAGAAAGTGCAGTCTGAGGAGCCATAGTGAAGTTGCACAGTGTATCTATTGCAGCTACTGAGCATCGGTAGCAGAGGAAGTGAATGATTGTGGATGTGGCCCCAATCAAGCAGGTTGCTTTGTCCCGGATGATGTCAAGTTTCTGGGGTCTTGTTGGAGTTGCACTCATCCAGGCAAGTGGGGAGTATTCCATCACACCCCTGACCTGTACTTTGTACATTATAGGCACAGTCAACAAATGTGGAGTTGAAAAAGCACAGCAGGTCAAACAGCATCTAAGGAACAGGGAAGTCAATGTTTTGGGATGAAACCCTTCTTCAGGGCTGGAGAGGGTGAGGGGAGCACAGAAATAAAGAGGCAGGAGGTGGGATGGAGGGGTAAATGTAAATGGAGATAGGTGGGTGCGAGTAGGTGGTTACTGTGGTTGGTCCGTGGGAAAGGTGAAGCAGATAGGTGAGTCAGGAGATAGGGAGGCTGGGGGTGGAGAGATTTTGAAGCTGGTGAAGTCAACATTCGGGCCATTAGGCTGTATGCTCCCAAGGTGAAATATCAGGTGTTGTTTCTCAGTTCATGTTTGATCTCATCTGACAGTAGAGGAGGCTGTACATGGATGGACATGTCACCAGGGGAGTTGGAGAGGAATTAAAGTGGATGGCAAGCAGAAGGGCAGGCTGCTGGTGCATGCAGAATGCAGGTGCTCAAGAAACTAGCTCCCAAGCCTGTGTTTGGTCTCCCCAAAATATAGGAGACCACATCGGGAGTAACAGAAACAATAGATGAGGTTAGGTGAAATGCAGGTGAATCTCTGCCAGATTTGGAAGGATTGTTTGGAGCCTTGAACGGAAGTGAGTGGGAGGTGTAAGGGCAGGTGTAGCATCTCCTGCAGTTGCAAGGAAAGGTACTGGGTGTGGTGAAGGGGCTGGTGGGAGAGTGGAGCTGACAAGGGAATTGCAGAGTGAATGGTCCTTGTGGAAAATGGACAGGGTTGAGGAAGGAAATATCATTTTAGTGGTGGGGTCTGATTGTAGGTGGTGGAAATGTCAGAGGATGATGCCTTGTATTCAGATGCTGGTGGGGTGGTATTTTAGGTCTATGGGGACTCTGTCCCTATTGTTGTTAGGGGCAGAGGGTCTCAGGTCAGAAGTGCAACAAATAGGGGAATTGCGGTCAAGGACATCCTTAATTACACAGAGGAGGGGAAACAACAGTCCCTAAAGTAGGAGGATATCTGGCAAGTCCTAGAGCAGAACACCTCATCCTGGAAGCAGATGTGGCAGAGGCATTGAGAGTATGGGATAGAATTTTTGCAGAAGGTTGGGTGAGAGGAGGCGTAGTCGAGAAAATTGTGGAAGTCACAGGTTTGAAATGGACAGTGGTGAGTCAGTTCATGGAGATGGAGAGGTCCAGAAAGGCTGGTTCACCTAAGCTGCACACCTTTGGACTGTGGGAGGAAACCGGAGCACTGGAGGAAACCCACTCAGACAGAGAGAATGTGCAAACTCCACACAGTCGCCCAAGGATGGGATCGAACCCGGGTCCCTAGCACAGTGCTAACTACTGTGCTGCTACTTTATTTTGATTTACAAGATAGATTTGCGGGATTTGAACAGGTAACGCCAACATTATCTGTAGCTCAGGAAAAGCAAGAGTGCTTGTTTCTAATGCCACCTCAGCAAAACGATGCAATTTAAAGTTCCAACATTCCAGATTTGTCCTCAGAGATGTCTAACACTCCAAGCCTACTTGCAACATGAATCTAATTAAACAGGATTTCTGTACTTATAAAAGAACAGAAAATTAGATTTTTCTTCCCATTATGCTGTTAAAATGTATCAGCTTCCTGTTCGAGGCTGTATTTGATACATTATGCTGGTTTGCACCTTTAAACTGAAATTTTAAACGTGGCCTGTAGCTTTTGGCACAGCATCAGATATTCCTGTTACTCTCAGGAAAAGTTTTCTAGCACAACATACCATGCAACTTAAATAAGTTTTGATATATAATTCAGAGAACCTGCTTTTACATTCTATAAACATAATATCACTAAATGCATTCATTTCCATAATAGTCTCAAACTTTAAGAAATATATTCAAATCAATATTGTGTGTTGGGCAGAACAGAACCACATGAAAATATTTTATATCTAAACACAAACGTTCTACCGTAATCGCTTGAAGCACAAAAGCACTTCAAGTACTTTCAGTAACTAGTTTTAAAAAAAAGAACACTAGCAGCTGTTAAAACATGTTAGTACACTTTTACATTCCCTCTTCAAATAATAGTAGTGAGTGCAGTCATACAGGCAGACACAAAGGCGCACACAAACACACATGCGCATCACATTCACACTCCAGGGACTGTCCCATGGTTCGACTGAGGCTTCATCACTGGCTCACAATAATATGAAGTAGGCATACTTCACGATTCATTTCTGATTTTACGTGTCTTTAAATACAGTGCAAGTACAGTGCCTACTGACTTTTCCTTACCATGGGAATACTTTTTTTCACATGTGAAAAATAAGCTGTCAATAAGTTGATGCTGCCTTCCCGCTCCATCTGATGCAACTCAGCTGTAAAAAAATAATATCTTTTCCAGTCAACTTTAAGACACCAAGCTTGTTCAAGCTTTGACTAACAGCATGCCCCATAAAATGTGTGCAGATACAGGAACATAGTTCTTAGACAGTGAACTTCTGTTTTTACGTACTAAAAATGGTTAAATCGTTTATAAAAAATAGCCTGTCCAGAGTGAGAACTTTTAATAAAAGGGCAAATAAACTGTTCACATTGTTCATAGTAACAAATACATCAGTGATGGAACGTAGCCTTTTCAGATTTTTACCTTGATACAATTCCATTCCTCATTGGCTACATATATCCTTCCAAAATATTTCTATTACTGACAGCCTCTATATACTACATGATCGAATCTTAATATTTGATGAGACTTCAACTTACACTAATTTGATTCAAGGACATGAGGTAAATAAGGTCATTGCCAACAAAACCAAAATAATTACTGACAAAAAAAAACTGCAAAAAGCATTTGTGTTCTGCAGTTATGCCAAACAATGACAAGCAAAAATAAAATGCTGTTACTGACACTGAAGCTGAGATTGAATTGATAGGTTACTGTGTCTTAGTATATGCACAAACACAGCTATGATGCCAATGGCTAATATTCCAAAGCCATTTATCAACACATTTTTCGAAGTCCTGCATTATGCAATTTTTTCTGCGACTGACTTTTTCAATAGCAACTTTGTGTAATAATTGTAAGAAAATTTTGGTTCACTCATATTTTGCAATTAGATGATAGCTCACCGAGATCCAAATATTGCCACTGGCATACATTTGCAGACAATAGCCTCTAAACGATCTGGAAACATTTATTCTGTAGCCATTCTGGTCACAAAATTAATGTCTTTCAAATGAACAATTATCACACCTTCATTAAAGCAGAGGACAGTAAAAATGTCATACAAACAGGGAAAATACTTGTGTGCTAATCCAACAGTAATGTACACCAAAGACAAGCAGTGTTAACCTATCAGATTTATGAATTATTGGATCATGGTTTGTATTTGTTGAGTTAACACACAGTGTGGGTGAGCCAAGGCAGTGAGACACAGGTGCAGCCAGCAGGAGGTACCAGCTGGAATTGGTTCCTTACAAGGGATTTACTACACACAACAATGCTCACTTCTGCGAAATACAAAAAAAGGAGGTCTCTTTGTTACGGTTACTTCCAGATTAACGTTCAGTCTTTGTCGATTTTTTTTATCAAAGCAAGAACAACTTGAAACAGAAAGAGTTAGCATTGTTTAGGCAAGATCATGTTGCAGCTGAAAGGGCCAAATGGCCTACTCCTGTTCCTAAGCTTTATATTGATATTAACATAGCACCTTTCACAACCTCAGGATTATCCTAAAGTGCTTTACAGCCAATAAAGTGCTTTCAAAATTTAATTCATGCCTATAATGATTGGAATGAGAGCCAGGCGGATCTCATCGACTAGGCAAATCAGGCAGCCCCTGCTGACCAGATATACAGATTCAGAGAGTCTCCTCACTTTAGGGGCTGGCTTCGAACTGGCTGGTCAGAGCACATGTCCTGCGCACACGTAAATGAAGGGTGACTTGATGACAGGATACCAGCCTTATTTCAATGCTTGTAACACTTTTTAACATCATTACAGCATTAACATAATATTCTGGGTCACCCATTGCTCTAAAGACAGGTAGTGCTAAGTTTTAAAAGCCTAACTTAAGGCAGTGCTCAAAGACCAGCAAGACAAGATTTCAGAATCATGTAGAAGCATGGTTCTTATTGGTCATTCATTGGAATTGAAAACTTCTGAACAATCTACCACAGGGGTAAGCGAAATAGATAACACAACAGCGAACTTCCTACCAAAGAGAAAAGTCAAAGCAACCAAAATATTTGAAGTGTGGCTAGATGAGAGAACAATCTAGGTTCATCAGCCTGGATTTTCCAGGTCCCAGAAGGGGCGAGATGCAGGAGAGAGAAGGGGAGAATTGGGGAAATAGGAGGGAGTTGCTCTGAGCAGCTTCTACAGCCGAGCAACCTTCCCACAGTTGAGCTGGTAACTGGTGCCCAGAGGTGGGCAGCCAATTCAGGGGAACTTTGTTGGAATTTCTATCCCTGCCCCCACAAACAGCCAGCTGTGTACAGAGACTACTATTCATTGGAGCAGCCTCTCAGCAGCCAGGCAAGGGGGGCAACTGAACAGGGGTCTCCATGCCCTACAGAGGGACCAGAATCACAACCATGTTTGAATCTACAGACCCAGGGAGAAGCCAGTGGTATCTGGAAATGAATGCAGAGGTTTGCACTGGAGTCTCTCACTCTGGAGTATACACGACAAGTTTGTCTCATTCGGCAGCTTTGTCTTTTTCTTTCCAGGGAAGCGTTCCATCCTTGCATCCCTCTAGCTTCAAGAGTCATGAGAACAACTCCTGAAGTCAGTCAGTAAGGGTGCTAACATGTCCTAGACCTGCCTCCACACAGGAACATCACGCAAAAAATGTTGGCAAAACTTCACAGCCACCAGATCTCTGATCGGGCTGAAGGATGAAGATGATTTTGTTGACTAGGGAGAGATGATTAAGATGTTCCACATATTTAACCCAACATGCAGGAACATTCAAGCAGAGAAGTAGCCTTCATCAAGCATGCACACTGACATGAGTACTTCTGGAAAGGTTACTCATCGCTTCAGGGTACCAAAAGCACAGGAACCTCAGAAGTTAGCTGCTCTGCCCTTAACCACTCTATCCAGTTCGTAACTGAAACATGATTTTAATCAACCTCCTCATCTAATCATCTCAGGCGATCAGGAAGTGAAGAACTTCCTGCTGCATTAACAGCAAGTTTTCACACCTCAAAAATGATTCCTTTCCATCATCACCAAAGCCACACGCTCATTAGAGGCTCAAACACTAATCAGTTCAATCTCAGTACAGTGTGAAGCTGGAGGAAAACAGCAGGTCAGGCAGCCTTAGAGGAACAGCAGAGTCAATGTTTCAGGTCTAGACCCTTCATCAGGGCTGGGAAAGGGGAAGGGAGCTGGGAAATAGAGGGAGGATGGATGGAAGATAGGTGGGATTGCAATGGGTGGACACAGGTAGGGGGTATAGGGATTGGTCAGTGGGAAGGATGTGCCAGATAGGTCGGGTAGTGTCTGGTCCAGGAGGCAGGAATGGGTGGGATAGTTGGACATGGGATGAGGCCGGAGGTGGGGTGATTTTGAAACTGGTGAAATCTATGTTTAAGCCACCAGGCTGTAAGCTCCCAGGGCGGAATTTGAGATGCTGTTCCTCCAGGATGCGTGTGGCATCACTGTCACACTGGAGGAAACCCAGGGCGGACATGCCATCGAGGGAGTGGGGTGGGCAGAGGAGTTAAAATGGATGTCGACTGGAAGGTGTTGCTGATTACAGAGCACAGGTGTCTGTCACTGAGTCTCTGCTTGATCTCACCGACGTAGAGCAGGTGACATCAGGAGCAGGAGCGACAGCTGACCAGGTTGCAGGATGTACAGGTGAACCCCGGTTGAATATGGAAAGTTTGTCTTGGGCCTCAGATGGAGATGAAGGTGAGGTGTAGGGGCACGTGAGGCACTTCCTGTGGTTGCAGTCAAAGGTACCCATTGTGGTGGGGTTGGTGCGGAGCTCCCTTCCCCCTCTCCAGTCCTGATGAAGGATGAAGGCTCGAAACATCGACTCTCCTGCTCTTCAGATATTGCCGGACCTGCTGTGTTCCTCCAGCACCGCGCTACATCGACTGACTCCAGCATCGGCAGTTCTTGCTATCTCCAAATCAATCCGATCTTACCACTTTTACTTGAGATTTGCAACACATTCAAAACTGTCAGGCACAATTCAGCAAAGTGTGATGGAATACTCCCCATTTACCTGGATAGTTGCAGCTCCAATAACACCCAAACAGCTCAACAGCATCTAGGACAAAGCGGCCCACTTGATGGGTACCACATCCACAAGCATTCTTTCCCTCCACCATTGATGCTCAATAGCAGCAGTGTGCACCGCCTACAAGATGCACTGTAGGAATTCACCAAAAGATCCTCAGATAGCACCATCCAAACCCACAATAATTACCTTGTGGAAGGACAAGGACAGCAGATACATAGGAACACACCTACTTCAAGCTCCCCTCCAAACTACTCACCATCTGGACTTAAACATATCATGACTTCACGGTCACTGAGTCAAAATCCTGGAACTCTCACTCTAATGGCATTGTGGGCTTACCTGAAGCTAATGGACTGGAGCAGTTCAACACATCTCACCATTATTTTTCAGGCAGCAACTAGGCAGCCAGCAACACCCACAACCCATGAATGGATTTAAAACATTCCTTGAATTCCAAGAAACTCTCTGACACTTCATTTCTTAAGCTCAGAAAGTGGTGGCTTTTTATTCAGTCTCAAGCTCTGTCAAAAACGTCTTCCCTATTATTTCCTACTTCAAGAGAATCAGGGAAATGCGTTAACTCTGCCTTCCAACCTCTGACTAGGACCATCTCCATTTTCTCTTCTGCTTGGTAACTATAGTTTCTCTTCCCACTTAATATACAAAACACTTGAATGATCTTTCTACATATGTTTTAAGAGATTGCACCTTGACCTGTGTAAAAAGTGCATCCGTCCTCAAGAAGCAGAGATCAAGGCTAGTGGGGATACGATTCCTACAGCACCAAGCAAGTGGGGAAATGGATGTTCAGGTCTGGAACATGAAGACTACAGGTTGCGGTCCCAAGTTAAAATAGAGATGGAGTTGGATCGTTGACCTGTCATGAAGCAACTATGGTGCAATATCTGGCTTCAAAAGCTTCCTTGTATTTGCTTGCATTCCGGAAACATTTAAAAACAGAACTAAATTACTAGATACTCCAAGGAATATGCTAAAAATGTTCGGCATTAGTTCCCATTGTTACTTAATTTAGTTGTACACTCATTCTAAAATCTTTACAGCACAAAGTACACTTTCGTATAGGCGTCTGTAGCTATCCGTATTACTACTGCTGCCCGCAAATTCAAGTATTCCTTCAATATATCCCAAATGACTTAAGATTTATGCAAATGAACAAAATTTCACTGCCAATCCCAAAATTTATGAATACTTCCAAATTTGTGTCATATTTCAATCGAGGGAATTTTTCAGTCCCGATTTTGAACTAGTGAGTTTGCCAACATGGTACAGGGCCTAACTCATGAGATTTCCCCAAGTTGGCCTTAACCAGGCAAGTCAAGGTCTCAGACTGGTTGTGGTGCTAACAGCTCTCCAAAGGGAGGGGCAGTAAATTATATAACCGATCAGCCCTTTCAGAGCTCCAGGCAACATTGTTAAAAAATGCAGTCAATTAAAGGTAAGTGGACACATATGGGGGAAAAAGATATTTCCAAGTTCGCTGAACTAATTTTTCAGTTTTTTTCCAAAGGTTACACTGGGAATAGAAATGTCTGCCAGGAACCAAGGGAAGGTAACATTAATGTCGAGGAAAGAAACATACTCTGTTTACAAAGAATGAAATGGTGCAGTGTTTCCATCTTCTGTCTGGGGTTAGTGTGATATGACAGGATCCACCCTCTAAGTTACTGAGACAGCATACCTACAGGAAGGGACTTCTATGCTCCATATCACAAGCTAAATGGCCTACCTTAAGAAACCAGAAAGACCAGACTGGCATTTCCCAGTTGCACGCCATGAAGCATGATTCACTAAACTGCTCCAACGAATATCAGGTCTGCATACAAGTCTACACATAACAAGGTTTCCCAGGAGTCGAATTTGGGACTGATCCACATTAAAAACCTAAGCTTTGGCATAAGGAGCACAATTTGAAAACTTGTCGATGTCACAAAACTGAGGTATTGTTAACAATAAAAGAGGACAGTGATAAATTTCAAGACAACTCCGGTTGGTTGAACTGGTGGGCTAATGAGCAAGTGAAATTTAATACAGGGCAATGTGAAAGGATTCATTTTGTAAGGCAGAATGTGAAGAGCTAACATAGAAGTAAAGACAGACCTGGGGGTATAGGAGTACAAATCATTAAAAGGTGGCAGGCAGGTTGAGAAAATGATTAATAAAGCATTCAGAGTCCTGCATTTTATAAACAGAGGCATAGAATACAGATGGAAGTAAAAGCAAAAACACTGATTTAACCTCAATGGAGTTTTGTATCCAATTCAGGGCACAATACTTCAGGAAGACTATGAAGGTATCAGAAAATGGCTTGAGGGATTCAATAGTCAATAGACGGTGAAGTATGGCTGTTCTCCTTTGAGAAATTTGAAAGGAGATTTGTTAGAGATGTTTAAAAATCACGAGAGGTCCATACAAAGATAATATATCTAGGGAGAAACAGCCCCATTGAGAGGTGGGCGGAGAAACAGAGGACACCAATTTGAAGTATTTTGCAAAGAACTAATGAAGAAGGGTCTAGGCCCGAAACATCAGCCTTCTTGCTCCTCTGATGCTGCTTGGCCTGCTGTGTTCATCCAGCTCCACGCCTATCTCTAATGGTGACAGGCCGTTTTTTAAAAAAAAACATAGTTTAGAATCTGGAATGTTCTGCCTGACAATGTGGTGGAGATACATTCAACCAAAGCTTCAAAAAGGAAGTTAGGCAATTATCCAATAAGCGGATATCTGTAAGACTATGAAACAAAGGACAGGGAGTGGCACTAGGTGAGCTGTTCTTATAGATAGCCAACGTAGACATAAATGGGCCGCACTACCTCCTGCTGTACTGCAATCATTGTATGATTCCTGTAGCTGTTTCATTATAGACAATGCATGCTCATTTCAGCAGGGCAAGCATTCAAGGTACAACTTGGCTTTGCACAAAAGCAAAATTGTTTCATCTTAAAAGCCACTAGACTGAAGGTTTGGAGGTTTTGTGCATAACTGATTTGTCAAATTATATTTGTAGACCATTTGTCTATTTGCAATGACTTGATGGTACATTACACAAGGAAACAGACCAGAAATTATACAATCACATAATTGTTACAGTGTAGGAGACCACCGTTCAGCCCGTTGTGTCTGCACTTTCTCTTGAAGCATTTTGATTTTGTGCCAACATGCAGCCTTTTTCCAGGATGTTGTTTCTATTTATATATTCATGCAAAGCCCCTTTGAATGAGTCAGTTGAACCTGCCTCCACCACTTTTCAGAGAATTGCATTCCAAACCCGGATCACTCGCAGTATGAAAATGTTTTCCCACCTTGCACTTGCTTCTTTTGTAAACACTTCCAAACTGTTCCTCTGGCTCGTTTTTTTTTATATAAGAGGGAACATTTTCTCCCTAGCTATTCTAGCCAGAGCCTCAATTTTGAAAACCTCTCTCAAATGACCCTTCAGCCTTCTCTTCTTCAAGGAAAAAAAAAGTCTTAACTTCTCCAATCTTTCCACATAACTGCAGTTTCTCATCCTTGGATATCTCTGTAAATAACTTCTGCAGTCTGTCCAATGTTGTCACATCTTTCTTAATGTGCCATGCACCAGATAAGGTCTAATCGGTCTCTTGTACAGTTTCAACAAAACTTCCCTGGTCTTGTGCTCTCAGCTTCACGAATAAGGGTGTAGAGTAAGGTATGATCATTCTTCTTGGGGCAGCACAGTGGCTCAGTGGGTAGTACTGCTACCTCAGTGCCAGGGTCCCGGGTTCAATTCCACCCTCGGGTGACTGTTGGAGTTTGTACATTCTCCCCATGTGTGTGTGGGTTTCCTCTGGGAGATCTAGTTCCCTCCGATATTCCAAAAATGTGCAGGTTATGTGGATTGGCCTTAGGAGATGCAAGGTTACAGGGACAGGGTAGGTGGGTGGGTCTGGATGGGATGCTCTTCAGAGGGTCAGTGTAGACTTGATGGGCTGAATGGTCTGCTTCCATACTGTAGGGATTCAATGATTCATGTCCTGCCAACATATATGTACCCAGGCCTCTGCTCCTGCACACCCTTCAGAACAGTACCATCTATTTCATTCTGCCTCTTGATGTTCTTTGTATTAAATCACGTCATCTTACACTTCTTTGCATTGAGCTTACCTGCCACCTCCTGCCCACTCCATCAACTTATCTTTTTGAAGTTCTACATGGTCCTCTTCTACTTACAACTCCACAAAGTTTGAATGATCTGCAAACTTTGAAAGTCTCCTGCTCACTGAAAACTAGAAATGAGAACATATACATCTTGATTTGATTCAGAGAGCCAATCGTGAACATTTAAACACAGAACAACAGGATGGAATAAGGTAAAAAGCAAAGCCACACAATTTCCTCAATCTCAGAGCTCAACCAACTTTAACGTTTGATTTACCTTCTGACACTCTTTTCTATCACCTTCACCAGCACTTTCCCTGCCTCTACAAAAGGTTTCAAAACAGTTACACAAATACATCAATAACTTGCAACTTGTGACACATTTAGAGGGATCCTGTAACAATCTTTACAAGACCTCTGTTTCTCACATTTTATCGGCTCTGCATAATTATTGAAGTTAATCAGCTTTTCATTGTATTAGTAAATTAAATAAATTGCTAATGAACAATAAATAACAAAATAAGTGGGAACAAGTTTGTAAAGAGTACACTTAGAACCATAAGAAAGGGCACAGAAGCTGGAAAATGGACTGCAAATTTAAGTTTTAAGGACGAAAGACTAATTCTTTACGTGTTCCTCTGCACATGTAGTTTCTCCCTACATATACTAACACTATTAGGTCAATCCCAGACAGCGAAAAAAAAGTGTGCATAGTGCAACCATGTCAGAGGTGGCAGGAAAAATACACTTTTCCTAATTTATATATCATTATCATGAACAAACAGTGATTCACGGAAAGAAACAACAAAGCACGACAAACACATGGTGACTGATTTTTTTTGCACACTTACTTCAACCTCTTACTGCTATTTCTGTCCAGCCTTGAGCTTTAAACATTGCCTTATGAATGTAAAGCAGCAGGTGACATTGATATGACATTTACAAGTCCAACGGGAGTCACAATATAAATTAAGGATTAACTAGGGCCGTAACCCTGACTTAATTTTCCTACTCAATTTCAGCATTCATGAAATTCCTTTTGAAGTGCCAAAAATCCTAAATTTTCAGGTATTTATCTATTACTGTTATTATAGAATAATCACATTGTATTTTCCTTATATGAACCAATTCTATTCAAACTACTGGCAACTGAGCTCTGCATGTCTGGAGGACTTTGTCCATAACGAACAGTTCGCGTGCAGGAACTTAATTAAATAGACTTTCACCCTTAAAAATTTGGTATCCCTCTGAAGTTTAATAACGGCAAATGAAAAAACATTATGGTATTTTTTTGGATAGGGGCTTGTGTCAGTGTCCCTTTTCATGCACAGATTAGCTACTTTGTCAGATGATGCATCCCTGATTTTATGTTATGCACTTGCATTAAACAAACTTCAATTCTGAACAACTAACTCCCTGCTGCGCAACAGGGCTGTCTTCTTTGGAATACTTAAACCAAAAAAGTCTGATTCAAAATACAGTCAACTTCCAAAGAATGGACACTGATAGAGACCACTAATCAATATTTTTGATTTGGCCACTCTAAACAACTTTGCTTACATCAATACTACATGACTTTTACTGATACCAACTGTCTGCATTGAATATCAAAAACACCACATTTCCATAGTCACAGGCACTTTTTCTAACAGGAATTTTTATAACATATTCTCACTTCATTTTACTTTGTGGAATTTTAGCTGGTGAGATGTACTTACTTCCTTGCCTCTAAGAATCTCTCTTGAACTTCTTCACAAATGATTTCACAGGCCAAAAATATCTTGCCCTTCCCTATACAACAGTACCCTCAAACAATAAAGTAGTCACTGATTCACTATGGCGGATCAACATGCATTCATCTAATAAATTTTATTTCCCCTTCCAAGTCTTGTATTTTGAAAATTCCTGTACCATCTCAATGATTGCTTATTTTACCTTACATTTAAACACTTACAAGTCTCAAGTGAGGAATATGATAAGGTTTTGAGTCCAAGAATCATGCAAGGTATAATCAGCAGTACATAAGAAATACAGTTGACATTGATGTTCCCTATATGGGTTAAATTTAGCTGTCAAAATCATGGTGAGGCTAACAATGTTCAAAACGCAACAGTGTAAATTGATTAGCAATTTCCAGTGATTGCAAATGTGCAATTATATACAGGAATCAGGAAGCTGCTGTTGGATTTGTTCCAATCTTCCAGAGGCTATACAAGAATCATCAAAGAAGCATGACTGTGAAATACTTATGATAATACGAAGTTTTCTTTAAAACTTATGAAATATATTTACTAACACACACAAAACCTGTTGGAAACTGGTAGAGCTTGTCCATTCCAATGCAAGTATATTTTTACTAACATTTGTCTTAATTACTCCAAACAATCCCACAGACAATGAAATATAAACTTTTATAAAGGGGAGACAATCCTTCCGGTCTAAAAAGATTTTTTTAAAAAGTGGAAGGCGGCTGCTGATGGACACAACAGTCTTCCATTTACTTTGTTGCAACAATTACCCACAGGCATAGAGATACACTTCAGAACAGATGGGAAACTTTCCAACCTACAGTACATTTCAAAACCAAATCACTTCACCCTCATTCGTGGAATTTCAGTGTGCTGATGACACTTGTGTGCGCGATCAGTCAGATGCCAAGCTTTCTCATAAGCAAACAGTAAAAACCAAACAAAAAACTGAGGCCTCTTCCAAACAGGTCCAAGAGAAAAAGATCTTCCCTCCATTGCTTAACATCAATGGAAACATCTAGCAAAATGTAGACTCTGATATCCTGCAAGCTTCCCCTTGAAGCCAGGCATAGATAAAAGCCATCATCAGCTGCAAATGCACTAGTTCAACATTTAGCCAACTGTAAAAAGTAGTACATAGGAAGTGGGATCGCAATCTTGAGACAAAGATCCCAATTTACTGGGCACTAGTGATTCCCCCACGCACCACATGCCTTGGAGGCTTGGACAAGACTCCACAAAGCACTGGAGTAATACTGTCAGCTTTGCCTTTCCAAGGTCCTCCAAATGCAGTAGCATCAAAGGCAGTCCAACAGCAGCATCATCACAAGCCAGCATTCATAGACAAAAGGTGAAAGGATATGAATTAATCAATGCTAAGGCATGCCTTAAGTACCACACAATATGATAATTTAATACCGGACTTGTGCACGGAAGAGCTTAGTATCTCACTGGACTAACACTAATAATCCAAATCCTCTCAGAATCACACAATACAGAAGAGGCCCTTTGGGCCATCAAGACTGTACGATCATAAACAGACTTATGTACACCAGTCTCATTTGCCTGCACTAGGCCCATAGCCTTGGATGTTTACAAGAGTTCAAGTGCTCATCCAAGTAATTTTTTAAAAAAAAGTTTGAGAGGTTTCCCATTCAAAGTGTCCCACCTCAAAGTGTCTGTAACAATGTGTATCATATTGCTCTAGCCTGTAATTAGTTGCTAAAATGTTGCTAAAATGCCATGAAATCCCTTGCTCAATACAAGAGCCGCCTCCAGTTAGCCTGATAGGAGAGTTTCCTCAATATATTAAACCATACAAGTCCTGCAGATCCCCCCAGTAAGAGATTGGTGACTGTAAACCTATTGCATGGTGTGATGTGGGCTCTGTATCGCACACATACAACAAATGCACATCCATTGGGCAGGGCAGGTTGTTTACATATGACTCTGAATACCCAAAGCAACCGTTCTATTCGGTACCCAATCACAGCAGGAGACTCCCAAAATGCTTTTAAGTACTTTTAGTGATCTCCTCAAAACGTCGCTGAAAAGGTCAAACGTACCCCACTATCTCATGGCATGTCAGGCTTATCATTGGCTAAGTGGAGAAGTTTTATTCAAGAAGACAGCCAACATATCAAATGACTCCATAGGGAGAACGAAGAGGTGACAGAGGTATCAGAGCGAGCGCACATTCCTCCCAGTAACTCACCCCCATCAAGAATGACTGCCTCGAATGTGGCAGTTTTGCTATGTTGCACAACGAATTTATCAGCTATTTCAAAACCTATTGCATTGGAGAGACAGCAATTCATCCTCCATACTGAGGAACTGCCACAGATTAGGATGATAAAGTTTCTTTTCAATAATTTCATTGGGAAAAGTTGAAGGATACGAGCCAGATGCTGGTAAATTAATTTAGGATATCTGGCTGACATAGGCAAGTTGGACCAAAGGGTCTGTTTCCATGCTGTACATCTCTATGTCCATGACTCTCAATCCTGACATCATTCCTGCTTGTTATTTTGTGTCTGTGACAGGTGTGACACGCAGTTAAATATTCTAAATCAATATTTCCTGATTCAGACTCTGTGCTACTCATTAACTTTTTTTTAAAATTGGAATGCTTAAGGAAGTGCCTTGATGCTTGTCCTGTTCGGGGAGCTCCTGGATCTCCAGTAGAGGGTGCTGCACTCTCTTGCTGTTTCATTTAAACCAAGCCCCACCTTCCAAGTATCACAGCAAATGTGGAAACAGGCAGAAGTGTAATCAACAGCTGACAACATTCATGCGCCACAGAGGGACAAAATACAGCCCGTAATGATGACTGTTCCGAAGCAACCACAGGGGTTAACAACAGTAAAGATACCTACCAAGAAAACTCGAATGAACTTAAACATTTTACAGACTTAATAAACTAATTAATTAAATAACATTTGTAGAGCTGGGGCATTTTGCTTTAGTGTAGTAAATTAAAAGTTCTTGACAACAACTTGCTGCTTTGGGAAATAAATAAATAAACCCTTTACACACTAATATGGCTGCTCCAGGACAGGTTCGAGTACCTTGAAAATCTTATTGACTGGCTGAGCAGGCTCAAGGGGCTGAATGGTCGACTCCTGCTCCAAATCTGTGTATTTATATGTTCGAATATGCATCTTACGCTCCTTTCTTTTGTAGACCATGCAGAGTGCGTTCCTGTAACTTTACACTTTAACTGCAGCTATGTCTGTGACTCAACACATCTATTATTCCGTTTGGCTAATAAACCTGTTTGTCTGTGCTGACAACTTACTTTTTACAACACGAACTTCCTTGCAAGTCAGTGAGAGTAAAGAGATATGCATAACACCACAAATTAAACAGGAATCACGTACTGACACAAACAGTCTCTCATTTCAGTCCGAGACGGATTCTGGACCATGAATCCATCTCTTAATGATTCTAAAGAAACATACAAATGTCATGCATCTTACATCTCTCAAAAGGGAGTAGCCTTTGGAGAACAGGGTTTTCAGTAAACTATGAGCCTCACTGGAAGAGTGGGATTTAAGGGGCTGAATTTTGTACAGTTTTGGGATCTCTCCCTCTTCCTCAAGCATATCTAACAATTGGAGTGACTCAGCCCCTGCTCCAGTAAGTAGCCTACACTCATTATTTCTCTGTACTATGTTAACTGCCGAGTGGGTTTTCAGCCAACAACCACCCACTTGCCCTCACGCTAGCATCCCACCCTCCAGGAGACAAATGCCTCCGAGAGCAGGCAACAAATTTAATGTCTGGCACCTCACTGCCTCTATGAGAGGGACTGCTGCCTGTCCCCAAGGTTGGATCAGGAGGTAGGTGCGGGAACATTTTGGTTACTAGGTGCTGACAGCAGGGGCGGTGGTGGTGGTGGTTGGGGGAGGGGGAGAGAGAGAATCCAGGAAGGGGTAATGGCAAGGGAAGAAACTTCAATGTCTACGTTGGACATAAATGAAAGTGTTTGCCACCTTGCCTGCCAAAGTAATGAACCCTGCAAGTTCCCCACTTGGCACCATCCTCCTCTCAACATGGGAATATTTGCAGCCAGGCCAATAGTCACACATTGACTATTTGAAGGCCTCAACTAGCCCACAGAGAGGTGTCTATTTTTCCAATGTCTTCTTTGCCACATGCACTGTTGTGGTGGAAGTGGATGACTAGACACTAGAAATTCTGAATTATGCCGAAATTTACGCTCATGCTTGCCTGCCAACAATCTAGCATCTTCGGTGGGAGTGAACAATTCTGGCCGCAATGAGTCAAGAGTCTTCTATTTTCCATTTAAGCCTTCTTCATTGTCACAGAAAAATAATTGGTGACAAATATACAAAATTCACCTGCCTTTCAGGCTTGACACTGATCTTTCTATATCTTCATCATACTTCACCCATTCCACTTACAACCAATGTTTCTCCCCTCAAGGCCAAGGGATGGTCCGTCACACTTCATCTCACCCAAGCACATGCCCATTAATTTTTAAGTTACAGTATGAATGTCTTGCCAATTTTCCTACCACCATACCTTGCCCCAACCAATTTCCTGAATGTTTGACAATGTCCATTGCCTCACTGTTCCTCCAAATTACCATTCAAACTCAACTCTTTTCAAGATGTGATTACAGTGTAATACCACACAACCACTGAATGAAGATTTAAACCCAAAAGTGACCTCAATTAACTCCTCTTAAGCTAAGCTTTGAAGTAACTTACTACTTGCCTTGATGGGCAACATAAACATCTCTTTTAAATTGCTGGAGAAACTCAGGTCTGGCAGCATGTGTGGAGAGAAAACAAGAATTAACACCGAGACCAATGACTATTCATAACAGTTGGCTTGAAACACTGACTCTTGTTTTCACTCCATAGATGCTGTCAGACCTGCTGAGTTTTTACAGTGACTTCTACCTATTTGTTTCAGGTCTCCAGCATTTGTAGATTTTTTAAAATAAATATCTATTGTTTGCAGAACATTTTTTAACATAATGCAGTATTCCCTCCCTAAACAGTTTGAATGGTAAATTGTTCTTAACGGTCCTTGTGGTGTCAATATCATTTGGGACAGGGTAAAATAAGGGTCTGTATTCCTAAAGCAGTGCAGCAAAAAGGTCATAATACAAATAGACAACTCATTGTTTAGAATTAAACTGCATATTGGGACATCAACATACTGCAGAAAAATAGGCTAGTTAGCACTGCAAGTATAATCGAGTTTTAAGTTACATCTTTTATAGGCACTAATGTTGCCTTTCATTTTTGAAGAACTGATTCTGCATTGATACTGAGCATAAACAATAACTAGACAAATATTTAGTGCCACATTCCTCTTTCATTGTTATCTTTTCTAGCCTGCTGTTGAACTTTGGTAAGGATGCATATATTCCATCAGAACAGAGTCTTGAAATAGGAATAAGTTCACTATCATTGTGATGTCAGAATCATAACAGATTGGTTTTATTCTTTCATGCGATGGGCACAGCATTGGGTGGGCCAGTATTTATTGCCCATCCCTAATTGCCCTTAGGATAATGAGCTAGCTTCTTGAACCACTGCAGTCCACAAGATGTATGTAGAATTACTTACAATGCTGTCAGGAAGATGTCATGATGTCATCAAGATGGCATGACATTAGGGCTTCTGGGATGGGGCTCATCCATTCCAATTGCTTTTCATTTTTATCTCCTCATCTCCTTTACTTACCTCTTACCCAGAGCTTGGACATCATCCGTGAGGAATCCCAGCTCAGGCTCGAGTGAGCCTGGCGTGGACCTCCTGGCAGTGAGTGAGCCGCTACTTACTTATTACAGGCGAGCACAGGATCTGACATCGGAATCAACAGCTGCTACATCAGTGGAGACAACATCAGTCCAGCAATAGAACGATCGGCAACTTTGTCATTGGCTGAGTCCAGCGCTGATGGCAGCAAAACAGCAGCATAAGAGCATCACAGTGACATCAAGGAAATGGGCTCAGTGGTGAGGGACAATGTTCTGACGTTGATGGGTCCAGCACAGGCAGGGGTAATGAGAATCAACTCAGCGGCAAAAGATGGTGTTTGAAGAGTGGTAATTTCAACGTTGATTGGGTCCAGTGTAGATGGTAGCAAGACAATGGAGGACGGATGGTGGAGTAGGCATTGTTGATGATGGGCTGGCTCAGGACTGATGGACTCCTTTAAGCTATATGTTTAATATTTATCCTTATTCTTAAATCTATTCAAAATGGTGTTGGATTGTGGCAACAGTGGAAAACCATTTCACTGCATTCTGCATAGATAACAAGGTGTAGAGCTGGATGAACACAGCAGGCCAAGCAGCATCACAGGAGCAGTCAGATTCTCCAGCATCTGCAGTTCCTACTATCACTCTATTTTACCATTTTTCTAACTGTAAAATACACAGTAAATTTTAAAAAAAGAAGTTATCCTTAATCAGGAGCAGCATTCCAGGACTTTAATCCAGCAACACAGGAAAGATCGATGATATGGTTCCAAGTCAGGATGGTGTGCTACTTAGAGAGGAACTAACAGGTGACCATGTTCCCATTCCTCAGCTGCTGTTGAATTTTGGCTGGTACAGGTCACAGGGCTGGAAGGTGCTGTTGACGTAGCCTTGAGTTGCTATGGTGCATCTTGTAGGTGATGCACACTGCTGCCACTGTGTGGTGGTGGAGGGAGAGAACATTTAAAGGCAATGGATGGGCTGCAATCCAGGGCTGCTTTGCCCTAGATGGTATTGAACTTTTTGAGTGTTGTTAGAACTGCACTCTTCCAAGAAAGTGCATATTATTCTATTTCTGATTTGTGCCTTAAAAAGGGTGGACATGTTTTGGGGAGTCAGAAGGAGAGTTATTTGCCTCAGACCTGCTCTTGTAGCTACAGCGTAGCTGGTCCAATTTAGTTTCTGTTCAATGGTAACCCCCCGGATGTTGGTAGTGGGGGAAATCAGCAATGTAAATGCCATTGAATGTCATAGATTCCCTTTTGTTGACATGGTCATTGCCTGTCACTTGTTCAACACAAATGTTGGTTGCCACTTTTAACTTCAAACCTGAACATTATCCCGGTTTTTCTGTATTTGAGTACGGACTCGTACAGTATCTGAGGAGTTGAAAATGGTACTGACATTGTGCCAATACAAAATTCCTCTGACACTATTACATCTGCCTCAGGCATGCACATTTTAAACATGACAAACAGTTGGAAAGAAATTGAAAATCTATGTTACAACTTAAATTTCATCTCAATGCCACTTCAATAAAGAACAAATTTTTAACATTGAACAAAAGAACCGCTGAAGTCTGTAGTTTTAAGTGATGCACATGAGGTCCAACACACATTAATTTCGATGGGTTCCTGCTGTGACTTGGAATTTACAAGCACCAAGCCAATAACCCAACAGGGTCTTGCTTCAACAAAGGTTTCTCCTCAAAGCAATATTTAAGATAAACCATATATGATAAATTTAACAAGTCTAGTGACTGCTACTGCACTGCATGGAAGTTAATGCACTATTCCCATTTAAAGTTCAAATCACATTTCACCAAAAATAACAAAGTCTTGTAAATTAAGAAAAGGTAACTTCAAGAATAATCATTTACAGTAATATAGCAATGCTTCAAAACAGCTGTAAATTATCATAATTTTTGAAGGTATTCTTATTGAAACAGGATGTGATGACATCAGAAAACTAACTGGGAATAATTACCAAGATTAATGATGCGACAGAGCTGCATGAATTCAAAAGGTGTCACTCAGGTGCTGCAGCCGTCACATCATATATACCTGTTTATTTAGCTTCATTACCGTCAGATCTTCTGAATGAAGCCTCCTTAAAAGCAGCCGGTCTCACGTGCATGGCATGTTTGCCACAACTTCAAATGCAGCTTAATCATGGCACCTACTTAAACAATTAAAGGTATTTTTCCTGTTTACTTTCCACGACTTTCACATTGCGGATTTATAGCAATCAATGAGGCAGTCATTGGTTTACATTGTCCAAGATGCTCTGACCTACTTTTGAACTTGCAGTGAGCGGTGGCTCAATCACCAATCATTCAGGTTCCGAGCCTGAAAAATCACAGAACCCCTCCAGTGTAGATGCCGCCATATGGCCCATTGATTTCACACCAACCCTCGAAACAGCATCCCAACTAGACGCAACCCCCCACCCTATTCCTGTAACCCCACACTGCCCATGGCTAACCCATCTAACCTACACATCCCTGGTCACTATGGGTAATTTAGCATGGCCAATCCACCTAACCCGCGCATCTTTGGACTGTGGGAGGAAACCCACACAGACACAGGGAGAATACGTAAACTCCACACAGTCACCCAAGGGTGGAACTGAAACCAGGTCCCTGGCACTGTGAGCCATCAGTGCTATCCACTATGCCGCCATGCTGCCATTAACCAAATCACTGACTCAAACCTCAATATGTGATCACAGGGGAACAGATCAAATAGGCTGCTCTGGTCCCATACCAAAAATCTCAGGTTCTATTTTGTGCCCAAAAGAACCTGAGAAAACAAAAACAGGAATAGGCTATTCCATCCATTCAAACCTACCAAAACATTTGTTATGGCCACGGCTGACTATCCAACTCAACAGTCTAATCCCACTTTTCCCCATAAGCCCCAAGTGTATATCCAACTCCAGAAGAAATTCATACAACATTTTGGCCTCGACTGCGTTCTGTAGTAGCAGCTGACCACTCTTTGGGAGAAGCAATATCTCACCTCAGTCCTAAATAGTTATTCCATATCCTTGGACTGTGACCCCAAAAGTTCTGGGCTTCACAGCCATCGGGAATATCCTTCCTGCTTCTACACTGCCTAGTTCTGTTCGAATTTTCTAGGTATCTATGAGATCACCCCTCATTCTTCTGAACTCCAGCGAATATAATCCTAACCAATGCAACATTTAATATGTCAGTCCTGTCATCCCAGGAATCAGTCTGCTAAGCCTTTGCTACACTCCCTCTACAGCAAGAACAATGTTCTTCAGAGAAGGAGACAAAAACTGCACATAATACTCCAGTTGTGGTCCCACCAATGCCCTTGATAATTACAGCAAAACATCTCTCCTCCTGTACTCATATCATCTCATAATGAAGGCTAACACACCCTTTGCTGCACCTGAAAGCTTACCTCCAGCAACACCCAGGTCTCATTTCACATTCCCTTCCCCTAAATTTACAACCAGATAATAATCTGCCTTGATAACAAATTCTGGAGCTGGATGAACACAGCAGGCCAAGCAGCATCTCAGGAGCTCAAAAGCTGATGTTTCGGGGCCTAGACCCTTTGTCACAGGGTCTAGGCCCGAAACGTCAGCTTTTGTGCTCCTCAGATGCTGCTTGGCCTGCTGTGTTCATCCAGCTCCAGAATTTGATATCTTGGATTCTCCAGCATCTGCAGTTCCCATTATCAATAATGTGCCTTCATGTTTTTGCTATCAAAGTGAATAATCCCACATTCACTCACATTATTCTGCACCTGCCAAGCATTTGCCCACTCAGCTTGCTTAAATCATACTGAAGCATCTCTGCATCCTCTGCACATCTCACCCTCCCATTCAGCTTTGTATCATCGAAATAACTGCATCCAAATAATACACATAGCCAGATATTTAATCTCATAGTTTAAATGTCTTAAAATGCTTTTTAAAAATCCTCAGTTAAATAGCTTCAAGATTTCAAGGTCACTGTTTTAAAACCAACAGGGACCTGTAGTTGCTGTTGCAGTGTTGGATACACCACAAATGCTTATGCACAGCAAGTTTTCACATACAGCAATATGATAATGAGATAATATTTATTCTTGAATTAACATCACGAGAAAGATTAAGTATAGTTACAACATTTAAAAGACATTTGGATAATTACATGGATAGGAAAGGTTTAGAGGAATATGGGCCAAGTGTAGGCAAGTAGGACTAGTTTATTTGGGAATGTGGTCATGTGGAATGAGTTGGACTGAAGGGTCTGTTTCCGTGCTGTTTGAGTCTATGACTCTATGATTCTAGTTGGAACTCCTCTGTTTTTATTCGAAATGGTGTCATGCATCTCATGGCCACCTGAAAAGCAGATGGGCTGTTGGTTTAACTTGAAAGAGAGCAGAACCAGCATTGAAAGCAGACCTCCACCAGCATTATTGTCAACCTTGATGTTTGTGTTCAAGCCCTGAGGAGTGACTAGAACCCTTACTGTTTTGAAAGCGTCAAGAGAGCTACAACCATAACACATGTAACTAAGTTATTATGAATATTCTGTGTTGTTATTACAATATATTCCTTGATAACATTATTCAAAAGACAGGTGAATCGCTCTAAAACATACACATTTGTCATGAGAACATATAATGCACTAGTCCTTTCAACTCAGTTGCCACTTGGATCATTCCACAGCAGAAAGGTATACTGAAACTTTAGCGGGACTGGAAATCCCAGAGACCCTAAAAGCTGGGGAAAATTTCAAACTGAGGCTCTCAATTCTAGGCAGCATCACTGGCCTACATCAAAAAAAATCTCAGGAGTTCTAAATGTCAAAAGAAGAATGTTATTGATGATTGTAATACATGTAAAATGTGTGCCAACCATTGCATTTCAGTTATATAAACCAATGGTTTTGCTCCATTGGCTTCTTCCCACCCATTTTCATCAAACCTTCTCAGCAACGTCTAATCAGATCTCCCTCAAATGGTTATTGAATCTCCCCTGAAAATTGTCTCTGTTATTTGCCTCAAACATTCTGTTCTCAAGAAGCCAATAAACATTTTGCCATTTGCTTGTATGGACTCTTTACAGAATGTTAATTTGACTGGATAATTTTATTTGTTTACAACTCTAAAGCCGTAAATTAAGGGATTACTTGCTCAACTTCTGGCTATTTATTCCTATTTAGCATTTTTTGATACTTTACAAAAGAGCGAGCAGTTAACATTTGAAGTTAACACAGAGAACCAGACTTACAATGCATCCTGTATCCACTGAGAATGCAGATCCTCTCACTGGTGAAGAATCATGGAATTATTTCGGTCCCTGTGCAAGAAGTGACAAACTGGCAATCTGAATGAACAGAAAGGGCTGAGTGTCTGTGGAGACAGAAGACCCTTTTTCTGAACTTCGCATGGACTTCAAAACATTAACTCTGTTTCCCTCTCCACAGAAGCTGCCAAACCTTGGAGTTTCTCTGTCCTATTTTTGATTAAGATCATAAGCATCTGCGGTACTTTGCTATTATTCAAGTAAAGAAACAGGACAGTTTCAGCAATATCGTCCTGAGGGCTTGGAAACACACGTGTGTTAAGCATTCAATTCCACAGTCACTGATCAATTATACAAGTTTAGGAAACACTGCAAACTTATTTGCACCCACATAAGCTTTCACATCAGTTATGGAGTCACAGATGTACAGCATCGGAACCAACCAAGTTTCCTACTCATATACCCATCCAGAAGGCTTTCAGATGTTGTAATTGTACCTGCCTCCACCACCTCCTCTGGCAGCTCATTCTGTGTACGCACCAGCCTCTGTATGAAAATAATTTGCTCCTTAGGTTCCTTTTATATATTTCCCCTCTCACCCTTATAAACTTATGCCCTCTAGTTTTGGACTCCCCTACCTTAGGAAAAAGGCCTTGGCTATTCGCCCTATATATTGCAACACTAAATGACACCAGACCAATATTTGTAAAGTGCCAAGCTGGCTATACATTTTCACATTGATGAAGTGCAGATTAAATATTCATTCCTCAATTTAAAAAAAGGTGTCAGCTTTGAGTCAGTGATAGCAGTCATGCTTTAAGTCAGGAAGTCCTGGGGTCAATCCTTAATCCACAGACTTAAACATGTAACCTAGGCTGGCACTCCAGGACTGTGCTCGGAGAGATCGCATTGTATTGGAGGCGCTCTCTTTCAGATGTGACATGAAAACCTTAACATTGAAAGTCATACACCTCACAGTCAATGACCCTTTTATTCTGAAGTTCCTTTTGATGACCGCAGGACAACCCAAACTTCTAAACAAATATGGGCTCTTTCTTTTTTCAAAAAAACAACAGCTGAGACTGAAACCCTGCACATCAATTGAAATACACATGAAACGCTCTATTGCATACAAGCAAAATAAAAGGCATAGCCAGCAATATAACTGCTTCTGTCAGCTCAAACCATTAACAGGTAGAGGACCTGGAACACTTTATGATCAAAGAAATGGTACTGCTGTCTGCAGAGATTATCACATTTAAAATTTATCAAAATAGAATGTAATACTATAATACACAGTTAAAGAAACAGCCGACCAAGATCATTCGGTTCACCTGTACATTAAAGGCAACATAAGCCTCAGCAGCATGTCTTAAACTGAACATCTATGATATCTGTCACTTTCTGAAATGTACCTTTCCCAATAATTGGATTGAGGCTGCCAAATGCTGCAATTCTGATTCGAGGATAACCAAATATCAATCAAGTTCTAATTTCTCTATATCTAAACTGGGAGATTATAACTGGTTAGCATCAGTGCAAATTATTTCAAAATGAACTTTGCTTTGGAAGTCTATAAGCCAACAGCAATTTCTCTACAATCAACTCTGAAGCCTTAGTACAGTTGGTGAATAATCGTATCAAAACTGTGACTATAGTTTTGCAGTGACTACAGAAGAAACCCTGATAAGTCGGACGCTTACAGATGTCGTTTTAACAGTAAAAGCAGTCATTGCACGCGAAAATAAAACAGTCACAGTACCCCATAACAAATGGGGAAAGGAGGTGGGGGGGGGGGGGAATAAGCAGAGAATTCCTACCTGCACTGGGAGAAACACCCACAGAAGTGTACATATGGGTATGTGCCCGGTAATCCTCATATCCAGAACTTCCACTTACAATTATCTTCAGCCTGCGATTAATTTTGTTTATATAAAAAAAGAACAATTCAGCAAAGCACAGACGTCCCTGTTGCTCTCACTTCTACTTCATATCCCGACTAAAGTTGCAAATCAAAATGTGAAAACAAATTCAGTCATACATCGAGATTGGTGGAGCGCACAAGAGCGGCTATACATAAATAAAATGACAGATGTGAATAAAAAAAAGTCACGAGCGCTCCCTCTCGCTCTCAGAAGGTGTCCGTCGCTGAACAATTCTGAGAGGTTTGTAAAACTCCTCGCAAACCATCAGCGCCCTCAAACTGTCCGGTTTATTTTTCATTTAAAGCTGCCTCAAACTTACAAAACTGGGCTCTGGCAATAAATCTCATGTCAATCGTCCGCCGTATGTGCGTCAATTCAATTCAAAATGTGACACCAGAAAAAGAAGAGAAAAAGAAATTGGGTTGGTTTTGGGGGGGCGGAGGAATGTCTAATAAATCACTAACTCTTACCTTGCACTGGAGTGTGCGGACGTTTTCCCACTAAGACATTGAAAGTGTGGGCTCCCGAGCGCAGCCAGTCAACTCGCGAGTTCCCTTAGGCTGCAGACTGATCTGAAGCACTGGGTTCAGTGCAATTCAAATCGTTCCCAATGCACCCTCACTTGTCACACTGTTCCATTCCCTCAGCCAAAGCGCGCCCCTGAGCGGCGAGCGAGCCCGCGCACACGCTGCGGCGCGCCCCCGCTCACACCCACCCACCCACCAGAGTCGCTGCACCCTCCCCCGCCTTCCCTACTCGAGTTGACACCACGGAAGAATGGGTAGCTGCTGTCCTGGAAAGTCACGTTCACTTTCTGCTTCTCGAAGTTACTGCAGAAACGTGGAGCTCCTCTTCCAACTTCACCCCCACCCCCAGCTCATGTATTCCACTCTGGAACAGCCTCCAAAAGAAAAAAAACCTCAGATTACAGGCTTCAACCAGATGCGCAAACGACCTGGAGTCTTCAAAAACAAACAAAACGCCAATTCAAATTTCATTGACTGTAAAACCAACCTGAGTCTTACCCAGCTATTGTTTTGTTGCTAGGAAACACCTCAAGGATCTGACCCAAATAACTCATCCCCTAGGGACTGCATCCCAGTGAACTTAATAAATACAAAAATATATATTTTTTGAGATTTATTTGCCCTAATCTCCCCTTGGGATAATTCAGACCCAACTGCAAAAACACTCTGCCCAAGAGTTTGCCAGGAATTGTGGTAACCAAGCTATTTCCTTTCCATCTGTTACTCAACTACAACAGCCAAACTGTGGGGCATCATCACCTTATAATAAAACCAGAAAATGCTGGAAATAGTCAGTAGGTTAGGCGGGTTCTGTGGAGAGGGAAATAGAGTGAACGTTTCACATTGATAATCTTTCAGCAGAAAGCATCACCTTACACAGAACTCACTGTTCTTGTGGATACAGAGTCTCATTTCACACTGAGAATAGCTTCCATTGTGCTGTGCAGCTCTATTACCATCATGCTGATTTTGAACAGTCAACCAACTCAGGACTGGCGTGAGGTGTTGTGGGCCACCCCAAAAACAGAACTGTATCCAACTGCAGTCTGTAACCTCAGCTCTGCAATGCACTAACATTACCATCAAGCCACAGGACCAACTTTCATTCAACGAAACTGCAAGGGGACGTGCCAGGAGCAGCACCAGGCATACCTAAAAATGAGGTGCCAACCTGGTAAAGCTATAAATCAAGTGATAGAATAACTCATGCCAAGCAGCGTAAGCCATAAGTGATAAAACAGAGCTAAGTAATCCCATAACCAAGGGATCGGATCTAAGCTTTGCAGTTCTCCCACATTAAGTAATGAATGATCGCGGACAATTAAACAACTCACTCGAGAAGGAGGTCCCATAAATATACTCGTATGTAAAAATGGAGGCAACAGCACATCAGTGCAAAAGTAAAACTGAAGCCATCTTCAGCCAGAAGTGCTGATTAGATGATTCATCTCAGTCCCCTTCTGACATGCCCAACAAAACAGATGCTAGTCTTCAAAAAATTTGATTCACTCTGTGATATAATGAAATGGCTGAAGGCAGCATATACTACAGCGGCAATGAGGACTGACAAAATGCTGACAATAACCACTGAACATGCGTGCTCCAAAACCAGCTGCACCCCAAGCAAGCTCTTCAGTACAACTACAACATTGGCATCTAACTGTCAAGGTTGAAAATTACTTGTGCTTTATTTTGTTCACAAAAAAGCAGAACAAATCCAACTCAGCCAATTACTGCCCCATCAGTCAATCATCAGCAAATTGGAAGGTGTTATTAATGGTGATATCAATTGACACTTGGCCAACAATAATCTGCTCACCGACATTCTGTTTAAGTTCTGCCAGGGACATTCAGCTGCTGACATAAATACATCCTTGGTCCCAACATAGACAAAACAGCCGAACACAACAGGGTAAGTCAAGATAACTAAGTGTGGAGCTGGATGAACACAGCAGGCCAAGCATCATCTCAGGAGCATGTCTGCACTTGGCTGCATTTGACTGATAATGGCATCAAGGAGCCCAAGTAAGGGGAATCTGTGCTCACTTTCACAGTAGTCTTGTAACCCTAGTTGAGTACATGTGACAATAAAACTTAAATCTAATCTAAATCTAAAAGCAAAATTGGGGTTGATGGGAATCATCAGGAAAGCTCTCCACTAGCTGGAGTTCAACTCACACAAATAAAGACGGTTGTGGTTCATGGATGTCAATCATCTCAGAATGGCACAAGGCATCATTGATGGAATTCCTCAAGGTAGTGACCTAAGCCAAATTACCTTCAGTTCTTTGATCATGGACCTCCCCTCCATCATGATCTTTACGCAGAGAGTTGTGAGAGCATGGAATGCGTTGCCAGCAGCAGTTGTGGAAGCAAGGTCATTGGGGTCATTTAAGAGACTGCTGGACATGTATATGGTCACAGAAATTTGAGGGTGCATACATGAGGATCAATGGTCGGCACAACATTGTGGGCTGAAGGGCCTGTTCTGTGCTGTACTGTTCTATGTTCTATGTTCTATGAGCTCAGAAGTGGGCACATTGTGCAATCGTCTGACAATGCTCAGTAACATTCATGAATTCTAAGATACTGAAACATTCTATATCCACAAGCAGAAAGTCCGAGACAACATTTAGTCTTGAGCTGATAAGGGACAAGCAACATTAATGCCACACAAATGCCAGGCAATTACCATTTACAGTGAGGAAGAGTAAAACTATTACCCCTTGTAATTCCAGTACTAACATTCTGGGAGTTACCATTGGCCAGAAACTGAACTGAACCTGTCATATACGTACTGTGACTATGAGAGCCTGTCAGGAACTAGAAATTCTGCAGTGAGTATATCACCTCTTGCCTCCCTAACACATGTCCATCATCTACAAGGCTCAAGTCAGGAGTGTGATGGAATACACCTTACTTCCTGGATGAATGCAACTCCAACACTCAAAAAGGTTGGCATCATCCTGGACAAAGCAGCCCACTTGGTTAGCACCCCAGGTAACACTTTTAACATTCATTCCAATCACCACAACGCAGAAGTGTGCACCATCTACAAAACACACCTCTGCAAAGCCCTTTTGTCAGCACTCAAAAACGTAAAAGGACCAAGGTATCAAATACATGGGAACATCACCACTCACAAAATTTCCTTGAAGACACATCATCCAGACCTGCCATTCCATCACTATTGCTGAGTCAAAATCCTGGATCTGCCTCACTAACAACACTGTGGATGTACCAACACCAGAAGGACTTCAGTGGTTCAGAAGATAGTTCCCCACCACCTTCTAAAGTACAATTGGAGGGGGGGGGGGCAAAAAAAAACTGACTTATCCAGTGACTCCCAATGCTCACATTGCAATATAGATACCTACGAACAGTGTGAATTGACTGTCTCTTAATCTTAGGACCTCTTGTCACTATCCCTGAGCTCAACAAACTGCCTTGTCTGAGATTTCAGCCATGCTAATCCAGGTCAAAGTGCATACTTGTTCAGTCTCTTTAGGGGTGCCTAAGTTCTTTTTTTAATTGACCAACCAATATTAAAAAAGCAATAGTATCAGAGAGAAATTTAAATTATATCTTGACACTTTATAAAAGCTGCATGATTAACTCCTTCAAAACTCTAAACGACCTACGGAAAAGGTAAAGCAACTTCATGTGAAGTATCAGTTGACATCGCAATCACCGTTAAAACTGGAGTTAGGTTTCTTGAGTCATTTTATGCAAAAAAAAACACAATGTACAAGTTGAACCACGATAATTTATTTTACTCATTCACAGGATGAGAGCATCACTGGCTAGACCAGTATTTATTGCCAATCCCTAACTGCCCTGGGGGGCAGTTAAGAGTCAACAACATTGCTGTGGGTCTGAAATCGCATGTAGACCCAATGAGGTAAGGATGGCAGTTTCTTTTCCTAAAGGACACTGGTGAACTAGATGGGTTTTTCCTGACATTTGGCAATGGATTCATAGTCATCATTAGACTCCTAATTCCAGATATTTGTTGAATTTAAATTCCACTATCTGCCATAGTGGGATTCAAACCCAGGTCCCCAATACATTACCTGGGTCTCTGGATTAACAGTTCAGCAATAATAGCACTAGGCCATTGCCTCCCCACATGTTAGCATTGTGTATTCCTAGCATTTGTGGTGGACAGGTCCTTCCCAATTCTGTTTAAAGCACAGGAGACGTGGAGAGTTCCTCAATGAGTTAAACTTTTATTTGCAAACAAAAGCTGTGACAATCAGAAAAATGGTTTCCCGACTACCCCCGACTCTTTGGGCCTCGCTACTTTTGCGCTTTTCTAGTTGCCATGCTTATCTGGTGTCATTAGCATAAACAATCACATTAGCTTGTATTGTCTTTCTAAACTAATCATCTTCTGCCACAATGGTCTTCTACCCTACACTTAACCTATCACATCATGCCACCATTGTCTTTAACATAATGCTCATGTATCACGTGATTTGACTAACCTATCACATTATGCTACCATTATTTTCAGCCTGTGCTCATCTGCGACATGATTCCATGCATTGCTCCATTAATTTAATTACACACTGTCGTATCAATTTCCATATATTGTGTATTCCTTGCTGAAATAATTTGCAAGCTAAAATATATTACTGAAGGTAGGGTACTGGAGGACGTTTCTCCACAGTAATATTCATGAAAATGTGACATACTGTCCAAGCATTGTGTCTTGCAATCATCTGTACAGTACCACAAGAATACCAAGCCTCAAAGTGAACAACAAGTTGTACTGCATGAGAATGTCCTTTCAGCAAAACTCAAGTTCTCAACTACAAAACAACTAAAAACATTAGTTACTATGCACAACTATAGAATCAAAGAACAGAAGACATGCTTCAGTCTATTGAGTGTCTTGCAAAACTACAAGGTGCAAGCAATTCACACTAATTATTTATTTTGAACATTGATTTTATTTTGAAAAGCAATTTCAGCTTTTAACTATCCTTCCTGCTTTGTATATAACATGGGATTCTGAGAACGAAATGTGGATCCATCATCTGGATAGAGCCAAGAGAAAAATAATTCTTTGGTTACACTTCTGCCTGGAGGTCAACAATGTTTGGCCTTATTTAGGGAGGGGATGTGATGGCCTGTTGGCATGTACCAAATACTCTTTGTTTTTAATTCACTTTTTCAGCACAAGTTATTTTCATATCTTTTTGGTTCATTGTTTTATTGAAATGGTCTGCAGGCAACCTGCTTCCAATTCTGCAATGAAACCAATTTAAACCATCATCTCTATTTTCCACACAACCTTTTGATAGGCTCAAAAAGCAGCCAAAATTCCTACATGTAATCAATAAATTCATTCAATTTGTTTACTGCTCCACCTTCCCATTCAGAAACTTGCAGGGATGTCATTTTTGGATTTCCGAATTTTCTGTATTATTCAATCTTGATTAGCATATCGAACTACAAGCGTGTGTACAAGAAAAACACCGTATATATACCTTACCCAAAACATAAAACAGAAATAAATTATTTTGAGGTAGAATTGAAAATTGCTTTACTACTCCAAAGACTGGTTCTTCCAATATTTTAATGCTGCTTCTTGTTATCATGAAATTTGAGATACTCACCTCATACAAATGTTTTCATTGAAGAACCTTTATTAAGTTCATGATTATCATTTACTCCAAACTATTCACTGACAATTCTGGGATCTGCTTCAAAACACAAATGCAAAAGAAAGTGTTGGGGTGTAAGGGTATGAAGAGGGCAAATTGACAGAGACATACAGAAATATGGAGAGACAATGAAGGACACCATCTAACAGCATAAAAAGAGAAGTCAAGTGGCTTTGTAACCTCACACTATTTTCATGTGCTGCACAGTCAACAAGATGATGGCTTTGAAATTTGTGGCAGCATCCAAACAGCAATGTATCTCCCGAACCCTGAAGTGATGACTCAACGGATCTGCTCAAAAGATTTTCAGAACAACTGGTGTTTCTGGAAAGGTTGTATTGTATATTTACATTTTGTTTGCCACATAAATTGCAAAGTAACACTGCTTCGCTGTTGGATGAATCTAGAATAGAAAACCAGGATCACGTAAATTAGAGGTGTGAGGAAGGGTCACTCAACCCAATATGTTAACTTAGATTTTTCTCTACAGATGCTGCCAGACCTGCTGAGCTTTTCCAGCAACTTCTGTTTCAATTTCTGATGTACATCATCAGAAGTTCTTTCAGTTTTAATCATGTCAATGATTTTACTTTGAGTGGGGTGCGAGAACAAAGGATTCACACTCATAAATATTTGAATGTGATAGCCAAGTTGATGAGCCTATTATAAAAACATTTGAGATATCTGGCTTTGTGTGGTGCAGAGAAGACAAAATGGATGAAGTTTATAATAAACCTTCACAAAATCTCTGATTAGATCTTAGTATTATACACAGTTATGGGTGCCACACTTCAGAATGAATTCCATTGAAGGTACAGATGAGATTTACAATCATGATATCAAGAATGATGGAGCTCAACGACATGAAGAGATATTGGAGAAGTGCAGGCTTGTCTTCTGAGAACAGATATGGTTAAGAGAGACCTAACAGTGGTATTTAAAATTATGAAAGGATTTTACAGGCATGGAGTGAGAAATCATTTATTCTGGCAAGTAAGGTAACTGGAGCTAATAAATTTTAAATTAATTGGCAAGAGCTGGAAGGAAAATGCAAATAAATTTATTCACACAGAGCTAAAGCCTGGAACACACTACTGAAAAGTTAATGGAAACAGATTCCATTAAGCTTTTCTCTTCTAAACTTTTTCTTGTAATAACTTTTAAAAGGATTTTCTTTGAATTTCTCTTTTCACAGACCAGCATTTATTGCCCAATGCTAATTGCCCTTGAGAAGGTGGTATGGGGAGGTGCCTTGTTGAACTGCTGTAGACCATGTAGTATAGGGAGAGAGTTCCAGGGAAAATGATTCAGCGACAGTGACAGAACAGCAATATCTAAGATGGTGAGTGGCTTGGAGGGGAAATTGCAAATGGCAGTGTTCTCACACATATGCTGCCCTTGACCTTCTAGGTGGTTCTACAGGATGTACTTGAAAATATATTTGAAGAGAACTAAATTATAGGGTTATGGGGAAAATGCTGGTGTGGTATTAAGTTGAAAAGCTCTGTCAAGAGCTAGCAGAGGCAAGATAGCACAAATACCTTAACTGCAAGATTCTCTGTTTCTGTGATCTGTCGGTATTTATAACTTTAAGTATTTCAATTAATAGAACGCGTAAACATAGCCCTATATTTGTAAGCTGCATCGGCGAAATCAAACAGATACCCTAATATATATTAATAATTGCTGCGCTTTTTTCTTCAATAGTTCAGTTGCTAATCTGCCAATAAGTAATAAATATAAAATTGCATGTCAACTAAAAATGTACCCATTGCGTTTACATAGATGTAAGATCTTGGACAGAGGTCTATGATACAAATACACGGTGGTTAAGTATGCAATCAATTCTATAATCTGATGTGATTGCCAAACTACATCGATCAAATCATTTGACGCCAGCTATTACCCTGGAATGCTCAAATCGTGAAGTAGAGATTGATTAGCATGGCAGAACTATTCTGGATGCAATATCACGCTAAAACAACACAATGAGAAAAACATGTAATTGTGTGGAATGTTTGCTAACGTAATTTCTGCCTGACAATGGCGGCCAATACTATGGGTAACGATGAACTTGTTCAAAGGGAACTGCAACTGACAACATTGTAACTTGGTGAGGTATTGAAGTTAACGGTGCCCGTAATGCAGTTTTCGACAAAAATCAACACCTAAAGGGTTAATAGACTTCAACTAATCTACTTTAGCCACCCCTGTCACGCGAAGTTGTGAATGCAAATCTTTTCAAACAAAGGCTAGCGTTATTTCTCCGTAATTACATATATAAATGTTATCCTCTTCTTTAACAGGCAGGAATTACTGAATGATGCAAATTATTTTCCCAGTGCAGGGGTCTGAACTGGGGGAACGAAATAAACTTTGTCCGGCGGTATCAGAGAATAGAAACCTTGGCCAAAAAAAGTGGCAAAATGTAGCAAAGGGGGTTCTGAAAAGTGTTTGGCGGGGCTTTATAATTAATCGGCTGGTTAAAATAGAGAAAACATCCGACAACTTTGTTTAAAGTAAGATCTCCACGACAAATAAAAAGCTGGGGAGAGTGAGAGAAGTGTTCCTATTTCCACCAGTTACTGCAAACAGTGTAAACACTACCAGTGGGCTCTCTGGCACAATTTTTCATGTCATCATTGACGTTCATTAAAAGCGCCTTTACCTTCACACGGGATCAAGATTGTCTACAATACTCGGCTCTAGGCTCTTTATTTTAATCCACTCTTTTCTCCTCACATCTGTTGTCAGAAGTTGTTCCCAAACCCGTGCGCGCCCCCTGCTGATTAAATCCTGCAGGAGAGAAGCAGCAAGCTCCGTCCAGTATAACAGTGTGGAGCTGGATGAGCACAAACGCTGACGTTTTGGGCCTAGACCCTTCATCAGGGAGAGGGTTCTGGAATAAATAGGGAGAGAGGGGGAGGCGGATCGAAGATGGAGAGAAAAGAAGATAGATGGAGAGGAGAGTATAGGTGAGGAGGTAGGCAGGGGATAGGTCAGTCCAGGGAAGACGGACAGGTGAAGGAGGCGGGATGAGGTGGTAGGTAGGAAATGGAGGTGCGGCTTGAGGTGGGAGGAAGGGATGGGTGAGAGGAAGAACAGGTTAGGGAAGCGGAGACAGGCTGGGCTGGTTTTGTGATGCAGTGGGGGGAGGGGAAGAACTGGGGTGGTTTTGCGATGCAGTGGGGGAAGGGGAGATTTTGAAGCTTGTGAAGTCCACGTTGATGCCACTGGGCTGCAGGGTTCCCAAGCGGAATATGAGTTGCTGTTCTTGCAACCTTCGGGTGGCATCATTGTGGCACTGCAGGAGGCCCATGATGGGCATGTCGTCTGAGGAATGGGAGGGGGAGTTAAAATGGTTTGCGACTGGGAGGTGCAGTTGTTTATTGCGAACCGAGCAGAGGTGTTCTGCAAAGCGGTCCCCAAGCCTCTGCTTGGTTTCCCCAATGTAGAGGAAGCCACACCGGGTACAATGGATACAGTATACCACATTGGCAGATGTGCAGGTGAACATCTGCTTAATGTGGAAGGTCATCTTAGGGCCTGGGATGGGGGTGAGGGAGGAGGTGTGGGGGCAAGTGTAGCACTTCCTGCAGTTGCAGGGGAAGGTGCCGGGTGTGGTGGGGTTGGACGGCAGTGTGGAGCGGACAAGGGAGTCACGGAGAGAGTGGTCTCTCCAGAAGGCAGACAAGGGTGGGGATGGAAAAATGGATTGGGCGGTGGGGTTGGATTGTAGATGGCAGAAGTGTCGGAGGATGATGCATTGTATCCGGAGGTTGGTGGGCTGGTATGTGAGAACAAGGGGGATTGTGTTGTATCTGGAGGTTGGTCCTATGTTTAATAGTACACATACTTTTTCATGGAAGGTGGGTCTGACCTGATAGGGGACAATCCCACAGCTCACAGTGCACAAGAGACCAATGCCTGACTGCTGGGGCCACTCATCCACCTCCAGGATATTTCCAGATGTGTATAGAACTTCAGTGAAGGTCACTATCATGTTAATGAATACAGATCACATTGGCAGCAAGATATTTGAAGCTGGTTCACTTCACTGTGATAAATGACAGCCTCTGAATGTACCGAGTCCAGTAATTATTCTACCCAAGCTCGTTGAGCTGCAACAATGGCAAGTTGGATCTAATGCAGTACCTTTAAAGGAGGGTTATCCAAGAAAACCTGAACACTAAGTATCAGGATGATGGACAAAGGCTTGGTGAAAGATGAATTGAATTAGTTTTATTGTCACATGTATTCACATGAGTACAGTGCAAAGTTTACAAGTTGCCACTTACAGCACAATCTTAGGTACAAAGGTACTTGGATGCAGAATCTTAGGAAAGATGTAACGTTTAATGAACTTCTTAAAGGAAAGAAAGGAGGAGATTTAGGGAGGAAATTCCTGAGCTTTGTGTTTCAGGAAGCTGAAAACATAGCCACCGATGGTGGAGTGATTACAGTAGGAGATATGCAAGTTAATGCCTCAGAAGAGATGTAGCCAATGCTACTATTCATTTTTAACTTCTTACATGAGTTCTTGCCTACACATATGGTATTTCTCAGTATTGTTGGCTTTGCCCATTGGCTTAGAGTAGGTGTGAAGTAAATACATTTTATTCATTAATGGGATGGGGGGGTTTCCTGGCTAGGCCAGCATTTATTTCCCATTCCCAGTTGCCCTTGAGAAAGTAGTGCTGAGTTGCCTTCCTGAACAGTTGCAGTATATTTGATGTAAGGGAGTTCCAGGATTTTGACCCAGTGAGAATGAAGGAATGCAATATATTTCACGTCAAGATGGTGAGTAGCTTGGAGGGTAATATGAAAGTTGTGATGTTCCTATGTATCTGTTGTCCTTATCCTTTGAGATGTTAGATGTTAAAGTGCTGCCTAAGGAGCCTTGGTGAATTTCCTCAGTGCTTTTTATAAATGGTGTACACTGTTGCTATTAGGCAATGGTGGTTGAAAGACTGAATGTTTGTGGCTTCTTGAATGCTGTTGGGGTTGCACTCATCCGGTCAGTTGGGAGTGGTATTCCTTCATCTCCCTACTTCTGCCTTCTAAATGGTAGATAGTCTTCAAGGGGTCAGAAAATGAGTTACTCTCTACAGCACTCCTTGTCTCTGGCCCACTGTTATAACTCCAGTACTTATATGGCAAGTCCAGTTCAGTTTCTGGTCTAACAGGACCGGACAGGGTAGATACTGGCAGGATGCTCCTGATAGGAGGGGAGTCCAGAACAAACTGGTTGCAGTCTAAGGATATGGGGTAAACTATTTAGGGTTGAGATGAGAAGAAATTTATTCACCCAGAGAGCGAAGAGCCTGTGGAATTTGTTACCACAGAAAGCACTCAAGGCAAAACATTTTATGATTTCAAGAAGGAATTGTAATTACCACTTGAGGCTAAAGAATCTGTGATAAAAGCAGAAACATGACATTGAGTTGGATGATCAGCCATGATCATAACAAATGGTAGGACAGAGTCAAAGAGATGAATAGCTACTCCTGCTCCTATTTTCTATGTAACCACAAGGATGTTGATAGTGGGAAATTCACCAATAATCGTGATGAGGGTCGATGAATAGATTTGATTGTTGAAGTTCGTCATTGCCTAGCACTTGTGTGGTGCAAATGTACTTGCCACTTGTCAGCCTAAGCTTGTATGTTGTCCAGGTCTTGTTGCATCTGGATGTGGACTACTTTAGATTCTGAGGAATCGCAAATGCTGCTGGACATTGTGAAATCACCAGCAAACATCCTACTTCTTTCAAAGATCACTCGGAATGTTATGGTACTTTTTTCTCCTTTCACCAAACTTGCTACGGGCTTCTATCTTTCCTTTCCCTCAAAAGTGATCACAAAGTGGGATTTGCAGATTTGCTACTACAGTAACAGTTTCTCTTTTAGAATCTCGTTTCCATTGTTTCTACTGGTGACATTTAATGTTGAACACAGTTTTCACAATGAATGGGATGATCACAGATTGAAGTCAAGCATTGGTAAAGCTCTATCTTTAAATTCAGTTATTAAATAACAACATATTATTAAGAACAAATGAAAAATTGATGTTGAATATGTGCGTAACCCTGCAATAAACTACCTTACTCACTGGAGGATTCTTAGGAACATGGTCATAAGTGAATAGCTATTTACTACTGACCAATAACATTGCATTTTGTATTATTCATAAATAAAATGCAAGATATATTAGGCCAGGTTTGTTCTTACAGGGTTTCAATTAGATTCTCTATTAGTTTGTTTCTTCCCCTTTCTGCTTAATTTTTATTCCACAATGAAAGTGTGAGCCACAACAGGACAATGATGTAAATGGGCAAATGTCAAGGTTTCTCCTTAACTAAGCATTGGGAAGCGGGAGAACTGAAAAGGTGTGTGAATTAAAGGTAGTGGATTCAAGTCAACTCAAGTTACAGAAAAAGGATTAAAAGTATAAGCAAGAAATTTTATATTGCGAAGAAAAAAGGGAAAGTGAAATAAAATGCCGAGAACAACTCCAAACTTGAAAAAATAAGACTGTATTTAACATATCATTTGCAGTGCTAATAACTTTATTTGTAGATATTAACATTTATCAGACTATTAGCTACGCTCGTAATTATTAGCTGAAATATTTTTGGTGTCTTTATTTTATATCTCTATGTGCGCACAGCAACTTCACAAAATGCAATGTGTGTTAATGATGAACAGTATGCTATTGTAAGATGGAAAATGTAGGGTGGTGTATCTCAGGTAGCAACACCTGGCTATTCACATGTAACTGAGTATCTGCCCCTTGCCTGAAGTTGTTGCATCATCTGTTCAAGAATAACACACACCTTTTGCCTCACTTGTAGAAAATTTGGCCCAACATTTTTAATTTGTTTTCAGGATGTGGAAAAGATGTTGTTTATTGTTTATCCCCAATTAGCCTTGAAAGTTGGGATTGTTCCTTCTTTTTGGGTAAGTTTATACAACCAAATACATCCCAAGCCATCTCAAAGAGCAGTAAGATTCGACTATGTCAAGTGTTAAGTCTAGATCAGACTGGTGAAGTGTGGCAGGTTCACACCCTGGATATTTTGGGTCAGCTGGAGTTTCAAAACTGTCTTCTTCTGAAATCAATTAAACAAGATGCCATGATGATATCTGATCTCTCCTTCTATACTGTTCTATTCGTAAAAATTCCTCTAGTGCGGAAGCAGACCATTCAGCCCCTTGAGTCCACACTGACCCCATTTCCCCACACCCCCAAAGAGCATCCAACCCAGACCCACCCCATCCCTGTAACCTTGCATTTCCCATGGCTAATCCACTTACTTTACCCATCCCTGCACACTACGGGCAATTAAAGCATGGCAAATCCACTTTAGAGAGCATCTGGAGGAAACCTATGCAGACACAAGGAAAACGTGAACTTCACACAGACAGTCACTCAAGTTTGGCATTGAATCTACATTCCTGATGCTGTGAGGCATCAGTGCCAACCACTGAGCTATCATGGCACACACAGTGTAGTTCCATACGTCAATGCCAATGTAACAGTACCGTGCCAATACAAATCCATACGTTTCTGTGCTTTGACTCTGCATAACTGGAGAATTCAAAACATGCAGTGATGCTTTCCAAATTGTCTGAGTGACAACAATGCCATAGATGAGCATCAAAGCTGGTGGCAAACCACGAAGTAAGTTTCAGCAACCCAGTTTCCCGCCTTTAAAAAGGGGAGTGAAAAATTGAGGCTTTTTTTTTATTTCGAAAACTCTACTTGCTAATGCACACCCAATGAGCTGCCAGACAGCTTTGGAATGGGTTTTCACTTAGGGAAATGAAGATAACCAGGTAAGGGTTTGCTTACAGCCCTGAGCTGTGGTTAATTCCAGGTAAATTTCCTGGCAAAATATCTGTTCAATTCGACTGTTGTTATAGTATCTTTGGTGGAGAGATGGCATCAGTCCTTGTTCTTACGTCAGCCTAGAGGATTTTAGTAGTTTGGGGATGGATGAATCACATATAAGTATCGGCAGAAGTGCACTTGGATAAAATGATATTTTTCATTCATTTGGTGCAATTGAACTTGAATATTGTGGAAGGAGACACATTTTGTGAGAATTTTACATCTTTCACTCATCAATTCACAATAAATGAGAATTAAACTTTTGACTGTAGAAGGGAACTGCCAACTAGTCAGCACTGTCCTCTCATACAATAGTTTACTTCCCCTTGTGAATTGTCCTTATGAAAAATTTGACAGAATATAACTTTTTCAGCAATACCCAAAATTTATTGTATGCTAGGAAATATAGACATTCTCGAAATGACCTGTTCAGAGACATTACTACACACCTCTGGAACAGATGAGTGTCGAACCTGGGCCTCCTGGCTCAGAGGTACACTACCGGAAGAGCCCTCATACTAGTAACTACATATATGTTATATTGTACTGAAAGTAAAATGTGGAATAGGAGATGTGACTGTCTCCAACTACAACTACCCAGGCCTGCCTAAGACCCCCTAAGACTTCCCGATGTTCAAACCAGTGGCTATATGATATATCTGAGTAAACAGAGCTTCGGCCCAGATTAACTCTTTCATATCCACTACCTTATAAAAACATTTTTTTACATTAATCAGTGCAGTGTTGCTGTTGGCAAGAAAGATTTGCCAGAGAATGTAAGCTTTACCAATAAGGAGATTCCCATCCCACCAATACCTATTGATATTCTAAACAACTTGTACCATGCAGCTAAGCAGCCTCAGAAAAATGATATTTTGGGCAGATCAAGAGTAAATTACTGAAAACCTCTGTGGTATATCTCAGCTGCACATTTTGTTCTCTGTCATAGAAATCTGCAAATCTCAATGCTTGTAAAATTAAAATGTGTCAAACACAAAAATAGCTGGAAATATCCAACAAGTTAATGCGAATGTATTTCATAATGCAGACATATTTAAAAATATTATTTATAGTTTACATTTTATTTGATTTAGAAACTGATTATATAGAAAAAAGTCAATAATTTAGTTAATATGTTTGAATCTAAGTCAGTTTGGGGGTCACTTAGTTCAGTTGGCTGGATGGCTGGTTTGCAATGCAGAGTGATGCCAACAGCATGGGTTCAATTCACACATTGGTTGAGGTTACCATGAAGGACTGTCCTTCTTAGTCTCTCCCTTCACCTGAGGTCTGGTGATCCTTAGGTTAAATCACCACCAGTTTTCTATCTCTAATGAGCCTACATTCCAATAGGACTATGCTGACTTTATAAATTAGCAGATCAAGATTTAGTAATGTCCTTGTCAGTTGATTCAGAGCTTCGTGTCGCTTGATGTAATTTCATACTTTGCTGAGCTAGGTTGATCCTTGTATATTTATTGATTGGATGAATTACTATTAAGGCATTTGGGAGGCAAAATGAGCATACTGCATACAATTACATTTAATAAGCAAAGTACCACAGGTGGAGATCTGAAATAAAAATAGAAAGTTGTGGAGAAACTCAGCAGATGACTCTTCTTCACTACTGGGTTGTCCACAGATGCAGCCAGACACTGCAGACTTTAATTGTTCTGCCAACGTTCTGAAATTCCAACTTAGAAGATTCGACAGAGTTACTTCATTCACTCTCAAACGTGGAAGTCTATCTGGTTATTATTAAATTGACTGAAAAAGATAATGGCTGGCTCCTTACAGGATGCAAAAGGCTATAAAACCTGTCCCTATCGAGGGAAAGACAGGGCAAAACAGATGCTTCCAGTATTGGGGAGGAACCAGGGGCTTCCAGCTGCTTGATGTCAATAACAGAATCTGCATTCACCATCCCCACGTAGATCAGACACCCTCCACTGACCTCGCAGACATCAAAAGGGCCAGTGCCCAAGCACATGGCTAGCATTATCTTGGCATGCAAGTATGGGAGTTTTAATCCCATGGACTTTCAGGGGTATTGTTTTAATCAGCAGGAACACCATTCTGGTCCTTTGAGATTGTGGGTCAGATAAACTGCAAGCTTTGCCCTTCCATGATATTGAACTTGCCAATTCCACTGAATTGCACCAGAGTTGACCTTTCTCTTTATGGTCAACATGAATTCAAGCATGGATCATGACTCATTTTGGGAGCTTGTTGAAGGAGTATTGTACATTGTGAGTTGGCAGCCTTCAAAGTTCTGAAAGGGGATAGAAAGGAATGCAGTCTCTTAAGCTTGTTGATGACATTTCCAAAGAAGTGGCTGGCAAAGCCCAAAGGAAGTGGGGAAATGCTTAGAAAGGAAATGGAATTTATGGACAACTGTCAAAACGATCTCCAGTAGCAGCAGGCCATGGGAACAGATGTGTGAGAAGATAATGGAGTTTACGAAGACTGCCATATATCAAGCCAAAGATTCAAGGTTGTATGCTGTAAAAGTGGTTCTGCAGGTAGACATTTTTCTGTTGCAGTGCAGGCTGCCTTAGCTTGCATCAGTTTGATGCCCAACACAAGGAGCCCAAAGACCAGTTGATGTTGTCAAATGCTGAGTGCATTAACAGACATGTGTTCAGGGAGTTGTGGTTTTGAATCTGATTACGGAATCACAATATCTAGACTGATAACCATCCAGAAGAGTTACAAAAAGTGACTGAGAGCCATAAGCAAAAAGATGGATTGCTTGTAAACAGATTTATTCTCTCTCATGTTTTAGTCAATTAAAAAAAAGTTTTAAGTTTCGGCAGGAGGGGAACAGACAGTCTTATGATCACACTTGGACCAGAGGTAAATGTTTGAGGTGCTTTGATGTTGAATTTGGACAATAGTTGATCAGTTTCAGAGACGATAACAAACGACCTTCTGTTATGGTCATGAATGTAACAAGGTCAGCCAGGTGGACTCCATAGTAAATAGGTTCCTTGACTGGGGCTGATAATCTGGTCCGATTAGAGAACCCTGACTGACAGATGAAAACAAAAATATCAAACATTTGTTCACGCTGACAGCAGGCTCTGATGGAGCTCAATCAGTGTCAAGGACTCTCCATGTGTAAATAAGGGGTGACTTGGTGATAAGACACTGGTCTCAAGAATATGTTTAAATGTCAGTCCTTGGTGATTCGACAGCATTGAGATCTCCAGCTTAATCCTACATAACCAGATCAGTAAAACAATAAATCCACCATAAATAAGAGGGAAGATAACACAGCGTGGAGTTGGATGAACACAACAGGCCAGGCAGTATCAGGGGAGCCAGAATGTTGATGTTTCAGGTTGGGACCCTTCTTCAGAAATGGGGAGGGGGAAGGGAGCTTAGAAATAAATAGAGAGGAAGGGTGGGGCTGGGGAAGGTAGGTGGGCTGGTGATAAGTGAGTGCAGGTAGGAAGTGGTGGGAATTGGACATTGGATTAGGTGGGGTGGATAAGTGGGAGAGAAGATGGACAGATTGTGTCAGGTCAAGGAGGCAGGGATGGAGGGAGGGTTGAACATGGAATAATGCAAGCGGTGGGAAGATTTTAAAACTGATGAATTCCATGTTTGGCCATCAGGCTGTAGGCTCCTGAGGTGGAATATGAAATGTTGCTCCTCCAGTTTGTGGGTGGTGACCAAGTTGTCTACTATGTCTGCTGCTCCTGATGTGGCCTTCTCAACATGGGTCAGACCAAACGTAGACCAGGAGACTGTTTTGTAGAGCATCTGTGCTCTGTACGCGACAAACAACACCACCTTCCAGTTGCCAATCGTTTTAACTCTCCCTCCTACTGCCTGAATGACATGTCCATCCTGGGCCTCCTCCCGTGTCACAATAACACCAGCCTGTCTATCTTCTCGCCCACCTATCTGCTCCTCACTGACCAATCCCTACCACTCTCTACCTGTACTCACCTGTCACCATCGCACCTACCTTCCCCAGCCCCACCCCTCCTCTCTCTATTTCCCAGTCCTTTCCCCCTCCCCATTTCTGAAGACGAGTCCCGACCCAAAACGTCAACTTTCCTGCTCCTCTGATGTTGCCTGGCCTGCTGTGTTCCTCCAGCTCCACACGGTGTTATCCTCCTGACTCCAGCATCTGCAGTTCTTTCTATCTATAAGTAAGACAGAATATTTCTTCACAATTTTGAAACCATGGAAGAAATCATATTTTTGAGGTCTCGAGAACAAAAACAATTATATCGGTTGCATTTGAAACCAGTACGCCTTTGCTTTTATGAACACATTTTAGTCATTACAATTGATTATTTAGGCAATTGTAGGATCATTGCAATTATCAAAACCACTACAGATCTCAGAGTAGCTGTAAGTATCACTATCAAGAAGTTTCCAACGAAGGCATTTTTGTCATTTACACTCATTAAATTTAGACTGTTGTTTAAAAGGTACCAAATTTATTACATTTTATTGTAGGGTTTTGGGCACAAAACATCCAGTTCATCATTTTATGTTTCTACTATCTCACCATCATGATTTATTTATTTGCTGTGGATACCATATTGCCAAAGTGCATTTCAAAAATCTTGCAAGAATAAGTTTAGTAAATTCAGGGAAACTGAATGCATGTAGTGTTTCTTGCAATTAGCAACCCTACACATAAAAACTTTTATTTGTCTCTTCTAATTGCTGGGAAGTGTATGTTTTAAATGTTTTAACGACCAGTTTCATGAAAAACAAGTGCAGAATTATTGCCTAATTTAAACTTCACAGAAAAGCTTTTTTAGCTATCAATGCTACAAGTAACTGAACCTGTATGTTTAACTCTTATGTAAATTTTAATGTAACATGCTGATAAACATCTTTATATTAGCCCCTTACTTCAACAGTTAATCCAATTAGTGCTCAACATAATACGTCATTTGCTTTGAAATAAACTGCTGCACAATGGCAAGATATTTAAACTGATGTGTTTCATTTGGAAAATGGAAAAATAATCAAATAAGACAACATTGGAGAAAGTTGATATTTAGAATAAGTGCGAGGAACAGTGAAGAACAGTGATATTTCATAATAGTTGTGTAGGTCAAAAGACTGATTGCCACAAAATTCTCTGTGAACTTTAGGATAAACTTGAAATTAGTATAGCAACTGGCTGTGGGTGATGGAAAGATTACTTTCTTTTGACATCTGCATTGTTATCTCAAACTGCACAGAGAAAGCCTGTACACGTGACATTGGCATTCTACAGACAAAATTCATTTTGTACAATAAACTTTGATCGGTGGTTTATCCCTTCTTGACTTAGCCTAAATCTGAAATAACTGAAAATTTATAGATCAATTGTGCATAGGTCCTTTTAACAGTAGCTATTTAAATACAGAAGGCTTTGTGTTGCTGTTGTATCAGTGATAATGGGAACTGCAGATGCTGGAGAATCCAAGATAATGAAATGTGAGGCTGGATGAACACAGCAGGCCCAGCAGCATCTCAGGAGCACAAAAGCTGACGTTTCAGGCCTAGACCCTTCATCAGAGCTTCTGATGAAGAGTCTAGACCCGAAACGTCAGCTTTTGTGCTCCTGAGATGCTGCTGGGCCTGCTGTGTTCATCCAGCCTCACATTTTATTATCTTTGTGTTGCTGTTGTTCAGTTTGCCAAATTTGGCTGGAGAAATATTTTATAAAGCCCAAGCATAGTTATTGTAATGATTCACACATTTCTTTTTCCTGAGCTGCTTCCATTGTAGTGCATAAGTTGATTGGAAGTAGGAATGGACTACTCTGCCCAAACTGGTACAAAGCTGATGACTGGCATTTGCACACAAAATCAAAAGACAAACTCAGTTTGTCCAAAATCTCAATAAAACCCATTTTGAAGTGTTACTGTTAACAATGATTGCACATTTACAACGCATCATAGAGTCACAGAGCATGGAAACAGACCCTTTGGGCCAACCAGTCCACGCTGACCAGGTTCCCAAACTCAACCAGTCCCACCTGCCTGCACTTGGCCTGTATCTCTCCAAACCTTTCTTATTCATGTACCAGTCCAGATGTCTTTTAAATGTCATAACTGTACCTGCATCCACCACTTCCTCTGGAAGCTCATTCCACACACACACCGCTCTCATTTTGAAATTATGCCCTCAAATTTTGAACTCCATCACCATAGAGAAATGTCATTCACCTTATCTATGCTGTCATGATTTTATAAAGCACTGTAAGGCCACCCCTCAATCTCCTATGCTCGAGTGAAAAAGTCTCTGCCTTTCCAGCCTGTTTTTATATCTCAGACCCAACATTCATGATGACATCCTGGTAAATCTTTTCTGAACCCTCTCCAGTTTAATAATATCCTTCCTATAACAGGGAAACCAGTTTACTCCAGAGGAGACCTCACCACCTCAACAAGCCATCCCAACTCCTTCAAAGGGCTAAGCAAGAAGGCAAGCGTGCTAAACACCTTCTTAACCACCCTGTCTACATGTGATGCAAGTTTCAAAGAATTATGTGCCTTAACCCATAGGTCTCTGTTCTACAGACTAACTGGGCCCTACTATGAAGTCATACGTCCTCCCCTTGTTTGTATTACCAAAATGCAATACCTCATATAAACACATCTTTCTCAGCATGGGATTAAGGAAAACATCTTCAGCAATGATAACATGCATTTTAAAGCAAATTTAACATTTAAAAAATCCTAAGGCAATTCATAAGAGATTTAACAGACAGAACCAGTGCCCAGTCAAATCTATAAAGCTTGCTCAAAGTAATAGAACAAAGAACAGTACAACACAGGGACAGGCCCTTTGGCCCAAAGTGTGTGCCAAACATGCCACCAAATGACACTAATCCCTTCTATGTGCCCTTGGTCCATATCCCTCCATTCCTTACATATTCATGTGCTTATCTAAAAGCCCCTTAAATGCCCCTATTGTATCTGCCTCCACCACCAGCCCTGGCAGTGCATTCCAGACACCTACCACTGACTGTGTAAAAAAAAACTTGCCCCTCACATCTCCTTTGAACTTACCCCCTCTCACATTAAATGCACGCCCCCAAGTATGAGACATTTCAACTCTGGGAAAAAGATTCTGTCAACCCTAACTATGCATCACATAATTTTTCAGACTTCTATCAAGTGTTCCCTCAGTCTCTGCTGCTCCAGAGAAAACAACCTGAGCTTTTCTATTCTCTCCTTATTGGTCACATCCTCTAATCCAGCAGCATCCTGCACCCTCTCCAAAGCCTTCACATCCTTCCTGTCATGTGGTAACCAGAATTGAATGCAATTTTCTAAGTGCAGCCTCACCAGAGTCTTATAAAATTGCAACATAACATCCTGACTGTTGTACTCAATGCCCTGACCAATAAAATGCAAGCATGCCATACGCCTTTTACCACCCTGTCTACCTATGTAAGTATTTTCGGAGAGCTATGGACTTGAACCCCAAGATTCTTCTGTACATCAGTGCTGTTCAGCGTCTTGCCGTCGCTGCCATTGAATAGGTTTTGCATCTCAAAAGGGAGGCAGGATGGATGAAGTGGTGGAGAGATTTAGGGAGAGAACTTCAGAGCTTGGAGCTGAGGTAGGGGAATACCAGGCTTCTAAGGGTGGGCAAAAGCAAATGTAGGATGCATGAGAGACCAGAATCACAATTACAGGAACATAGAGTTCTGCAAGTTGTAGAAGTAGAGAAGTTTTACAGAGGTTAGGGAAAACAAAGCCATCGAAGAATCTGTGAATTCTAAAATTGAGGCAAATCGTTATGCAATATTTAAATTTAAATTTAAACATCACTTACCAGTGTGTATTATTTGTTTTACTTTACTATATTTTAAAATTTTAAGTTGTGGATAATTTGCAGCAAGATAATTTCATGAAATACTGCACAGATCAGAGCAATTTAAGCAGAGACGACAAGAGAATGTGATTGCAATCTTGTGTGCACACCCACACTAAACATCAGTCCTCATAAAAAAAACACAGGCCAGTTCTATTGAAACCTTAATATAGGAATGTGTAATCAGAAGCCAAATATGTGGGCAGCCACAAAGTATAAACAAATGTAAATCCTCTGACCCACAAAAACCAATAACGTTTTGACTTCAGAGGAGCTGAAAGCAAGCCCCCGTGCTAACAAGGACACGGCTAAGTTATTATTAACCTTCTGGTTCTTTACAAGGTTGTAAGATTCAATTTAAAAAGTCCAAGAACATGGTGTACATATAAATGAAATGAAGCTGTGCTCAATATTTATGGATGAAATTTACCGCAGTCCACTTTTAAAAACAAAATTGAATTCAAGTTCAAGCTAGCACATCATCTTCATCCCTTGGTTCTGGAACATATTTGTTCAAATGGAAAGCTGAAATTGTGAAACATTTGATTTGGATGATGATGGAAATATGATGTGCTACGTTCTGATTCTATTGTTCCTTCTTGCCTGCTTAATTTGTGCTGTGCCCAATGGCCATTCTCTGATGCTTTTCCTCTACTTGGACAGCTGTGCTGATACTTTGAAAAACAATTCAGTGGTTGTGAAATGTTATTGGAAATGCTGAAGGTATGAAGAAGCAATAAAAATGCAAACTTGTTCCTGTCTAGCAAGGCACCTGATTGAATGTACATGGAAACATATGATTTAGGAACAGACTGTCTGGGCCCTCAAGCGCCCTCCACCATTTGATAAGACCATGGTCAATCTGATTATTCCACAATCCTGACTAGCTCTCATAACTTTTCATCTCCTTTTGCCTGCCAAAAATCTGTCCAACTCTGCCCTAAATATATTCAAAAACTTTGCTACCACCACTTTTTGAGCAGGAAAGTTCCAAAGACTCACTGCCCATGTGACAGAGAAGAAGTCTCCTCGCCTCCATCTTAAATGGGCTACTGCTTATTGTTAAACAGTGACCTCTCGTTCTAAAACGACCCCCAAGGATGGGGTTGACCTGCTGTTTAAAGGCCTTTTGGTCCAGCTGGTGTTAACTGGAAGGGTGCCATGCTCAGATTTATGATGGAGGAACTAAGGTCTCAGAGGATGCTGGGTGGTACTAAGTCGAGAATCGGGTGAGGAATAGGGTTTGTGTTCACCACAAACACACATGAAGGAAAGCAACGGGTCAAGTACAATCACTATAAATAACCCTTATCTAGCTAAGGGTCTGAATGCGGATGGTGTGACGTGTCATCACCTCACTTGGTACGGGCTCACTCAGTATGAACTGCAGATGGACTCTGACATCATCACATTGCTGTGTTTAACTAGAACTCAAACAACAAGGTCATCTACTCCTGCTACAATTGCAATATTTAGTAGTCCAAGCTAATTATCATGGCATGATAATGCATCATATTTAAGGGCCTTCTATTAACTAGATATAGTTTTATACTGCTACCAGTCTTCCTTTGTTCCCTGTTTAAAATTTGGCCCTCATTCATAGTAATCTCCCTCCTTTTCTTGGATTATATATTCCATTTTCCTGATTATATTTTGTGTCCATAAATCAGGTGAGCAGATGCTCTTGAGACTCCTCATCACGGCCTCCAGCTGCTTCAAATCATCAAACTCTCCTTCATCAAGGGGCAGTTGGGCAGTTCCCAGGCCGCTCACCGTTAGCATCAGTGTGAGGTTGGTCATAACGTTCAGCTATGGAAGAACACTGGGACATAGGAGCAGGAGTAGGCCGTTGAGTCTACTCTGCCATTCAATTAAATCATGACAGATGATGTTTCCCCACATGATCTCCATATTCTTTGGTGCCATTCCCAAAATTCTCTCCAAGTCTTGCATGCCCTCCAAAGTTCCACACACATCAGTTGGCATGCTGGCACAGATCATGGCATCAACTTCCAGTTCAGGAAATCACTATGGCACAAGGATATTGGAGGTCTGTGCAAAAGAAAAACAGAATAGAAGGAATGCTGATCATTACTATCCAGAAATCCCTCAATTTTTATCTCTAATCTGGGCTCAGTTATTGAACTTCTACAATCCCCTGGAGTAGAGATATCCAAAAATTCCTCCTCACCTCAGTCATAGGGTCATAAAGACATACAGCATGGAAAGAGATCCTTCCGACCAACTCATCCATGCTGACCAGATATCCTAAATATATCTAGTCTCATTTGCCAGCATTTGGCCCATATCCCTCTAAACCCCTCCTATTCATATACCCATCCAAATGCTTTTTAAACGTTGTAATTGTATCAGCCTCCACCACTTCCTTTGGCAGCTTATTCCATACATGCACCATCCTCTGCGTGAAAAATTTGCCCCTTAGGTCGCTTTTAAATCTTTCACCTCTCACCTTCAACCAATGCCCTATGGTTTTAGACTCCCCCACCCCAGGGAAACACCTTGGCTGCTTACCCTATTTGTGCCCCTCATGGTTTTATGAACTTCAATCAGGTCACCCCTCAGCCTCCAATGCTTGAGGGAAAGTAACCCCAGCCTATGCAATAACACCCCCCCCCCCCCAATAACTCAAACCCTCCAACCCTGGCAACATCCTTGTAAATCTTTTCTGAACCCTTTCAAGTTTCACAACATCCTTCCTGTAGGAGGGAGACCAGCATTGTTTGCAGTATTCAAAAAGTGGCCTAACCAATGTCCTGCATAGTCGCAACCTGACCTGCCAACTCTAATACTCTATGCACTGCCGAATAAAGGCAAGCATATCAAATGCCTTCTTCAATATCTTGTCTATCTGGGACTCTACTTTCAAGGAACTATGAACTTGAACTCCAGGGTTTCTTTGTTCATCAATATTTCACAGGACCTTACAGTTTAGTATATAAATCCTGCCCTGATTTGCCTTTCCAAAATGCAGCACCTCACATTCATCTGAATAAACTGCACAGCCCATTGGCCCATCTGATTAAGGCCTTTGTTTATTCTGAGGTTGCCCTTGGTCCTAGAGTCACCAGCCAGGATGAAACGTCCTACCTACATCCATCCTGGCAATCACTGTAAGACATTTGTGAGTTTTGGTGAGGCCATGTATTCCCTTGCACAGTGAGTGCTTCTCACTGCAGGTTAAACACATCCATAGAGCGCAGGAGAGATGAAGGCAGAAATTGAAAAAGTGAGAAAGAAACATATACACAAAAAGAGGAAAAAATGTGAATGAAAATCTCCAGTGTGCTACAGAGCTTGAGGTTTTGAAATTAACACAGGCAGGGCAGGCTGCTTTGATGAGCACTGAAATTCCAGGTTAAAATGTTGCCTTAGAGGCAAAAAGTTGACACAATCTCATCTCACATTTTATCTAGTCCATCAAAGCACAATAAAAACTGGACTGCTACAAAGTTGGTGCTTTCTCTCAACAGAGACCCCAGTAAGATGAAACTGGCTACACCAGTGTGGATGAGCAGAGAGATCTCGGTGTCCATGTATATAGATCCCTGAAAGTTGCCACCCAGGTTGACAGGGTTGTTAAAAAGGCATACGGTTTGTTAGGTTTTATTGGTAGAGGGATTGAGTTTCGGAGCCATGAGGTCATGTTGCAACTGTACAAAACTCTGGTGCGGCCGCACTTGGAGCATTGTGTACAGTTCTGGTCGCCGCATTATAGGAAGGATGTGGAAGCACTGGAAAGGATGCAGAGGAGATTTACCAGGATGTTGCCTGGTGTGGAGGGAAGGTTTTCTAAGGAGAGGCTGAGGGACTTCAGGCTGTTTTCATTAGAGAGAAAAAGGTTAAGAGGTGACATAATAGAGACATACAAGATGATCAGAGGATTAGATAGGGTGGACAGTGAGAGCCTTTTTCCTTGGATGGAGATGGCTAGCATGAGGGGACATAGCTTTAAATTGAGGGTTGATATATATATGACAGATGTCAGAGGTAGGTTCTTTACTCAGAGAGTAGTAAGGGTGTGGAATGCCCTGCCTGCAACAGTAGTAGACTCACCAACTTTAAGGGCATTTAAATGGTCATTGGATAAACATATGGATAATAATGGAATAGTGTAGGTTAGATGGGCTTCAGTTAGGTTTCACAGGTTGGTGCCACATCGAGGGCCGAAGGGCCTGTACTGTGCTGTAGTGTTCTATGTTCTATCTGCGATCCTCACATTTTGGCACCTTTACCTCCTCCAAAGAAAGTTCAAATCTGAATTACTACCCGGTCTTCATTTCAGTCGGTCAACAGTTCTCTGTACTTTCCAATGACTCACTAAATCAAATACACAGGTTTTAAAAGCCTACTTCAAGAATTGGAGGTCATTTCTCCTTTACCTAGGCTGTGGCAGCGCTGAATTCTGCAATCACATCAACATTTGAAGGAAAGAGAACATCATAAAGCTGGGATTTACATTGGGTCAAACAATCCTTTGTCTTTCTGCTCCTTCTGCACTCCTTCCTCCAAATTTGTTTTTCAGAGAAGGACTATTCAAATGCTCTCGCTGCCCTCCCTCACTATTGCCTCCTACTGGAGACTTCATTGTACACTCTGTGTTTGAAGCTTGCCATCCCAGCAATGACATAAGGCACACAGCGACAGTTTGCTACACAGTTGCACGATTTAACAGGCTCAGTTGTACCATGACGGCTAGAATGTTTAGGTCCATATCAGTGGCAATATTCTTTTCTGGCCTTACTGATCTGGGCAAATGGTGAGGTTGGAATGATTAGGAACATTGGCTCAAGAAGTCTTTCTTAGCCTCTTATCTGGAATGGTACCTGTCAAGGGATCTAGGCTCTGTGCAGGATTATTCACACTGAGTTCTAGGTTGGTCTGGTCACCAGGGGCTGGACGATGGACGGCGCTTGTGACTTCAGGCTGTGTCTCCCAGCAGGTCCCTCCAGGTCCATTTTCGATGATGGGAGCAGGCCTCGCAACACTGGACCCACTCTGTGGATTCCCAACACACAACTCACTCCAGGATTCCACATCCCTATCCAACTCTACTTCATTCAAGCCCAGCATGCACTGAGTCATACAGTTCCACTGAGTGAGCTGCTTGCCTCCACAACATCTACCTTTGGCCTCAAACAACTTAGCTTTGTGAACCATTTCTAAGTCTCCTCTCTAGCTATTGCTTCTACAATGTAAGTGGAGCAACAGTGTGCAGATGCTGTGAGGTTCAGAGTCCCACACTTCCTGTGTTACATCCAACCCGCAATACACTGATTTCAGAAGAATACCCTTTCGCTGATTAGAAGGTCAGTTCAGTCCTCCTTGCAATTGGTCAATATTTTTCTTAGCACTACTCACTTGGACATCACCTTGAATAGCTGACTTCGCCTCATGTGATGCTCCAGTCTCCACTCATTGATCTGGCCAATCCCATCAGAATGTGTAGTAGGCCCAAGGAAATGGTCCACAGCAAGGACCTGTTCTCTTCTAAAGAAGGGGCAGTGTAAGAGAAGAGCCTATGGATAAGCATACGGTGCTATTCCAAGCATAAACCAGCTTTAGAAGGTACTCAGAAACAAAAACAGAAATTGTCATAAAAGCTCAGCATCTGGGGAGAGAAATCAGAATTAATGTTCCTAGTCCCGTGACCCTTCCTCAGAACTGGTACACACGTCACTTTCATTTATACACATGAAGCACGGTGATGAAGAATAAGGTTGATTCATTCACACTTTCCAATACCCTCTGGATGATGAGAGCAAGGAGGTGGTGCAAATTGTGGCAATGTCGTAGACCTTGAAAAGCTCCTGTAGGATCCTGCTCCCAAAGTTGTGCTTCTCATCATTGTGAATCCATCAGGGAACTGGCCTTTAGTCACAGGGCTGTGGCTCACGAGGTCATAATGATTTCTCCAGAAAATTGCATAAAAGTCAAAACAAACTTCATCCTCTGGATCTCCCCCAACTTGCCAATGTCCATCTTTGAAATGATGTTCAAGATGTCTCCTCCAGTTGGTCCACTGCCCACTTTAGTGGATGCTTTAAGGACACCTACAGTCAGCATTCTTGGCTGGAGGCTGAAATTTGTCACTGAAATTGATGATCTCCTTTTCTCCTACATAAGAAGATGGCTCTTAGATTTACACCAAGTGGGAGCCATGCTACACGTGACTCTTGATGCACTAGCAAAGCCTGGTGTTGTCTAGTTGCAGATGGCTGGCATGAGCTTTCAAGAACAGAGATGGTATGGTTGGGTAAGAGAGCAACCCAATTCCCTTCTACTCAAACAGCTCTGGGGTCCCTTACAATCTCATATTCCTTGAGTGCATGAAGCAAAGTCAAAGACTTCTGTGCCTCGTCTGCTGGCCTCATAATCTGTTGATCATAATCATCACCATATATGCTTTCCAAGGATGCTTAGGTATCTCTTAACACATTCAGAGCCAATACCACAGGCATTATCAACTTCATTACTTCTGTTGGGGTCATGAACTATCAGAAACCAAAGACAATGGTAAGTGGGAGATCATGAAGTAGCCACCAGAGGAGGATATCTTAATCCTGTGACCTGGATGAGAGAAGAGACATGAATCAGTTCACAATCTTCAGTAAGATTGTCACGAGAAAACCAGTAATCGTTATCATCTCCATTCCTGTGTAAATTAGACAAGATGCTTCATCCTTATCAAAATTCACAACTCACTTTAGTGTAAGCCCCTATTGCTTTACCTCAGACTGAGCCTCTTCCTGAAGGAACTCCATTGGCTTCCTGCCAGGGTCTCAATGGGAGGCCCGATTAGATGCACTGGATGGGGTCTCTGCATGTGACAGCAGTGATGGCTGTGATTGTTGAGAACAGTCTCATTGGAAGTTCCCAGCCCAGTTGCAATCCCAACACTTCTTTGGAGCACCCCTTGGGCTGGGTCAGTTGTTGAACAGTGAGCCCTGGATCTGCACTTCATATGGCACAGTTTGTTCTGCCTACCTCCTCAGCCTGCGTTCTACATTCCTATCCACGCTGACAATCAATCCCCTCTCAGCCCACCCCGAGGATGTTAGCTTCTTCCTTGGTTGTCGGAGTCCAATCTTTCCCCATGATCTGGATGATGTCATACCACGTTTCAAAGAAAGACAACGAAGCTTTATCAATGATAATGGGAACGGCAGATGCTGGAGAATCCAAGATAACAAAGTGTGGAGCTAGATGAACACAGCAGGCCCAGCAGCATCTTAGGAGCATAAAAGCTAATGATTTGGGCTTAGACCCTTCATCAGAAAAGGGGGATGGGGAGAGGATTCTGAAATAAATAGGTAGAGAGGGGGATGCGGACCGAAAATGGATAGAGGAGAAGATAGGTGAAGAGGAGAGTATAGGGGGGGAGGTAGGGAGGGGATAGGTCAGTCCAGGGAGGACAGACAGGTCAAGGGGGCAGGATGAGGTTAGTAGGTAGGGGGTGGAGGTGTGGCTTGAGGTGGGAGGAGGGGTTAGGTGAGAGGAAGAACAGATTAGGCAGGCAGGAACGAGCTGGGCTGGTTTTGGGATGCAGTGGGGGTTCGCAATAAACAAATGCAACTCCCAGTCGTGAACCACTTTAACTCCTCCCATTCTTAAGACGACATGTCCATCCTGGGCCTCCTGCAGTGCCATAATGATGCCACCCGAAGGTTGCAGGAACAGCAACTCATATTCCGCTTGTGAACCCTGCAGCCCAATGGTATCAATGTGGACTTCACCAGCTTCAAAATCTGCACCCCCCCCCACCCCACCGCATCCCAAAACCAGCCCAGCTCATCCCCGCCTCCCTAACCTATTCTTCCTCTCACCTATCACCTCCTCCCACCTCAAGCCGCACCTCCATTTCCGACCTACTAACCTCATCCCGCCTCCTTGATCTGTCCGTCCTCCCCGGACTGACCTATCCCCTCCGTACTGCCCCACCTTTACTGTCCTCTCCACCTAACTTCTCCTCCATCCATCTTCGATCTGCATCCCCCTCTCTCCCTATTTATTCCAGAACCCTCTCCCCATCCCCCTCTCTGATGAAGGGTCTAGGCCCGAAATGTCTGCTTTTGTGCTCCTGGGATGCTGCTTGGCCTGCTGTGTTCATCCAGCTCCACATTTTGTTATCTTTGTTATCTCTGAGCTTTATTAATACTAAGTCTCCTCAACTCCACCTGGATGCTCCCATCCCTCAATATTTCTTCCAGGTGGTCTTTCAACTCCATAGTTTAAAAGAGGGATTCAGGAAGACAATGCAATTAAACAATTTCTCCAATTCAAGGGATATGCAGACAGTCTTGTCCTCTTTGGCTTGCAATCATAGAACCAATGCTGAAGCTATGACAAGTTACTGCTGTCCCCAAAACCATTCATCAATACCTCATAGAACCATTGTGAACTTGTTTTAAATATCTGTATTGCTGTATCTCCTAATCGGAATTCTTGTACAGATTTTCAAACAGTGCCTGTTCACCTTGGAATGCTAAAACCAGCTGTGTGTCCTAAATCCAGTTTTTAATCACCAGAGATTTCTTGTCTTCCTGCTTCCTACTTATCAGCAAGTAAAATACCTGACCAGGAGAACTGCTTCCTTTTTTTTGTAGCATCAAGGGAATGCACATGATGAACGTTTGCCTGAGTTTGCCCTAAAGGTCTGTTTCCCTCGCCAGTTCCTGAGACGGTCAATAACCTTGGAGCAGTGTCAGCTTCTATCATAGACATTTCAACTCCCCACCATTCCCTCCATATCAGACAGGCGCTTTCCATCCTTGTCTGGCAGTACCTGATGCTTGTGCTGTGCAATCTAGCCAGCTATGCCAGAAATATGGTATGAAATTTGAACAGTCGGTCTAAAGATCATGAAGCAGGGATTGTTTATTCTACTAACATCAGACTTTTATAAAAATGAAGGGAAATTAAAGTGAAATTTAAAAAAACTATTTACATAAAATGAAATCTGTGATTTATGTTGTGTCAATGAATCATTTGTCTGGCTACTCCTTCCCATCAGTTATCCTTCCCTCTAAAACATTATTTTTACCCATTCAGCTGCTCAATCTGTTTTCTCTCACTGTTGCCACCTGCTGGTGGAGGTCCCACTGCAACTGCTTGAGTTTCCCAGCATAGCACCCACCCTCACTGTCACCATCTGCTCCTGGACTTTGCATTACATTTTTTTCTACTGAAGTAAATAACATCGGAAATAATCACATTCTATTCCATCTGCTCTGTTCTAGCCCATTCACTTAGCTCATCTAAGTTCTTCTTCAATTGTATTGTCCTCACAATTTACATTCCCAATAAGTGTGTTGCGATCAGAAAATGTTGAAATATTATGATTATTCTCACATTCAGATAAATTGTATAGGTTGTCAATAGATGTTGATCCTTGTTGCACTCTATGAGTACATTCTGTCATCTGCTCTCTGTTTGTTTAGCAATTTTGTATTAGTATATTTCCCCCATCCCATGCGCTCTAATTTTATTTTTGAACCTCCAGTGTGTGTCTAATAAAAAGCCTTCTGAAAATCCCAATATTCCACATGCATTGTTACTCTTTTATCAATATTACAGGTAATTGTCACAAAAAACTCCAATAAGTCTGTCAATCATGATTTACCTTACTAAAAAAAACTTGTTGTGCACCTGCTACATTCCTCTAGGGAACTATTGCCATAAGCAGTGTTCAAAATAAGACAGACATGGGGGCTCTGCATTGCTCACCTGGTAGACTGGTGTCACCTGTTCCTTCTCTGCCTCCATGCTGCTATCCTGCGTCATGATACATGTGTGATACATGCTATTTGCATAGTTCTCAGCGTTACATATACATCACAGCGATTCCAGCCACTACTTGAGTTCTGAAACTTGTATTCATCTTACAGGAATAAATTGGTAGTCATAAATGCTCATATACCCCTCTCCAGGCTAGAAATATTTGCAATTTTAGTTCTAAGAAGGATAAGCTGTGTTTATTTTATACAACCTAAAGTCTTGCAACCTGGATGTGTCAAGTTCAAATATCACCATGAACAGTCCTAAAAATGAAAACAGCATATCTGTTATTTTATGATCTAGATAAAGAAGAAATTAATATAAAAAGCTGCTGCATTGTTATAGATACATAACTAGTTTGTAATGTCAAATAAAAACAGCAAGTACAGCAGATGCTGTAAATCAGGAGCAAAAATAAAGTTGCTGGAAAAGCTCAGCAGGTCTGGCAGCATCTGTGAAGGAAAAAACAGTTAACATTTCGGGTTATACACACATATACGTTCTGAGGAAGGGTCACCGGACCTGAAATGTTAACTCTGTTTTTTCCTTCACAGATGCTACCAGACCTGCTGAGCTTTTCCAGCATTGTTTTCGTTCATAGTTTTTAAAGTCCACTAGGAAAGGGGACATGATCTAATCTGATTTATATGAGATTCCAGACTCGTGCCATATGATTGGCACTGAATGGCCTTAAATATTAGGAATTGACAATCAATGATGTTTTGTACAGGTTACCCCTGTCCCAAGAACAAATAAATTTAACAATGAGATAGACATCAGGAAATATTTATTTACAGAAAGAGTGATTGATACTTGAATGACAACAAAATATGATTGAAATACTCAGCAGCTTGGACAGCACATGAGGAGGGTGGAACAGAATTAATATTTCAGTACGTTTGGAGCAGAACTTTTTGGAGATGGGCTTTCCTGGAAGAGAAGCAGCATTGAATTAAACAGGGGCATGAGAGGAAAGTATTGCAGATATTGAAATATTCAGTGATAGATTTGCCACTTTGTCATAGAATCCCTGCAGTGTGGAAGCAGGCCATTCAGCTCATTGAGTACACAGAGGCCCTCAGAAGAATATCCTACCCAGACACACTCCTATCTCTGTATTTCCAATGGCTAATCCACCTAGCCTCCATATCCAAGGACACTATGAGCAATTTAGCACCACAAATCTACTTAGCCTGCACAGCTTTGGACTGTGGGAGGAAACCAGAGCACCCAGAGGAAACCCACAAAGACACAGGGAGAATGTGCAAACTCCACACAGACAGTCACCGAAGGGGTGAATTGAAGCAGGGTCTCCAGCACTGTCAAGCAGCAGTGCTAACCACTGAGCCACCGTGCCACCCTTACTGTCATAGTGAAGAGGTTTGTATGCGCTAATGATCCCTTGAGTGATGCAGAGAGGAGCTCCTTGCTTCTGGTCGGCCCACTCATGGTGACAAGTGAAGAGGGATGTGTGGGGTAGTTTGTGGAAGGTGACAGCACTTGGAAAAATATTTTCAACAATTCCTCAAATGTGAATCTACAGTGGTGCCTGGTCCTCTCTCAGTACGGTCCTTTCTTCGTATCCATGTGTGAACCACCATGGATGGATGGTCTGTAAAAAGCAAGAGAAGACATACAATACAGCAAAGCCTAATGGCCTGATGCTGTTCCAACTGAGGTCTCCAAAGGTGGTGGGTTTTTGCCCACAACAAGACTCTATTCACATGCCCTGTAGATGTGGAAGGCAAAAGCTTGTCTCCACAATTCAGCAATCAGGCCATTGAACTGTCTTCAAGAAAAGACCAATTATGTTTTGGAAATTAATTCCCTCTTGTTCCTAACAAGTAAACCCCTGACTGGATTCTCCTGAATCACCTACTTCCTGTGCTTGTTAATCCTCCCAGAGGCATATTGTAGCTTTAGACCTTTCGTATGAACTAACAAAGATGGTATTTTGTTGACAGAAGTAGCCAAGAAGGCATAACAGCAGGAATTCTTCACTGCAGCCATCAGCTTGGCTTAAACATTTCATTGTAAAGTGTGCCCTAAAGATTTGCTTGTCCAAGAAACGTCAACTCAATCCTGCAATTGTTTCTTGTTAATATAACTATGACAGTCTTGAATAGGTTATGTGACAAATACTTTTAAAATTTAGACCAGAGTCAAATAAGGCTGTTTTAACTTCCATCCTTTTGATAATCTTCCTGAAACTGGTGATTCACCTTGTCAAAGATAAACTACCCTCTGGTGTCAGTACTAAATGCTGCCAATTTGGAAAATTTGTTTAACCTCAGTTGCTTCTGTGCCAAAACTAAAATGGCATATGTGATCTACAGCTTGTGAACAACTGCAGTGTTATTGCTTACTCTGCACAAGATTTGAAAATCACATTTGATCTCTTTGGTTTTGCATGCAAGGAACTCAACCTGTTCTTTAATGTTGCCAAAGCAAAATTTATTTATCACATTTGATCAGCCAAATATTTCACCTGAGATATTTGTAGCAGGACAGACACCGTAATATGTTGAGTACTTCCCACTGGGGAGCAGTTAAAAGGTCTCACTTTTCAGACAGACATGAGGAGATTTCTTTTCCTTTCAGTGAGTTGGTAGAGTGTTGAAGTGTCTTCCCTGGAAAACATAGCAGGCTGGGTCATTAATTTATTCAAGACTGTGTAGTATAGGTTTTTGATAGATGAAGAAGTCAAAGGTTATAGGGCACAAGAAGGTGGAGTTGAGACCAGACAGTTCATCCATGATCTTATTGAATGGTTGAGGAGGCTTAGAAGGCAAAATAGCCTACCCTGCCCCTTGTTGATTTGGTTTGAATTATTATTGCCACATGTACCTAGGTACAGTGAAAAGTTTTGTTTTGCATGCAGTACAGGCAGATCATACCATACAAAGTGCATTAGGATAATAGAACAGAGCAAGGAATATAAGGTTATGGCTGCAGAGAAGGTGCGCAAAGGGCGAGATCAACAATATTTTAAAATTTGAGAGGTCCATTCAGAAGACTAACCTTGGCAGCAACCTTTCTAATCGGACATCCATTGTTATATTGTTAGTCATTCATTTACAAAAGTAGGAAGCAGGCATCAGTCTGTCTTCTACCACGACTTATTCACATTTCATAGTTCAGAACAAATTCCATTCTGCCCTCTCCTCTTCCTGGCCAGCTCCCTTTTACTGGGAAAACCATCCCTTAAATATATGCTTCATTGGGCATTAGCTGCTCTCTATTATTTTAGGAGAACAATCTGATTCAGTCTTAAAGGTACCATCATTTCTCGTATTGTCACAGCTCAACTATAAACAATGGCAGTGAGTGTTCAAAAACAACAAGCATCCTTCTGTAGATAGTTATTATAATTACAGTGAGACCTGGATTATGTATCAACAATGCAGTAAGAAGCACTATAGATCTCTATCAGTATTATCTCTGCTGTCTCCTCCATTTCAATGGGAGCACTATGAGAAAAGGTTGATAATATTTATCTAGCAGATAGATCCATAAGCGTTCAGGCCAAATCTCCTGCAAAACTAACTTTGATGGATTACACCCTTTGTCAGGAATGGCTATAAAATATCTCCCACCCGATTTTTCTGGGAGGTTTTCCTTAAATTGTGGTAGCAAATTTTTTTGATTTATTTGTGGAATGTGGGTGTCACTGACTGGTCAGCATTTACTGCTCGTCCCTAGTTGCCCTTGTGAAGGTGGTGAGCTTTCTTCTTGAACCGCTGCAGCCCACATGCTGTAGGTTGACCCGTAAAGCCGTTAGGGAAGGAGTTCCAGGATTTCGACTCCACTACAGTGACGGAACTGAGATATATTTCTAAGTTGGGATGGTTAGTAGCTCAGAGCAGAACTTGCAGGTTTGGGTGGTTTTCTTACGTATATGCTGCCCTTCTCCTTCAAAATGGAAATGTTCATAGTTTTGTTTGAGGATCTTTTAAGTGAATTTCTACATTTGCAGATAGTGGACACTGCTGCTACTGAACATCAGTGGTGAGGAGAGTGGATGCTTGTGAATGTAATGCCATTTAAGTGGGTTGCTTTGCCTTGGATTGTCAAGTTTCCCGAGTGTGGTTGGAGCTGCACCCGTCAAGGCAACTGAAAAGTTCTCCATCACACTCCTGACTCGTGCCTTGTAGGTGGTGGACAGGCAGTGGGGACTGAGGAGGTAAGTTACTTGCCACAGTAATCCTAACTTCCGTTCGTGTAGCACCTGTGTTTATGTGGCAAATCCAGGTGAGTTTCTCATCAATGGTAACCCCCAAGATGTTGATAGTGGAGGCCGACGTGGTAACACCTTTGAAAATCAAGAGGTGGTGGTTAAATTGCCTGTTATTGGTGAAGGTCAGAGCCTGGCATTTGAGAGGCATAAATGTCACTTGCTACTTGTCAGCCCAAGCCTGGATATTGTCGAGATCTTGTTGCATTTGAACATGGACTGCTTCAGTATCTGAGGAGTCATGAATGGTGCTGAACATTGTACAATCATCGGCGAACATCCTCACTTCTGACCTTATGATGGAGGGAAGGTCATTGAAGCAGCTGAAGGTGGTTGGGGTGATGGAAGTCCCCCTGAGGATCTCCTGCAGAGATGTCCTGGAGCTGAGATGACTAATGTCCAGCAACCACGACCACCTTCCTGTGTGCCAGGTATGACACTTACCAGTGGAGAGTTTGCCCCTGATACACATTGAATCCAAAATTGCTAGGGCTCCTTGATATCAAACTCACTTGAATGCAACCTTGATATCAGAGGCTGTCACTCTCACCTCAGCTCTGGAATTCAGCTCTTTTGTCCATGTTTGACCCAAGACTATCATGAGGTCAGGAGCCAAGTGGCCCTGGCAGAACCCAGACTGAGCATCACTGAGCATGTTATTGCTGACGACGTGCTGCTTGATAGCACGGGGAAGGTAATTGTCTAGGTTGGATTTATCCTGCTTTTTCTGTACAGGACATAGCTGAACAGTTTTCCACATTGCTGGGCAGATGTCACTGTTGTATCTGTACTGGAAAAACTTGGCTAGGACAGCAACAAGTTCTGAAGCACAAGCCTTCAGTGCTATTGCTGGAATGTTGTCAGGGCCCATAGCCTTTGCAGTGGGATTTGATTTCATGTTCCCAGAGCCTGGTGTTCTGGATTACTCACCTAGTGATATTACCACTTAGCCACCACCTCCCAACTGAGGTGATGGGAGTGGGTATCAGTCTGGAGTGAGGAAGGGTGTTGGTATAGGGAAGGGAGGATGGCAGTAGTTTTATAGCTGGGTGGGGATGGGATTGTTGACTGATCTAATGGGTGTTGGAGAAGTTGGATTAAGGAGTATATTGAGGCCAGCAGGGAGTGTCAGAAGGACATTGGGCCCAGTGGAGAAGGTTGACAGATGTGTTGGGATAGGGTGGAGGTGACTAGCTTTTTAATGGTCTTACATTTCCTGCATAACTTCCAAACTCTCTGCTTTTGATGAAGACTTTCGCAAGTTTTAAATTACAGGGAAATGCCAATCAGAACCCTCGATTTCCCAGGCAATTCCTACACAATCTCCTGTGTCTGCGATTTTGCTTGGTCCTGATGAACAACACCAATATACCTTGCTCCAATGACAATTCAGCTATTGGAGTATCCAGGCCGTACTTTTAGGGATGAGAAAATGGGGTCATTTGCTATAGTGAAGCTTCTAAATAATTCTGCTAGCAAATTCACTTGAACTTGATGAACCTGACTGAGAATATTTTCTTTTTTGTTGCAAAGTTGCTTTTGGAGACATTATGATGTGTGGTGTGTAATTTATATAATTTTTAATATTAATTTTCAATTTTTGAATTTTAAACTTTTCACATGTAGGTTTTCTGTGTATCTGATTAACTTGTAAATAGTTCTGATGTTTAAAACAACATTTCAGAAATTTCTTGGGGTGTAATAAAGTTGTTGAACATTGAGGAGTTCATGAGCAGACAAAGTAAACAGTATTGTGGACTAAGCTTTATGATAGATGATTCTGGAGCAGTTTTGTTTTGGTTTTAAGGGAAATACTCATAGTAGGGACCAAAGTTTTTGGGTTTCTGTTTAGCAGAAGTCTTAATTAAAGTGGATGTGTAAAACAGTTGGTCTTGAGAAACTGAAGTAGTTTAAGACTGATAAGAAAGAGTTTACCGTAGTGCAAGGAGTTTAGTATAAAAATTCGAGGCCAGAAACGTTTGGTTAAAAGTTGCTATTTGAAGCTCAGTTGTATGAAAGCTTCAGGAACAGGCTATCAAATTCTCAAGATGAGGCACAGAAGCTACAGTTAAAGTAGGTCTTACAAATCTGAAATGGAAGGGGAATTCTCTCAGGCATGGGTGCTGTCAAGATAGGTTTTTGAGATTAATGAGACTGTAGTTCATTGTGTAATCCTAAATTTTTAATTATGTATTGTATGTAAATAGTTTTGCTTATCCTATTTTATAGTAATTTATTTTGCGTAATGAATTATTGTTTAATCGTAAGAACAGTGTTTTAATTTCAGTGAGTGACCACCTCAATGAAACAAAAAAAAAGTCTATCAGTTTTCAGCAAGGGATTTGACTTGTCCAGTCATAACATCAGCTGGGGTCATAACAAGGAGTGGAAAGGGGAAGATCAAAGTATTTTATTATCTGTTTTTTTGTTGTTATCAGCGCCGATAGATTAATGTTGCAGGAAACCAGCAAAGTAAATACCATTTTTTCTCGAAGAAACTGAAAGTAGACATTATTTGAATTGAATTGAATGATTTTGCTTTATTGTCACATGTACTCCATTGAGTACAGTATAAAGTTTACAAGTTGCCGCTTACCGCACACCATCTTAGGCAGAAGATATCTAGGTACAAATTCTTCAGTACAAGTTCTTAGGAAAAAAAAGTTTGAAAAGTAGAAGAGCATTTTGGTAATAGTGATCACACCATTTTAAGTTTGAAGATGGCTATGTACAAGAATAAGTCAGGACCTTGCGGGAAGGTCCTAAACTGAGGGAGGGCAAGTTATGTCAGTATTAGGGAGTCTTCATTCGGAGGAGTTGTTATCAGGCAGGTCCACATTTGATATCTGGGAACTGTTTAAGGACTTGCTGGATAGAGTTCAGGACCGGCATGTTCCAATAAGGAGGAAGGTAAGGATGACAAGGTCAGGGACCCTTGGATAATGAAGAAGGATGTGAATTTAGTCAAAAGGGAAAAAGAAGCATATGTAAGGTTTAGGAAGCTAAAATCAAACAGGGCCAATGAGGACTATAAGGAAAGCAGGAAAGAACTCAAGAAGGGAATTAGGAGAGCAAGAAGGGGCCATGAAATGACCTTGGTAAGTAGAGTTAAAGACAATCCCAAGGCATTCTATAGATACATTAAAAATAAGAGGATAACTAGGGAGAAGGTAGGGCCAGTCAAAAATAAAGGAAGAAACTTGTGCTTGGAGCCAGAGAATGCGGGTTAGATCCTAAATGAGTGTTCTGCATCAATATTCACCCAAGAGAAGGATACGGAGGATAGTGAACCTTGTGTGGAGCATGCTAATATGCTAGGGCATTTTGAGATCAAGAAAGAAGTGGTGTTGGATCTCTTGAAGAGTATTAAGGTGGATAGTCCTCGGGGCCCAATGGTATCTACTACAGGTTATTGAGAGAGGCAAGAGAGGAGATTGCTGGGGCCTTGACTAAGGTCTCATTAGCCACTGCAGAGGCCCCAGAAGACTGGTGAGTTGCTAATGTTGTTTCTCTGTTCAAGAAGGGAAATAGGGATAATCCAGGAAGCTACAGACCGGTGAGTCTCACATCGGTGGTTGGGAAGCTATTGAAAATCATTCTCAGCGATAGGATTTATGCACATTTGGAAAAGCATGGCCTAATTAGGGACAGTTAACATGGCTTTGTGCAGGGCAGGCCATGTCTTACTAATCTAATTGACAAAGATTATTGATGAGGGTAGAGCAGTGGATGCTATCTACGTGGATGTTAGTATGGCTTTCAACAAGCTCCATCATGATAGGCTCATTCAGAAGATTAGGGTGCATTGGATCCACTATGACTTGGCTATGTGGATTCTGAAATGGCTTGACCATAGAAGGAAGGGTATGGTGGAAGTATGTTTTTCAGGCTGGAGGTCTCTGACTGGTGGTATTCCGCAGAGGTCCACATTGAGACCTCTGTTGTTTGAGATATATACGAATAACTAAGACAAAAATGCAGATGGGTGGGTTAATAAGTTTGCAGATGATACAAAGAGCGGTGAAGTTATGGAAAATGTAGAAGGTTGTCAAAGGATACAGCGGGATATAGTTCACTGCCAGATATGGGCGGAGAAATGGCAAGTGGAGTTTAATCCATGTAAGTGTGAGGTGCTGCGCTTTGGGAGATCAAGTACTAAGGAAAAATATACAGTAAATGGCAGGACCCTGAACAGCATTGATGTACTGAAGGATCTTGGGATTCAAGTCCATAGCTCCCTGAAAGCAGCCACACAAATAGATAGGCTGGTAAAGAAGGTGAATGGAATGCTTGTCTTTATTAGTCAGGGAATTGAGTAGTAGAGTCAGGATATCATGTTGCAGCTTTATAAGACTTTGGTTCGGCCACATTTAAAGAATTGCATTCAGTTCTGGTTGCCACTTTGCAGGAAGGATGTGGAGTCTTTGGAGAGGGTGCAGAAAAGGTTTACCAGGATGCTGCCTGGATTAAAGCGTATGAGCAATAAGGAGAGACGAGACAATCTCGAGTTGTTTTCTCTGGAGCAGCGCAGGCTGAGGGGAGACTTGATACAAGTCTATAAAATTGTGAGATGCATAGATAGGGTTGACGGTCAGAATCTTTTTCCCAGAGCTGAAATGTCTAATACTAGAGGACATGCATTTCAGGTTAGGACGAAATTTCAAAGGAGTTGTGAGAAGCAGATTTTTTACAGAGAATGGTAGAAGTTTGGAATGCACTTCCAGGGCTGGTGGTGGATGCAGAAAAATAGGATCATTTCACTTTGCGGGGAATGGAAGGATATGGACTAATGGCAGGCAGAAGGGATTAGTTTCATTTGGCATCATTTTCAGCGCAACATCATGGGTCAATGGGCTCGTTCTTGTGCTGTACTGGTCTATGTTCCATGGTCTTTAAATAAAAGCATGACAGATCACAGGAATAAATTAGAAAATAAAGAAGTAAAAATTTCTGAATAACAGTCCTCCCAACCCAGTCCAAGCTGGCACCTAGCTTCCAGTCTGCACCGAGCCTCGACTCCAGATTGCACTAGGCTTTACCTTGAGGCTCTCCAGGCCAAGAGGCCACTCTGGAATCCCCTCAAGGCCAGAAGACCATGCTGAGGCCACACCGGGCCAAAAGTCCACCATGGGCCGCTGAAAATTCACTACGCCGGCCTGAGAGACCGCCATACTGGGCTAAGTCACCACCACTCCGGGCCAAGAAATCGCCACACTCGACCGGGAGACTACCACGCTGGGCCAAGAAGAACCAGGTCTGCACTGAGGCCGGAAGTTCAGGGCATTGCTGAGAAGAAAGAAAGAGAGAAAAACAAAACACAAAAGATAAAAATAAAGAAAAAGAACAGTGCGGATGAGCTCTGCCTGAAGTGTCCTGCTCCTCCACCATATTGGATATTAGACAGGATGTGAGAGCAGTTGAATTAAAAAGTTTAATTTATTGCTTTCACGAGAAGTAATAGCTGGTGTTATGTAAAGTAACCTGGAAAAGATGGTACTTTTTGTCTGTTATCACCCACATTACTGACTAACTCAAGATTTATGTCACAGCTTTCCCTTAAATGAGGCAGCACTGCTTAAAACCTGTGCAGTTAAAGTCATGCTTCTAAAGTCACAGAAAGTTACATATCTCACCTGTCATGCTCTATATCATCTTGAAGTTAAAAGGAAATGGAAAAACTGCTGTCATAACTTTGCAAGAGAATAAACCTCCTGCATTTATTCACCATAACCCCGAAATCATTAAAAATTCTCATTGTCTTTATGTGTACCAAATTCCAGTTACCTACCCTGGCTCTGTTTGCTGACCTGAAGTGACTCACATTAAGCCAGACCTATTAATTTAAATTTTATTCCTTGTTTCCAAACCATGGTCTCCTTATCTCTGTAATCTCTTCCAACCCCATGACCTTCTGATATCGTTACCGGTACATTTCCTCTAATTGTGGCTCCCTGAATATTCCTAGTATTTATCGCTCCATTATTGGTGATCATGCTTTCAGCTACCTGCTTCCTAAGCTCTAGCATTCCCTCCATAAGACTCTACTCTCTCTTTATGTCCCTTTCTTCCTTGTAGATTTTCTTAAAATCTATCTCATGTACCAAACATTGATTATCTACCCTGAAACCTTCATACATGACTCTGTGATAGATTTTGTTTTGCAACTCTCCTGACAAGCACCTCGATGGGTTTTTATTCGGTTAAAGGGGCTATCTCACATCTTCCTCCCAACCAGGGGTGGGGACCCTAAGCAAAATGTTGGAGTTGTGAGCTCCAAAGCAGCGATGGCTGTTAGACAACTCCAAAGCAATTATAACAACAGTATGCTCCTCATCTACATGACCCCCCACTCTAACACTTCTCTCTGAGGCATTGTGACATTTTCCAAGCCTTGAAATTGGACCGTCTCACCTCTGGAGCTAAGTTTATCTGATAATGTTTAGATCAAGACTTTCATGATGTTAGCAACCAAATAGTCCTGGTAGAAACCAGATAGAACATCAATGAACTTAATGAGGAAGTGGTGGATGTGGACAGAGTTACAATGTTTAAAAGGCACTTGAGTAAATACATGAATTGGAAAGTTTTGGAGGGATGTGGGCCTGGAGCAGGCAGGTAGAACTAGTTTAATTTGGGATTATGTTCGGCATGGATTGTTTGAACCTAAGGATCTGTTTCTGTGTTGACTGTGATTTTATAAAAGTTGTCCATGACACACTTCATCACTTGCTGATCATTGAGATGCACTCACAGCCCAGGCTAGAGTTCACAGGGCATTGTGGTCCCCTCTCTCTTGCTTACAATGTGGAATGTGTCCATGATCCAGCAATTGAGCAGAGTTAACCAGTCCTGTGTCAGGAAGAAGTCCTACATCAGAGAGCTGTTGGTTGCTTGGAACCCCCAGTGCCAGCAGAGGTGGTAGATTCTGCTGGTAGTACAAGCACTCCCACCACACACACACACAAGCCTGGGTAAGTCTGGAAATGGGCAGAGCCTCAGTAAAGCAGAGTGAGGGTTATGAGCATCCATGTTCACAAGGCTAAGCCTGTGTGTAAAAGTGGAGACAAAGAGGAAAGGATTATCTCTGACCCAAAGGAGGCTGCACACTCCCTCCACCCACTGCCTGGTACAGCTACAGGTACCTGCTTTGCATGAGACATGGGCTTCCCTTTGCTTTGGGTAAAATAGCGACCATGGTGGGATGAATTTGCCACTCAAGGGCCTTGTTAGGCCCAAAGGAATGTGGGTCATCCCCAGACTATAGAAAATTTCAGAAAGACCAGGGTCTGAAGGCCACCTGCTGGACTTTATGTGCCTGTTCACCTTCAAAACCTTGGCAGGGCAGCATTACATTCAGGTCTGGATGAAAGAATTAACAAAATGTGTCAAGTGAGGCATTTTGGAAACGAATTGGAGATAAACTGAATCGTAGAATTTTAAAAGGGTTCCTGGAACTTAAAAGACTGAGGGTCACAAGAACAAATCTTTGAAGGTGGCAAGTGATGTGACTGATAAAAAGCATACATAAACCATGACTTTTACATAAGGCATTAAAGTACAAAAGCATGGCATTCTAAAAGAACTTTAGTAAAGTACTAATCAGGGATCAATTAAAATACTAGATATAAGGTGTAGAACTGGATGAACACAGCAGGCCAAGCAGCATCAGAGGAGCAGGAAGGCTGACGTTTCTGGCCTACAACTTTCCTGCTCCTCTGATGCTGCTTGGCCTGCTGTGTTCATCCAGTTCTACAGCTTGTTATCTCAGATTCTCCAGCATCTGCAGTTCCTGCTATCTCCAATTAAAATACAATTGTGTATGACACTAAACAGGGGATCACAAGGAAACGAGAATTAAAAACAGGAGTATGCCACTCAGCCAATTGAGCCTGCTCCACTATTCAGACCAATTACAGCTGACCTTGGGCTTCAATTCAACTTTCTTGCTCCAAATATCTCTTAATTCCTTGCAAGGCCAAAAGTAAGTTCAGCGAAATCTTAAATATATTCAATGACAGACTGTCCACAACCTTCCGAGGTAAAGAATTCCAAAGATTGACAACCTTCTGAATGAAACTGTTCCACTCCGGCCCCAAGTAATTGTCCTTTATTCCAGACCTCCCCCATACTTTAGTTTCCCTGACCAATGGAAGCCATCTTTCAGCGTCCTGCAGAAGTTTGTGTAATTTGATGAGATCACCTCTCATTCCTTTCAACTTCAAAAGAACAATTCATTCACCCTCTCAGCAAAGCACAATACTCTAAAATCTCAGGGACTGGTCTAGTGAACCTTTTCTGTACTGGCTCCTTTGCAAGCATGTCCTTTTTAAATATGCAGATCAGAATTACACATTGTGTTCCAGATGTGGTCTCCTGGAGTATCTGCACAGTATCACTGTTTGGAGAGGGTGCAGAGGTAATTTACTGGAACGGTTTTGATGAGAGGTTTGAGTTATCTAGAGAGAAACTCAGACTGTTCCAGCACAGATTGCAATCACCCTTTGTTCAGTTACATACTGGAAACTGTTCAAAAGGAAATGCAATTTACAAATTTAAGCAGAAAGGTAAAATGTATACCTTTTTTCACAGTTACTGCAAACCAAGAACCTGGACAAACACATTGTACAAATTCTGAAAATATGTTCTTGACATCAATTCAGAGCTGAATGCAGAAAAATGGCAGCTCCTCTCAATCAGTGCATTAGGGTTAATTATTGAACCTGGATTAAGACGGCAGATTATTATTAATAAAACTGAGAAAGAATCATTAAAGTTTCTCTACTTGTAGGTTCCTGCTTGTCAACAGGGAATGGTGTTTACCAGCTGTACGGATAATTGTAGAGAATTCAACAGCTGCACTCTCTGTATGTTGGTGAGCATCAATTGCTATAATGATTTGAGGCATTGGATGGGGGAAGGGAGGTGATGGCTGGGAGCTAAGAGTTTAGCTGAGAAATCCCTTGACTTGTGTCTAATGCAGAAAGAAAAAGTAAAAGTGACTGGAAAAACAAGAGTCAGTGAGACAATACAATGATGTAATGGTGAGCGTGCTGGTTTATGAACCCTGTGGACGAGTTCAAATCTAGGTGTAGCCTTGTTCCTGGTGAAGAGACTGACGAGCCTTGGAAAGTCTCACTGGGATGGCACGGTGGTTCAGTAGTTAGCACTGTTGCCTCACAACGCCAGGCACTTGGGTTCGATTCCAGCCTCAGGCGACTGTCTGTGCGGAGTTTGCACATTCTCCCCGTGTCTGCGTGGGTTTTCTCTGGGTGCTCTGGTTTCCTCCCACAGTCCAAAGATGTGCAGGTTATGTGGATTGGCCATGCTAAACTGCCCGTAGTGTTCAAGGAGGCGTAGATTAGGGGGATGGGTCTGGGTGTGATGCTGTGAGGCCCAGTGCGGACTTGTTGGACTGAAGAGCCTGTTTCCACACTGTAGAGATTTTATGATGATCATCTATGAATGCTGAGTTCAGCTGGGATTGGGAATAAGGCATCAGGCACTAAGGGAAAGACAAAGAAAAAACTGAGCACCATAATGGCAAATAAATTTGGAATCCGAAGCAATCTCAGGGGTTGGGATTATCCAAGTAGTCTGTGTTAGACTGGAAAATCTCCCATCGTTTTGTCTTCAGTGGATCAAGGAACAGTTTCAGGAGTGATGTGGCATTATATATACAATACCTTGAGGATTCTTTGGGTTCAAAGTAATGCTCCATCCCTTTTCCAGACTCTGTCTTGGCATGTACCCTCCAATAGGGATCATTTTGATTTTAGATGATAATGCAAAAAACTCAACATTAATGCAGCCACCCATCAATATCTCCTAATTTTTCATTTCTGTTAACTTAATATTATGATTTGCTCTCTGCACAGGTTGTTCTATTTGTGGTGTCAGCATCCTTCCACTTTCATATTAAACTTTTCTTTACTCTTTGTTTGTCATTCTGTTTTATTTTGCCCACTCTATGCCCTGTATATATTCCAACTTTATGTTATTTTGTGCAACCTCACTTTACTTATGTGTTGACTCCTGACCTTTGTTGAGGATGTTTTGAAAGAAAGAACATGAATTTCTATAATACCTTTCACTCCCCCAGGATGTATCAAAATCCTTTTTGGCCAATGATGTCCTTTTGGAACGTAGCCATTGATACAGTGTCAGCCAACAGAGCAGACAGGTGCACAATATGGTTTGTCCAACAACAATGAAGAAAATGACCTGATAATGCGTTTTAATGTTGAAGTATTCTAATCACTAAGAGAATCTTGGACTTGCTGGGCCCTAGGGCCTGTTACGACACTGTAGGTGATCTAATCTAATCTAATCTTCCTAGCAAACCCTGTGAACAGGGATCACTGAACCATCTTTTCTTTCCGCACACAACTTTGCTGTGTTTATTCATACAGGGAGAGCTCAGAAGCAAGCTACAAATGTATACGTGTCCATGGTTCTAACGACAGATGAACAATTTTGAATGTACTTATTTGTAATAAGTAGTAATTCTTGTTAAGTACAGAAAGCTGGTCCGTGCTTTCTGCCAACTTGGGTCTAAAGACAGGGAAAGTTTGGAATTCCGTATGCTTTTTAAAATTCTTTAACTTTTGTGATGACTCCAGGACTGGCATGGTGGCTCAGTGATTAGCACTGCTGCCTCCCAGCACTAGGGAAATTGGATGACTGTGCAGAGTTTGCACATTCTCGATGTGTCTGTGTGGGTTTCCTCCAGGTGCTCCAGTTTCACAGTCCAAAGGTGTGCAGGTTTCGTGGATTGGCCATGTCAAATTGTCCTGTAGTACCCAGGGATGTGTAGGCTAGTTAGGTTAGCCATGGGATATGCAGGGTTACAGAGATGCGGTGAGTCTGAGTGGAATGCTCTCCGAAGGGTCAGTGTGGACTTGATGGGCCAAATGGCCTGTTTCCACACTGTAGAGATTCTATGAATAGTGAGACTTCATTTCAAGTGCATTACCCCAATGAGATGCAACAACGTCCAACAAAAAGATGTTGCATTCAAAAGCAAAATGTGAGCAAGAAGGTTACATCTCTGCCTTATTATGGAGTTTAAGGAAAACATGAGATTAAAGAAGAGGCTTATAATGCTGCAGAGACTGTCAATCTGATGATTGGGAATGTTTTAGGAATCAATAAAGGGTTCTGACCATACACCAGGCATTTCCTCAAAGTGATCCATGACTGATAAATTTGGACAAACTTGGATACGTTTTCCTTTTAATTATAGTTCTACTTTAAAAGTGAAGGACAGTGCAGCCTCATGCTTTAATCTTTTGTTGAAATTTACTTCTCTCTGAAGTGCTAAAATAAAAGGGTTGAAATGTGAAGTTGGGTCCAGCAGCTCAATGGCTTCAGGTTGAGCCATGGGTGGCTGCTTCCATTGGAGGTTGCCTCAAATCAACAGAACAGATCATGGAAATGAGTGGAGGTTCCTTAACCTCACTTTTACAGCACTGCAAGCTGTATTGTTTAGTCACGCACTACTGTACAGCAGCTCCTTCTAGCCTTTCCTTTTTGTCTTTGATTCTTTCCTCTATCTTCCCTGTTGAGAAGCCACTTATGTTTCAAGACATGTCTTTCATTCTATTCAAATGGTTCTCTTCCTCAAAATGGCTGTTTCCAACCATCTTTTAATACGATAAAATAACTTCAAATATTAATTTTGAACAATCATAGAATAGTAAATTATGCAGGAATTCGTTTTGATGATCTTCCTCCCATTTTCTCTTCATCACTTGAAACTTTGAGTCTTCACCAGTGTACAGCTCTGGAATCCTTGAATTACTTATTGATCCTTTGTGATTGTTTCATAAGATTCTTAAGTCTGTTTTGTCTGCGGTTGAGTCCACAGGAAAAGTTTTGTGGATATCTGTCCAGCATTCTTTGCCATTTCTAGGGAAAAGCTGCCTGAACCTGGACCCTCTGGAACAGCAATTGCCTTAAACGTTGAGACACCCTCAGTCTTTAGGTTTTCAAAGTGTTAAGAACAAAGAACAAAGAAAATTACCTGCACAGGAACAGGCTCTTCGGCCCCCCAAGCCTGCACAGTTTCAACTGCCGCATAAGTGTTAGAGTCAGCAATAACAGATATTATTTTACAAACATACGCTGGGCTAAACGGCTGGTATAAGTCCTTCAAGATCTCTTTCTGATACAATTTTACAGTCTTAATTCTTGCATTTCATTACAATGTTTTTGCAGTTTGCTTGTCATTCATCATCTTAATCGTTTTATCACATATGTTTATACAGTTACCATGCTTGGTAGATGACCCTTTCATCTTCTCATTATCTTCAGGCTAATCAAGATTTATCCCACCATGAGTTTAACAATGTGTCCTATGTATTTCTTTATTGTGCTGAGTCTGTCGATTCGAGCTATGAAGGTTTTCAAGTTTTACAACTTATATTGTTATCCAGGATTTGAAACAAAACTCATCGTCCTTCAAAAAGGTGTTCATTGTTATATTTGGTCATATTAAGGCTGTTAATGTGCATTTAAATATCACTCTTAATAAATTATCTCACCTCATTGAAGTTTAACTCAGCCATTCACCACTCAACCCCACCTTAGTCAGCATTGCAAAGCAATTGTTGACTAACAGTTGAAACAAGTACAGGGATTGTAGCATTAAATAATTGTAGATGGAGAATCTGGATTTCTTGGAGCACTTTCTAATGAATGCTGTCTAAATAACTGTGACTAGATTGTATAGAATTGGGAGTTCATGAGGAGCTTGATAATGGAAGGAAAACGTAAGCTTCTGTCTGGTAACTTAGTAGTGAGGGACTTTGGAAGCAGTAGGTGGCTTTATTTTGAAGCCTCAATCCTTTTATATTGGAAATGGTAATTAACTAATGTGCTATGTTTACTTGCTTCAGCAGCTGGACTTTGACCCCTCTATGAAACATTGTCTCTTTCCGAACACCATCATGGGCTATAAGACAATGGGTGCTCCCTCCCCCTTGTCACTGTCATGACTATTATTGCCTTCAAGTTCCAGAATGAGAAAACTACTACTCTTCATGACAATGCTATGAAACAGTAAACATGTGGACCTGATTCATCTAAAGACATGCAAACAGTGATAGGGTGAGAAGAGGAGGAGTGGGGATCATTAGCTGCGTTTATTGCCACTGTAACCACAGGGGATACACAATGTCAAACTGCAAATAGCTGCCTGTTTCAAACAATATTGGTTTGGATGTCTATCAATTCCTATCGAATTACCAACCTCTTACCAATTCATTTGCTACCCCTTTGGTGTCCTTAATATAGCCTCCTTGTTTTTATACAGTGTGTCCTTATTAGTAAAGCTTCAGGTGACTAAACTGACTGGCCTGTCGAAGCTGGGCGTAATCTATGCACCATTCTGCTTCACTTGCTGCCCCAATCACATTCTTCTCATTGCTTTGCTCGTTGACCCTCTTGAAAATTCACTCACTGCCATGCTTCTTGAATGAAGTGAGGCAGTGAGAAGAACAGCGAGGGGGTAGTGATGGATAGCAATCCAGAAGGAGAAAATGGATGGGAGGACATTGTAGCAACAATGTCCACAGGTACACAAAGGTGGCACCACCAATACCAACTTCCAGTTCCAGTGTGGCACTTCCAGTTCCAGTGTGGCACTTCCTGTTCCAGTGTGGCACTTCTTGCTCCAGTGCAGTGGTAGGAAATACAGTTAGGGATCAAAACAAAATGAATTCTCACGTGAAGTCAGGTGGCATGACTGAGGTATTAATTGAATTTGTTGCATCTGACTTTACCAAGGAACAAGATGTCGTACGAGGTTTGAAATAGGCTGCATGAAGAGTATAAAATTAAAGAGGAACCTTTGGACAGACAGTCTGTATTTACAGTTGATAAAGTAGAAGGGCCGAAACAGATGCATCCCAGGATGTTGAGAGGAGAGAAAGTGGAATTGTGGAAGAACTGACCATAATTTTCCAGTTTTGCTTTGACGTAAGAGTGGTACCTGAGGACTGAGGAATTGCACGTGTGACACCCTTGTTCAAAAAATAGAGCTTGGTTTAAGCCCAATCCCTTGATCCTGCTAACATAGACAGTTCTGTGCCACAGGTGGATCTTATAGGTGGTTCTCTTTTGTGAAAGTAAATACAGCTACGCTTTTCCCGTGCCACATTTATGGCAGTAGGTGTGTGATCACCTTTGTAACAAGCAACTAATCTGGCTTTAAAAGATAGGCTTGAGCCCGGGACATGAAAATGAACTCCTCAACTTTCCTTCACAACAGTTCCATAGAGCTTGCTCGGTTCAACTGGGAGGCAAGTTGGGCTTTAAATCAATGTTTCATCTGAAAGTCAGTGCTTCTGGCAATGCTGCACTCCCCCAGGCATTGAATGTCAACCATGATAATGGGGACAATGTGCACAGTGTGCTTACCCTAGAATGTAATAATGGATTAGAGAGAATGTTTGATGTGGAGGATAATTGCCAAAGAAAACCATTCCTGTTATATGATTTAATGAACAGTCTTAGACTTGGAAATGAAAGGGGATCATCTGATTTAACAAATGTGGTTAAATTACTTACAGAGAAAGAAAATTAACTTCAAGTTAATTAGAATTTAAGTAACAACAGAGGTAAATATGTTTTATTACACAACAATGCATTTACGCATTCAAAAACAATTCTAAGGTTGCAGAAGTTGAATGGTTAGACAGTAGAGTCTTTGCAACCAACAAATTTCTGAGCTTTCTTAACTTTCAGAAGTTAATTATCTGGAACTGCGTATGGTGTCATGGTGACATTATGTGGATAGTTACATTGCCACTGTACAAAGCACCTTTGTTCGCTGCATACTTTTGTTATTTGCAAGAGTTTATAGTCTTCAATTGGCAAGACCAGGAGCAACAGTGGAAGCAAACATGAGACTTTTGCCAAGTTTTGGGATTTGAGGCGTGGCAGAAGCAGGTTTTGTCTGCAAAGTCAGGGTGTGTAACATCAAACTAAGATTTTGCAATTGTGAAAATCAAACTCTTGCTCATGAGCATCTGAGTAGCGGGTATATTCCAAATCTGTTGCTTCAAATTGCATCATACTTTTGCTTTTTGCAGAAAGGCCTCAGTGCAGTTGTTAGTTCCAGCCATGAACTCCTTGCAGCATGCTGCAGTCTGCATCTCCTGCTCACATAAGCACATACCACAAAATATCATAGCCTGCTGCTTTGAAGAAGAAATGCAGACTGAGAGACAAAACATGACTGGGGAAAGACTGAAGAAGGGTCTAGGCCTGAAACATCAGCTTTCCTGCTCCTCTGATGCTGCTTGGCCTGCTGTGTTCATCCACCTCCACACCTTGTTATCTCAGATTCTCCAGCATTGGCAGTTCCTACTATCTCTGAGGAAAGACAAGTGTCTTGATTATGAGAATGCAAGCCAGCACTATTGAGAGATCTGTACATTTATAAGCCTTGCTCCACATGTCTCACGAGTTGCTGTTTGTATGTTAAGATTTACATTAGTCAGTTGCTCCAATTGAACGGGTGTGATAACATGTATGGAGAATGCAAAGTTCTGTATTATGCAGCTGTGATTGAATGAGGGCTGTCCCTACCTTACTCTGAATATCAAAGCATCTTCACATTCTGGAGTGATATACTCCAGGGTGAGATCATTAGTCATCATTAAGATTTATCTCTTAGCAATGACACAAATACAATAGTACTGTTACAGTGTTTCACATTCACTATCATATCCATTAAGGATATTCAGCCAGATCAGCTACAATCTCTCTGCATCCACAGATAAGGAGACATGGGCAAATTTCATCTCAGAAGGCAGTTTTCCAGAACCTGTAGCCATACAAAAACATTACAGTCAATCTTAGGAGTGGTTCAATAGGATTGGTGGGTTTCTCAGAGGTAATTCACAATAGTGATGAATTTCCCTTCAAGTGTAAAATTAATAAATAAATCAATTCAGCCATTCATTACATATCTCTCCAACTGAAACTGAGATGTATAGTGAATGCGCAAATTGATTAGCACATCACCCAAAGTCAAGCTTAGGCTCAGAGAGTTATCTGGTGTCTTGCTGTGCTGTAAAGCTAAAGGATCTTGTTACAACTAAGATAGGGGGAAGTGAATGGATTCCTTTCCACATCCCACTAGTCACAACAATGTTTGAATTTAAAAAGGGAGGTGATACTTTCAACTTTATAACTCAGTAGCAGAAATAAAGCAGCTGGGTTCTTCAAGTAAGAAATAAAAATCAAATATATTGCAAACAAACTTTGTCAAGCAAAGGTGTAGTGCTTCTTAAAAAACAAGTTTTAATGACAAATATATATACTTACTGAAGGATAACACACACATACACACACCCATAATCCTCAAGTCTGGGAAAAGTATAAAAGTCCTGCAGAGTGTTATCTAAAAAGCACATTGGCAAAGTAACATGTAAATTCAGAAAAAAAAATCCGCAACTTGTCCAAATGCTCTTCTGCAGTCAAAGTCACTCTGCACACAAGCTAATGGCACTGGGGTGTCCTTTTGGATCAGTTATGCCTGGCTTAATTTTTTTACTGGAGACAGTGGCATAGATTCAAAATTCTCTTTTAGAAACCCTCCACTTGTGGTGATGAGTTTTTCTGTTGGGTTTACAACTCACACAATTTGGTAAGAAGGATTTTGGGCGTGACGGAAAGAGAGTGAAAGTGAGAGAGATAGAAAGAGTTTATCCAGGCAAATTGTTTCTCTGACTGCCTATGTTCAAATTCCAATATCTTAGTTCTCACCTGCAAACTGGGTCATGTGACCTTTCTTTGAAATTTTGCAGACTTAACATTTCCAACCAGCAAGCTTGTCTTCTTTGCAAATACAATATTTCTGCTGCTGTAGCTAGCGGCCTTGGCTTTGGAAAGTGTTCTTTCTAGAAGGTTAAAAAATGCATGTATGTCCAATAGGTGATTTATTAGAGATCTAATCATCTTCGTAATAGCTTCAATCAGAGCCTGATGGAAACCCAAAATAAACACTATAGGCAGAAGCCAAATGTTTGAGGAGCATTTATTCCCTGATCTTAGTAATCACTACTCAGATTGAGTGCATATAAATCTGTCCCACACAACAGCTAATTTGTACAGGGAATGTATTGGTCAATTAGTCAAAACTACTAGTTTCATATTTAGCTCAAGATTTGGTAATTAAAGCTTTGCACCTCAGCCTCCCTTACTGCAGTCCAACGCCATTCTCAAAGTCAAAAAAAAGCCCATGTGGTTCACTAATGTCCTTTCGGGAAGGAAACTGTCATCCTTACCTGGCTGATGTGATTCCAGACCCACAGCAATGTGATTGACTCTTAACTGCCCTTTGGGTAATCAGGGATGGGCAATAAATGCTGACCCAGGCAGTGATGCCCTCATCCCATGAATGAATATGGAAAATAACTCATATTACTGTTGGCTCACTTGCAATAACTTTTCCCTACTACTGTATCAAGCTTTGAGGAACGTTGTTAGCATCTTCCAAGTTGAAATATTTTCCTATTATAACATGATAATGTGGAAAACCTGAGGCATCTGAAAGCACTACCAGTGACAAGAAAGGCAGTCTAATAGCAACATCTTTTCCCAAGCTAACATGCCCAGAATTGAGATGCTAATCACTCGAAACCAGCTTTGCTGTGTTGGACATGTTGTTTGTGTGGCTGACTAGTTTCCCAAAGCAACTGCTTTACTTGAAACTTGAAAGTAATAAGAGAGATTCCCAGAGGACACTGGAAACACATTAGGAATATTCTCCAAGCATTCACGAAGGGGCCTAACATACCAATGTTGATCTTCATGCAGAAGCAAAGTTGTACATCACAGAGACAAACCTTCCATCTATTCAACCCTTCAAGCACTACCTGATGGAAGTGTGACAGAGTCTGCAGATTGCATATTGGACTTAGCTATCATTGCAAGGAGGCATGGAAACAAGTCATCTTTGATCGTAAGAATCTGTTGAAGAAAAATAATATATTGCCGAGAACACAGCACTCTATGGCATCCCAAAGACACTCCTAAAGTTCCCCGCAATTGGTCTAACTGTGCGAAGAATGGTTTTGAATACTAATATCAGCGCAGCGACCAGGAAGTCATTTGTTTCATTCTTGTGATGTTTTACTGGGTTATGGAACATGACAAAGTCAGATAATCAGGTAAGTTTTTGATTGTACATCCGGTTTCCCAAAACTTAATTCTGTCACTGTACCTCATCCTCAAACTATTATGGAAAGACTGATTGCTAACAATATTGGTGTACTGTGTACTCCCAGGAAAATTGACACTTGCATAATTTTATAATGGCTACACCACATTCTTGAATCTATTAAATAAAATCTTTTCAGTTCAGATAACTTAGACTTGGTGCCCAAGTAGATACATGCTTGTGTCTCCTGGAAAAACTCAGTGTATGTTTACTTCTAGTCAATTCCTTTGAATTGTTGATACAGCAACAAACAAAAATCCTGCTTTTGTTATAGTTCTGATGCTACAACTAACTGAGCAGATACGGTGACATCAAGCTTAAAGGCTTTAATGGGATTGATCTGTGGCCTCCAACCATCATGAAAATCATTTACGTCTAGCTACATCATTTGTCTATACCTTTACCTCAGCTTACCAATTACTCAATGACTCTTAGCTCTCTGCTTTTATTACCTCCTTACTCAACTTCATCAACATCCTCTTCATTGGCCTCACAGCCAAACCCAAAATCTAGGACACACATTCTCTCCCCGTAATAAGTCACATTCCTCATCACCATCATTAACACCAAACTGGACCGGCTTTCTTCTACCCAGTGGATTAAATTCGGGACCTTTGGTTTTATGTTCTCCCATAACCTTGTCATACCATATAACAATGACAGTATCCTCCTTCATTTGTAGTTTACAAAGGCTGTCATGTGTCATTGCTGGCTTGGTGTGCCAAATGGTCTATTCCTGTGCTTTAACATTGTTCCTACATCTCAACCCCAACTCCAGTGGTTAGCACTGCTATCTCACTGGACGAGGGATCTGGGTTCAATTCCTGCCTTGGGTGGCTGTCTGGAGTTTGCACATTCTCCTCATAACTGTGTGGGCTTCCTCTGCGTGCTCCTGCTTCCTTCCATAGTCCAAAGTTGTGCAGATTAGGTGGATTTCCCATGCGAAATTGCCTTAGTGTCCAGGCAAGGTAAATTGGGCGTAGTAAACGTGGGGTTATGGGGATGGAATGGGTATGGGTGGGATGTTCTTCAGCAGTCAGTGAAAACTCCTTGGACCAAAAGAACTCTTTCAGCACTGTAGTAATTCTATGATTCTACAGTTTTAGCAACACACACATCAACATATAAGTTTCTTATAACATGTTTGGTTTTAAGGTAAAATCTCAATGTTGACTTCCTGACACAGAATCTGTGAGTTTACCATCCAGCATGTATTATGGTTATGACAGCCCAAATAAAATAAATTCTATGCACATGATATAGAGATCCCTGCATTCCTTGGCTGCATAGCTGATCCATTTAATCTTAAGAACAGCCAATGAATTATCATAAATGAGGATCAATGGGAAACATAGGAGAGAAGAGTACAGGAGCCAATGGCCTAAGAATGTTGACTACTTTGTGGCTCAACACAGAGTCATACAGTATGGAAACAGACCCCTTGGTCCAAGCCATCTGTAATCTCAAACTAAACTAGTCCCACCTGCCTGCACTTGTCCCATATTCCTTCAAACATTTCTTGTTCATGTACTTATCCAAATGCCTTTTATATATTGCACCCACATCCACCTCTTCCTCTGGAAGTTCATTCCATCCACAAACCACACTGTGTAAAAAAAAAATTGCCCCTCATGTCTTTTACAAATCTTTCTCCTCTCACTTTAAATAAATGCCCCCTACCCTTGAAATCCCCACCCTAGGGCAACGACACCTGCCATGCGCCTTATCTATACCCCTTATGATTTTATAAAGTCTATAAGGACACCTCTGCTCTAGTGAAGAAAGTACCAGCCTATTCAGCCTCTCCTTATAACTTATAACTCTTCTTATAACAGAATAACATCACTTAGTAGACACTGTTTCAGTGAGACAACGCTGATCATTAAACTTGTGGATCCTGCATCAGGAAGCCGTCAACTGAGAATTTAGCAAAAGACTGACATGCTACAAAAACTAACATATTGATTGTGTGCTACAACAACAGGAGAGGCCGTAGCGAAGGGGGATTTAACAGAAGTCAGAACATAACTCCAGCTCCAAATTCAGTGGCAGAGCTTGTAGTTGTTGCAAGTTGAATCTGATGAATGTTCTCCCTAAGCCTCTGCCTACCTACTTTTCCTTTAAGTAAAAATACCCCTTTCTAACCTCTGTTCAAACTTATCCTTCTGATTATTTGGCAACAATTTCCTTCCTATGCAGTGCCTTAGGATGTTTAACCTGTTTCAGATTGCAATAATGCAAATTGATCTGACAGGACAACCATTTCCCAGTTGAAACAGCGTCTACTGAAGTGATGTTATTCTGTCAAGCCATATATATTTGCTTTCGCAAAGTAGTCGATATCCTAAAGCCTTTTGGCTCCTGTGTTCCCTCTCCTACTTCCCCCATTGATTCTTCTTTATGATAATCCACCAGCAATCAGATATTCCAAGGATAAACTGCTCAACTATGCAGCTAAAGAATGCAGTGATCTCTGTATCCTGTAGACAGAATTATTTTAATTGGCCTTGACATACTCCTAATACACGCTGATCATTAAACTTGTGGATCCTGCATCAGGAAGCCGTCAACTGAGAATTTAGCAGAAGACTGAACATGCTACAAAAACTAACATATTGATTGTGTGCTACAACAACAGGAGAAGCTGTAGCAAAGAGGGTTTTGACAGAAGTGTTAAAATGAACCTTGCTGTGCACATTTAAAATCCCTCGCAGTTCTGTGATTGACTGTTGGAATGAGGATGATACCTACCTGTGGTAAGAAGCTGCGAGTTGAGTATTTTAACCAGTTAAGGCTGTTGTTCTGCAGCTACCACATGGTTCCTGCTGACCAGGAAACTCTCCCATTTTTCCTACCTTCCTGAGGTGAAGCAGAATTTAGACATTGATAATCAGCTTCTTTGGTTGCATTATGCTTGAAATGCTGCCTGCATTCCACAAGTTAATGACCAAAAGCCTTCTATGATCGCCAAATCCTGAGATGGGAACTCAACCTGGAATTTCTGACCTAAAGGTTGGGACATGACACTCTGCAGCACAAAACTTCCTGACGCCAATGTTCCCTTTTATTCACATGGCAAAAGTAGCAAGCAAAGGGTTCGTTGGCCAGTATGTAATGTTCCCTTTGATATTATCGGTCAGATTAAAGATACTTGCCGGCAACTTTACCTTCAAACCAATTGTGACCAGTTCATGATTTCAGTATCAATGATGCTGTTTAATAAAAACAGGCTTTTTCTTACATTGCATTGAACCTGGACGGATGTGAAAAGATGAGAGATAATGGGAACTGCAGATGCTGGAGAATTCCAAGATAATAAAATGTGAGGCTGGATGAACACAGCAGGCCAAGCAGCATCTCAGGAGCACAAAAGCTGACGTTTCGGACCTAGACCCTTCATCAGAGAGGATGTGAAAAGATATTCAGTTTTGAGTGCACAAATATATTTACTAGAATTAAAATAAGTTTCCATTCAGTTCAATCATGCACTCTATAAAAAAATACAAAAATAAGTAAGAGTTGACAGTCCTCATTAAAAATAACACTGACAAATCAGATGAATCACCCACAAAGGATAAAGGAGGATTTGTACGGGATAGTGTACAGCCAGTTTTTATTTTCTGGGCTTTCCCCCAGCAATTCTTCACTCTCTTTCACTCACATATGGTGTGCAGTACCTAATTTCCTGAGTACATTTCCAAACATTTATTGTTTCAGTCTGGCTTATTTTCTAAGAACTGGAATGTGTGACTTTTAGCCAAGCATTCCTACTCACTTTTATTGCATTCTTCCAAACAGAATTCATAATTTGCGGTGCAAAACGTATTTTAAACTATTCCGTGAAGACATTCTGAATCATTTTAAAGGTCCTGACTGATGCTCTGGTATTTCCTATTTTGAGGTTTTCTTTGCCCTGTTATTGAGAATAAAGTATTTGCCACACTTAACACAAAATAAGAGCTCATGCATTTTAAAATAATTACCCTAAAGAAGAAGTTGCATTCACACAGGGATTGCATGATTTACAGGTTGTGAAACTCAAAGGGTTTCATTTAGTTTTAATGTTGCAGGGTCCGTTGGCAGGTCCAGATGTTGTTGGGGATCTGGAGTGGGTTTGTCGTGGTGGGCTGGACACACTTACATAGCGGCAAGTTCATCTATGTGGCTTATTGTTAGATCACATGGCTCGAACCATTTTGATTATCAGGAAGCCCACATTTATGTGATGGCCATGCTGGAGCGAGCACTGTTAGTGTTTGAAATGCAGGTCCCTTTAAGGGTCAACCTGAACAGCTCCAGAGTTGATAAAGAGTGTGGCAATGCTCATTCAACTTTGTGGCTTCTTCCCGAGTGGGGAGTTGGTTTCTGGATGGGGAGAGGATCCAGAAAGGAATGGTGGAAACTGGTGTTTGCACTGAACTATAAATTTACATTTTTCTAAATTTCTGAAAACATTTTACCGTCTAACTTAACATTGGATAGCAATCTGTTAAACACACACCTAATTTAAAAGGCAGCTGAGTCCTGGGTGATAGCTGGAAATAGGCTTGCTCAGTTTTTTTTATTACCTGTCCCAAGCTCCTTCATCCTTGAGTGGGGAAGGGCTGCGATGTGACACCTCAGACCTCAGCCTAACCTGTTATTGCCACTGACTGAAATAACAAGGTGCAGAGCTGGATGAACACAGCAGGCCAAGCAGCATCAGAGGAGCAGGAAGGCTGACGCATTGGGCCTAAACCCTTCTTCTGAAATGAAGACTTTTTCTGAAGGAGGGTCTAGGCCAGAGACATCAGCCTTCCTGCTCCTCTGATGCTGCTTGGCCTGCTGTGTTCATCCAGCTCTACACCTAGTTATCTCAGATTCTCCAGCATCTGCAGTTCCTGCTGTCTCATTACCACTGATTGACCTGGTGTGATGGCAGAAGAAACTACTCCCTGGCCCTTGTGGTGTCAGACCAATGATGCTGGTTTAAATGCCCCTGCAGCACAGTTGTGTGCTGTCATTTTACATTTGGGACCAAGTGAGTCCAGGTTCACAATTTCTTGCCTGGAGCTTGTCTGTTCCTCAGAGCAGAAACTCAGCAGGTTTCTTTTCCCCACGAAGATATCTTCTGGGTCCACCCCATGCATGTGACTCTGCCATCGGGAAGGACTCGAATAATAAGTCAAGGAAATCCAGATATGAGTTTGCACTGGACAGGTTACTGAAGGTGCCAGGGACACATCTGAGTCTCACCAAACATGGGAGGCCAATTCAATCATTCAAATTGTATTTGAAAATACATAAGCAACGAATGAAACACGTCGGTCAGCCTTGCACTGCCAACAGGTGAATTTTCTGTTTTGTTACTTTTCTGCTGATTTTATTGTTTACAGTTTTCCCACCACTGGGAGTCTGACCCACAGTCTTCTACCTAATTCTCCATGCCTGCCTTCCATCCCACTCACTCCAGCAGGCTCCACCTAATACAGCCCAAGAAATCACTTTTGGGTTGTTGGGAATGGGCTGATGAAGGGAAATGTAGCAGCCTTATTTGTTTTATTCATTCATGGGAAACAGACATTTCTTGCCCATCCCCAAATACATTTGAGTAGGTGCTGGTGAGCTGCTATCTTGAATAGCTATGGACCACCTGAACTGTAGATACACCCACAGTGCTGTTCGTGAGAGAGATGAGGCCCCACAAACAACACTGATATGAAATGATCATATCTTTTATTATTGTGATTTTAATTGAGGAATAAATATTTGTAGGGAGAGTGGAAAAACTTTATAGTCTCTTTGAATGTTGCCATGGGGCATTTTATATATTCATGACTAAGAGCCTAAGAAAGTAAGGAATCGGAGTAGGCCATTCAGTTTTTGAAGGCAGTCCCACCAATCAACAAGATCGCCCATGATCTGCCCAAGGCTGAAACTCTTCTTTCATGCCAGTGCATCCTAGCATGATATTCCAAAAAAAATCTATCTACCTCATCCTTAAATACTTGCGGTGATCTATCCTCCAGATTTCTCTGGAGTAGGGAATTCCAGACATTCACTACACTTCTAAGAGAAGAATTTTTTTAAAGTCTTGGTTCCAAATGAATGTCCTTTTATTTATAGAATCTTAGAATAGAATATCTACAGTGTGGAAACAGGCTATTTGGCTCATTAAGTCCACATCGACCCTCCAAAGAGCATCCTATCCAGACCTACCTCCATCCTATCCGATCTCTGTAACCCTGCATTTCCCTTGGCTAATCCATCTAGCCTGCACAACCCTGGAAACCATGGACAATTTAGCATGGCCAATCCACCTAATCTGCATATCTTTGGACTGAGAGGAAACTCACGCAGACACAGGGAGGATGTGCAAACACCATACAGACAGTCACTCAAGGGTTGAATTGAACCTTGGTGTCTTGTGCTGAGGGGCAACAGCGCTAACATTGGGATACTGTGTGTGTAGTTATTCATTAACTGTGTCTCCTAGTTCAATATTCTCTCACTCTTGGAAACATCTTCTTAACGTCTATCCTGCTAATCTCCCTCAGAATCTTACATGTTTCAATACAATCACTCCTCACTCTTCTGAACTCTTTCGAATAAAGGCCGTTAGCCTGTTTAGCCATTCTCAGTTGCTGGAAAAGCTCAGTCCTGCTGAACATTACCAGCAACTTCTGTTTTTGTTCTTGACGAGTCAAGGCCTTCACCCTTGGAGTCAGCCTGATGAATCGCTTTGGAACAACTTCTAATTCCAATGCATCCTTTTAAACATGTGGACCAAAACTGTAGATATTCTTCAGCAACATCCTGTATAGTTGTAACAAGACTTTCCTGTTTTCAAAGCCAAACTCCTTAAAACAAAGGCCAAAATTCCATTTACTTTCATAATTACTTGCTGCATCTGCATGCTCACATCTGATGCAGAGCACCCTGATCACTCTGAATAGAGTGGCAAGATCTTGGTTTAACTTCCCAATCAAGAATCAGTACAAACCATCCTTCTGACTGCACTAAGATACCACTTCAGATTTTGAATTCAAGCTCTGGATAGGGCTTGAATCCACAGTCTTCTGACAGAGAGGGGAGTGTGAGAGCAAATTAGCCAAATCCTTACTCTCAGAAAGGCTGAGCAACTTTAAGTTTTTGTGAAAACAGTTATTTATACATCTATTATTCTGCACATTTTAAAAGTTATTTTTGCATCTTTCTCAAAATCCAACCCTAGCCTAGTTGCAAATGTTTCTACTGTTCACCACATGCTACAAATTATACTTTTCATTGACCTGGGTGGCTTACAAGCACAGGAAAATATTAACAAGATACACATAAATTCACCAATATACAAATACAGCAGGCCTGGAAAAATTCCACCCACCAAGTGGTCAAGGACAGAGATTTTCCAGATTTACTGAACTGGAAAACAAAACATCTCAGGAGATTAAAAGTAACTTTAATCTATTTTGAAAGCATTGTTATTTCTATCAATGGTTTGTTTTTGAAACTGATCTTTTGTGCCCTGTTACAGCTGTTCTTTATATCACTGATTAGAATTTTAGCGATGTTCACAGTTAATTTTGTTTCTATTGGTGGGGGGATTTACTCCGTTAAATTTAAGTAATTAATTTTAAGTAAGGGACAGGCTAATTGAAAGTTTTGCAAGTGAAAATACATCCTAGTTACTTTAAAGCATTTTGAAGGCTACTTGTGTTATTTTAAATGATGTTATGCTAAGCAATTCTATACCATTTTAAACACAAAGGCTGGAATCATTATGCCTGCAGTAATGTTAACAAAGTTAGTGTTCATTGCAGAATGATTCCTCTAGCGGTAACATTACTTAGAATGCAATTAACTCCAGTCTACATTTTCCACATTGTACTATACTCAGCTGTAATCCATTAGCACGCAATGACTCAAAAGCAAGTTATTCCAGGTGGTCCAGCTAATAAGAAAATAAGCTGCCAATACTTACCATGTATGTCATAGTCCTGGTACTGGTGAGATTGTGGTTTAACAAGCGCACAAAAGGAAGGACTGAATATACAGGTCAGGGCATTTGATTCTTAGTGTTCCCATTTTTCTGACTATTAATTTCGTTCTATTTACTTCACACTTAGTTAAACAGATAGGAGAAATGTTATTGATTAGCTACAAATTGCTTGTGTTGTTCCTCTTTAGGGAGTTGTCAATAAATTTCATGACATTTTTAAGGTTTATAAGCAATGCACAATTTCTATGAATTATCTGAAATGATAACTTCTAATGGACAAGTTGTAAATTACCACATTAAAATGTAAACTATTGTTTCTGTAGCTCCTTTACAGTGTTGCTAGGCGTGAAGGCAACCACCTACTGCCCGTCTCTGTTATAGAAACAAGGAGCTGAAGCCAACGAACTGAACATTTCGGACAAAGAGTTGGATCAATGTGCCAACTTTAATCATTTTTAATTTCACTTTTAAAACTTGAGTGTTTTTTGGTTCCAATGGAAAGGAATTGCAAGCAGCTGTAAAAAGGAGCAGTTTCAGTGCAGATAATGGAATCAAATGATGCATCTATGAACAGATGACAGAAATGTCTGAGGGAAAGTGGATGAACAACAATATCCTTCATTTATTTATCATAATTTAAATGACATGATTTTCCATGTATTTTTACAGGAATGCAATCAGATAAAATTGACATAAGCTCACTAAAGAAATATAAAGATGGTGATGGAAAATTTGGTTGAAGAGGTGAGTCCACCTCTCTCTCCTCCTTTGAGATGCTTCTCCCTAAAACCTATTTATTTGATCAAATTTTTATCCTAATGAGCCAGCCCAGATTGAAGCAGGGAATAGATATGCTTGGTGGTTGCTTGATTTACAAATATCTCACTTAATTTCAAGAACATTTGCACTAGAATTTGCTGCAAATCCATGATCCAAAGAACCTGGTCCCCTCAAAGGGTGTTTTGGGATTGTATGAACAGGACAGACAGCTACATCTCCCTAATGAGTGAGATAAACTGAGAAATCAGCAGTGCGCAGTTTGGACAAGTGTAAGTTTACAATAGTGAATTGAATGTCATGTCATGCACAGAGAGAAAAATAAAGATACAGGAATAGGTTAAGTCAGGAGAGAGAAAATTGCCCACAAAAAAATAGTAGAAAAGATGAATGATCCTTTTCAACATCTGCAATAACAATTAGAATCATATGAATCATGCGGTCCCAGACTTGTAAAATTAAATGTTCGGTACAGTTGTTTAATAGTAATTTAGATTTGTAACATAACTAAAAAAGGGGAGGCTTAGACTGAAATGGATACATCCTAACGTTCTGTGGCAAACTTAGTATATGGCTACATCCAACTCCAAGAGGTGCCTGTCACTCAATACTTTTAAATAGGAAGCCAGATGGAAAGATATTATTTCTGTAGAGTTGAAGAAAATGAAATGACTTATGCATTTTCACGTTTAATTCCACACCTCCACTTGACTGTAGTTTCTGTCAAATTTGCGCTTTAAATATGCACCATTAACTCAACCATAATTTTTACTGCTATTTCTGATCAACTGTGTCCTTTGTCTCTGTAGTGATTTAACAACATTAGCCAGGTAGACCACATTGAACGTGAGTTCCCTAATTGGGACTATTAACCTGGTCCAATCAGGGAGCCCTGGCTGACAGATAGAAACAGGAGTATCAGAGGTTCTGCTCACTCTGAGAGCTGGCTCTGAGGGAGCTGGATCGGTGTCAAGGATTCTCCATGTGTAAATAAAGGGTGATCTGGTGATTGGATACTGGCCTCTGTGGAGTTATTTCAGTCTCGTTACTAATGTTTGATTGATTTCATTCCTGTCAATTGCTTTTGAATGTTTTACACCATCTTGATGAAAGTTATTGTTATGTTGTTTTTCACAGGATTTTGCAGGACAAAGTTTGGGGGGTGGGGGGAATTCCATACTTCAGGACCTAGATGGTTGGAGGCCTGGCTACCAAAGGTGGTGTGAATGAAATGGGGACTATTCAAAAGGCCAGAGTTGGAGGAATGCAGCTGTGTCAGAAAAAAAAAGTGCTGAAAATATTTTTTAGAAGTTCTTTCACGGGATGTGGATATCCCTAGCAAGTCCAGCATTTATTGCCTATACGTAATTCCCCTTGAACTGAATAGTTTCGCACACCATTATAGAGGGCAGTTAAGAATCAACCATTGTACTGTTGGTGTGGAGTCATATGTAGGCCAATAGATTTCCTTACCTAAGGGACATCAATGAACCAGATAATTTTCAATGACAATTTGGAACATAGGAACAGGAGTAGGCCAGTCAGCCTGTGAAGCATGCTCTGCCATTCAATAAGATCAAGGCTGATCAGTGACCTAACTCCCATGCTTACTTTGAACCCATATCCTTTGATACCCTTGCCTAATAAAAATGTATCTATCTCAGTTTTACATTTTACAATCAAATTAGCATCAATAGTTTCATTAGTCTCAATACCATCACTGGAGCAGAAGCTATGATATGATATTCTTTGGCAATGATCACATAGATAAGTCTGGATCTGAGCCTAGGCAATCTGACTCAACTGGACAATGGAGGGAAGATAAGAGAGAACAGCACAGTTAACTGTGCCAAAGGCTGTGTAGATGACTTGAGCAGGAGGAGAAGGATAATGGGAGTGTGCAACTCAGTGGAGTTATTTCAAATGGCAAGCATTTGAGATAAGGATTATTGTGCATGAGGAAATAAGCACCCAAACTGAGTGATTGAGCCAATGGTTTTGTCCTCATGTGGTAATACAGTGTGGTATTTTAATGAGATGAAATAAAACAATTAAAGAACAAAGGAAAGTTTGTTTGTCTTTTTCATGCAATGTGCTATTTAATATGCCCTGAAAAGGTTTTGCAGGTTATCTCCATTTTCAGAAAACATTTTAACCTGAGCAGAACATATTTAATCATCAGGGGAATCTTTGTAAGTTTGATTTCAACCCCTAATTCTGATTCATTCCAGCAATTTGGAAGAAAATCTGTAAATGTTCCCAATGGTTCCATTGATCCTGATAAAAGCAGACAGTAAAGACTATCTTTGGCTCCTGCATCATCTTCATTTGGTGGTGATTTGACAAGTCTGAAGCTTCAGTTCAGTTAAACACCTAGTGAGCTGTACACTGATTCTAAAAAACTTGAACCAGTGAAGCCACCCAGAACAAAAGCAGAGAGCTGGAGAGAATTTTCTCGTTTAAAATGCCATATAAAAACCAGCTTACTTTGCCAACCTTTTGTCCTAAAGGTGCATAAAATATTTTCCTTTATTTATTCATTTGCGGGTTGCGGGTGAGGCCAGAATTTATTGCCCTTTGGGGAGATGCAGGTGAGCTGTCTTCCTGAAGTGCAAGTGGTCATGATAGCCACCATGCTGTTAGGAAGACAGTGCCAGGATTTTCACCCAGGAATGGTGAAACAACAGTGACACTGCTTCAACAGCACTCGAAAAACTTGAAATTGTTCAGGACGAAGAAGCCCACGTGATTGGCACCACTTCCACCAACATTTGCTTGCTCCACGACATCACTCAGTATCAGCAGTGTGTACCATTCACACAGTTGGGATGTTGGTTAGCTCAGTTGGCTGAACAGATGGCGAGTGATGCCAATAACATAGGTTTAATTAACACACTGGCTGAGATTTATCACAAAGGACTCTCCTTCCCAAACTCTACCCTCACATGAGGCATGATCACTCTCAGGTTAAACCACCGCCACTCACCTCTCACCAACGGGATAGCAGCACTATGGCAACTTTACTTGTTCACTTTTACCACTGGCATGATGCACTGCAGAAATTCACCAAGGCTCCTTAGACAGCACCTTCCAAACACATGAGCTCTACAATCTAGAAGGACAAGGGCAGCACATACATGGGAATACCATCTGCTATCTCCTTATCAAGCCAAACACCATTCTCGGTCAAAATTTTGAAACTCCCCCTCAAAAGGCATTGTAGGTGTCTCTGTACCAAATGGATTGCAGTGGTTTGAAAGGCAGTTCACTAATATATTCCGTAGGGCAATTAGGGATGGACAATAAATGCTGATCTCTTCAGTGACGATCACATTCCTTGAAATAATAAACAAAGTTCCAAGTCAGGATGGGGTGAGGCTTGAAGTGGCTGAAGCAGCTTCACATAATAAATGTAATGGACCAGACCAAACCCCCTCAAAACATATGCCGAAGATAGTCTAGACCCTAATTTTTTCTTATTTTACAAGAAAGGCTTTGCATACCTGATGCAATCCCATTGGTCAAACTACCAGATTTGAAGCATAACACACTTTATTCATACACCATATTTAAAGTACAAATAAAAAGAAATTGGAATAACTTCACAAAATAATAGATTGTTTAACTACTAAACAGTAACTGTTACAATATAGTAACACACCAAAAACACACCCTTAGCAAAAAGGAAAATTACGTAAAATGGATTGTCTCAAAGGCAATTCTCTAGTCCAGGAGGAAAAAAAAATCAAGAGAAAACTCTGAGACAGAGAGTAGCAGGGAGGAAAGTCATGCATCTTCCAAGCCCAGCTTCAAGGCTCCAGCAACTGCTACTGTAAAACTAAAATTAAAAATCCTGCTTCTGTGGGAGCCTAACAGCACCCCTTCAGTCTGCATCTATTGTTCACACTTAAAAACAACCAAGGCCTCACAGCTGTTTATTTTATAGCCTTTGAAGCAGACCAATTGCCACCTCTCACCTCAACCCTTCTTTATAAAAAAAAGTCAAAATATACCACTTAAAGCCACAGTATTGTCACATAGGTCTAGGACACTACCCTGCAGAGATGCCCGGGAACTGAGGCAGTTGATCTCCAGCAACTACAGACATCTCCCTTCATGCTCAGTATGACACCAACCAGTGGAGATTTTGCCCAAGTTCTGGCTCAGTCCAGTTTTGCCAAGGCTCCTTGAGGCTGTAATTAGCCAAGTGCTACCTTGGTATCAAGGGCAATTACTCATTATTCTGGAGTTAGGTTATTTTGGCCATGTTTGGACCAAGGCTATAATGAGATTAGGGACTCTATGGCTCTGGTAGGACCCAAACTGAGAATCAGCGAGCTGTTTATTTCCCCTTATCTCTTTGCAGAGGATTGAGAGTATATTGATGGGGCATTAATTGGCCATGTTGGATTTGTACATTTTTTTTGTGGACAGGACAAATATTTTCATGTAGATGCCAATATTGTACCGATAATTGAATCAGTTTGGTTGAGGCAAGGTAAGTTTTGCAGGAAAAGTTATTAATACTTTGCCAGAATGTTGTCAGTGTCCACAACATTTGCAGTATTTAATGCATTTAACTATTTCTTAATATAAGGTGGAATTAATCAAATTGGCTGTGAAACAGCTATGATGGTCCTGTGGTGCAGTGGTAGTGCCCCTATTGCTGAGCCAGGAGGCTTGGGTTCAAGTCCCAACTGCACCATAACATCTTGGAACAGGTTGATTCAAAAATATTTTTAGAAAATGCATCTGTATTCCTGGGTACCTCAGGAGGAGGCTGAAGTTAATTGTCCACTTGGCACTTCTGGCTGAAGACTATTGTAAATGCTTCCACCTTTACCTTTTGCACTGATCTTCTGAGTACATCCATCATTCAGCCTTACAATAATCGTGGAGCCACCTTCTCTAGTGAGTTCGTTCAAACCACTGCAAGTTCTGAAAAGAAGGATTGAAACTGGGCAGGTGTCCCGGTGCTGGCATCAGCACCAGGAATGAGAACAGCACACACAGCACTGTTGACCTACACATTCCTTCTTATTAACATCTAGCTCTTCCTCACATCGTGAGTGGATCTGGCAGGATTACAAAGCTTAAATCTGATCGATTGGTTGTGGGATCACTGTGAAGATGGGACTTTGTCCCCACAAGTACCCTATAGTGGCCACTTTTACTAATACTGTTCTACATGGATGCATCTGTGAAGAATAAACTGTTAAAGATGAACTTAAAAATATTTTCCTACATTGGTTCTATAGCTACCTGCTGCAAACCCAGTTAACAGCACTGTGCTTAAGGACTTAGCCCTCTTGGTCAATATTGGTGTTACTAAGCCATGCTTGGTAACGGACATTGAAGTCTCCACCCCAGGTAGATTTTGCACCTTGTCACTCTAATTACTTTTTTTCAATAGCAATCATGGAGGAGTATTGGTTCACCAGCTAAGGAAAATTATTAGGTACTAATTAGCATGATTTTTCTTGCCCATGTTTGATTTGATGCCATGAAACTACAACACTGAGGATTCCAAGGACAACCTCCTTTTGAATGAGCACCAGAATGCCATAACGTCTGGTGTGTCTGTGTGTGGGACAGGACATACTCTAGAGCAGTGATAGTGGTATCTGTAAGGCCCATTTCCGTGAGTACAACTATGTCAGGCTACTGCTGACCATTGTCTAGAGGACAACTCTCTTAATTTGGCACAAGTTCCCAGATGTTAGTATGATGGAGTGTTTGGGGTCAACAAGGCTATCGGTACCATTATTGTTTCTGGTGCCTAGGTCCAAGCTGGGAAACCCACCCAGTTTCAATTCTCTTTCTAACTTTGTTGTGGTTTGCTAAAGCTGAGTGGCTTACTGAGCTATTTAAGAATCAACCATATTGTTGAGAGTCTGGAGTCAGCCACTGATAAACTGGACAATATGCTTCCAGTACCATGTAATGCTTCAAGTGATTGAGGTAGATGGAATATGGGATCTTTATAACCTCAGGTTACATGCTATGACACTGTGATCATTGATTGCAAGATATAACACAAGGAACTAATCTGCAAGAAGTGTACTTGATTAGAAATTGTGGCTCTGACATTGGTAGTCAGCTAGTGTGACAAAAGTTGGATTAGTCAAGCTGAGGGAAGGTGTGACAGACACAAACAGTAAGAAAGGAAAATAACAGCCCTGGAACAAAGGGAAGCAATAGAATCAGAAGGATCAAGAAATAGAGTAACTACATCAATATGTAGATAGAGTAATAAAATTGAGCAGTCATTTGATATGGTGCAAAATGTGATTATTTTTAAAAAGACAGACATCGTTCCAAAGTTTTTGTTTTGCACTCATCAGGTCAAATACAAACCAATCAGCATCCTTTCACTGGTAACAGAAATGATCATTGAAATGTTGCTTTCTTGTATTTGTACTGATGAGTGTGTACAGCTTCAGCAATGTGTCATTCTGTTCAGCAACAAAACCAAAGATGGAAGACCACAAACACCAATATAAAGAACATGGAAAGCAATGGTGCAAAAGGAGAAACAGCATTTGGATGTATTTCTGCTGGCAGACAGGGCATAAAGTCCACAACTGCTTTCAATAGGAGATGTGCTGGAATTACCAGTAAGAAATGAGACACATATACTGGAAGCGTCCATTCAATAGTGAACTTGCTTTGGTGGATGTACATTGAAAATTCATTGGCCCCATTTTCTGCAGTGTGACTATGATTGTCATATTGCTGATCCCCTTGAAATTTTGTGTCTCCCCACCCCCAAGCTGCTTCATTCTGGATGGAACCAAGTTGTTCAGAAACACAACATGCAATGCCTATCAAGGTGTGCCTGTGCAGTGGCATACCATCAAGGGAATCTGGAAACTCCTTTTGATTTACAGCACCAGTTGCTGTTAGGCCAATTTAAATGTCTTAGTGTGAATTTCATGAGTGGTTAGATGAATGAACAAGTAGACTGGGAAGTGGACAGGGTGATCGGTGAGGAAATGCCAGGTAGGTCATTTAGACAGGAGGTAGCAGGAGGGCAGCAGGTTCAGATTTAGTCAGGTTGGTGAGGAAGGTATTTGCAAGGGAGGGGTAGTTAGGTTTGTTTAGGTCAGTAATCTGATGGTGGGGGGAGTGGTTGGGTGTTTGGTGGGGTGTTTGTGTTGGGTCAGGGGTTACTAGAGAGGATCAGATGGGATATTTGTGTGTTCAGGCCCTATAGGTTGGAGGGAGGAATTGGGAGACTCAGTTTTAGTAAGTGGGACTGTTACTCAGGAATTATAGGAGGAATTTTCTGACTAAATCTTTCTAGATAACTACCTAGGTAAAACATAGTGGTCCTGTTTAGTCTCTTAGTCTGGCTCAGAGTTAGTGACTTCTTAGGAGAACCCCAAGAAGAAGAGGTCTTGTCCATTAGAAGGTCAAACTCCCTGCACAAATCCCTCAGAGGTCAACATGTCAGGGCCTCCTTGGAGTTTCATTGGTACCTTGGGTCATCAGGATTGATCTCAGATGATCCAGAGACCAGATGACCTGGACCATTATAAATATTTACATTACGAGTCCCTCCTTGATATTGGAATGGGCACCTTTGCTATAAAAGATCTGACACTTACACTGGGGAGTGGGAAGGAACAAAAAAGGGAGGGCCTGTGATTGGAGACAATGCGAAACGGTCGCTGATCAAACAGCAGAATCGGCATGGAGAGTAATGAAGGTGAACAAAATAAGAGAGAGAAATCCTGTCAGAGAGAAGGGCAGGACTTCTTCAAAATAGACATTCCCAGAAGAGAGTTGGCAGTGAATTAAACACAGATACAAAAGTAAAACACAACAGATGCTCAGATCTGAACTGAAAACACACAAATACACAGCAGGTGAAGTAATATCTGTGGAAAGAAATGATCAATATTTGCTTGTTGTCTGGATTCATGATAGCCATCAACACTAAACATTACAAGGAGGGAGCTCCAAATTGGAACATAAAGTGATAAAATAAAGTTATGGTTAGAAGGAAATAAGTATATAAACATTGCTGTCACAAATCCTGATTCCTTTCTGTGAAGAGAGTTGGGGTGGGTTTGATTGTAGGCCCTGAAAATGTTATGAAGAAGTGCAAGGTAGCTTTGGATTGAGTGTTCGCACACAAGTAGCAGCAAGTCTGTGTGACAGAGTTAAATTGTGGAATAGAAGGAAGTGTGATACAATGTGAAGTGTCAAAGAATTTAACAGACTTGTGAGAATTAATCAAAATGCAGACAAAATAAAATCAGAATATCATTTAATAAAATGTGAGGCTGGATGAACACAGCAGGCCAAGCAGAATCTCAGGAGCACAAAAGCTGACGTTTCGGGCCTAGACCCTTCATCAGAGAGGGGGATGGGGAGAGGGAACTGGAATAAATAGGGAGAGAGGGGGAGGCGGACCGAAGATGGAGAGTAAAGAAGATACGTGGAGAGAGTATGGGTGGGGAGGTAGGGAGGGGATAGGTCATTCCAAGGAAGACGGACAGGTCAAGGAGGTGGGATGACGTTAGTAGGTAGCTGGGGGTGCGGCTTGGGGTGGGAGGAAGGGATGGGTGAGAGGAAGAACCGGTTAGGGAGGCAGAGACAGGTTGGACTGGTTTTGGGATGCAGTGGGTGGGGGGGGAAGAGCTGGGCTGGTTGTGTGCTGCAGTGGGGGGAGGGGACGAACTGGGCTGGTTTAGGGATGCAGTAGGGGAAGGGGAGATTTTGAAACTGGTGAAGTCCACATTGATACCATATGGCTGCAGGGTTCCCAGGCGGAATATGAGTTGCTGTTCCTGCAACCTTCGGGTGGCATCATTGTGGCAGTGCAGGAGGCCCATGATGGACATGTCATCTAGGGAATGGGAGGGGGAGTGGAAATGGTTTGCGACTGGGAGGTGCAGTTGTTTGTTGCGAACTGAGCGGAGGTGTTCTGCAAAGCGGTCCCCATTCCACATTAAGCAGAGGTTCACCTGCACATCTGCCAATGTGGTATACGGCATCCACTGTACCCGATGCGGCTTCCTCTACATTGGGGAAACCAAGCGGAGGCTTGGGGACCGCTTTGCAGAACACCTCCGCTCAGTTCGCAACAAACAACTGCACCTCCCAGTCGCAAACCATTTCCACTCGCCCTCCCATTCTCTAGATGACATGTCCATCCTGGGCCTCCTGCACTGCCACAATGATGCCACCCGAAGGTTGCAGGAACAGCAACTCATATTCCGCCTGGGAACCCTGCAGCCATATGGTATCAATGTGGACTTCACCAGTTTCAAAATCTCCCCTTCCCCTACTGCATCCCTAAACCAGCCCAGTTCGTCCCCTCCCCCCACTGCACCACACAACCAGCCCAGCTCTTCCCCCCCACCCACTGTATCCCAAAACCAGTCCAACCTGTCTCTGCCTCCCTAACTGGTTCTTCCTCTCACCCATCCCTTCCTCCCACCCCAAGCCGCACCCCCAGCTACCTACTAACCTCATCCCACCTCCTTGAACTGTCCGTCTTCCCTGGACTGACCTATCCCCTCCCTACCTCCCCACCTATACTCTCTCCACCTATCTTCTTTCCTCTCCATCTTCGGTCCGCCTCCCCCTCTCTCCCTATTTATTCCAGTTCCCTCTCCCCATCCCCCTCTCTGATGAAGGGTCTAGGCCCGAAACGTCAGCTTTTGTGCTCCTGAGATGCTGCTTGGCCTGCTGTGTTCATCCAGCCTCACATTTTATTATCTTGGAATTTTCCAGCATCTGCAGTTCCCATTATCTCAGAATATCATTTGGCAGTTTTGAGGGTAGTAGCAGACATTGAAGGAGTAATTGTGAGCAGCAGGATGTATAGTGAAGTGTTATGCAATTGGCAAAGGGGCTTTGTAACGGAAGAAGCAGCAATGGTACTGCTAATGGGAGAAGTGCTGTTATGCTGGGTCAGCTTTGAAGTAAGATAAATATAAAGGGGAGTCTTACATTCCCAATCCTCATAAGAAATGCAATTGTTTTGTGACACTGCAGCCAGATCCCATAGGAGTAATGTTACTGGCTCTGACTTGCTCAGCCATCCTCCCATTCATGCTGACTTGTTTGTTATGGCTCTTCTTTGCCGTTTGAGGAGACATAGGAACTTCTTCTTGGTCTTGGTGCCTTTGTTCTGCACATTCTTTCACTACAGAATGAGAAAATTCAGGTCACATGACATGAATATTGTGCCTGCTGCTTCACAGATACACCCCACCCTCATCTCCATGAGACATGCAAGCTGGCATTAAGAAATGGATTTGCTGTGTTCCCAAAGTGGTGGTCTGACTAAAATCAGTGCAATTGGAGCTTGCAGCTTGCCAGTCATATTTAATTGAGGCCTGGTCTTCAACATCAATCAGGTTTGGTACCTGCCTACCTGCAACTTAAAATAAAATAGACTGCATTGTTTTCTGCTTGAGAATTTAATGCAGGGGCAACTTGTTTGTTCAGGTGTAATGATTTAGCCAACACTCACACTTAACCAACAGCAATTGCTCCGCTCACTCATTTCCAGTTGTGAAGCACTTTAGGGGCTCCCAGAGAACACAACGAACTCTATCCTGGTTGAGGACTTCTCTTTTCTTTCAATAAAGTAGTTCCCCTGCCATTATAGAATCATAGAACCCTACAGCGTGGAAGCAGGACATTTGGCCCATCGAGTCCATACTGACCTTCCGAAGAGTATCCCAGTCAGACACATCCCCCACCCTTTCCATTTAACCCTGCATTTCCCTGGTTAATCCGCTCAGCCTGCATATCCCTGGGTACTATGGGTAATTTACCATGGCCAGTTCACCTAGCCTGCACATCTTTGGACTTATTATCCAATCAGTCTCATTGGCTTTCTGTCCATTTTTGAGCATATTCTGAAATTAACCAGCAATCTCTGAATTTACTCCTAAACATCTGTCAGCAAGGTCTTGAAAAATTTTCATGTCAGTTCTCATAGAAGAATTAAAATATGTAAAGATTTTTAGATATTGCATTTTTGGGTGTTCTACAAGCAAGATATTTCAAACAAAAATCAAAAGGGGTGTTTTTCTACACAAGTGCTGCTTAAAGAACCAGCAGGTGATTTGTTCAGAAGTTTGACCCCTAGACCTCACTGTTCGTTTCTGATGAAGTCTCTTGATGTGTTCATTGTCTTCCTTTATGAACCTTTTCCATTTCTTCTCAGTCTCAAGGCAGCAATTCCGAAAAGAAGGACGGGCCATTTAACATCAGCAGAGATGTTTAACCAATTTCCAAAGTAGTTTCATTGTCCTCCTGGCAGTCATCTCCAGCTCTTGAGTTCCAATAGTGCTCTGGAGGGAGTCTGATATCAGGCACACCGAATGTCCAGTTAGTGGAACTAACTTTCTCTGCACCTTCTCTGTAGCTGTAACATTATATTTTGCATTCTGTTCTATTACCCTCATGTACTTAAGTATAGTATGATTTGCCTGGATAGCATGTAAAAAAAATACTCATCATTGTATTGCAGTACATGTGACAATAATCAAATCAAGTTAAATCCAACTGGTTTAAATGGCTGGGTAAGTTGGCCTGTGACAGAACACTTCAGCTGGCTGACCTTTCTTGACAACAGATGTGGTGAATCTTGAAAAGGTTGCATTGGTTATACTTCTCCAATGATTTTATGGTAGCCTGATATACATCCCAGTCTCCAAAGTATAGAAGGGTGCAGAGCACTTTGCAGCACAGTAAACAACCATCCTCGTCTCATGTTTGAGATCCCAGTCTTCAAACAAGACTTTCCTCAGATTAAGCTAGTATAGCGGAAGTGAAGAGGAACTTCATCTTTCTACAGCAGATCCCAGCATGTGGAAAATGGTCCACATGGTATTTAATCCATTCCAGTTGAGCTCTTTCATCCCTGCATCAACTGGGGACAGAGATTCCATTCTGTAAAGGAACATTTAGAATTTTGTTTTTATTCATTCATGGGGTCTGGACACTGCTGATTGAGTCGGCATTTATTGCCCATTCCTATTTGCCCTTGAGAAGATGGTGGTGAGCTGTCTTTTTGAACCACTGCAGTACAATGTTCTGTAGGTGGACCAACAGATCCATTAGGGAGGGAGTTCCAGGATTTTGAACTGGTGACACTTAAAGAACGGCTAAGCAATTAATTTCCTGGTGTTGCAAAGGTTCAGCTGTCTGAATACTTGTTCTTGCTACACATTTAAAGATGCATGATTCTAGAGTATTAAGCAAGTTCTTCTCAAAATAAACCCACCTGGAAATTTTTTTTTTGCATGTCAAATTCCGTTTAATTACTGAGTTACAGTTAAGTAAACTTTATTGTGTTTGCTTACATTTCATTCTGTCAATCAGCTGTGAGGATGTGAGTTAACCACCCCAGCCTCCAGACTGAGAATTAAGGAAAGAAAAATATGTGTCCCATCATCTTTAAATGGACAGGCCACAAATGTTGACAGCTTGGAATATTTAGCTAAAGGGATTACATCTGGAGTAAGATTCAAAAATACAGCTGTACTTGCTTGACCATAATTAAATGTTCTAATCATTTTCAAACGTATTTATTCTCTTGAAAACCTTCACTCTTCATCTCTCACAAATCATAACCCCTGTTGCTACACCCAATCATCTTTTGATGACGGCCACGCTCAAGAATGGCAAAGGAATGTTGGGACTCTATATTAGTACAACACTTGAGCCTGACCCCATCCAGGTCTGGTTGCAGAGGTTAGAGACAAAGAGCAAGTACATGTAGCCCACATTCAAAGATTAACCAAAGGAGAAGTAACACCTCCACCTGCTCCTTGCAAATTAAATGCACAGTTTAGGTAGAGGTGCACAATGTTCCACATCACTGGTGATTCCTTAGATGCTGAAGTGGGTCTTGTCAGTGTGTAGCCTAGACAAGTATGAGTTTGATAACTCGTAACTAGCAAGTAATATACATGTCACATAAGTGTCAGGCAAATCCATCTCCAATAAGAGAGAATTTAATCATTGTCCCTTTATATTCAATGATATTACCTTTACTGTGTACCCCACTGTCAACTTCCTGTGAATTAGCAATCACCAGAAACTGAACTGCACCAGTCATACAATACTGTGGTTTCAAGAGCAGTTCAGAGGCTAGAAATTCCCCTGCAAGTAACCCAGCTCCTGTCTCCACAAAACCTGCCCATCATCTGAGACATGAGTCTGGAGGGTGATGGAATATTCTACACTTCCTTGAATGAGTTCAGCTCCAACAACAGTAAAGCAGTTTAGCACAATCCAGGTTATTTATCACGTGATTTCCAAAAGCAGAATAACAGCTAATGGTGGATGTACTCTTCTGAGGCAAGTACAGGCTGTTTAGCAGGATTAGTGTGCCACCCAACTTACGCTGAAAACCCATCAGTCTTGAAGTGTGGTTGACTATGGTACTGGCTACATGTATGCATGCTCAGGACTGAAAGGCAAAAACAATTTGTACGCATTTGTGCCTTTCTCACGAGAAACGGAGGGGTCATGGAGACTGACAACCACTGCTGAATTTCTCTGATGACGCCCTGACCGGTCTACCTGCTTCGTCTGAGACTCAAAATTGACAATGATTTGTTCCTGCTGCATTTCTATGCCCCTGGTGCTCAACCAATCAGTGTCATTTTCTCAGAGATAATGGGAACTGCAGATGCTGGAGATTCCAAGATAATAAAATGTGAGGCTGGATGAACACAGCAGGCCAAGCAGCATCTCAGGAGCACAAAAGCTGACGTTTCGGGCCTGGACCCTTCATCAGAGAGGGGGATGGGGGGAGGGAACTGGAATAAATAGGGAGAGAGGGGGAGGCGGACCGAAGATGGAGAGTAAAGAAGATAGGTGGAGAGGGTGTAGGTGGGGAGGTAGGGAGGGGATAGGTCAGTCCAGGGAAGACGGACAGGTCAAGGAGGTGGGATGAGGTTAGTAGGTAGCTGGGGGTGCGGCTTGGGGTGGGAGGAAGGGATGGGTGAGAGGAAGAACCGGTTAGGGAGGCAGAGACAGGTTGGACTGGTTTTGGGATGCAGTGGGTGGGGGGGAAGAGCTGGGCTGGTTGTGTGGTGCAGTGGGGGGAGGGGATGAACTGGGCTGGTTTAGGGATGCAGTGGGGGAAGGGGAGATTTTGAAACTGGTGAAGTCCACATTGATACCATATGGCTGCAGGGTTCCCAGGCGGAATATGAGTTGCTGTTCCTGCAACCTTCGGGTGGCATCATTGTGGCAGTGCAGGAGGCCCATGATGGACATGTCATCAAGAGAATGGGAGGGGGAGTGGAAATGGTTTGCGACTGGGAGGTGCAGTTGTTTGTTGCGAACTGAGCGGAGGTGTTCTGCAAAGCGGTCCCCAAGCCTCCGCTTGGTTTCCCCAATGTAGAGAAAGCCGCACCGGGTACAGTGGATGCAGTATATCACATTGGCAGATGTGCAGGTGAACCTCTGCTTAATGTGGAATGTCATCTTGGGGCCTGGGATGGGGGTGAGGGAGGAGGTGTGGGGACAAGTGTAGCATTTCCTGCGGTTGCAGGGGAAGGTGCCGGGTGTGGTGGGGTTGGAGGGCAGTGTGGAGCGAACAAGGGAGTCACGGAGAGAGTGGTCTCTCCGGAAAGCAGACAGGGGTGGGGATGGAAAAATGTCTTGGGTGGTGGGGTCGGATTGTAAATGGCGGAAGTGTCGGAGGATAATGCGTTGTATCCGGAGGTTGGTAGGGTGGTGTGTGAGAACAGTTCTTTAAGGACCGCAACTTCCCCCCCACGGTGATTGAGAACGCCCTTGACCGCGTCTCCCGCATTTCCCGCGACACATCCCTCACACCCCGCCCCCGCCACAACCGCCCCAAGAGGATCCCCCTCGTTCTCACACACCACCCTACCAACCTCCGGATACAACGCATTATCCTCCGACACTTCCGCCATTTACAATCCGACCCCACCACCCAAGACATTTTTCCATCCCCACCCCTGTCTGCTTTCCGGAGAGACCACTCTTTCCGTGACTCCCTTGTTCGCTCCACACTGCCCTCCAACCCCACCACACCCGGCACCTTCCCCTGCAACCGCAGGAAATGCTACACTTGTCCCCACACCTCCTCCCTCACCCCCATCCCAGGCCCCAAGATGACATTCCACATTAAGCAGAGGTTCACCTGCACATCTGCCAATGTGATATACTGCATCCACTGTACCCGGTGCGGCTTTCTCTACATTGGGGAAACCAAGCGGAGGCTTGGGGACCGCTTTGCAGAACACCTCCGCTCAGTTCGCAACAAACAACTGCACCTCCCAGTCGCAAACCATTTCCACTCCCCCTCCCATTCTCTTGATGACATGTCCATCATGGGCCTCCTGCACTGCCACAATGATGCCACCCGAAGGTTGCAGGAACAGCAACTCATATTCCGCCTGGGAACCCTGCAGCCATATGGTATCAATGTGGACTTCACCAGTTTCAAAATCTCCCCTTCCCCCACTGCATCCCTAAACCAGCCCAGTTCATCCCCTCCCCCCACTGCACCACACAACCAGCCCAGCTCTTCCCCCCCACCCACTGCATCCCAAAACCAGTCCAACCTGTCTCTGCCTCCCTAACCGGTTCTTCCTCTCACCCATCCCTTCCTCCCACCCCAAGCCGCACCCCCAGCTACCTACTAACCTCATCCCACCTCCTTGACCTGTCCGTCTTCCCTGGACTGACCTATCCCCTCCCTACCTCCCCACCTACACCCTCTCCACCTATCTTCTTTACTCTCCATCTTCGGTCCGCCTCCCCCTCTCTCCCTATTTATTCCAGTTCCCTCCCCCCATCCCCCTCTCTGATGAAGGGTCCAGGCCCGAAACGTCAGCTTTTGTGCTCCTGAGATGCTGCTTGGCCTGCTGTGTTCATCCAGCCTCACATTTTATCATTTTCTCATACTATTTAGTGGAATCAGTATCCCTTTATTCAAGTCTGTTTCTTGTATTCTAATGCTGATGGGCACAAGAGAAAATATTAACTCTGACTCCTTTTAGTGATGCTTAACCCTAATTACTGCCCTTATTATCAGATCTTTGAATAACTTTGTTTAATAAAAAACAATCAATCTCAGTTATAGCATGCTCAATATACTTAACATAAACAGATTCTACATGGAATAGAGTTCCAGATTTTCCCTTCCATCCACCTATGAAAAGAAATTCAGAAGATGGGCACCTGCAATGGGTCATCTAGTGTTCTGGGAAAGGACTTGCTTGTTGAACACCACTTGGAGGAAGCACAGAAGATTCTAAGACATAGAACATACTCTGAGTGTGGTTTTCAATGCTCAGCAGCACCACTCCTCATCGACCTGGTCAATTTCTAAAGGACATAGCTGCTAGTCTAGGTCAGTGGTAGGTTATGAGGGAACCAACAAGAGGGAAAAAGACTGTATTTCACCAAGTGCAGTATCAAGAAGCGCTAGCTAAACTACAGTCAATGGGAATCGGGGGTAAACTCTCCACTGGTTGGAAGATGGGTGTCATTTTGGAGGTGTGATAATGCTGTGGCTTTAAGAAGTGTATTTTGTTCTGGTTTCTTGTAAGGGATAGATTGAACAAGAAATGCAAACTGTCTGAGATAACGTAACAGCTTGTGAAGCTGTGGGCTTTTTTAAAAAGTTGGAACTATAGAATAGTCTGGATGGATGTGGCCATCACAGGTCTCACAGACCAGGATTTCTAGATCTTTTTTCTTTGGCTTTTAGGTTCAGCAGAAGCTGCTGGAGTTTTAAGAAGTAGAAGCTATCTTTTCCCCTATCTCGATTATAGCTCGAAGCTGGCATTTCCCTTCATAGTGCAGACATTGCATGTGAGAAAATTTGATTTCTGAATTTGCCTTTTTGCCCAAGGGGTGTATCTGTGGGATGTTACTATATTGGAATAGTTCATTAGTAATAGTTACTGTATCTATTATTCAATTAAATCTTTCCAATAGAGTTGTTATTTAAGATCATCTTTCTTTTATTATATTTTAACTATAGTGTTTTGCTTAACACTGAGTACATTGACCAGTCAAATTGCATCTGGAACATAGCATATTACATTTCCCTTTAAAATAAGAAAAAGAAAATATGATAACAAAATGTTAGGTCCTAGGCTATCTTTCTTAAAATATTTGAGAGGGTCTGGTCTGGTCCATAACAGAGGTCAGTCATCTCAGCTCCAGGATCTCTCTGCAGAGTTTCTTGGGGTAGTGTTCTAGACACAACCGACTTCAGATGTTTCATCAATGGCCTTCCCTCCATCATAAGATCAGAAATAGTGGTATTTGCTGATGATTGTGCAGTGTTCAGCATCGTTCACAACTCCGCAGATACTGAAACAGACTGTGTCCAAATACAATGTGAGCTGGAAAATTTTCAGGCTCAGGCTGATAGGTGCATTCTTGCTCACAAGTGCTAGGCAGTAACCATTTCCAACATGAGAGAATCTAACCATTAGCTCTTGACATTCGATGATAGTTACCATCAACTAAATCCCCCAGTCAACATCCTGGTATTACCATTGACAAGCTGCACACCATCCTTAGAAATATATTGCCAATCATTCAGTGTCATTTGGTCAAAATCTTGCAACACCCTTCCAAACAGCTTTGTTGGTCCACCTACAGCACATGAACTGTAGTGGTTCAAGAGGGCGACTTGTCACCACCACATCCACAGCTGAAGATGAGTAATAAGTGCAGGTCCAGCCAACAACATCCACATCCCATGAGTGATAAAAGAAAAGGAGTGTAGCAATGATAAGAGCCAGACGACCAGTTGTGTATAGTTCAAGGGTGGCCACTTCACCAGCAATGAGGTAAGATGAAGGTGTAGCCTTTCATGAACTAACATGGGATTAAACCCACGCTATCAGTTTGATTGTGCACCACACTTGAGTTATAAAGCAAACTGAGTTAAGCAATTCCTTCGTAAGATAATAAAATGTGAGGCTGGATGAACACAGCAGGCCAGGCAGCATCTCAGGAGCACAAAAGCTGACGTTTCGGGCCTAGACCCTTCATCAGAGAGGGGGATGGGGGGAGGGAACTGGAATAAATAGGGAGAGAGGGGGAGGCGGACCGAAGATGGAGAGTAAAGAAGATAGGTGGAGAGAGTGTAGGTGGGGAGGTAGGGAGGGGATAGGTCAGTCCAGGGAAGACGGACAGGTCAAGGAGGTGGGATGAGGTTAGTAGGTAGCAGGGGGTGCGGCTTGGGGTGGGAGGAAGGGATGGGTGAGAGGAAGAACCGGTTAGGGAGGCAGAGACAGGTTGGACTGGTTTTGGGATGCAGTGTGTCGGGGGGAAGAGCTGGGCTGGTTGTGTGGTGCAGTGGGGGGAGGGGATGAACTGGGCTGGTTTAGGGATGCAGTAGGGGAAGGGGAGATTTTGAAACTGGTGAAGTCCACATTGATACCATATGGCTGCAGGGTTCCCAGGCGGAATATGAGTTGCTGTTCCTGCAACCTTCGGGTGGCATCATTGTGGCAGTGCAGGAGGCCCATGATGGACATGTCATCAAGAGAATGGGAGGGGGAGTGGAAATGGTTTGCGACTGGGAGGTGCAGTTGTTTGTTGCGAACTGAGCGGAGGTGTTCTGCAAAGTCCGCTCAGTTCGCAACAACTGCATCCACTGTACCCGGTGCGGCTTCCTCTACATTGGGGAAACCAAGCGGAGGCTTGGGGACCGCTTTGCAGAACACCTCCGCTCAGTTCGCAACAACTGCATCCACTGTACCCGGTGCGGCTTCCTCTACATTGGGGAAACCAAGCGGAGGCTTGGGGACCGCTTTGCAGAACACCTCCGCTCAGTTCGCAACAAACAACTGCACCTCCCAGTCGCAAACCATTTCCACTCCCCCTCCCATTCTCTTGATGACATGTCCATCATGGGCCTCCTGCACTGCCACAATGATGCCACCCGAAGGTTGCAGGAACATATGGTATCAATGTGGACTTCACCAGTTTCAAAATCTCCCCTTCCCCTACTGCATCCCTAAACCAGCCCAGTTCATCCCCTCCCCCCACTGCACCACACAACCAGCCCAGCTCTTCCCCCCCACCCACTGCATCCCAAAACCAGTCCAACCTGTCTCTGCCTCCCTAACCGGTTCTTCCTCTCACCCATCCCTTCCTCCCACCCCAAGCCGCACCCCCCGCTACCTACTAACCTCATCCCACCTCCTTGACCTGTCCGTCTTCCCTGGACTGACCTATCCCCTCCCTACCTCCCCACCTACACTCTCTCCACCTATCTTCTTTACTCTCCATCTTCGGTCCGCCTCCCCCTCTCTCCCTATTTATTCCAGTTCCCTCCCCCCATCCCCCTCTCTGATGAAGGGTCTAGGCCCGAAACGTCAGCTTTTGTGCTCCTGAGATGCTGCTTGGCCTGCTGTGTTCATCCAGCCTCACATTTTATTATTTTGGAATCTCCAGCATCTGCAGTTCCCATTATCTCTAAGCAATTCCTTCACCTCCCTACACCTTCAGATACAGCATTGCTGTTGGATTTATCTCTGATGCCTGATATATTGGTTTCACAGCTTAGTCAGGTTGGTGTCTTATAAAAGATACATCAGCATTGATTAATGTAAAGCCATTCAGCCCATCAAACTCAATAACACGACATTGAAGGTGCCAAAGTTTAATACACATATATGCAAACCGACAGGAAAGGCCTTGCACTAGTGGGAAGTTAATAACTGAAAATACCTGAGCAGTTGGTCATTAATCATTAGGATGTGAATACTGACATAAGTGAAAACTTCAAATGCTGTGATTTTTGATAGGTAAGAACATTGGGAGCTGAAGCTGAAAGTCTGTTTAGACTACAACGTTAAGCAAATACATTTTGCACCAACCCTGCAATTAGAGTGTAAACGAAGCCGGAAATCGGTGTCCGAGCCTGAGGTAACACTGAAAAGAAGCAGAATGAGACTCCTTGAAGAAGAGACTTCCAGCTTCACTTCAGCAAGTTTAAGCTTTCACTCTGGATTTGCATTCGACATTTAACATTTGTACAAAAAGTTTCAGCTTTCCACCTCAGAAGTACACGTGCATCATCAGTCACATTCAATAACTGAAGAAAATCATTTGCTTGGAACTGTGCTGTGGCTGACTTGCTAGCACAGCATTTCAATAAAGAGTCATAGTCGACTAGAAACATTAACTTTGTTTCTCTCTCAAGAGATACTTGACCATTTTCTGCTTTTATTGCAGATTTCTTACATCCACAGCATTTCGTTTTTGATTGTGCTAGCACACTTGCATAAGTGGGAAGGTGGGTTCAAGTCTTACTGCAGTGTTTTCAGTCGTCATAATCATGCCGTTTAGTATGCACCACCTATCCATCGTAATCCCGCTTTTCAGCATTTAGCCCATTGCCACGAATAATATTTCAAGTGTTCATCCACAAAAACAAGGCTGACATTGTCCCAAGCTCGGCCCGAAACGTCAGCTTTTGTGCCCCTGAGATGCTGCTTGGCCTGCTGTGTTCATCCAGCCCCACACTTTGTTCTCTCAGATTCTCCAGCATCAGCAGTTCCCATTATTTCTGATACATTGCCCCAAAGAATCCTGTCTTCTAACCAGTATGTTAAGAGATGCTATCATACACCTCTGGAACAGATGGAACTTGAACACAGGTCTCCTGGCTCAGAGATAGGGACTCTGCCACTGCACCACCAGCGTTGAATAACTCTCACATTGTCAACAAGTTGTCGTCCAGCTGCAGATGTTAACTGAGGCCCTACCTTCCAGCTCAGGTGATGTGAAAAATCGCAGGTCACTATTTGAAAGAAGTGCAGCGGGATTAATATGGAGAACAGATCCTAATCAAGTGATAATTGCATCTTATTTAAGATTTAGAAGCACATTTACAACCTTAAGAGCAAAACAAAAGTTTTTTTTCTGACTGCAACCAAGTGTTTTGCCTAAACTTCCGCGCAGCAAGATAGACGGAGTATCTGTCTATTTAAAGTCCTCTAAAAGTTGTGGGCAGCAGAGGAACTGCAACTGACAGAAAGGATATTATTCCGTTGTGTGGGCTGCGGCGGTGGTGCTCTATTTCTGAGCAAACAGGCCTAGGTTGAAATCCCACCCATTTCTGAGGTGTTTCGTAACATCTCCGGGTTAGGAAAATTTGTGGTTGAATTTTCATAACAGTCTAACTCAGTTGCGCCCTTCTGAAGGAGCCCACGATCGGCTGAACTTGGTAAAACTGTTTGATCCGGGAGAGTGCCGAACGTGACTGGGATGATTCGGAATTTTCCTCCTCTGCCACCAGAAATAGGCAGCCCCGGCCCGAAAGCTTTAAACCGCTGGCAAAAACCTTATGAATCGAAACTTTACAACGTTTACTAAACGGTCTGGGAAAAAAAAGCCCCAGGCTAAATAAAGACCTTTTTAAATAAAGCCATGTGACAAAATATATAACCTACCCACTGACCTCTCACTCCCTTCTCCTTTAGTCTAAGGAAGAAAACTGGTCCTGGTGAGAGATCAGTGCAATGATGGCTTTTGACGGCAGTGCTATGATTTTATTCTTAGCTAGAGTTAAGGATGTTTGAGTGAGGTTTGTTTTGGGGGTGGTACAGCTGACTGGCGACCTCTGGGGAAAGGGAATGGCTCTGAGAGCCTCCAGCCAGCAGCAGCGGCGGCCGGGATCCGCTAAGGGATCGAGCCCCCTGGTTAAGCCGAGCCCGCTGCGCCTGAGCCGGCTGCAGGAGAAGGAGGAGCTGCGGCAGCTCAATGACCGGTTGGCCGCCTACATCGAGCGGATCCGCTGCCTGGAGGGCGAAAACCAGGCGCTGCTGGCCAGGCTGAGCGAGCAGCAGGAGGCACACAGCTCCGGTTACCGCACCAGCCGCTCCCTGTACCAGGCTGAGCTGAGCGGAGCCCGGCAACTGCTGGACCGCACGGCGAACGACAAGGCTCGGCTACAGCTGCAGCTGACCCGGCTCTCTGAGGAGCACCGCCGCTTGCAGGAGAGGTGAGGCCGACAGGGCACCTCCACCCATCACTAACAACACCCACCACACCACCTCCCCATTCCCCCCCCAGCAAAATCTCCCCAACACACCACCTCCCCATTTCCCCCCCCCACCAAAATCTCCCCAACACACCACCTCCCCATTCCCGCCCCAGCAAAATCTCCCCAACACACCACCTCCCCATTCCCGCCCCAGCAAAATCTCCCTAACACACCACCTCCCCATCCACCCCCCAGCAAAATCTCCCCAACACACCACCTCCCCATTTCCCCCCCCCACCAAAATCTCCCCAACACACCACCTCCCCATTCCCGCCCCAGCAAAATCTCCCCCCAGCAAAATCTCCCTAACACACCACCTCCCCATCCACCCCCCAGCAAAATCTCCCCAACACACCACCTCCCCATTCTCCCCTCAGCAAAATCTCCCCAACACACCACCTCCCCATTTCCCCCCCCACCAAAATCTCCCCAACACACCACCTCCCCATTCCCCCCCCACCAAAATCTCCCCACCACACCACCTCCCCATTTCCCCCCCCAGCAAAATCTCCCCAACACACCACCTCCCCATTCACCCCCCACCAAAATCTCCCCAACACACCATCTCCCCATTCCCCCCCCAGCAAAATCTCCCCCCAGCAAAATCTCCCCAACACACCACCTCCCCATTCCCCCCCCAGCAAAATCTCCCCAACACACCACCTCCCCATCCACCCCCCAGCAAAATCTCCCCAACACACCACCTCCCCATTCCCCCCCAGCAAAATCTCCCCCCCAGCAAAATCTCCCCAACACACCACCTCCCTATCCACCCCCCACCAAAATCTCCCCAACACACCACCTCCCCATTCCCCCCCAGCAAAATCTCCCCATCTTCCCCCCCAGCAAAATCTCACCATCCTCCCCCCCCAGCAAAATCTTCCCAACACACCGCCTCCCCATTTCCTCCCCTGAACGCACCGCCTCCCCATTCCCCCCCCCCAGAGCGCACCGCCTCCCCATTCCCCCCCGAGCGCACTTCCTCCCCGTTTCCCCCCCCGAGCGCACCGCCTCCCCGCTCCCCCCCCCCAGAGCGCACCGCCTCCCCGTTCCCCCCCCCCAGAGCGCACCGCCTCCCCGTTCCCCCCCCCCAGAGCGCACTTCCTCCCCGTTCCCCCCCCAGAGCGCACCGCCTCCCCATTCCCCCCCCCAGAGCGCACCGCCTACCCATTCCCCCCCCCAGAGCGCACCGCCTCCCCATTCCCTCCCCCCGAGCGCACTGCCTCCCCATTTCCCCCCTGAGAGCACCCGACATCCCTACTTCGCACCCCCCGAACTCCCCAACCAAAATCTCCCATCCCCCCCGACACACCGCCTCCCAGTTCCCCCACTGATGCTCCACCTCCCCATTCTCCCCAGCACACCATCTCCCGTTCCCCCCTCCTCGGTGCGCCACACCACCCCGTTCCCCCCTCCTCGGCGCGCCACACCACCCCGCCCTCCCTGCCAGCGTCTCCCTAACACCGACGCGCCACCTCCCCGTTCACCCCCCGCCGCCAGCATCTCCCCAACACCCAATGCGCCAGCGTCTCCGCTTCCCCCCCTGCCAGCATCTCCCAACACCCGACACTTCAGCGTCTCCGCTTCCCCCGCCCCCACCAGCGTCTCCGCTTCCCCCCCAACCTCTCCACATCCCCCTCCCCATTGACCAATATTCCGCCGTCATTCTAACCCCTTCCCCGTCATCTCCTCCACCTCCCCAATCCCTTCCATGTCACTCCTCCCCCTGTTGTTGTCTCCCCCTCAGTCACTAACCTGAAACCTGTCAAACCTCAGTCACCGTGACCCATTTCCCACCAGTCTTCGCACTGACATCCCCCCCCACCCCGACCACTTATCCAGTCAGTCACCCACCAAACCTCACACACCCCCACTGTTGATTTGTGGCTCAGTTTCCACGGTCTGTTGCCTTACAGACAAGAATTCTTTTCACCGGTGCTTTTATAGTTTGTAAACAATATAGTCTCTATAAAATTATAAAATTAGAATTATAACTTTATTCTAGGATATGGGTGTCACTGACAAGGCCATATATTGTTGCCCATCTCCCTTTATTGCAAAAATATACATAATTTATGGATCTAGATTAAATTTGTACATAATCTAATAAGTAAACAGAAAATTCAAAAAAGTTCCATCACTGCTTTTGCAACTTGAATAACTTGCTAAGGTCACTTCAGAGGACACTTAAAAGTCAACCACATTGCTATTGGTTTCTAGTCACATGTGGGTAAGACTGGGTATGAATGGCAGAACTTCTTCCCTAAAAGTCTGGATAAGTAGTTTACGATTGATGATAACACAGTGTGAAGCTGGATGAACATCGCAGGCCAAGCAGCGTCAGAGGAGCAGGAAAGTTTGACGTTTCGGGTCAAGACCCTTCTTCGGAAATGTGTTCATCCAGCTTCACACCGTGTTATCTCAGATTCTCCAGCATCAGCAGTTCCTACTATCTCTGTCACGATTGATATTTGCCATGGTCACCATTATTGAGCAAGCCTTCAATTTCAGATTTATTAATTGCATTTAAATTCCACCAGCTAGCATGTTGTCATTGGATTAGCTGGGGCCTTGGGATTACTGGTCTTTTGTCTTTAACTACTGGGTTCTGATTATAAATGGTACGGATTTGATACAAATTATCAATTTATCTGGTGAACGCGACTAGTTGTTGCTGCCATCAGTAGAAGTGGATCTGGGGGTGCTGTTGTGGCAAAGTGGTAGTGTCCCTACCCTTGGAATGGGAGGCCCAGGTTCAAATTCACCCTCTCCAGAGATGTGCGGCGTCCTCTACAAACAGGTTGATTAGAAAAGTAGGTTAATTTTTTTTCAAAAACCATGGAAATGGGATCAGCAGTAAGGTCTCAAAAAGAAGAGAACAATAACCGACTACCCTTCCTAGACATAATGGTAGAACATAAGAACAATCGGCAACTTCAGACTAGCATATACAGGAAGATCACACATATGGACCAGATACTTAACTACTCCTGCAAACCCCCGTAACCAGAGCTACATCAGAACATTATTCAAATGAGCCACAACACACTGCAGCAACCCGGAACTGTGCAAAGCAGAACAGGAGCACTTACGCAGAATTTTTAAAAGAAATGGATATTGAAAAAGCACAATCTGCCATTACCTCCATGACAGACCACAACGAGAAGACACAACACGGCCAGATACACTAGACATCCTACTGTACATCAGAGATGTATCAGACTACTCAGACCCCTGGGTATCAGAGTGGCCCACAAACCAACAACCACCCTGCGACAACTAATGACGAGCGTAAAGGACCCCATACCCACAACCACTAAAACAAACGTAATATACAAAATACCATGCAAGGACTATGAGAAACATTACATCGACCAAACTGGAAGTAAGCTGACAATAAGGATACATGAACAATAATTAGCTGCCAAGAGACATGACCAATTCTCACTCTTCTCAATATACATGGACAAAGAAGGACTCTAATTCGACTGGGACAACGCAGCCATAATAGCACAAGCCGAACAGAAACATGTCTGGGAATTCCTGGAGGCCTGGCATTCTAACCGGAACTCCATCAACAAACACATCAAACTGGACCCAGTATACAAACCACTGAAAAACTCAACTGTAAGTAATGCCAAACACCCCAGAAAATTGTTATTGAGAAATAACAAGTGGGACAGAAGACCGCTTCACTGAAGGTGCACTGACGATGTTACCGAGCAGAGTGATGAAACGTCTGCAACCAAACATACCGGCTAAGTGAGAAAGTCTACAACATCATGCACAACCTGAGCCATAAATCTTCTCAAAGAAAATCTCAAAACTCATAACTACTGAGAAAGAACTTGTAGCCTTAACACCTCATACAGTTCATCTGTAGCTGAACTAATGGTCCAAAGCAACAACAAAAACTATTGAATTGTATGTGCTTTGTTTAGTTTACTTTCTAAATTTCAGAAGAATTATCTAGGGTTACTTGAGCCAATTGAAATGCAGAAAATGAACGCTGTATGTCAATAGGATCACATGTAAGAGTTCGTATAAACATGGTTTGTAGAAAATGCCAACTAGTCAAGAATTTTATATTTTAGTTTGGACTGTTTCCTTACTATCTGTATGGCAGATTTTTGTTTTGAAGAAGTGAGATCTTGAAGCTATTTACCTCCATGTTAAACAGGCTTCTGTGAGTTTCCACTCATTGTTTGTGCTGAGATCAACAAGTCTGTAGGTTCATATTTGGATTATGGTAGATGACACATTTGCTCCCTAAGGGCATTGTGGGTCTACTCTCAGCAGGTGGGCTGCAGCAGTTCAAAAAGGCAGCTCAGCACCACCTTCTCAAGGGCAACTAGGGATAGGCAATAAATTCTGGCCAGCGACACGCAAATACCACAAAAGAACAAAGTGAAAAAATGCTTTGTCCAATTTTTATTCAGTCAAAATAACATGATATTTGAATTAATGTATCTAATATCAATTTGGAGTTATTAATGTTTGTTATAGCTAAAAATGAGCTATGATAAAAGATATTTGAACCACTTTTTTAATTGAAAATTCTTTGCCTCCTGTCATCACAATGGCCTGACAAAATAATAGTCAGTTTGAATGGGTCTACTAAATTCCTCTTTTAAAGTCAGCCTCTCCATTGCTCCCTTCAAGATGGTCTAATGCATTCCTTGCAGAGATTATGGATATTGCCTGTAACCTTTGTTTCTGTAGCACTTAGAGAAGATGGGAAAGGGCCAAAAGTTAATTATTTCATGCCACATAGGATGTCTACAGGCCCTCCCATTTGGGAGACTATTATTTTCTGAACAAATGGCTGCATTCAGTACTTGTAGGGTCTAGTTGTTAATTTTGAAAAAAAACATCAGTCTCCTCTGCCATTGCCTGGGTCACAACCACCTGACTGGTAGGCTCTGTTAGGAGTGTAATTAGCTAGCTGGATACATTTAGAGTGGGGAAACTAGAATTGCCTCAACCACTGGTGAATTAACAGGTCTGAACATTGAGTCATGAAGTGGCTGTGTGACAAGTTCTGGGTTTTCCTTATTGCTTTCTTGCTTAACTTTCTTGGTATACTATCCATTTTGATGTTTGGTTCTAAATATTTTTGAAAAGATCCTATAGTCAAAAATGTGTATTTCTATTCCATTTTATTGTTATTCCAATTTGCATCTTTAAGTCCATTTTATTAAATATCATTTTTAATGAACATAATTTCCATTTTAAAGTTAATTTGATGGAAGCCCCTTCTGATGTATACACTAACTTTGAAAACTACAGGGCTTGGATTTTTGTACCTAGGCAGTTGTGCAAAGCTAACAAATTTCTCTGATCTGTACAGTTACCTTTGGGAGAATATGTTTGAATGGTGGAATCTGAATTCAGTGGAGCAGGGCAGGAAGTGTTGGATGGAGTTGGTGGGGTGGGTTTGGGGGACCCTTTCCCCAGATGTGGAATGAAGATTGAGAGAAATTTGGGAGAATTAGCAATGGAGAGCTTCCTGCTTTTGAGATCATAATGGCCCAGTTTCCAACCAAGAGTTGAATGGCGAGCCAAGATTCTTTAGACTGAGTCGTGAGAGGTATGTTTGTATCTTGCCTCATTGCAGTTTTCTGTTCTCCCACCTGCTTGACAGAAACTAGATGGTGACAGTTCCTAACATTCAAATCCGAGCTGGTGACTCCAGTACGTGGCTTGCACCCTCCGGACTTCCATCAGTAACTAACATCTCAGGGCATGCTCCATGAGTAAAAATCTCACATACAGCCCCATTCAATGAGACCTCAGCAACTCAAGGGAGCCAAATGCCCTCCATCCAACATGTCCAAGGCAAGTAAAACCAACTGCCAAAGATGGCATTGATGCCAGGAGTCCCAAGAGGACCCAGCTGTGGACAGAGCTTCTGCCAATGGCAATTGGGAGAATGTATTAAGGCACTATAGGGGCATGGGGCATACTTAATGATTTTGGGACAATAGTGTAAGAAAACTCGCAAGTGCTCGCAGAAAGGAGCTCTCCATGGCCCCTGCCAAAACTTTGGCCAATTTCTGGTAAGATTCAGCCCTGTGTCTTTCTCTCCGCTGACTCTGCTGCATCCTCTCAGCTCTTCCAATACTTTGTGATTCTAAGTTCTTCAACATCTGTAATACTTACATTTTATTACACGAATAGTCAGCTTATTCTGCAAGAAAGGGATCTGTAATTTAATCATCCATGTTTTCAGATATATTTGCTAGATGTATTACGGGTATACAATCAATTTGGACACAGGTTGAGGGAAAATAATACTGATACTGATCTCAAATAATAGGGATGGCAGACCCTGAAGATAATGTAGATGGATGTAGCCATATTTCAAGAAGGGACTGATTTGGTAGCAAATTCTGTTGAATGCAGAGTAACCTAATGTAACTATTTGCCTTGATATATAAAAATTGAGGTTGCAGACGTAGACAACTAAAATCCTTGATTCCATACACCGTAAGGAATATAAAGGAAAAAGTGGTAGAGAACTTGTAAGAGATATTAGTTGGGAAAAGTTGAAATACTCCCATGTAAGTGAGTAGAATACAGGTATTGTTCTAACCTAACTAAATTGGCTGTCTCATAGGGTTAAAGTTGGCATTCTGTATGCTTATAGGAAAATAAGACTTTCTGTTTGAATAGTACATTTCGTGACCTCAGGTTGTCCCATGTGCTCATATTCCTGGATTGTGGCTTGAATAAACAGTTATCTAACTTGGGTACAAATACTATCATTGAGCCACAGCTAGCACTGATTTCTTTTTTAGGGATTCCATTAATGTCACTTGGGTTTTAACTAAAGTGTTTTCTTAGCTCATGAAATTTTCATACCACTGCTCGTGAACACAAGGGAGTGCAACAATAGCTCACGTCTTCCAAACTTGAGTTGTACTTGGTTTATTGCTGCATTCAGCATTTTGACTGTTGTAGGTCTGTCTCCCGAGCTGTGAGCAATTTTGGGTGATCAGTTTCTCACCCGGATGAACTTTTGTGGACTTAAAACCATGTAATTGTTTCAATCTTGAACTTACGTCATTCCCAGTAGAAGCGCAACCATTCCCAAGGAAGTTTACCAAAAAGCTTCAACAAGTAGAATGTACTCAAATGCCCAATGGTTTGATAAAGCCATCCTAACCAGAATTCAAATGAAACAATTAACTTATACATTTTTGTATTTCTTCATTATTCTGTCTACAATTTCTGTAGACTGGAGTGTCATGCCAATGTGCTAATGGAGTACAACTAGTTCCATAATTTCAGTCTCTTAAATAATGGTACAACACAAAAAAAGCACAACTACTTTAATACATTATCAATGTTTACAGTGCAGCAAAAGCCTTTAGTCACTGCCTAATGTTCAGTTGGCCGCAGACTTCAGAAGACTAGACCTCTAATGACAAATAATACTCCAATCGACATTGTGACTGTACATTTCTCTCATGACCAAGTTGTGACATCAGAGTTGATTAGTTATTTTCTGCATTGCTTAAGCTGATGATCTAACCACTGCATTTTCTGGTCACCCTGTCATTTTCATATTTAATTTTCTGGGTTTATCTCATTCATCAATCATTTATATTTACCAATTCTGCAAACAGTGAGTTAAACCCAAGTGTAGCTCCCCAGCTGACTTTTTTTTAAAAACCTCCTCCCTGCTTCTTAATAGAGTATACATGTCACATTGTACTTATATTATGCTATCTCTGGTGTTGCTGAAGGACCTTTTTTTTTGAGGCAGTGGGTGGAATACTGAAGAGAATTTGTGGTGGCATTTGACCAGGTGGGAGGGTGACATGTGGACCCTGTTGCCTTCCTGCTTCTGCCTTAGTTTTTGAGCAGAAAAATTCATGCATGGGTTTCCTGTCTCCCTGTAAATTGAGACTTTTGCGCGGCACAGGGGCTCAGGAGTTCGTACTGCTGCCTCATAGCACCAGGGATCCAGGTTTGAGTCCAGATTTGGGCATGCGTGGCTTTCCTCTGGGTGCTCTGGTTTCCTCCCACCATCGGAAGATGTGCATGTTAAGTGGATTAGCCATGCTAAATCATCCGTAGTGTCCAGGAATGTGCAGGCTAGGTGGGTTAGCCTTGGGGAAAGGCAGGGTTACAGGGATAGGGTAGGAGGATGGCTTTGTTGAGATGCCCTTTCGAGAGTTGGTGTGGACTAGTCGGGCTGACTGGCCTGCTTCCATGCTGTAGGGATTCTATGACCAATGTTTGATTGAAGAACTTGAAAGCTTCATCCTGCCATTGCAAATATTTGTCCAGGGTTTAGCACTTGTCGTGCTGAAAACTCAAAGCTAACCCTGCATTGGTTTCTTGTTGCCGTCTGGGTTGGGGTGCATGGGTCTCACTGAACAGACAGTGACTGAAAGGTCTTAGAGCTGCCCCGCTGATTGTCCGACAGCTCTCGGCAGCAGATTGCTGTTTAGGCAAGTGCCTTACTGACACTTAATGCAGGGACCTCCCCAAAGATGGTGACGTGGGCAGGTGAAAATGACACCTCTAAATATCACCCAATCTACAACACCTGTGTGACAAATCTCCATAGGCAGTTTGAAGTATATAGCAATTTATGACATTGGGGAATTTACAGCAATTGCACATAGCCATAATGATATTAAGCTATTTATAGGTGTTTATGATTATTACACTTGCAAATCCCAGCATGCCATTTCAAGTCATCAATGGGATTTTGTCACCCCATGACTGCAACTATTGTGAATGCATAATGCAATCCATTATAAATGACAACCTGTAAGGACTATGGTGTGGAATTCCAAAAGGACACTGACAAGTTGTTCGAATGGATGGGGATCAATGTAAAGGAATGTGAAGTGATGCTCTTTGGTCAGAAGAACTTTGAAAGACAATACAAAATAGGGGTTACAATTCTAAAGGGAGTGTAGGAGCAGAGGGACATGGGTATGTAAGTGCAAAGATATTTGAAGGCAAGATGGCAGTTAAGAAAACATGCAGTGTCCTCTGCTTTAATAATAGAGTACAAGAATTAGAGTTGATGTTGAACTAGCACAAGGTATTTGTTAGATTTTAGCCAGAGTATTGTGTACAGTTGAAGGCGCCACATTACAGGAGAGATGTGAATGCATTGGAGAGGGTGCAGGTTCCAGGAATGAGAGCCCTCTGTTGATGAAGACGGATTGAGGAAGTTGGGACTGCTGTCCATGGAGAGAAGAAGGCTGAGGGGAAATTTGATAGAGGTTTTCAAGATCGAATGGATTTGATAGAGTAGGTGGAAAGAAGCTATTCTCACTTGTAAAAGGAAGGAATGAGAGGGCATAGATTTTAACTGTGTGCCCACAAAGCAAAGGTGATGTGAGAGGAGTTTTTTTTCACACTGCAAGTAGTTAGGGTCTGGGAAGCAGTACCTGAAAATATGGTGGAGGCTGGTTCAACTGAGACAATCAGTTGGACATTGGATGATTATTTGGGTAGGAGTGATGTGCAGGGATGTAAGGGAGAAGGCAGGCGACTGGCATTTGGTAATAGAACCTGTTCAGATATTGAGGCTAAATGACCTTCTTCTGTGCTATGACAGTTCTGTGACCTGCATGGCCCAGATCCCCAAGCAATCCAACCATGTCCTCCTGTCTCTAGTTGGTTAACACCCACCACAATTTCCAGGAGATCTTCTCCTCTATCCATCGTCTATCTGCCTCCCCTCCCCTCCCTATTTATTTCAGAACCCCCTTCCCCTCCCCCATTTCTGAAGAAGGGTCTAGGCCCGAAATGTCACCCTTCCTGCTTCTCTGATGCTGCTTGGTCTGCTGTGTTCATCCAGATCGGCACCTTGTTATCTCAGATTCTCTGGCATTTGCAGTTCCGACTATCCCTACTACTGGCCTAGCTGCTATTTTGTTTTTTAACCTGTTTGCACATAAAATACCATTTATAGGTGTGTCATTGTGAATTACTTCACTTTTTAAATATTTTGCATGACTTTATATTACATTTATTTGTGTTTTTCATAGGGTATGATGGCAGTGATATGTTAAAAGTCAGCAGTCACACAACACCAGGTTTTGTTCCAGCAAATTTATTTGAAATCACAAGCTTTTGAAGCCCAGCCCCTTCGCCAGATGAAGTGAGAGGGGAGGTCACACGGACACAACTTATAGGCAGACAGATCAAAAGATCGTACAAATGGTGTGAGTGGAGAGTCAAATAATAAGTCTCTGCAGGTGACTAAGAGTGTCAGACAGTGGTGAGTAAAGTGTCAACAGCTGAATAACAAGCGAAGGGATTGCCTATAATCTGATTAAATGAGGCAGAGAGATAATTACAAAAATTTAAAAATAAGTTCGTACAGGAGACGAAACAAATGACAGGAATAATATTATAGGTATAAGTCACATACCAAGGGTCTAACCAAAATAATAAGTAATCCAAAACTATACATACTGATCAAGGCAGCCTGCAAGAAACTGATAGACATCTTCTGAGGACATCATGAAGATGGCCTCAACCATGATCTTGTGTACATGTGACACTACATATGACCCCACTCCACTGTTTTCTTTCTGTGAAATCTTCCTAACTGTCCTGTTTGAACACCATCACCTTGATAAATTATGATCTTTCTACCTTAATTAGTTTGCACAGTTTTGGATTACTTATTACTTTGGTTAGGCCCCCAGCATGCAAATTTTACACCTGTCACGTTATTCCAGTCATTTGGTTTGTCTCCGATTTTGTACAAAGTATTTGTGAGATATATCTAGGACTATATTGACTGAAGGTAGAAGGATGGGAGGTGGGAATCGTATGGAAACCTGTAAAACTCTAACTGGACGAGACAGAATAAGCCCAGAATGGAGGCTCCTGATGCCTGGAGAGTCCAGAGCCAGGGGTCACAGTCTTAGGACTGAGAAAAGAAGAAATGTCTTCACCTAGAGAGTGGTAAGCCTGTGGAATTTGCTGCTGTAGAGAGCAGTTGAGGCTGGAACGTTGAATGTTTTAGTGAAGGAGTTAGACATAGTTCTTGGGACTAAGGGAATCAAAGGGTATAAGATCATAGAATCCCTACAGTGCAGAAACAGGCCCTTCGGCTCATCAAGTCCACAACGACCCCTGGAGCATCCCACCCAGATCCACAACCCTGTGACCTCCACCTAAGCTACAGATCCCTGAACACTACAGGCAATTTAGCATGGCCAATCCACCTAGCCTGCACCTCTTTGGGCTGTGGGAGGAAACTGGAGCACCCAGAGGAAACCGACACAGACACAGGGAGAATTTGCAAACTCCACACAGGCAGTCACCTGAGGGTGGGCTTGAACCCGGGTCCCTGGCACTGTGAGGCAGCAGTGCTAACCATTGAGCCACTGTACTGTTCCAGCATCAGGAACCTCCATCCTGCACTTACTCTGTCTAGTCCAGCTAGAGTTTTACAGGTTTCCATATGGTCCCCACCTCCTATTCTTCTAATTACCAGTCAGTATAGACATAGATGTTTCTCACAAATACTTCACTTTTGTTTTCGAAATAGTCATAACAAAAGCAACCTTAATCTATTGATCAAATCTACTGCAGATAAAGGATGAATATAGGAACAATGTACTGAATTGGATAATCATTTATAACAGTGCAGGAGGTTTGATTGTCCTAATGGCCTATTCCTGCTCCTTTGTTTCACTATTTTTTTAAAAGGTGGGAACTTTTCTTCTTTATTTGCCTTGGCCCTGTTTTCGCATGGTATAAATCCAACTAAAAGCAGAAAGTCATTCATGATGTAAATATGTCGAAGTTTAGAAGTAATGAGGCAAATCAACTCCAGTCTAAGCAGACATTAATTGAAATGCAAATCAATTGAACAGTAAATAATTTTTATATTCCTTCAGAAATGCAAAAAAGGAATCTGAGTTGAAATTTGCTTTGGCCCGGTTGAGCGATTTGGAAACTTCCCTGAATTCCAAAGAGGCTCAGCTGGCGACAACATTGAGTGAGAAGAAGACCTTGGAGAGTGAGCTCACCGAAGTCAAAGCTCAGCTCACAAACGTAAGCACAGCATTGCCAGCAACTTTCACCCTGACTCTCCTCAAAAACAAAATAACGGTGTTTTCCGCTGCATTTCCTTTTCAGATTAATTCAGTTGCCAGTGACGCTAAAGCACAACTCCAAGATGAAATGTTACAAAGATGTGACTTGGCAAACAGAGCACAGACATTGCAGGAAGAGCTGGATTTCCAGAAAAGCCTCTATGAGAAGGTATGCATCCTAATCTTGACCCTGTTCCGTCCCTTGACAGAATGAGCTTGCATTGATCAGTGGCACGATCTGTGTTTAAAGATCTTGATATGGAGCTAAATTCCAGAGTAGCTCTGTTGATTAGAATCTCCTCCTTCCTCTTTATGCTATTGAAGTATGATGGCCAGCCTTCCTTGTCCATTTTATATTAGACATATGAAACAAGCACAAAAGTGAACATTAAGCTTTTTTTTTCAACAGAAAGAACCTTTTCCAGTGCCACATGGTTATTTTGTGCAGGTCAACGTCGCTGACTCTGAGACTGTGGCCGGTCTGAGGAAACACCAGTAAAACTTATAAACAATGCGAGTAACAGTCTGACTCATCTGTATCCCTTAAAATAATGTCCAGTATGTTCATTTCCAAGTATTTTTTAACTACTTTTTCTTTCCCCTCTGGGACATATGGGAAAGTAAACTTGATTTCGTTTTTTATTATTTTGTGGCCGACATCCGTTTCTCAGTCGCCAACAGTCGGCTGTTCAAAACATCTAGTGAAGCCCCTTTCCTGAGGAGGCTTCCAGTGCCTCTATTTGCTAGTTGGATTAATTGATTCTTGTTAGCCCATGCAATGCATAAAGTGGAAAAGATATTCATATCAAGTCAGAATCAAACTGCAGTGTCAGTGAAGGGTGCCTTGGACTGGAGGTCATGTGTGATATCGAAGATAATTCAGCAGAAATAATAAAGCCATATAAAGGAAATTAAACCAAGAAAAGGACACAGTGATAAGGATTGGTAGAGGAAGGGTGGGAGCTTAGTAACCTCAAAGAAATAAATAGGCATGAGAAGATAGAGGGCAGACTCTTACCAGGTCCAAATGACATGAGCTACGGTGAGATGAATGCTACAGTTAGATGAGATGTTCAGTGACTTTGAGACCATCTTGCCTCATTTTGTTCACTTTTCTTCAGTGGCGCAGCAAGACTCTTGCTAGGTAGCAGCCAGTTCCCAATCGATGATCATTGTTGCTTGTTAGGTATCTTAGAAACAGCCCGACTCACCATGAGTTGTGACTTTGCCAAACTCTCTGTACAAACTAGCCGGTTGGGGAATGCGACAAGGAAGTTGGAGCAGGCTCAACTTGCCTCGGAAGGTGCCCATCTTCCCAACAGACAAAGTGCTGAGCAGGGCCTGATCCACCAGCACCAGCCCCTTGTGTCCTTCCACCACAGGCATTAGTACTCTACTTTCAGGAAATCACCACTAGCATCTTGGCATCCTCTATTACACTGGTGCTGTGTCCTGCGAGGGCAAATTGGTCCAGGAGGGCACACCAGCTTTCAGTAGTATATGGTTGCATGGGATATGGTTAGTGGCACAGAAGCTAGAACCTATTCTGCGGCATGGATCAGGTTGGTTACCAGGGCTGCTCCCTTACTGTCTTGACACACAGGCACCCTGTGTCTATGGGATTCCATATCTGGCCCTTACAATTGGCGCTGTTTCCCAGCACTGTTTGTCAAGCCCACGTGTGGCCCTAGGCAGAGGTAAGGGCAGGTCTGGACTAACACTGAAACATCAGGTGGGTAATGGCCATCCTGTTATTTCCCATTTGCACAATTTCAGGGGCCTGTGGGAGGAGGAGGGGATCACGGGGGTAAATGGTTGTCAGCACCTGCACACAGGTTGGGGATGACCTGGGGAAGTGTGAATCCCTGTGGCTGTTACTGAGGTGGGCCCTTTAAGTGGAGAAGCTGATTGCAGGGATCCCAGCAGCCTTTTGACGGAGGCTGAAAACCACTGGCAGAGGCCCACTTGCTGGCATTCCAACCATGAAGCAAACGGATAGCTCATGGAGGAGAATGGCAGCAATGGTTCTGGCTGCTGGCAGGGTAAGTGGGATAACGTGTGAGAGAGGGGACTATGTCTGTACCCAGTCACTGGGCATTCACATGGGAGCAGCTCTGCCCTCTGAAACACACTTCTGGCAAAACTGGCATACAGGATCCCTACTCCCCTGGCCATCCTGAAACTTTGACGGTCTCCACTGAATTCCCCCACCCCCAAACCTTCTTCAGTAGCAGTGAATTCCCACTCATGTATGTACCCAGCTCACAAAGCCAGCCGAACAGTAGGTAATGATAAATTCAGAGTTAAAGTTTTGGGTCTAATGACCCTCTCTCAGACTTCTTCTGAGGAAGTGGGCCGATGTCATGGACGCACACTGCTACTCCAGCTCCTAAATGATGTACTTGATGCACATCGTAAATCCCCAACCATTGCTCCAATTTCATTGTCTGCGGGTAAAACTGATACACAACCACAATACCAGTGAAACTCAACAGCTTCTGAAATGTACTAATAATTGACATTACATCGTTTTCGAATCAGAGCCTTCAAAATGACTCCATTTACATGTCTTTCAGATGTTGCACCCACGTGCTGATAAGAATGTTCTCCTTTCCTTCGTGTCCTGCTCTGTTGATGGGATGGCGAGATCCTGCTCCATAATGGAGCCTGTTGGCCCTGAGGCAGTCCGAGGGCTATTTGTGCCCAGACAGTGCCAGTGGCAAGCTAACCCTCCTCAGGTGGAGCTGGCTACACTCAGAGGTGGGCAGGCAGGATAGAGGCGGAGAGCCTGACATCTCCACAATCCCGTGGATGCAGATTATTGAGGGGCCTGTGAGTGGCACTTCAGCTGGTTGCCTTTTGGCACTGATCTGCCTCCATGTGAAAGGGAAAGGGGTGCAGTCGGGAGAGGGCACCTAGCCTTGCCTCCAGGCTTCCTGTCCCCCCGTCACACTGTCTTCGGTCCTCAGCACCAGTGCTTGTGGACGGTCAACTGCAGGTGTTGGTGACTTTCCTATGGCTGGTGAAACTACAGAGCCTGTCTCTACAGAGCATCTGCCAGCTCATCTATAGCGGCAGACAGATGGTCGCAGGATTGGCTGCAGAGTCTTAATAATGAGAGGCGGTGCATCAAGGGGTTGGCCACATTGATGTAGGTTCTGCTACTCTGTCCTGTGCTTCTGGACAGTGTACCTCATGGCCGATACCATAGGGTCATATCCTGCAAGAAGCTGAGCAGGCGCTAAGAGTTAGCAGCCTGGAGCACTTCTTGGGTCGGGTCCTCAAGGCCAGAGCTGTGAAATGGAATAATTTTTCTTTTTTTTGGTACAATTCTTTTATTCTTCGATTGTGGAAGGACCGTTAAACTGAGCTCGTAATTTCTTTATTATTTTTCCTAACTTCTTACTATGATTTTGTACTCTTGAAGATCTGTGCTTTTTATTTTTATTTCTGAAGAATCTGTACCTAGTAGCTACCTTTGTACTTAAGATGGCACCGTAAGTGGCAACTTGTAAACTTTTCACCATACCCGCTTGAGTACATCACAATAAAGCTAATTCTGGTTCCATTAACTTGGGACATCAATGTCTGCACAGCCCCGCAGAAGCAGCCCTGTCTTCTCCTGCGAGGGTGACTGCCCTTTTCTCAGAGCGAGTGACCTCCAACGTCACTGTGCCCTGTCACAGGATGCCTTCCCTGATATGGTCATAAAGGGATACAAGGTGTAGGGTAGAAATGGGTGGCATGGGTGGCATGGGTGTTGGAGTGTATGTTGAAGAAAAGTATTTGAGGGATTCTGAAGGAGGGAGGAGGGGCATGTCTGGGTTACTGGTATAGGGGAGATGATGAGAACAAGTGGGGGCAAGTGTTTCACGCAACAGGCTGTTGGGGAGGGGGATGTTCATTCAGAGCGGAAATGTTGCTGAAAAGTGCATTCGCTGGCAGAGTTAGCGGAAAGTTGCGTGAACCCTGGTGGAATGGAGAAGATCGTTGACCTTCTTCCTGCACTGGTGCTCAGTCATTGTGACCCCTGGAGATGTCACTGCCGAGGTGGTCGTCTCTGACCAGGCTGGCATCGCAACCTCCTTCAGGAAGAGGACTCCTCTCTGTTGCCCCGTGCATGGGAACTCTCCAGGTCCCTGTGGGAGAAGTGAGGTTCCAGCCTCCCTTTCTCCTCCATCTCTCCTCCCACCTTCCACAGCTGAGCAGCACAGCTTGCAGATGGCAGCACTCCTGTAACTGTGCGGTGTGCTGAGGAAGTTGGCGAAACTGCAAGGGGTGCTGGTCTGAGCAGCAGATAAGATGGGAATGAGGAATCGGATGTGATTCTTGCCATGAGGGCTGAAATGCCACTTGATGTGGAGAAATGGGTGAGGTACAACAAGAAAACACAATTGGCAATGTGGCAGAAATCATTCCAGAATACTTTGGCACTTCGCCAAAAACCCATAAGCTTCAGTCCTAAACCTGCAAAGTAAACATAATGTGTTCCTGGGACTGAAGTCGCTGCTGTAAGCGATAACAAAATATCTTTTAAACAAAAGAAAAGCCAATGGTGTCAAGATGGCAATGGAGTAAATTGCTGCATACAGGGCGACAGTCTCAGGATGGAACAGCGAGGGAAAACAACGAGCAAATGGAGTTCTGCACATAAACGGTTGAACAGACCGAGAGGTAGCTGATTGAGCCCTTTATTACTATGAAATTATTTTGACAAGGCAGAGGTTGTGAGGATTTGGTGTAAGTGATGGGGGTTTGAGCCCAGTATAACACCTTCATGAGAAGGCCCCTGCCAATTGGGCTCTTAACACGGTAGTGGTGCCCCAACTCTGAGTTTGGGACCCTGGCGGTGAAAGCTGTATCTACTAAGAGTTGTCATCCGCTGACGGCATCAACGCTTCATTGTTAATGCATCTGCCTCCGGTCCAGGACCACAAATGTCACCAAACAAAGAGTGAATGATGCTGTGAGGGGCCCCAGTCTTCCCAATGTTGGGTCCATCGATCAGGTCACGAGTGCCATTGCATGCCAGTCCTTGCACCCGAAAGAAGCCCTGCCAGATTTATTTTTGATCTCCCCTCGTTCTGTGTGAATACCAGCAGTAGTGGATGAGGCTCTTAGGAACTCCGTTCCCACCACAAACTTCATCAGGAAGAGGCATGTGAACAGCAGGGCTCCTACCCACCCCAACCCCCAAACACATGCGCACACACACCTCAATTAACAGTTGCCCACCACCAAATCCAACTCCCCTAACCCTAACCCTAACCCTCCCATTCGTTAGACGACATGTCCATCCTGGGCCTCCTGCAGTGCCACAATGATGCCACCCGAAGGTTGCAGGAACAGCAACTCGTATTCCGCTTGGGAACCCTGCAGCCCAATGGTATCAATGTGGACTTCACTAGCTTCAAAATCTCCCCTTTCCCCACCGCATCCCAAAACCAGCCCAGTTCGTCCCCTCCCCCCACTGCATCACACAACCAGCCCAGCTCATCCCCTCCCGCCACTGCACGATAAAACCGGCCCAGCTCGTCCCCGCCTCCCTAACCTGTTCTTCCTCTCACCTATCCCCTCCTCCCACCTCAAGCCGCACCCCCATTTCCTGCCGACTAACCTCATCCCGCCTCCTTGACCTGTCCGTCCTCCCCGGACTGACCTGTCCCCTCCCTACCTCCCCACCTATACTCTCCTCTCCACCTATCTTCTCCTCTCTCCATCTTCAGTCCGCCTCCCCCCTCTCTCCCTACTTATTTCAGAACGCTCTCCCCATCCCCCTCTCTGATGAGGGGTCTAGGCCTGAAACGTTGGCTATTGTGCTCCTGAGATGCTGCTTGGCCTGCTGTGTTCATCCAGCTCCACACTTTGTTATCTTGGATTCTCCAGCATCTGCAGTTCCCGTTATCTCTGATCACAATGTTTTGGTCACGACTGCTTTCTGTGGTGAAGGATCCTGCTAGCTTATCCACGCGCTGGGTGAAGAAATTTCATCTCCTTTCAGTCGTAAATGTTGGAAGAGTGAAATTTGAATTTTAAGGGAGCCATTGTCGAGATTTTTTTAAATAGGTTTTATTTTGTTCACTTCTCTGACAATAACAGACGCTTTTACAATACAAACTTTCTTTTTTAATACACGTTCTGTGAATTTCTTTCCCCTCCACCGACCTACCAGACCAGCCACCAAAATGGTCGATTTGTGACTACAATGATTCACCCAGGCTGCAGCTAATTTTCCTTTCTTTTTCAATGTGACAATTCAGTACAATGGGCAATGCAGTTGGCATCTCCTATCCCATGGTTCCTGGCATTGGTGATCCAATATCCAGTGCCAACATGCTCCATTTAGTGTAGAAAATTCTGGAAATTGTTAAGACTGATCCAAACTTGATGGAGAGCAGAAGATTGCCCATTTGGCTGGGCAGTTTCTTGCACAGTTCTCTATTTAATGTCATGTGTATTTGGAAATATTTATGATAAATTGAGTGAACCGTTTGTCTCGTATTTTTTTGTTTTATTTTTACTGAGTTAATTCTTATTCACTTAGGAAATCACGGAAACTAAGAGACAGCATGAAACCAGACTCCGAGAAATTGAGACTGGTAGTCAACAGGAGTATGAGAGCAAACTAGCTGAGGTACTTCAGCAGCTAAGGGCCGATCAATATCAACAGATCAAACAATACAAGGGACAACTGGAAGAAAACTTTCATGCCAAGGTAACATTTCCTGTCCAAAAAGTTCTACGGAATATTCTGTTAAAATATTAATCATATTCTATTCCTATGATGTTATTACTTAAAGAAATATGAAGAAAATGAGAACATTGTATGATGAAGCAAAAGTTGATACAATTTTCATTCCTGGAATATGCCAGCATTTCTCAAATAACCATAATTGTATTTGGGAATATGTTGGTGATAACTGAGTTGCTGATTTTAGCCATGGTGCTGTGGGCTGGAGGGAGCTTGTTAGAACGGGTGCTTGGAGGATGAGAAGTAGGCAGTTCTGTTTAAATTTAGGGCTCTCCCATTTGCGACAGTGATGGGGCGAGTCATGAGCCTTTGCTGTCTGAGAATGAAAACTCCACTGGGGGTAGGATTATTGATTTAGCCTGATTGACCAATTTGTAGAGGGTTATGGGGAGCACAAAGAAAGTGATTTAACCAGCATTTGATCAACCATGAGATCAACAGGTGACTGGCTTGAGGCACCAAATAACCACTTCCCGCTCCTGTTATGACCTCTCGGGAGTCTTGGCACTGTGTGGTGACAGGTCGTTAAAAAGGATGAGTTTTTTTGGGGGTCAGCTGAGAGGGACTGGCCAGTTGGAGAAGAGAGGTCATGTTTCAGTCTGATTCTGCAATGAAACAGAACAAAATAAAAATTATATCACCTTGCAGAATCTACTTGAGTGGCAAGAGCAAACAGGAGATCATTGAAATGAGACAAGAATTGCTAAAACCATTACATACACTAATTAATTGTAAATTAAGAACTTTTACAATCATTTATAATCTGGTAACTGGTTCCAAATTAGTATCAGAACTGCAACCCCGATGAGGGAAAAATGTGGTCAGCAGTCCCCTGGTTTATCATCCCGTAATGTGCTATTGTGCATCTAGATTAGGTGTTCTCAGATCGTTGAATAGACCTTAGGGACTATCCGTGAGTAAACACCGAGGGCAACCCTGTGGGTGGGCATCCAGCTGAATGGATGCAACGGTCAAGAATAAATGAGCTCACCCTTTTAGTTGCCACCTACTCCTTGTGCCTCCCTTCTGCGCCAACCCCCAAAAAACTTTCCCAACTCCAGCTAAGGATAGGCAGACTTTACAGGCTCATCCATGTCTCTTAGATCTGCAATTCAGTACCTGTTGTCCTGAAAGCAGCATTAAAACACACACTTTACATTGTATCTGTTTCATATAATGAATTTTGTAATTTAGATGCAGTGGGTCCCTTCTTGGTGATACATTTGTGGAAACGTCATTCAGCTAAGAGATGTTTTGAGAGAGAGGAGAGCCAGCAGTTCATGTTGTGAAATAAACTGAGGGAAATGATGCTCTTAACAGGAGTACTAAGCAGTGGAGAGCCTGGGAGAATATCAAAATGTGTAATGTCATGATATTGATTACTTGTCCCTACCCTACTGAGGCAAATTAAAGGTGAATGCTTTTAAATGACTGCCTATTTGGTTTCAATCAATCTCTTCTCCATTGCAACAGATACAAGGTTCACCCATGTGATGAAATGACTAGCACTGATCAAGCAGCCATCTGCTATGTTTATGATCGTTATAGGCTTTGTATATGTCTCGTTGAGTGTTGTGTGATCGAGACTCATGGTTCTGCGTTATCCTGACTTTTTACATTGTATGTGACAGTTCCACAAGTCTCTCTCTCTTCGCCCCCTCCTCAGGCGTCTCTTACAAGTTTCATTTTAAATCAGTGCCATGGAATTCTCTGCTGTGCTGCCAAGTGCTGTACGTTCGACTGTGGAGTTTACTGTTTGCCAGTGGTCAATTGAACCAAAATGTAATCAAAAGTTTGAATGTGCTGCAGTGAGCACCGTGGCAAGCCAGTGATTATCTAATGTCCGATCCAGATCCAAGACATTCTGCTGTGTAATAGCTGTAGATGCACCTACACCATTACTATGGAACAAGTTTGGGATAAAATCCGGTGAATAATCAAACTCTCCGGTGCAGGAGACAATATCAGTCTTTTAATAAAATAAATTCCTCAATTAGTTTGCAAAGTGCCTATAAATTTATGCCACAATTAAATGGTAAATTTCATCGGGATTAAATTGCTTGGAATTTCCTTGAGGTGACATCTGATTGGTCACTGAAGTTCTGGAAGCACCGTGTAATTTAGAATTAACCTGCTATCCACAACAAAATTATGACACCTAATCAGGGGAACACCATGACAAAATGCCCTGCAGTGAATGTTATTGCGCTCTTCCGAATATGTATTTTCCTTAATCATTTATCTAGAAATGAATTTATTTTGTACAGAGTATCAATTATTTTCTTTGCTTGAAGTGGTTTAGAATATCCACAAAGCCTATTTATTGGAAATACTACATTTCAGCAATTTTTATTTTATTTTCTCAAGTTTCGCAGAATTATTTACCAACATTAATCAAGGCTCTGATTTTTAGGTGATGTCCCTTGATCCTGGATTCCACAACCATTGCTATTGATTTCCCTCTTTCGTCTCAATTCCCCTTTTTCTAATGTCCGACAATGGCTAATTGAGCATGTTGAGGATTGTATGTTTTCTTTTATTTTTGAGACTGTGCCAAAAAAAGGCTGTAAACAAGAGGATGGGGAAAGTCTTGAGAGGCAACAAAGTTGAACAAAAAATAAACACGGAGAAAATAGAAAGAGTAAACTAGCAAGTTCTATGAAATTAGAGTAAGATGTTGTTTAGCTGTTTAAAAAGGAACACAGCGGCCAAAATGAGCATAGACCCTCTCATGAACTAGATTGGAGAAATTAAAAAATGGGCCACCCGGAAACGGCAGTGGGGATGAATAAGTACTTTGCATCAGACTTCATAGTAAAGGGCATTAATAAAATTCCAGAAATACTAATAGTTGAGGTCTAAAGGGGCAGAGGGTGAGAGGAAAGAAACACTATCACTAGAGAAAGTGTGTTAGGGAAACTAATAGGTTATCACTTCTTTGAAAGTCCTGGACTTAATGTGATGCATCCTTACGATATTTAAAGGAAATTGCTACAGAGATAGTTTACTTCCAGTGAATACACTTTCAAGAGCCTTTAGATTCAGAAAAAGTCCCAAAGGATTAGAAAACTGTGTATTCTACCTAATAGAGGACAGTTGTGGTAAAAGGAGGCATTTTCAGGATGGCAGCCTGTAACTAGTGAAATGCCTCTTGGACCAGTGCTGGGAGAATAACTATTTACAAATATGTGTATGTATATTTCAAATTATATGTAAATAAAACATAAGTGAGGATGACATAAGGCTGCAGAAGAATATAGACAGGTTGAGTAAGTGGACTAAAACCTGGCGGGTGGTGTATGATGTGGGGAAAAAGTGAAGTTATGAACTTTGGCAAGAAAAATAGAGCAGCTGAATACGGAACAAACACAAAGCTACAGCATAATAGGATTTGAGGATCGTCATGCATGGATGATATGGTAGTATATAAATTCAACAGGTAATTGGGAAGGCAACTAGAATCTTGACTTTTATATTTCAAAGGGAATGGAGTAGAGAAAAGAGGGGAGTCTTGCCAAAACTAGATTTAGAGGAATATGGGCCAAACACAGAAAATTGGACTAGTTCAGTTTCGGAAAGCTGGTCGGGATGGGCAAGTCTGGCTGAATGGTCTGTTTACATGCTGTATAACTCTGTCTCTAACAAGGCATTAGTCAGAATGCTTAGAGAAGTTTTGGCCCTGTCATCTCAGGAGCTGGCACCGGAGGCAGTCCAGAGAAGGTTCACTAGTTTGATCCCAGATTTGGAGGGATTTTCTTATATAGAGAGATTGAGTAGGTTGGGCTTGTACTCATTGGAGTTTAGAAAAACGAGTGGTGAATTTATTGAAACACAAGTTTCTCAGGGAATCTGCCAGGATAGAGTTGGGAAAATGTTTTACTTTGTGGGAGAATCCAGGCTTCAGCTAAGTCAGGGGTTATTCAGTTTAGAATGGAGATGAGGATTTCTTTCTCTGAGGGTAGTAATTCTATGGAATTCTTTAACATGAGAACGTAGGAACTGCTAATGCTGGAGGATCTGAGATAACATGTTGTTTGACGTTTCGCGTTGAGACCCTTCTTCAGAAAAAGAACATTTTTTGAAGAAGGGTCTTGACCCATAACGTCAGACTTTCCTCTGATGCTGCTTGGCCTGCTGTGTTCATCCAGCTTCACACCGTGTTATCTCAAATTCGTTAACATTGCTGTTTCATTTGGAAGCAGAGTAATCATGATGTTTATGGTTGTCATATGCTCCAGCATGGTGAGGCTTCATATAGTTTGAGCTATCTGATCACCATCCTCTTTCCAACTAGTGCTCTTCAGGACCTGGTCTAGTGTGGTAGAGGAAAATCAAATGGTAGTCTAATGAGGAGAGGCTGTTGTTTATTGCATGATAGTTGTTAGGTACCAGTAACAGTCTCTATAGGGATGTCTATGAAGAAGACTCAGTTAGTAGGTTTTGTGAGGGGAGGCTGGTGGCCTGGTAATATTGTCACTGGACTGTTAATTTAGAGACTCTGATAATATTCCAGGAACCTAGGTTAGAATCCTGCCAAGGCAGGTGGTGAAATTTGAATTCGACAAAAGTATCTGGAATTAAGAATCTAACGATGACCCGTGAATCCAATGTCAACTGTAGGGCAAAAAACCCATCTGGTTCACTAATATCCTTTAGGGAAGGAAACTGCCATCCCTACCTGGTGTGGCCTACACGTGACTCCAGACCCACAGGAATGTGGATGACTCTGAAGGCAATTAGGTTTGGCAATAAATGCTGCCTGGCCAGCAATACCCCCATCCCTTTAATGAATGATAAAAGAACTCCTTCAAGTTCTAAAGCTGATCTTCTGTCAAGTCCATCTGACATCGTGCTTCAGGCACTCCTCCTCAGTATTAATCCATTAAGACCATCACACTCTAATACATTTGCTCCTAAGCTTATTTTTCCATTATTGTTTATACATTTGCATATTTTTTAATTTTTATAAGTTCACAGTCAGTCCCAAGTCTCTTCCCCTGAGTAGGGAAGTCTAAAACGAGAGGGCATAGGGTTAAGTTGAGAGGGGAAAGATATAGAACAGACCGCACAGGCATCTTTTTCTACATAGAGGATGGTATGTGTATGGAATGAGCTGCCAGAGGAAGTGGTGGAGGCTGGTACAATTACAACATTTAAAAGGCATCTGAATGGGTACATGAGCAGGAAGGGTTTAGAGGGGTATGAGCCAAATGCTGGCAAATGGAACTAGATTAATTTAGGATATCTGTTCAGCATGGAACATGTTGGACCAAAGGGCCTATTTCTGTGCTGTACATTTCTGAGACTCTAATTCTCTTGCTTCAAAATTCTGGTGGTATGTGGTTTCATGATCCTCCCAAGATGGGTTCTCATCAGACCTGGAATTCTGGTGGATCTTTAAGTTAATTTTTGTTGGTTTTGATTCTGTTCTTGACGATGAGCGGTCCGGAAGTTCCTTTTAAACTGGAGAAGCTTTATCTCATGAACCTCTTTCATGGAGCTAGCATTTTTGTTTGCATTATCTTGAATCTCTGGACCAGACAATTTTGAGTTTTTGATTGCATCCTGGATCTCTAAAGGATGCAGTTTTCTTCTTGACTATGGAAGTAGATCGACTCACCTGATGGATGTACGACACACCAAGTCTTCAGTCCGTGAGCAGATTTTTATTCTCAGTAAATCTGTGAAATGTGTAGATTCTTTACTTCACTGTGTTGGTAAGGTTGAATTTGCTCTCCCTGTTTGCATTACTGGTGCGATTAACATTTTTGTGTCTTTGGCTTGTTATTTGCAGATTTTTTATTTATTTCTTGGCATAGTCTCTATCACTGGCTCTTCCTGGAAGTTAGAGATCAAATATTCTGCTTGAACTTGTCACCATTTGACAGCACTGATCACTAAGCAGCGTTGCACTTTGAGGTACATAATTGTTTTGATTGTGTCAGTTAACTCATTCAGGTATGCTGCCTGCTTCTGTTTATCTGCCAAACCTGCTGAATAGAGCAGTCTGAACACCCTTTGGTGTTGACGGCAGTGATAAACATTTCTGCCGATCCACTTTAGTCACATGTTTCCATCCTGCCAACGATATAAATAAATTTCTTCTGTCAATGCTGCTAATCTTGGTGAATTCTGTCTTCTGCTTGGCTTCCATCACAAGTCCAGGGAGACTAATCAGATCTTTTACTGTTAGTTTCATGACTGGCATCCACTAACTGAATGTTCTTTTGACTATTGGTCCATGACTCTGTTTGTTTCTTGACTTCAAACGGCAGAAGGAGCCAAATTTAAGATTTAATTCAGGTTAAAACACACATTCATGCTGAGGAGTGTGAATTCTCCAATGTGAAGCACATATGGGCTCTCCACTATCTGCAGATTGCGTGTGGCTTCTCTTTAATCCAAGTGCTATATTTCCTGGAATATATAGCTGAGGGCGACGTTCATGTAGTTTTGTTTTCTTCTGCACCGACCTCTGTAGTCCGTGTGGAGCAACAACTTTTGGAAATATGCATGAAATGTCCGAGCAGCACTCAGCTTCGATGGAATATTGGCTGTTGGCCACAGTGTGTTTTCAACCCCGGTACACTATCTGATTAAAATGCACACTCCTGTATCAAACCTCAGCTGAGTGAAAAGCTCATTACCATAAATGTCATCTTGCTACAAAGATTTCACTGCTTATTTTCCTTTCTGAAGACCTTTGGCTTACCTCCTATTTATAGCCTGTTCCAGCTCATAAACTATTCACATGAAAAGTAGTTTATTCAACTTCTGCTTGTGTCTGTCCTACTTTGTCACAGTTTCTCTCAGTGACTGAAACAAAATCAACGTACTGGAGAAACTCAGCAGATCTGGCAGCACCATTGAAGATAAAGGTGCAGTTAATTTTTTGAGTCCAGTAACCCTTCTGCAGAACTATTATTCTGAGTGACCTGTTGTTTTAAGGATGAGCTATTCTTTTTGTAGTAGCTGGGCACAGCTGGATCTTGAGGTTTCCTTTCTCTACAGTCTTAATATTGACCTTTTAGTGTCTGTCATTTGTCATACCAATTATAGCAGTTTCTCACATGTATCTTTAGTGGTTTTAACATGTGCTTCTGATCGCCTGTGATACATTTAATCATCTTGTTCACCTGTATGGTAGTAGAAAAAAAATCTTTAGTCTAATAAACCTGACAAGGATACATCACCTGACTTTAGATCTCAGTAATTACCTTTTCACAATGTGATGACATGGTGGCTCAGTGTTTAGCTCTGCTGCCACACAGTGCCAGGGACCCGGGTTTGATTCCAGCCTCGAGCAGCTGTCTGTGTGGAGTTTGCATATTCTCCCCGTGTCTGCGTGGGTTTCCTCCGGGTGCTCCGGTTTCATCCTATAGTCCAAAAATGTGCAGGCTAGGTGGATCAGCCGAGTTAAATTGCCCACATAGTTTTCAGGGATGTGTACGTTAGGTGGGTTATAGGGGGATGGGTCTGGGTGGGATGCTCCGAGGGTCAGTGTGGACTTGTTGGGTTGAAGGACCTGTTTCCACACTGTAGGGATTCTATGATTAATCATCTACAAACTCCACTAGATGCTGAACTTCTCTATTAGATTCAGGCTTTTTATTTGTTCCAAGGTTAAAGCAATCATCAAAATCTTTCAGTTCTTCATCAAATGTGTCGGTTGCTTCTTTTGCACTTTAGTAAACTGGAACATCATCAGCTATGCACCCAGCTGTATGCAAAATATTATTTGTTTATATAGCTTGAGATTTGGTATCTACTTTGGAAGCAATACTGTGTCTAATGAATTAGTTTCTCCAAGATGCATTCTATTTGACCAATTCTGAACTTGAACTTTTCCTGACAATATTATTTCCATGCCATGCCTTTCTTGTGATTATCTATTTTCCTTGTGTAAATGGCTTAGAAATTTGTAGTAGTTACAATGCTGTTGCCATGTATGATCATACTTTGTGGTTTTCTTGTGTTGGTACAGTAAAAATAGAGGATTTCCCTATATTTCTGAGGAAAATAATTCCAGTAATATCTATTCATTGTCAATTGCCATAAATGCACATCTGGTTCACAGTCACTTGGGAAATGAAATAGGCCATCATTGAGTTTTCTGGGTTATAAGTGATTCCAGACCTACAATAGTTGACTCTTAACGACTCTTAGGTGCTCGCAGAATGTAATGCCTGTAGATAACAGTTAGTTGTAATAGATGCCTGTTGTTTTCAGTACCATGATTTCCTCCTCTGTCTGCATCTCATGTGTTACAGCTCGAGAGTGCCCAGCTGGCTGCTGCAAAAAGCAGAGAATTTGCTAATGCTGCAAAGGAAGAATTGGCAGCAGCAAAAATGAGGACGGACGATCTAACATCTCAGCTTCATCAGTACTGCAGTCAGGTAAAACCTCACTTTATTCCATAGGTTATCTTTTTCAAAGCTATCAAGTAAGCAGACTTTTAATCCTTCTGCAGGATGGAGAAATTTTTGCTGGAAAGTTACAGCTATAGAATCGTATGGAATGGAAAGAAATCATTTGTGCTCTGTCTGTTTTTCAGAATTGCTGTCCTGTTGGTTTAACATCCCCGGTCTTCTCCACAATCCTGCAAAATTTCTCTTTTTTTTATTTAAGCAAGATCTATATTCAGTTTCTTTCTAACAATTAATATTGAAGTTCCTTCTGCCACCCTTCAAGGTATTGCTTTCTGGTTCATAAATGTTTGCTTGAATTGTGTTTCTTTACTCTGCACTTGAGTCAGTGTGGTAACTATCTTAAATCTGTACCATTAAATTCTCAACCCTTGTAGTTATTATAAACCAATACTGTAATTCTCCATGCATATAATCATGGGTGTTATGATGTTTCTGTTATTTTAGCGACGTGAACCATCAAAGTTAAATGATGTAGTCCAGGGGTTTTCATCTGAGGGTCACAACTGTCCAGTGGTCCATGAGAAAGTTCAAAGCAGGCTGTCAGGAAAAAAAATTGAAACATTTGCTTTAATCCGTTGTTTCATTTGGCCACTAATCTGTTAAGTGACTTTTAACTGAACTTGAGCTTTTGACTTAGAACTGGTCCATGTTTATTGATCTATTAGTGCTTTGCAGAGCTGATAGACAGACAACAGCTTGGCCCAGTGTCTGACATAGTGAGGCAGGCTGACCCTGAGCAGGGGGCTGACTCCAAAGGGCATACATTGAGGTTGTCATCAAGCATTGTGAAGGTAGCTGAAGTATTTCTTCCGCAGCACAGGAATAGTAAGTCTGGGTTTTAAGACTGGTTTAGATCATGCCATAGTGTCATGGATATTCATTGAAATATTACAGCCTGGGAGGAGACCATTTGGCCCTTCTTGTTGATGACCGTCATCAAGCATCAATCTGTATTAATTCCATTTTCCAGCACTTGGCCCACAGTCTTGTTAACTGTGGAGTTTCAAGTGTTCATCCTTGCAAATCTTGAGATATCTGCCTCTACCAACTTCTCATGCAATGGGTTCCAGATAGCCACCATCCTTTTCTTCAAATCCCCTCTAAACCTCCGGTACCTCACCTTTAAAACTGTGCCCTTTGGCTATCTACTATGGGGAAAACCTCTTCCTATTTATGCCCCTCATAACTTGGTGCATTTCAGTCAGTACTTCACCCCTCAGCTTTCACTGCTCCAAGCAGAACAACCCAGCCTATATAGCTTGTCTTCAAGGCAGAATTGTTCTAGCCCAGACCACATTGTGGTGAATCTCCTCCTCACCCTCTCTCGTGCAATCACTCCCTTCCTTTCTATCGTGAGGTGAATGGAACTATGTGCTATACTCCAGCTATGGTCTAACTAACATTATGTACAATCTATCGTGACCTCCTTACTCTTGTATTTGAGGCCTTGAGTAATAAAGGCAAGTATTCCATGTGCCACCTTAACCACCTTATCTACCAGTCCTATAGCCTTCTAGGATCTATGGGCATGCACACCTCTGCTCCCCTTATTTCCGAGGGTCTGACCATTCAGAATGTACTCCCCTGCCTTGTTATCCTCCTCATCAGCTCATACCTTTTCAGGATTAAATTCCATTTGCCATTGTGCAGCTCATCTATGCCAGCTTTCCTACCCGGTGTTTATCACACCATAAAATTTTGACATCTGTGATAACTGATTGTATCCCCCATGTTCAATTTTTTTAACGTACAGTACAAACAGCAAGGACCCAGCACTGAGTGGCATGGTGGCTCAGTAGTTAGCATTGCTGCCTCACAGTGCTAGGGACCCGGGTTCGATTCCAGCCTTGGGCAGCTGTCTGTGTGGAGTTTGCACATACTCTCCATGTCTGCGCCAGGTGCTCTGGTTTCCTCTGACAGTCCAACCATGTGCAGGCTAGGTGGATTGGCCATGGTTAATATTGGTTACAGGGATAGCTAGATGTTTGGATCTGGGTGGGAATGCTCTTTGGGGAGTCGAAGTGGACACGATGGACCAAATGGCCTGCTTCCACGCTGTAGTGATTCTGTGAGCCCTGCAGTCCACCACCAGGGACAGACATACATTGACAAAAAACCCCTTCAACCATTACCCCCTGCTTCCTGCCACTAAGCCAGTTTTGGATCTTCGTACATAGAACATAGAACAGTTCAGGTCTTTCGGCCCACGATGTTGTGCCGACCTATTATCCTACTAAGATCAACCTACCCTGCATACCCTACATTTTACTATCATCCATGTGCCTATCCAAGAGTTTCTTAAAAGTCCCTAAAGTATCTGACTCCACTACCACTGCTGGCAGCACGTTCCACACACCCATCAGTCTCTGTGTGAAGAACCTACCTCTGACATCCCCCGGTACCTTCCTCCAATCACCTTAAAATTATCCCCCCTCGTAATAGTCATTTCTGCCCTGGGAAAAAGTATCTGGGTATCCACTGCATCTATGCCACTCACCATCTTGTACACCTTTATCAGGCCACCTCTCATCCTTCTTCACTCCAATGAAAAAAGCCCTAGCTCCCTCAGCCTTTCCTTATAAGACCTGCCCTCCAGTCCAGGCAGCATCCTGGACATAGAACATCTCATAGAACATAGAACATAGAACATAGAACATAGAACATAGAACAGTACAGCACAGAACAGGCCCTTCAGCCCACAATGTTGTGCCGACCATTGATCCTCATGTATGCACCCTCAAATTTCTGTGACCATGTACATGTCCAGCAGTCTCTTAAATGACCCCAATGACCTTGCTTCCACAACTGCTGCTGGCAACGCATTCCATGCTCTCACAACTCTCTGCGTAAAGAACCTGCCTCTGACATCCCCTCTATACTTTCCTCCAACCAGCTTAAAACTATGACCCCTCGTGCTAGCCATTTCTGCCCTGGGAAATAGTCTCTGGCTATCAATCTATCTATGCCTCTCATTATCTTGTATACCTCAATTAGGTCCCCTCTCCTCCTCCTTTTCTCCAATGAAAAGAGACCGAGCTCAGACAACCTCTCTTCATAAGATAAGCCCTCCAGTCCAGGCAGCATCCTGGTAAACCTCCTCTGAACCCTCTCCAAAGCATCCACATCTTTCCTATAATAGGGCGCCCAGAACTGGACGCAGTATTCCAAGTGCGGTCTAACCAAAGTTTTATAGAGCTGCAACAAGATCTCACGACTCTTAAACTCAATCCCCCTGTTAATGAAAGCCAAAACACCATATGCTTTCTTAACAACCCTGTCCACTTGGGTGGCCATTTTAAGGGATCTATGTATCTGCACACCAAGATCCCTCTGTTCCTCCACGCTGCCAAGAATCCTATCCTTAATCCTGTACTCAGCTTTCAAATTCGACCTTCCAAAATGCATCACCTCGCATTTATCCAGGTTGAACTCCATCTGCCACCTCTCAGCCCATCTCTGCATCCTGTCAATGTCCCGCTGCAGCCTACAACAGCCCTCTATACTGTCAACGACACCTCCGACCTTTGTGTCGTCTGCAAACTTGCTGACCCATCCTTCAATTCCCTCATCCAAGTCATTAATAAAAATTACAAACAGTAGAGGCCCAAGGACAGAGCCCTGTGGAACTCCACTCACCACTGACTTCCAGGCAGAATATTTCCCTTCTACTACCACTCGCTGTCTTCTGTTGGCCAGCCAATTCTGTATCCAAGCAGCTAGGTTCCCCTGTATCCCATTCCTCCTGACCTTCTGAATGAGCCTACCATGGGGAACCTTATCAAATGCCTTACTGAAGTCCATATACACCACATCCACAGCTCGACCCTCATCAACCTTTCTAGTCACATCCTCAAAAAACTCGATAAGGTTTGTAAGGCATGACCTACCCCTCACAAAGCCGTGCACTCTCTCTAAAGCTTCTCCATCTTTCCTCTAATGAGGTGACCAGAATTGAACGCAATATTCCAAGTGTGGCCTAACCAGGGTTTTATAGAGCTGCAGCATAACCTCACGGCTCTTAGACTCAATTCCCCTGCCAATGAAAGCCAACACACCATACATCCTCTTAACAACCCTATCAACTTGGTAGCAACTTTGAGGGATCTATGGACGTCTGCCCCAAGATCCCTCTGTTCCTCCACCCTGTATTCTGCATTAAAATTCAACCTTCCAAAATGAATCACTTCACACTTTTCTGGGTTGAATTCCATCTGCCACTTCTTTACTCAGCTCTGCATCCTATCATTGTCCCACTGCAACATACAGCAGCCCTCCACGCTGTCCACAACTCTACCAACCTTCGTGCCATAGGCAAACTTACTAACCCACCCTTCCACTTCCTCATCCAAGTCATTTATAAAGATCACAGAGATCTTGTTTGCTAAATTTCTCTGGATCCCATAGGCTCTTAGTTTCCTAACCAGTCTGCAATGCAAGACCTTTATAAAAGCCTTACTGAAGTTTGTGCAGATTATATCAACTGCACTACCCTCATTTACGCACATATTACACACATTATGAAATATTCAATCTGCTTTGTATGACATGACCTCACGCTGACAAAGCCAGGTTGACTGTCCTTGAATAATCCTTGAAGTGGAGATTAATTCTGTTCCTGAATTTTTTAAAATGGTTTTCCTGCCACTACTATTGGACTTATCTATCTGTTCATTTTCTCTGTTAATTCGCCTTTCATTTGTTGCTAGTGGGAAAATGAAATGGCATTCTATTTGGGGTGGCATGGTGGCTCGCTGGTTAGCACTTGTGCCTAACAGCGTCAGAGACCCAGGTTCAATTCCACCTTCGAGTGACTGTCTGTGTGGAGTTTTCACATTCTCCCCGTGTCTGCATGGGTTTTGTCCGGGTGCTCCGGTTTCCTCCCACAGTCCAAAGATGTGCAGGCTAGGTGGATCGGCCATGCTAAATTACCGTAGTGTTCAGGGTTGTGTAGATTAGGTGGGCTTTGGGAAAATGGGTCTGGGTGGCATGCTCTGAGGTTGATGTGGATGTGTTGGGCCTAAGGGCCTGTTTCCACGCTGTAGGGATTCTTTGAATGATCTATGGATTTCCAGTTGTGGATGCAAAAGGGGTTGATAAAACAGGTTCAATTTTAAATTGTTTCTGTAATAAATTGATACAAAGATGGTTTATGTTAGAGTTTCTTCTTTAAAGATTTCAGAAGATACGTAGGATTCTTTCATAGTCTCATTTTTGTCCACAAAAGGCATAGTTACTGCCCAAAACTAAATGCTTTTACTCAAGATTGTTATGTGACCAAGTTTTAATGCTTGTTTTAAAAGAAAGAGGGCTGGATAGGGCCTAATTTGAATGATTGACCTTTGCTTCTCTGAGTTCTTCACAGAATTGGAGAACTAGTCCAACACAGAAGGAAACCATTTAGCCCATCATTTCAACACTGGCTCTCCAAATGAGCAACTAACTCAGTGCAATTTTTACAGCTTTTCACCACTACCTTGACCATTCTTTCTCTTCATGTAGTAGCCCTATTTCCCCTTTTGAATGGTTTAATTGGACCTTTCTCCTACACCAATAAGGTTAGGTGGTTTTGGCCATGCTAAATAGCTCATAATACCTGGAGATTGTGTAGGTTAGCAGGTCTCAGGGATCGGGTGGGAGAGGAGTCGGTCTGGGTGGAATACTCGCTGGAGGGTTAGTGTGAACTTGATGGGCTGAATGGTCTGCCTCCTCACTTTAGGGATTCTATGATTCGACATTCTGAAAGGGTATTCCAGGCTTGGTTTGCAAAAAGACTTTGCTTAATTGGTTGCATTTCTTTTGATAATTACTCTTCGAAGTTATTTTCTAGCAAGGTTTTTTTTGGGGTGTTCGGGAACTCAATTCTTGTCCACAGAATGGATAGTTAGGTTTAAGAGGAGCTTTGTTCTTGCAGACCTTTTTTTAAGTTGTCTTTTATCTTGCCTCCCCTTTTTTTTAATTCTTTGATTTTTCTCAGATTTCTACCCTGAAAGCTAAAGTTCAGGATTTGGAAACAACAGTAGACCATGAAAAGGCAGTTAGCCAGCAACGGCTGGTAGACAAGGACCAAGAAGTTGCTGAAATTCGTGAGAAAATGCTGGTCCAGTTGGAGGAGTATGAAGAGCTATTGGGTGTGAAATTGGCTTTGGACATGGAAATAAATGCTTATAGGACGATGCTAGAGGGAGAGGAGCAAAGGTGAGCTCCTTGTATAAGTGCTTTGTTTACTGGCTCTTTCTTTATGGCCCCAAAAAATTGTTTTTTCATTACTTGGCATTTAAATCAGCCCCTCCCCATTTTGGCCATGACGTACCTCATCTTCTAACCCTGGTACTTTTTCTAACAGGGCACAGAAATCAAGTATGTGACGTGGGGGTGTGTTGACAAGATGCATTGGAGTTGAAGACCTACACACTTCTTTTTTGCATCAGAAACCAGTGCCATTTCAAAACGATGACCACTCACATCTGCAGTGTGCTCCTATCCTTAGCATACATGTCAACACTCCACACCTTTCTTTTCAGAAGGACTTGTTGATGAACTGAAGGTTGACTTCTATGCACTGACATCAACACCATCAGCAATATTTCATTGCTTAGAAATCTATCCGAAACAATGCTTCTGTTGGAGATTCTACTTATTTTGTTGTTTCTGTTGAGCATTGTGTGAGTTTCAATGGTCTTTATTGGCCTTGTGTGAACCTACATTGCTCTAATTCCTTACAAAGTACACTCCTATGTTATGTTACATGATGCGCCTATTTTTCCATCTTTTGTATCGCTTTCTTATCTATATGCAAATCTGTGGTTTTGCTATAAAGATACAAAGCACAGGTCAGATCACATGGAATGCTGTGAACAGCTTTGGGCCACTTATCTAACGAAAGATGTACTGGCATTGGTGACAGTCCAGAGAAGGTTCATTGAGCTGATACTAGGTGTGGAGGGACTGTCATGGGAAGAAAGATTGAATGGGTTGGGTAAGTGCTCATAGAAGAATGAGAAGTGACCTTATTGAAACATACAAGATTCTTAGTGGAAATTAGAGTAAATGCGGAAGTGTTTCTCCATTTGGGAGAGTCCAGACCCAAAGGTCGTAATTGCAGAGTAAGGGGGTCTCTCATTTTCAGACGGAGATGAGGAATTTCTTCTCTCTGGTTGTGAGTCTGTGGAATTCTTTACCGCAGAGGGCTGTTGAGGCACAGTATATGCAAGGTTGTGATAGACAGATTTCTAATCTGTAAGGGGATCAAGAGTTGTGGGGAAAAGATAGAAAGTGGAGTTGGTGTTATCAGATCAACAGCAGCCTTATTGAATGGTGAAGCAGACTTCAGCAGCTCCACTTCCTTGCCTTTTCCCCTAAGAATCTTGTATGTTTCAATAAGGTCACATCTCATTCTGCTATATTTCAATGAGTACATATCCAACCCATTAAATCTCTGCTCCTATGATAACCCTTCCATACCTTCTATCAGCTAAATGAACCCTCTCTGGACTGTCTCCAATGCAAGTATATCTTTCTGGAGATAAGTGACCCAAAACTGTTCACATCTATGATCTGAGTATTGCTTTGTATCTTTATAGCAAATCATCCTACTCGTTTACTCCATTGCCTTTGAAATAAAGGCCAGCATTCTGTTAGCTTTCCCTATTACTGACTGAACTTGGATGCTAGCTTTTTGTGATTCTTGGATATGTACTCCTACATCCTTCTGTTCAATAGCTTTCTGCAATGTTTCTCTATTTAAATAATAATCAGCTCCTCTATTCTTTCTGCCAGACTGCATAACTTCATATTTTCCTACATTATATTCAATCTGCCAAATTTTTGCCTACTTAATCTTTCTATACCCCTTTGGAGACTCTTTGTCACCCTCAGACCTTGCCTTCTGACTAATTTCAGCAGGGAGTTAATAAAAGTAGGGATCTTTTGCTTAAAATTATGCGAGGGCAACAGCTAGAATGCTGGGACCAGTTTGAGCCCCTCATCTAAGGAAAAATATACTGGCTTTGAATGCAGCCCAGAAAGGGTTCACCAGGTTGACAACAGTTATGGCATTCATTATGGAATATGAAGAGGCCAAAATTGGCAGAGTGTAACCATGTCGGTAAGAGATAGGATTCGGTTGGCAGCATGTGGTTGCTGTATTAGTCTGAAAGAGATCAGAGACTGTAGCTAAATTTGGAAATGTGGATAAGACTTTTAGAATCAAGCCATTTTCTTAACTGAGAGTCAGTATAGATAGAAGAACACTGGAGACATGGCGTTGAAAATTAGTGCAAGTTAGGAATTGTGGAGCGGAGTTTGAATGATCCCAAGTTTGCAGAGGATAGACCCAGGTGGGTGAGAATGTTTGAGTCGAGCGGTAACAAAGGCATGTTGAAGATTTCCATAGCAGAGAAGCTGAGGTAAGGTCAAAGTTGGATAGTTTTGCAGTGTTTGAGATGCTGTAAATATGGTAGGAACCTCAGTGGAGTTGCATATAATGATAAGGTTGTAAACAGGTTGACCCTGGACATTCACCAGGGGGTGCAGTGAGATGAGTGCAAGGGAACAGATTTTGAAATGTGGCCACAAACCGTGGCGTCTGTTTCCTGTATTTAAGTGACTGAAATTTCTACCCATCCCATCCCATAATTTTCCAAATCTCAAATTTTAGCTGTAGTTCCTCTGGACTTGTGTGGGATTATTTGAATGAATGACAGTTTAGAATGACTAAGAAAATGGAATCACATTGGATCATCAAAGTGACCATAATGCCTCTAACTCAGGCTCTTGGGTCATGCTGCTGTTCCATTTTCTTTCCTTTGTTTATATAAATCAAAAGAACTGAACTGTCATGAAATCCGAAGCCTTTCTCTTAGAAAAGAAGAGGCAGAATGTCAAAGCTAGGGGCAACCTTTATGACATAACGGAAGCACGAAGTACCTTTCTCCTGATTTAATTGACTGCTGTATCTCTACAGTGTAGAAATGCTGCTGTCAGCTAAAGAATAGCAAACATTCAACAAGTATGCGATAGCACTAATCAGTAGTTCGACAATCAGTTTTGAATTAATTGGTGCAGCAGTGTGATAGTTTCCAATGCGCAGAATAATCAAAATACAAAATTATTCGGAAAATATAGCTGTTGCATGAAGTTGACTAAATTCACATTTAAATAGAAGTAAGGAAAATGTGACAATGATTAAAGCATTGGCAGAAAGTAGGATTGGAGATACAGTTCCAACAGGAGCTAACATAAACAAATATCCATGGCCTGTACCAAAATTATTTGAAATAGAAACTAGAAAATGTAATAATTCTTCTGGTATTAAATAATGCCACTGAACTAGGAATCCAGAGGCTTAAATAGTATTAGAAAGACATGATGTCAGTTCCCATCGCTGCAGATGATGGAACTTCATTCAACAGCTACTTTTGCTGAATCATTCCATATATTGATCATTCCTTGCATTGAAAATATCATTCCACCGCAGATGATGGAATTCAACCTCTATTAATAAAGTCTGGAACAAAAGATCTCCACAATGCTGCCTTAAGATTAACCTCAATTTTCATAAAGACCCGTCTGGTTTTCTAACTGTGCTGCCCTTATGTCAGCTGGTCTTACATATGACTTCAGATCTGTGGCAACAGGGTTGACTCTTAACTGCCTGGGAAGCCGTTCATTTGAAGTGCAATTAGGGCTAAGCAACTCTCACTGGCCTTGCCAGTGACACCAATGTCCGATGAAAGAATTTTTTAAAAAAAAGCAGCAAGGAAGGTTCTTCATGCTGTAATGTGACTTCACGTTTAGTGAGGTTTTGTCAGTAAATTTCCAGTGGCAATGTGAAACCTATAGAGAGTGAATTTGGGAAGCATCTGCGCAAGAAATGCTTCTTAACCTCTGAAGTATTGTCCAATGTTACAGACTCGATTTGACTCCTACTCCGGCTTCACGTAATGTGGTCCGCACCTCGAGCAGTGTCCCAACATTCCGAGGAACGAAGCGCAAATTGTCCGAAGCAGAGGTTGCCAGCTGCAGTTATGAAACACGTGAACATGTGTTCTCCATAGGGAAAATTATCTTAGAAGAAATTGATAACGAAGGAAAATTTGTCAAATTAAAGAATATTTCTGATGAGGTAAAGATCCATCTTGAGTTTGTTGCCTTTATCTTCCAGCAGCAAAGTGCAATTGTTGATTTGCTAATTAGGAACCTTGGAGCTGGAATAATCGATACAGCCCTTTTGAGCCTCCTTCCACACTCTAGAAGTATTTCCTACTAATTATAGCTCCCTTAAAAGGCTTCCCTTTTATTCAAAGACTGTACTCTAGTTCTAGATCCCACAGCCAAGAGAAATTACTCATCTACATCTACCCTGTCTATCCCTTCTTAATATTATAAGTTTCTGTGAGATCCGTCTCATTCTTCTCAACTCAATAGAATACAGGGATAGTCAATCTCTCCTCAGACACTTAGACTCCCACAGTCCAAAGATGTGTAGGTTGGGTGGATTGGCCATGTGGAATGCAGGGTTACTGGGACAGGGTGGGTGTGGGTGCGGTGCTGTTTGGAGGGTTGGTGCGGACTCAATGGGCCAAATGGCCTGCTTCCACATTGTAAGGATTCTGTGATGCTATTCTATGAAAAATGGACAAAATGACTATTTTTAATGAAACATACATTTCAGAAAATATCCTGTGAAAAGTCAGTTTTGAACAAGTTGTTGCTTTGTATTCTCAGTTTTTCAAGTGTGAAATATTTGTCAACATTCTTTATAGGATCAGCCATTAAGTGGATGGGCAATAAGGAGACAGTTTCAGGATATGACCCAACTTACGTACAGATTTCCTGCACATTTTACACTTAAACCTAAGCAAGCTGTAACTGTGAGTATTTACCTAGAGCCTTCAGTACTTTCCATATAAAATATCCAGATCAGAGAAGGTTACTGCCACTAGAAAATGTCTTTCGTACACAGCATTTTGGTATAATTGTATTACTTGTATTTGTGGCTAATTTCCCATCTTCCATTGCATAGTGCTAAATAATGTCCTCAATTTTTTTTAAGCTTTATTACAACATACTTCATGGAAACATGAGAACAATTACTTGTTTGCATGGGAACTCTGCTCAGAGTGTTCTTATTAATTTAGGTATCAGGATAACTGATCTAAATTGCCTGTGCTTCCAACCACCATCTGAACTTGGCTGAGTTAATCTTGTAAGCATTTCCATCTATCTGCTTCCAGGTGTTTTTTTTTCCTTCAGTAAGCATTCAATGTGAACAAAAGTGTTTGTAGCATCTGGAAACTGGGTTGAAATGTGTGGGCATTTGATCAAAACCTGCCATCCTTTCCAAAAGGGTAATTGTCAAACTCAGAGAAATTGGGCATGTTATCGCACATATTTCGGCTGAATTGTGGATCTTTGAGACTCAAAATGGTGCCCCTACATGCCCATTGCAGTCACGAAGGATTGTACAGTGAATGTTTGTCAAGCCCTTATAAAGAGAAAGTCTATAGTATCTGAAGTATGCTGATTCCTTTTCGTCAAATGGATGATTGTTTTGGAGTTCTGTGCTGTCCCCATAACTTCATTCATCTCAACACACATTCAGCAGCAGAATGGAAGCTCCTCTGTTGCTATTTAAAGGGATTATGACATGCTACCTACATGCTTGTGATGGGTTGATTTATTTTGGTCGACGATTCTACAAGCACTTGATATTTTTCCTAGCTACGTCATGTTGCAGATACAGGGACTAGGATGGCAGGTGCTTGAAGGACTTTTATTCTGACAAAGTTTCTGCATAAGCCGGTTACTCCCAGATATGGGTGCACTTAGTAAGCTGTGCTATGATACAGCAGAAACCCGAGCAGAATTATTGAATGTGTAAGAGGAAATTTAAAACCGAGCTTATGAGAGCTGAAAGGGATTATGAAAGGACTAGCAGGTAATCTAAAGTAAAATCCTAAATTAAAATTATAACTTGTGGAAAAAGTAGAGAAAACCTGTGATACAAATTAGCGTAGAGGAGGTTCTGAGTGGACTGGCAGGCTTAATTATTGATATGTCTCCAAATAAATCTCAAATGTATCCCAGGCTATTAAGTGAGGCAGGTGTGCAGGTAATAGTTTTCGATTCCTTTCTGACCACAGGAGAGGTGCCAGAGGACTGGAGGACGGACAGTATGGTGCTGCGAGAACGGATAATCCAGGAAACTGTAGGCTGGTCGGCTTTTCCTCGATGGTGGGGAAACTATTGGAAGTGATTCTCAGGGACAGAATTAATTTGTGGTTGGAGAGGCAGGGATTCATCATGAACAGTCTGCATGGTTTTTGTTAAGGGGAGGCCATGCCTAACCAATTTAATTTGATTTTTTTTTTGAAGAGGTGACCGGGTGTGTAGAGGAGGGCAGTGTTTTTGATACAGCCTACTTGGACTTCAGCAAGGCTTTTGATGAGGTCCCACATGGGAGACTGAGAGCAAAGCTAAGAGCCCGTGGGATCCAAGGACATATGGCCAGTTGGATCTACAGTTGGCTAAGTGGCAGGAGCAGAGGGTGATGGTGGAGGGCTGTGCCCAGTAGTGTTCCATAGAAGTGAGTATTGGGGCCCTTGCTGTTTCTTGTTTATATAAGTGATTTAGGCTTCACTGTAGGAGAGTTGATCAGTAAGTTTGCAGGTGATACAAAAATTGATGGGGCTGTAAATAGAAGATAGCCATAACAAGAAGGAATGTAAAATTGGACGCTTTCTTTATTTCTTCATTTTTCTGCCTGTGTGTTCTGTTTTGCTTTATTCTTCTGTGTTTTAAGATGATCTGTAAAACACTTTTTCAAATTGTATTTTATAACAAGACAATATGTGACAGTAGCTAAATCAAATCAAAGATTACAGGAGGATATAGATGGACTGGTCAGTGGTAAATAGTGATGTACTTTGGCAGGATGAACAAGGCAAAGGAATGCATGAATAATGGTAGGACCCTGGGAAGCATTAGTAATCAGAGGGACCTTGGTTTGCACCGTCCCTTAAGGCATCAGGGCAAGTGGATAAAGTGGCTAAGAAGGTCTATGGTATAATTGCCCTTATTAGTCAAGGCAGAGTTTAAGAGCAGGGAGATTATGCTGGAAATTGTAACATTAGTTAGGCCACAGCTGATGTATTGCATGCCCTTCTGGAACCACATTAGGGGAGGGAAGTGATCCTACTGGAGAAGGAACAGTGGAGATTTACCAGGATGTTGCCTGTGCTGGAGAACATTTGCAATGAAGAGAGATTGGGCAGGCTGGGGTGGTTTTCCCTAGAGCAGAGTAAGTTGAGAGTGGACATGATTGAGATGTATAACTTTTTTTATTCATTCATGGGATGAGGGTGTCAAACTTTTCTCCTTGATGGAGGGATCAGTGACTAGGGGGCACATATTTAAGGTAAAGGCCAGAAGGTTTAGAGGGGATGCATGGAAAAACATTTTGACCTGGAGAGTGGGCACCTGGATCTTTCAGCCTGAAAGGGTGGCAGAGGCAGAAACCTTCGTAATATTTAAGATGTATTTAGATGGCCACTTGAGATGCTTAGGCATACGAGGATATGTGTTGAAAAATGGGATTAGAATTCTTAGGTGGTTGTTTTTGATCAACATGGACGTGATGGGCCAAAGACCTTTTTTCTTCCCTGTGCTGCAGATCTCTGACTCTGAGTAGCATGCCAAATCAGACAAGCTGCTGAAGGAGAGTGGTGGGAACATTGTCAATAGCTTTTTACCCAGGGTACTTTAACTTGTCAAACTGATCTGAATATTCATCTCTGTTAACTTAATGTACTTTTAAGCCACCTGCTGTAAGTGGATACTTTTTCTGATGTATTATTATAATTTTTTTGTAGGAAGTTCATCTAAAAGTACAGTGAGTGTTGACTACTCTTACTCCTCTGTAGGGAATCCAGTGAATTTTGCCAGAATTAATTTTACGTTAGTTGCAACAATGTACTGGTGCAAATTTTTTAGTGAGTCCTGAAGTATTTAATTTTTCTATTGCCTTCCTTTTTGTGTTAGATATGGACTGCAAGTTCTGATGTTGCCCAGTGTCCTTCAGTTGACCTGGTATGGAGGGACCAGAAATCCTGGGGAACAGGGGATGATATACGGGTAGTTCTCCTCAATGCTAATGGAGAGGTGTGTGCTAATTCTTTTTTATAAGTACGACACAAACACAAAGATATGTGTCCAAAATACATAGAGATGAATGCACTGTTAATGAATACTAATTCAGGCTCAAATAGTTTATTACCTAATTTTGACAGTTAGCCTTACTAATCTGTGATGTTAAGCAAACAGAGTATTCATTTCCTGCCCAGTCTAATTTGCTGTAGCCAGCCAGTAGAAGTACTCGTGGCATTTCGCAAAAGAAGTGTATTTTTTTAAATGATGTGTAAAAATCCTTTTTGAGAATGTGGCGAACATTAAGAAATGAAAATGCTTGTAGGTTTTGCTGAATTGACATCAGTTGTGGTGCTTTTGAGTCAAGGAAGTATAATTAAAAATATAGTCATGGTGTATTTTTCTAATTTTCCTGATTGGTGAAATAGTGCAAAATAATTTTTCAAATTTATTTTAAAATTACCAATTGCGAATTCATAAAAAGATATAACTGAGTAATACTTGTATTTTAATTTTGCTATTTCAAATTTCAACGACATTCCTAATCAAATTCTCAATTACTATAAACCCCGTGTGTCTAGTGGATCTGACTCAATATAATATATAAGACAGTTTGTACTGAAACAGAAATATTTCCATTATGTCACCTATTTGGTTATTGACTTAAATTTGTACTTCTCTGATAATTTGCTTCAGTCAGTGTGCTATTTTCCTGAGTTTTATAAATGCTTTCACAGGAATGTATTTTTCATTTAGCAGTATCATGCTCCAAGCACTTTGTGTGAATAAATCAAACAAAACCTTGCGCTGAAAGCTTGATCAAACTTGTAGGCAGAGATTATTCACTTGAGATAAATATGTAATTGAATGGAGAGATTTAGAGACCTATATAATTCACTGTGACATTGGATCATTGTAAAATTCTTTGTGAAATTTCTAATATAAGAAGGAAATGTTTGAAACTTGTGCCTTTTAGTAATCTTTTCACATAATTTGATGTCTGGGGAGGGGGAAATTGTAGAGTGAGAGTGAATAGCTCAAGGAAAGCATTTAAATTGAAAAGCAAAATCATATTAGAAGTCTAACGTGGCTAGAGTCATGGAGGAGCTGAAACCCATTTATGGGCTTGGTTAAGCCTTGAGCCCCGTTTTAGATATAAAACAGGCAGGAATTCCTTTCGGATAATTTAAAAGATGTCATAATCTTGCATAATAGCATCTTAAGGGAGGCCCTCTTTAGCCTGTTCTCTGTTCTGTGTAACCTTTTCACCAGCTAACCATTCTAATTTCACAGGAGATGGCTTCACGGACGGTTGTGCAAATACCGGGAATATCGGAAAGTAAATCTAGAGATGAGGACTACGAAGATGCCAGTCAGGACAGCAGGCGAATTGAATATAGCCCAACGGTATGAATGTTCAAAAAAAAAATGCTACTTTTCATTGGGTGTGCAAACTGCAGCTCTTAAAGCATGCTGATGATTTTACATTTGTAATAGAAAACAAATCTGGTAATGTAAACAAGTAAGAATACAGAACAGCTCTATTTGACCCCACTAGTATATGTCATAATAATGTGCAAATCATGTATAATTAAAAGGTCTTGTTTGGATTAGTGCTTCAGTTGGACAATAACATTTTATGACCAATAAGAATGCTATCTGGAAGACTTCCTATTATAAAACCATAAAATTGGCTATCATGTATCGGGTAGCTGAAGAAAATGCACTGTGTTTTCAGGAAGATACTGATACTTTTGAGAGGCTGCAGAGGGAATTTCCCTAAATGATATATGGGATAGGAACTTTGGTTATGTGTAGCAATCAGAGAAGATATGATTGCTATCCTTTTGAGACAGCTGGGGCAAAATTTAATAAAGATCTTCAAAACCATGGAGACAATTGAGAAATCATTGCTAATTTACAAAGGGCCAGCAACCTGCGGACACAGATTTAAGATAATTGGCAAAAGAGTCAGAGATGGGGGAACTATTTTGTGGAGTGAGTAATGATGATCTGGAATGCATCATTTGAAGAAGTAGTGGAAACCACTTCTACAAATGGAAACGAGTACATATTTTGAAAGGAAGTGTTTCTTGTATTTCGTCTGTAAACCAGGCAAGACTCTGATCTCTTTCTTTAAATGTTTATTCATGCATGCATGGGAGGTGTACATGTCAAAAAACATGTTGTACAGTTCAAATTTTTTTTAATGAAAACAAAGATTTTAATGCCAATTTTACAGGTAACAAGCTTCCAATTGACTATTCTCGCAGAGAATAATTTCCAAACAAAACTTTTACACACTTAACTCGCTTCTGTCACTATCCAGCCCTGATTCGATAATTCACGCTGCAAGCTGTTTATAAATAACTATATTGTTCAATGACATTTAAGCTGATACACTCTTAGACTGGAGGCCTGTGACCAGTGGTGTGCCACAAGGATCGATGCTGGGTCCACAGCTTTTTGTCATTTATAGAAATGGTTCTGGATGTGAACATAAGAAGTATGGTTAGTAAGTTTGTAGATGATGCCAAAATTGAAAGTGTAGTGGAAGAAGGTCAGCTCTGGAGTACAAAGGGGCCTTGATCAGATGGGCCAATAGGCTGAGGAATGGCAGATGGAGTTTAATTTTGATAAATGTGAGGTGCTGCATTTTGGAAAGGCAAATCAGGACAGGACTTGAGCATCTTAATGGTAAGGTCCTGGGAGTGCTGCTGGACAAAGACCTTGGAGTGCAGGTTCATAGTTGCTTGAAAGTTGATTTGGAGGTAGACAGAGTAGGGTCTTTTATTGGTCAGCACATTGAGTGTAGGAGTTGGGAGGTCATGGTGCAGCGGTACAGGGCATTGGTTAGGCCACTTTTGCAACACTGTGTGCAATTCTGGCCTCCCTGCTATAGGAAGGATGCTGTGAAGCTTGAAAGTGTTCAGAAAAGATTTACAAGGATGTTGCCAGGGTTGGAGGGCTTGAGCTGTAGGGAAAGGCTGAGTAGGCTGGAGTTATTTTCTCTGGAGTTTCAGAGACTTAGGGGTCATCTTATAGAGGTTTATAAAATCATGAGGGGCATGGATAGGGTAAATAGACTGGTCTTTTCCTCTGGGTGGCTGAGTCCAAAGCTGTAGGCTGTAGGTCTAAGGTGAGAGAGGAAAGATTTAAAAGGGACATTGGGGGCAATGTTTCCACACAAAGGGTGGTGTGTGTATGGAATGATCTACCAGAGGAAGTGGTGGAGGCTGGTACAATTACAACATTTAAAAGGCATCTGGATGGGTATGTGAATAAGAAGGGTTTAGAGGGATATGGGCTAAATGCTGGCAAATGGGACTAGATTTATTCAGATTATCTGATCCACATGGAGGAGTTGGACTGTTTCAATGCTGCATATCCATGACAGTACGAGAATATATTATCTAATCCTATTCAAACTAACACACGTGATTATCCAATTCAAATATATCATTACATACTTAAGAGTCTAGTGTTAAGACATACAGTCAATTCTGATATAATGCGTGTTTCTTCAACACAAATTGGCCTTAACACAATTGAAAAATTTAGACTGCTATTTGTAGAATGCAAACTTTCCTTACCTGTATTGGCTATAGTGTGATTCTGGCCACGTTAGTTTAAATAGTGTGACTATTGCACAACTTTCTTATAATCCAGCATTGCATGAGAGTGGAACTATCATGTTCTATCAGAACTGACTGTACTATTACAGGACACCTATACTGCTGCTGCTCTCCTCCCATCACCAGTCAGTTAGGAGAGAATAACATTTTCGGGGTTATGGAGAAAACACAGGACAGGTGGACTATTGTGTAGCTCTGTTAAGGAGTTAGCAGAGGCTTCATTGGCCAAATGGACCATTCCTGTCCTGCAAAATTGTGACTCTTTTAAGTCATGCAAAAAAAAAACAATTACAACACCCCTTCTGAATATATACAGTTGAAAAGGCCAGATAGTTTTCACTGTTTCCTCTGTTATTAGATCTTGTTGCTCAAAGATCATCAAGAGTTTCACTAACATTTCTGGAATTGTTAATATCCAAGCAGAATGTCTTACACCTCAAGAGGTTGCAGGATTTGGAAGTGGGAGGGCCACTTAATTTAGTTTATTTAATCTACTTTGATAAAACAAATGGTTGCATTTTTGCCATCTGTACTGATGGTTTTGGAAGATCATCTTTGAGAGTTTAATGCAAGCTATGTCCAATTTAAATTGAAGTTCACAATTTTGTTTAAGTAAAAGATGAACAAATCCAGCTGCCTTTTCCCCTCACTCAGAATAAAGTTCCAGATGGGGAGGTCTATGGTTGACTGACTCATCCTTCCCCTAATAGTTTTTAAGTGACCAATAAAGGACCATTTTTGGGGCTCCAGCCCAATGCCATTGGGATTATTCTGACTTTGAATGGCCTTTGTATTGAGCACAGCAAAATGTGCAGACATCAAAACGTAGAAAATAGAAGCAGATGTAGGCCATTTAGCCTTTGAGCCTACTCCATCGTTCAATATGATCATAGCTGATCATACAACTCCGTACCCCGTTCCCAGTTCTTTGATCCCTTTGATCCCATTAGCCCTAATAGAAAATGGAGCAGGCGAAGATGGATTGTCTTCCTTGATCAAAGTACTAAGTAGCTGACTAAAGGACAGAATGTGGGGTTGGGGAGGTTCTGCTGATTGCTACTTTCCTGCCCTTGCATCTGACCCCGTCAGTCTGTCTCAGTGACATCTGCATACCCCAACAAAACATACAAAGTCTGTTCCTCCTTGAACCTGGGTGCTCTGCTTCCAGCAGCAGATACGGCCTCTTCAGTGGCATGGACCTGTGCAAGAGCTGTTGGCATCTGATTGTTCAGTAAGTCTTGCCAGGTAAGACATCCTCCACCAAGGTCTTGGTCCCAAGTGCAAGGCCCACTAGTGACCTCACTAACTTCTCAATATGATTCCATTCAGTGGATACATCCTGGAAGAGGCAGCAGAGGTGTTTCACCAGCTGACAAGATGCCAACCATCTCAAGTTCATGGCTTGCTATCTGTCTGCTCTCACTGATGCTGACCTTAACATTGTATCTTGCTGCGTAATCTAGCCTTTTCTTGCCACCCCCCAGTTTAATCTTCGGATTGTAATCAGACATGAGGCAATTGAATGGAAATTCCACTAAGGCTGTATCAATGTGGTTAACTGAATATTGAGAAATCTAACTTGATTCATGATTCTGAACTTATTTCTGGCATTGTCTGTTGTTAAACTGAGCTACATTGATTGGTCATTCACCATATCCACTTGCTAAAGTTGTGCGTGTCCCATCAATGGAGATTCTTTGTTCGTTCATGGGGGACAAATTGTGGTTGACTCCCAATTCTGTCCTCCAGCTGGCATAGGACCATGGGCACAGAGTAGCAGAGTTCACTGGATACTGATGAGGAGCACAAGCTCTGGCAGAACACTGTTCCTATGGTGTACTGAAACCACTTTTCCAACCCAATTCAGAAGTGTTAACACAGCTAGGAATTAGACAGCCAGCTCAGTTACAAACATGGATTCAGTATTGAATCTACTTTTGATGAAGCAATTGGTTGCATTTCTGCCATCAGTACTGGTGGCTTTGGATTGTTAAGAGGTGAGTGCAAGCTGTGTCCAATTTTAAATGAAGTTCATAATTCTGTTGAAGTGAAAGGTGAACAACTGATATGGAAAGCAGGAGTGGGATTTTGGGGAATGTTGTGATGTCTGTTTCACCCTTTAGTATTCTTGTTGCTACGCAACCTTGGCTCAGAATTGACGTTCTCACCTTTTTAAGTTGGAAGGTAAGTGAATTGTGAATCGTGCCAGCTGTGTTTTTTAAAATAAGGAAGGTGACCTAATATATGCAAACATTTTAAATTATTACTGGCAATTCTGCTATAGAGCAATTACTGGTGGAAGTATCACAAGCAGGACAGAGGAGATACGGTTACATTATAATTAAAGTTAACCAATAACAAATGACTTTGTGTTGTATGAGGTCCTATTCACCCAGTTGTATAAACATCCTATTTAGATGATCGTGTCACATTTTGTGTTTAGACTATGATTTAGGTGGAGACTTTTATTAAGAAATCAGTTTTAATTTGCTATAATTATTTTTAACCCATTTCATTTCTTTGCTCTGGCTAAGAGCAAAAGGCCTGTCTTTGCTACCTTTCTCTTTTGTGCCCTCCTTTTCCATTCTAATTCTAATGGTCTTGGCAAAGGATCCCTGGCATCCAGCTTTATTCACTCTGTACAACTTTGCTGGATGTTCAAGGAACTGGATTCCAATCCCATTTGTCTTTCAGCTCATCAGAGTGGTGTGTATGGAAGATCTTCCCATCCGTGGGGGAAATAAGTTCATTTTACTGCTGAAAGGTAAACTGATACATGGAGTTAAATGATGACTGACTGACTTTTTGTGCCAAACAAAGTTGCTGGAAAAGCTCAGCAGGTCTGGCAGCATCTGTGGAGGAGAAAACCGAGTTAACGTTTCGGGTCCAGTGACCCTTCCTCAGAGCTGATGGTGGCTAGGAAAACGTCAGTTTATATGCACAAAATAGGGAGGTGGGTGGTGTCGAGTGTAAACAATAGGACAGAGCCCAAAGAGAGAGAAAGGCAGTTGGGCAGACAAAGGAGATGCTAACGATCAGTCAGCACTGCCAGGAAAACAAACTGGGCCAGCCACAATACTGCACATTCAGTCACTCTACCAGTGCACAGTGGCAGCAGTGTGTACCATCCACAAGATGCATCGCAAGATTTTATCTTTCCAAACTCTTCCATTGATAAGAATAGGAGCGGCAGATGCCTGAGAATATCACTGCCTTAATGTTCTCCACAATGTTCCATAGTATCCTGACTTGCATGTATATTGCTGTTGCTTTTATTGTTGCCGCGTCAAAGGTCTAGGATGTTTGATGCCCCATGGACATTCTTGTATCCCATGACCTGCAGCAGTTCAACACCACTTCTCCAGGGCAATACACATTGGACTTGCCAGTGATTCCTATCTCCTATAAATGAATTAATAAGATTTTGAATTCCTCACTTTTTGCTGCACAGTCCTGTCTAGATCAGTCTAAGCTCATTTCCTTTGAGCCTTGGCTCATTTTGCATCTAAGGCAACTGGTTGTCGGTCCAAGTGTTTTCTTTCAGATGAAACATGAGAGGTTCTGTCCACTTGGTGTGAAGTGATCTTTTGCAGCCACTGTTTGAAAGTGATGGGAGATTTCCCTGGTCAATTCTCATTGCTCTTTCTGAAACACTGCTGGGCCTGGATTAATTATCACAGTTGTTGGTATTACACATGATCAAAGTATCAAATGCACTTTGGGCTATGCAAATATGTTGAAAATATAGATGTGAATAAAAACTGACTTTCCCCTTTTGTTCTTGGTGTTATCCTGTGTTCTGCTTTGCAACTAGGATTGTCATTTCTTTTAATAAAAAAAACTCTCCCACTGTGAAGATAGCAAGAACTGCAGATGCTGAAGTCCGGGACAAAAGTGTGGAGCTGGAGGAACATAGCAGGCCAGGCAGTATCAGAGGAACAGGAAAGCTGATGTTTTGGGCCAGGACCCTTCTTCAGAAATGTCCCAACCCAAAATGTCAGCTTTCTTGTTCCTCTGCTGGCTGGCCTGCTGTGTTACTCCAGCTCCACACTTTGTTATCTCTCACTATGAATTTGTGAATACTGCTTATGTGTTGTGAATTGAGAAGTTCAAGACCAAGCTATACTTTAAAGTGAATCTCAACAATTGTGAGCATTAGTTCGAGTGAAGTCAGATGTTGATTATGTTGCAGTCATGTCAATAACAAGTTTGATCAAATGCTTTTTCTGAAGAATGGTCTAGGCCCGCAATGTTAGCTTTCCTGCTCCTTTGATGCTGCTTGGCCTGCTGTGTTCATCCAGCTCTACACCTTGTTATCTCAGATTCTCCAGCGTCTGCAGTTTCTACTATCTCTTGATCAAATATTATTTTCCATGTTGTCACTGATTTACTGCATTCTGTCCTCCCTAAAATTTGCTAACATTTTTGTTGATTCCGTTTCAACAGCATGAAGCAGGGGTTTAAAATCAATATTTTGAATGCATGATTAGAAGCAAAGTTCTGGAGAAGCTTGGGGGTTTGTCAGCACCTGTGGAGAGGGGTACAGAATTAACGTTGCGATTCCATACGAAAACTCAGAAGGTACTGCCAGCTGTTGGGATGCTGATTGAGTTAGTTTATCTTGAAGGTTTATTGGCTACTGTGTAGTGGAATCGTGGTCCCACTGCTTTGAGACAGACCCTAACCAAAAAATGTAAAATTAGGGAAAGAAACTGGAAGGACTGATAATGAGGTTAGAAACCAAAATGTCTGGAGAGGTTGAAGCTAATTGAAAGGTATAAAAAGATGCAGAGGATGATGATTCTAGTATTGCGATGGGAGATGTGAGGATTCAGAAGCTGAGAATAGACAAAGATTCTGTTGTTTCTGTTCTTTTTATAAAAAAACAACACTGGTGAGTCTGTGCTATCCAGACAGGGAACCAGGTTCAATTCCAGCCTCGGGCAACTGCCCGTGTGGAATTTACACATTCTCCCTGTGTCTGTGTGGGTTTCCTCTCGGTGCTCCAGTTTCCTTCCACAACTCAAAGATGCGCAAGTTATGTGGATTAGCCATGCTAAATTGCCAGTAGTGTGTATGGGTGTGCAGGCTAGGTGCATTAGCAATGGGAAATTCAGGGTTTGTAGGGATAATGTAGGGGGATGGATCAGGGTGGGCTGTTCTTTGGAGGGGCAGTGTGGACTTGACTGCCCAAATGTCATGCTTCCACACTGCAGTGATCATATGATTCTAATCAGAATTGAAAACAATCTGCCAACATGTGCTGTTTTCAGCAAACACTATACCTGTTGAACTCTGGTTGTGTACAGCTGTAAGCAGGGCAGATCCTGCAAGAACTAGAGCTGAAATTATTAATCAGGAAGACAGACTTTTTAATGGACTATGTAAGATATGCTGAGTGGACCACATAGTGAGATGTCTTAGTTGTACCTGCTGTATAATGTGTAATTTATAGTTTAATGCTGACCACACTTTGCCTGTGAATACAGTTCTAATGTGTGGACTTTGCGTTTTAGATTACAGGCAGCTGGGTAAGATTGTGTTCAGAATCAGCTTTGTTTGACTTTTGTATTTTCAAAAAAGATACTTTTGTTTTAATTCATGGAAGCTTTCTGGTTTTATTGTTTCAGTAAAAACTGGATTTTGGATCTTCTTAAATAAAACTTACGGTCTCTACCAAGCTTTTAAAAACCTTATTTTGCAAATGTGGCGTGGAAGATGAAAATGTATTCAGTTTCTTAAATTAACATGGTCAATAAAATTCAGAGGGAATGTGCAAGTGTTACTGAGACAATGTGTACTTTGCTCATTAAAATAGTGACTGTTAATAGCTTGTGTTTTTGTTTGTAAAGCTTACCTTGTGAAGAGGAATGTCAGAAGTTGTCGACCACAAATGGCATACAACAAGAATTAGATCTATTTTGATTTATATTGTCGCCATATTTGCTAGGCCACAGAACATCTGAACTTGTATTAGAAAACATTTGGATATAACCTTTGAAACATAACTTGTGTGGCAGTTTTAGGTGTTTATCTATTCTGGAATAGAAGTATTTCTTATGGTCTAACAAATAAGGTATTTTTATCATACGTAAATTCTGCATAAAAATGCCAATGTGCATTATCAATCAGTTGGATTTGATAAGATCGCAGACAAATTATGGTCTTAAATCCCAGAAACAGATCAGTTCCTGTTTCTAATCTGTCAGTGGTATTCTGGGTTTTGTGCTTTTTGTTATTATTTTTCACAACCCCCAATTATTTCTTTTTAAATCTGACAGTTTCCTGCTTTTTGTTTATAACAGAGAGTCATAGAGTAATACAGCATGGAAACAGGCCCTTCAGCCCAAACTGGTCCATGCTGCCCACTCAGCTAGTTCCAATTACCCACATTTGGTCTGTATCCCTCTCAACCTTTCCCATCCATGTACCCATCCAGGTGTTTTTTAAATGTTGTTATTGTACCTTCTTCAACCACTTTCTCTGGCAGCCCTTTCCAGATATGCACCACACTCTGTGTGAAGAAGTTGCCACTCAGGTCCTTCTTAAACCTTTCCCCTCTCGCCCTAAACCTTTGACCCTGGTTTTCAATTTCTCATTCCTGGAAAAAAGACTGCATGCATTCATCCTATTTATGCCCCTCACGACTTTACACACCTCAATTAGGTCACCCCTCATTTTCTTATGTTCCGAGGAATAAAGTCCAGTCCTGGCCAACCTCTCCCTATAACACGGGCCTACCAGTCCTGGCAACATCCTTGTAAATCATCTTTGCATGTTTTCCAGTTTAACTATGTCTTTCCTATGATAGGGCAACCAAAACTGTACACAATACTCCAATGACTTATACAACTGTAACATAATGTCCCATCTCCTATACTCAATGCCTTGACCGATGTAGGCCAGCATGCTAAATGCCTTCCTCACCACCCTGTCCACCTGTGATGCTGCTTACAATGAACTATGTACTTTTACTCTTAGCTCCCTCTGTTCCACATTGACCTTACCATTTCCTGTATAAGTCCTACCTTGGTTTGACTTTCCGAATTGCAACACCTCACACTTATCTGTATTGAATTGCATTTGCTAATCTTCGGCCCACTTCCCCAGCTGATCAAGATCCCTCTGTAATTTTTGATAACCTTCTTTGCCGTCAATGATACCCCCTAATTTTGTATGATCCCCAACCATACTAATCATGCCTTGTACATTCACATCCAGATCACTTCTATGTCAATAACAAATAACAAAGGTCCCAGCACCGACCCCTATGGCACACCACTAGTCACAGGCCTTCAGTCCAAAAAATAACCTTCAACCATCATTCTCTGCTTCCTACCATTTGAGACAATTTTGAATCCAATTAGTGAGCTGTCCCTGCTTCCTATGCAATCTAACCTTCATGGCTAGCCTGACATGCAGTACTTTGTCGAAGGCCTTATTAAAGTCTATATAGACAACATCCACTGCTCTACCCTCCTCTATCTATTTGAAAAACTCTAAAAGATTTGCCAGACATCATTTCCCACACCCAAATTTATTTTGACTCCTCCTAATCAGACCTTGAGTATCCAAATGTTAGGTGATTCTGTCCCTCAGCATCCTCTCCAGTAACTTGCCTATCATTGATATCAGGCTCACTGGCCCATAGTTCCTTGACTTGTCTTTACTACCTTTCTTAAACAGTGGAATAACATGAGCCACCCTCCAGTCTTCTCGAACTTCAGCAGTGGCTAAAGATGAAGCAAAAATCTCCACAAGGGCCTCTGCAACTTCTTCCCTAGCCTCCCATAATGCCCAAGGATGGACTTGATCAGGCCCAGGGGATTTAAGGCTCCAAACACCACTTCTCTGGTGATATGTATGCAGTAGAAAACAGCACCACTTGTTTCCTTTATTCCCTTAGCATCCATGATTCTATCCTCAGTAGCCATGCTGATCTTTAAGGGGATGTATTCTCTCCCTAACCATGCTTTTACTCTTAATATAGCTCCAGAAACTCTTGGGATTATCTTTAACCTTACCTGTCAGATCTATTTCTCTCTCTCTCTCTCATTTTGCTCTTCTGATTTTCCCCCCTGGAATGTGCTCCTACACTTTTTATAGTCATCTCGGGACTCACTCAAGTGTGATGGCTTGAACCCAATGTATGCTTTCTTGTTTATCGTGACCACTGCCTCAATATCCCTCGTTAACTAGGGATCCCTAAACCTGACAACTTTTCCCTTCACCCTAATTTGGACATACAGTGCCTGGAATCTTAACATCACACTTCTAAAAGATTCCCATTTGCCAGTCTTTCCTGTTTCTTGAAACAGACTCATCCAATCGACTCTGCTAGATCCTGCCTAATGGCCCCAAAATTGCTCCCTTTTAATTTAGCACCTTAACCTGTGGACCTATCCAACCCTTTTTCCATAGCTATGATAAAACTGAGAGTTGTGGTCACTGGACCCAAAGTGCTCTCCCACTGACACTTACTTCAGTCACTGGCCTGACCTCGTTTCCTAAGAGGAGGTCCAGAGTTGCACCCTCCCATGTTGGGTCCTCTACATATTGCTCTAGGCAAGTTTCTTGGACACATTTGACAAATTTCACCCTGTCTGAGCCTTTTGCACTCTGGGTGGCCCAGTCAATACAGGGTAAATTAAAATCTCCAAGCAATACTACTCTATAATTCCTACAGGTATCTGCAGTTTCTCTACATTTCTGCTCCTCTAGTACCTGCTGGCTAGTTAGACTATAATAATACAGTTCCAACAGAGTGACCATCCCCTGCTTGTTTTTGAGTTCTAACAATATGGCCTCATTTGATGACCCCTTAGGAATATTCTCTAAGCAGTTGCTTTGTCCTCTCTTATCAAAAGAGCAAAGCCCCCTCCTCACTTACATCTGTAGGTTCTGTATCCTGGGACACTGAGCTGTCAGCGTGTTTCTGTTACGGCTGTCATTGCTTTGTCTGACCGCACCTTTTCTCTGAGCCTCGGGTGCCACTGCAAGCTCCTGAAATGTCATTTCTTCTGCTTCCCCCCCCCCCCCACCCCCACCCCAGTGCCCCAACAGTATCCAAAGCGGCATACCTGTTACTGAGGGGAATGGTCACAGGGGATCTGTGCACTACCCAACCCCCTCACCCCAATCTTCTGGTAGTCAGCCAGCTACCTGCAGTCTGCATTTTAGGAGCAACCACTGCACCATAAATCTTATCAATGATGTTCTGTGCACCCCGGATGATCCTGAGTGCATCCAGCTCCAACTTCAGTTCCCTAACACTGTCTGTCAGGGGCTGCAGCTTGGTGCTCTTCTCACAGGTGTAGCCACACAGTTATACTGGAAGTCTCCCTGATCTCCCATATCCTGCTACAGGAGCATGCCACTGCCATGTCATTCCCACTGCCTTCAGTCTATTCAGAAAGAAAGCAGTGTTAAAGAGCTAATAAAATGTGAGGCTGGATGAACACAGCAGGCCAAGCAGCATCTCAGGAGCACAAAAGCTGACGTTTCGGGCCTAGACCCTTCATCAGAGTGTTAAAGAGCTGTTGCCTGCTCTTATCTGTACCTATGCTCAACCTCACACTGAAACCGCTCAAGCAAAGGCCTCAGTACTTCCACTCTGACACTGGCGCACTCTCTTAATGGCTGCTCCCTCGTACACCTTTACCTTACCATTTGTACTCCTTACCATCTTTTTCTTTTGGTCAGAGGACAAGGGAGGGTGGGAGACACCAATGTAGTGTTTCGGATGTAACCACACCTTGACACCAGGTTCTCTGTGACCTGCTGTACAGTCATGTGGCTGGCAGTGTCTCCTGGAATACCACTGTGATGACTCTCAACCGCCCTCAGATTCACCCTCCTGATTGTAAGTTGGATCACCAAGCAGCATTTCTTTGTAAACAATGGGCATGTAAACGTACAACATATTTATAATGTCAAAGTTATTAATTACACAGAAAAGACAAAGTACAGATACCTGTATTCAGAGTCTTTCATAATCCTACAGCATGGAAATAGACCCTTCGGTCCAACTCATCCATGCTGACCAGACATCATAAATTAATCTCATCTTGTTTGCCAGCATTTGACCCGTATCCCTCCAAATCCTTACTATTCATCTACCCATTAGATGCCTTTTAAATAGTGTACAAATTAGGAATTGCACTGATGCTTTTTAAATTTTGATGAAAGCATTACGAATGGAGAACTGATTCCTAGAACTGTATTTATATTTGGTCATTCTTGCATAGAGCTGGATCCTGTTTTTGAGTTAGTGAATTCACCCTTTTATGTTTGATCCTGCTCAATGTGATGACATTCTCTAATCTCCGCTGTTCGGCTCCTGCGTACCTTTCATCAAATCAGAAATATAAGTTGAATGCTTTCTAATGAGTGTCACCGAAGCCTGAAACTTTGGTTTGGTTTTTTTTCCACCTGCCTCCTTCCTTCACTGATCTACAGGCTAATTGATCCTGTAATTCCTGCTCTGATAGCTAACTCCATGCAGAAATTAAATCTGGTGTTTCATAGCATGTAATAGGGACACAGTCAGTATCATCTGTTATGAACAGAAATATTTCAGGTGGTCGTAACCTTTTTGTTTAATCCATTTCATAAGTGTATGGTGTCTCTTGTTTTGCAGGGCCATGCTGAGAATGAAGATCCAAGTTGCAGTATAATGTAACAGTGAAAACCTCCATTGGTCACAACTGAATCCTTCAGATTATTTCTGATTAGTTTTTTTTGTACACTGTGACACAGTGTGTCCGTTTCAGAGGAATATTTGATTTTTAAAAAGTGATTGCTTAATGGGAGCACCTCCATTGAGTGAAGTAATCTCAGCATTGAAATGTTTCTGTTAACCAAGTACTGTACAGATAATAAAACATTGTCTCGGTACGTGGTAAGAACATTTGGTAAGTGCAGTTGTATTAATTGTTATTTACCATCTGCAAAATGTTATGTAAAAATCTGCTTAAACAATTATGTTTTCAGTTTGAGAAATCTACTAAGTATTCATTTATTCGAGGGGGGGCAACAGCAGTCCTTTTTGGATACTGCTGACTGAAAAATAAACATTTTGCTTCACATGTAATGTAATCTAACATCAAAACAATTACATTCAGACTTGGAATGGAGCCAACTCTCACTTTTTAACTTTAACTCTAACTGCTATCTGTTTAATATAAACTATTATTGTTTCCATTTTCAATACATGGGAAATGGATTCTTCCAAATAACTGTCCCTTCAGAGAGATGCTGCCTGTGATGAGGACCTATTACAGTCTCATTGTATGTTTTCATCAAATTGCTGCTGAGTTGTAATAATCGAGAAGTTTTTTTCACTTGTGTGGTTCATTCAGACAGTTGTTTGAACAAAAATGATGCATAAATATCATGAAATGTTCATTGCTGCAAATTGTGACGACTGACATAAAATTTGAAATGATCTTTTTAAATGTGCTTCATTTTAGGAGTGATTTGGGTCTGTTTTATTTGAGCAGTGTCCTTCTCTAACTTTCACCCTCACCCTTCCCACACACAATTTCAAATCTGTCACCATTGTGTTTAAATGTTGCATTTCTTTGTTCCTTAATTCCTGACAAAATTTTTAGATCTCTGAATATTCTCCCGGAATTAGATACTTAATTTCACCCAGCTGTTAAACTTATTTGCTTGTCTACTTGTTACTTACTACCTACAAACCCTCAATTTTACTGTTTCTTTAACTCCATTCTTTATCTTGTCTATCACCCTCCCCCTCTCATCCTCCAGGAGGGGGGAGAAGTTGCACAAATCCAGTTGTAGTACTGTTTAAACAGATTTGTGATTCAAATATCTTATTTCTATATTCTTTATCTATGAGCATTAGATAAATGAGGATTTTACAGAGTATTCAAATTATTTATGAACCAATATTAACTTGGAAGGTTAAAATTCACTTCTATAAATAAATACCTTTTTATGGTTATACTGTGGTGTTTCATTTTACTTATTTTCATTAGTACAAACAACCATAAGAGGATCTGTTGCTCTACCATGAATATCTTGCCAATCTCTTATTACATCAAAGTGCACTGAGGTAATAAAGTTGTCTTCAGTGGCAAGAGTGTAGGTCAATGGGTTGGTGGGTTATCACTGTCCCAGTTGGAAATTGCTTTAGCTCAGTTGATTGGATGGCTGATTTGCAGTGCAAAGAGTGATGCCAACAGTGTGGATTCAATTTCCATGAAGGACTGTCCTCCTCAACCCCTTCCTTTGCTTGAGGCGTGGTGACCCTTATACTACCATCACATAATGAGAGAGCACCCTTATTGTCTGGTAAGACTATGGTGACTTTAATGCCCCTATAATACACTTAGTCTGAGGAGGCAGGCTTTTTCCTTCATGCATGGTCTCGGCAAAACCGATTTTAACACCCCTCTGATCCTTAAAATGGTGTACCAAGCTCAGACTAATCAAGAAATTCAAACCCCACCATTAGCTCATGTACAGGGTTACAGTTAAATTCTGGGCTTCATAGTAGATTAGTATCTTTGTAGGTACTTGTCAAGTTTCCATTATTCTGTTTGGAGCTGTAGTTAAATGATAACTAAACATTAGTGCAAATACATAACGATCCATAGGTTGCAACATGAGATACAGCTCCCATAGGGCACATATGATTGCAATTCTAGAAAACAAAAACGTCTGTACACGTAGCTGAATACTGTGCTATCCTTGATATTTTAAGAAAAATCTACAGCTAATACTTTCTACGTACAAAGTGGGATCAGGTTTATCCTATTGTAGTATCAGGTGCAACACTGTAGGAGCGGGTTCTTTTTCAGGGGGCTCATTTTCTGTCTAACTACATGTGTTAAGTTGAAGGTTGATTTACAGTTTTCTCAATTTACCTTAAATATTTGCGCACTTTTCATATTTATCCTTTTTGCAGTTTTAACATTTGCATGCAGTTGACCATTTATTGTCAAGGTGATATCTGGACCCAAGGAAGCTTAGCTCTCTGACCAACTCCTGACCATCGCATTAGACAGCTGCCAAGTGCAGGTTTGAGACTTACACATGAATACCAGGAGTCTTCCAAAGCAAAGCCTCTGCATCAAATGTGGGAATGGATTGGCAATGTCCTGCTCACAATGTATTAGAGAAACACTGCCACAATAAACTTGTGAAACTTTAAATGTCTACTGTCTCAATTTCTTCTAAGTTTTTATGGCTGATGATCAAACAAGCTATCTACCTCCAGTGTTTAAAAGTACATATGGGGGAGGGGAGAGTGGCTGCTATCTCTGGCTTTGGTTGCATTACCATTTCCCCCCTCATGGAAAAGTACCTTAGAGTTTAGGTTCATTGTTGCTTGAAACTGGAATTGCAAGTAGACAGGATGGTGTTTGTTATGCTTGTCTTTATTGGTCAGTGAATTGAGTGTAGGAGATGGGAGGTCTTGTGGGACTATACTGGAAATTGGTTAGGCCACTTTTGGGATACTGCATTCAATTCTGGTCTCCCTGCTATAGGAAGGATGTTGTGAAACTTGAAAGAGTACAGAAAAGATTTATGAGGATGTTACCAGGCATGGAGTGTTTGAGCTATAGGGAGAGGCTGAATAGGCTAGGGTTATTTTCCCTGGAGCGTGAGACGGTGAAGGGTGCCCTGATAGGGATTTATAAAACCATGACCTGAATGGATTAGGTGAATAGTTAAGGTCTTTTTCCCAGGGTAAGGGAGTCCAAAATGAGAGGGCTTAGGTTTAAGGTGACAGGAGAACGATTCAAACAGGACCCAGGAGGCAATCTTCATGCTCGGTGGGGGGTGGGGGGGGGGGGGGGGGGGGCGCGCGTGCGGGGGCGTGCAGGGGTGGGGGCGGTGAATTAGTAAAGGCTGGTACAATCACATCATTTAAAAGGCATCTGGATGGGTATATGAATAGGAAGGGTTGAGAGAGATATGGGTCAAATATTGGCAAATGGGACTAGATTTATTTAGGATATGTAATTGACGTGGGTAATTTGGACCAAAGGGTCTGTGTCTGTGCTGTACAATTCATTGCTGCTATTTTTTTTCAGCACAACGTGGTGTTTCACTTGGAGCTGGTGTACTTGATCACCGCCTCTGTACCCTCCGACACGGCGTGCTTGGCCAGCTCCCCGGGAATTCATTGCTGCTATGGCTGCACTTGAACTACGTCCTCGGTTAAGGCAGCTAACATTGCCTGCCAGTCTTTGATTCATCCAGCTGGAACAGGTTCACATCTCACTTACATTAAGTAACTTACCAAAAATTGCTCCTCATTCTTTTCCATGACTATTTTGACATTTATTTTCAATTTATCATTCACATATACAAAAAGCAATCCACTTTCAAGCTATTTTTAGTCTTAAACCATTTTTAGTCTTAAACCACTTTGAATGTCAATATTTATTTTAATGGCAACACAATGCAAATTATTTACTGCCTATTTGGTGTTCCTTTGTCACCATGAGTGATTGCAAAGTTACTGTGGCTAAAGTGGTCATGTTCCTGACAACGTTCACTGTCCAGAACCTGGCTAAAGAAGGTGCAAAATTGAGCAATATGAATCACTTTAGCATTTTACAAATTAACAAATCAATCACTTACAGAGCAACAGCCAGTGGAACCCAAGATGAAGTTGAAACCAGGATTAAAATGAAAGATTAATGTGGTTAACAAATCCTTGGGTAATTCATAAATGTCATTTTGAAATTTCTATTTCCCTGGGCTTGTGGTTCATTCAGACAAGCAAAGTTTTCATTTCGAAGGAGAGAAAAAATACACACGTCATATTGGACCTATAAGCAATTTTTTTTGTTCATTATGTCACACTGGAACAGTAATGAATTGTTTAAATGCTTTGAAGGTGGTTCTGGATGGGCAGCAGGGGTCTAAATGGAGCAATGTGTTTGCTGACCACTCACTGTCACCACCAACGTGATGCTTGCGCCAGGGAAGGTGACAGTTGCAGCAAAATCTTTTGAGAAGACACAATGCCACAGGGTTTAGCAGCTCCACATGTGAATGAGGGTCAGCTACATCCTAGTCATTTTTGTTTTCTCAAGGAGAAAAGTACATTCTTTCCCCAACCCCCACTCCCAAAAAAAATGCACAAGCTCTTCGATCAATTAACATGAGAACTCTCAAACGTCAAAGAATTACATGTCTATCTGCAAAACAGGGATTCACACAAAAGGGAAAAAGAACTCTGGGTTTTCCACCAATTCAAAACATTCATCTTTGCCTTTCCTGCCATTAGAAAGGGAATAGTAAACAGTCCCCAGTACAAATACCACAAGCTGATTGGGAACTAGCCTTGTTCATTGAAAAATCACAGTAAACTGCTTACATTTCTCACCCATCTTCACATTACTAAATAATACATCCTTCTTGGTTTCTACAACAATTCGGAAGATTGGTCCCTCCTGCCAGCATAGTACATCTCAGCATTCAAGGCAATTCTTTTCAAAAGTTAGACAATAGTCTCTTTAGAAACGATTATGCTTGAATTTTGAGCCAGAAGATTGGCTTTGTTACCAAATAATACTTGTGATTTTGGAATGAGCAGCTTCACATTCTGGTTGGTCCGTCTCCAATCTTTAAGCAGTCGAAAGTGATAACGAAAAGAAGCCTGGAGCCAAAAATAAGCAAGGTACATTAGGTTTGAAATCAACTTTGGAATTTGAATGGAGTTAGATTTTTGTAAACATGAGCTGTGTCCTGTTGACTTCTACTTGGCAAATTCAGTGTTTGCCCATTTCTCAAAAATCTTCCGGAAGTGGCATTGAAACATTACGTGCTAGGTTCAATGTACTGTTTGCATAAAAGCACCTCTACAAATTTCATACGGTACATGCGTTTACAAAGGATACTCACCGTAGTCCAAAGTAGGTAGATTGTAATTAGAACAGCTGAAAGGATAAGAAGTCCAACTGCTTCTACACTACTACTGAAGTAGAAATGGTCAACAGTTCCTTGAACACACAGCCAGCCTGACAAACTGGCCAAAGGAGTAATGAAAAGAAAACAGATAATGTCTCCACACAGCATCCTCCGCTTTTGTTGCAGGGCAGGATCCTTCAGCCACTGGGGGGAGGGGAGAAAAAATAAATGTGCATATAGGTTAAAAAGTAGGCAATATTTGCTGACACCAAGGAGAATACTCAATTGCTGTGATCTTTCTCAAAAATAGCAACAAATATTTCCAAAAATCAATTAAAGCAAAACAGTAAGGCCTCTTCTGGAATATCGTGTCCAGTTTCGATATCTTGCTGTAGGAAGGATGTTATTAAGCTGGAGATGGTTCAAAAGAGATTTACTGGGATGTTGCCAGGAATAGAAGGTTTCGGTTGAAAGGAGATGCTGGGACTTTTTCCACTGGAGCAGAGGAGGTTGAGAGGTGATCTTATAGAGGTTTATAAAATAATGAGTAGAGATAAGGTGAGTGGCAGGAGTCCTCTCTGCAGGCTGGGGGATTTCAAGTCTAGGGGGCATATTTTTTTAAGGTGAGAGGAGATTTAAAAAAGGCATGAGGGAATTTTTTTTTGTTTGATACAGAGTGGGTCATGTGTGGAATAAACTTCCCAAGGAAGTGGTAGGTGTGGGTACAGTTATAACATTTAAAACGCCATTTAGGTAGGTACATGAATAAGAAATGTTTGGAGGGATATGGGTTAAGTGCAGGCAGGTGGGACTAGTTTAGTTTGGGATTATGGTTCGCATGGACTAGTTGGACTGAAGGGTCTCTTTCCATATTGTATGACTCTAGTACATTGGGTCACAGAAATAAACTGTTAAGCAAAGCACATCTTAATTATGAAAAGATACTTAATATTGCATGCACAAACACAATTGGTGTCAACAAACAGATCCATAGAAAGAGCTGCACTTTGTTCAGGCCGCCAGTGTGTGTACGACACTGTGAGAAAAGTTCTGTGCAATGTTCTGATCAGTAATAAGTTCTCAACTGCCAGCATGTTACCAGAAATGTTGCAAAACATAACGTACCAGAACATAATGCCCTCCTACGCCACTACTCACATTATTGCAAACGGTAAATTATTTCGTGAGATTAAAATAATTTTAATATGCAAAACATGCAATGTGCTGCTGCTACAGATTGGCTATCTACCCTTTTTGTGTAGAGTTTGCACATTCTCCCCGTGTCTGTGTGGGTTTCCTCCGGGTGCTCCGGTTTCCTCCCACAGTCCAGAGATGTGCAGGCTAGGTGGATTGGCCACGCTAAATTGCCTGTACTGTTCGGGGATGCGTAGATTAAGTGGGTTATAGGGGGATGGGTCTGGGTGGGATGATCTAGGGGTTGGTGCAGACTTGTTGGGCCGAAGGGCTGTTACCATACTGTAGAGATATGATGAAGATGAAGAAAGCACAACTGATGTAAGTGGCCACAGAGGCAAGAGTAAAGAACCCTAGCTTTATCGGCGGAAATAGCCTTCAGTCGTTGCAGTTGGGCTACCTCTTGTGCATGGAACAAATATCTATTTGTTCAAAATTAGATGAACACAGGCATTTGCAGGATGCGATAGAGACTTTGCATCTGTAAATATATGAAGCCTGAAACATAGCAGATATATACATGACAGGCTGGAAACATTGGCAAAGTGATTGTTATTTATAGAAGTTAGTATTGACTTCAACAGTTTTATTTGCAACGGAGACAATTGTTTTCTGCTAGTCTACAAAAAGCAGATTTATGAGCACAAACACTGATAGCTGACTCATAAGATCTGGGCTTTCAGAATTTGATTTAAAATAAAGAGCCTAGAGTCAAATGTCTCACTTCTATTTTTACAGAGATTCAAAAATTGAATGATTACATCAATTGAAAAGATATAATTATGAATTCATTCTCCAATAAAAAAAATTATATTTTCAAAATTGCTTTTTCAAGGTCAATCATTTGTAGAACTAGATAAACCAATTATATTGTTTGAAAACTCCTGCCCTTTGTAACTATTTTTTAAAATCAGAAATATGAAACAGATATTCAATGATGGATCACGGAAGACAGTGTCTCAGAGCTGCTAAACCAGAAATCAGTTCAAAAAGGCAAATCTCACCCATCCCCTATGCAGAAGTGGCCACCTTAGATTCAAATACAAGCCATTTGCTGAGAGAATTTCAGTAGGAGCACCAATATTGGAATAAAACCAGACTCTTTTTATCACTCGTTGAAGATCATTCACTGACGCTTATCATCTTAAGTTACATATTTCAATTGAGGCCTGTGAGGAGTGAATGGATACAGCCTGAACACAAAACTATTCATTAACAAAATCTTGTGGATCGATGATGCTGAGAAAACTTTCATGAAGAAAGTGCCGAAAGAGGAGAGAGCGGTCAGTGCACACCCCCTGAAACCCCACCCCCAACCCAGTACCCCTCACCCAGTCCTCACCCATCAAACACCACTGAAACGCTACAACTATCACCCCTCACCCCAACCTCACCCAACACAACTCAGTCTTCCTCCCAAATCCTCTGCCACTCACTCTACCTCATCTGCCATCTCCCCACCATTCAACCTATTCCCATTCCCTCACTCGTCACACTCTGTCCCCCTCCTGTCCCCATCACAACGATAACCATCCTCACATCTCTCACCCCACTGCTTCATCGCTACAAGGTGGTTATTACAGTCCCAATTACAGTCCCATTACTGTGCCACGTCGAAGTGATTTCAACGTTACTGTGCCAGGTTGCAGAGAGGTGATTATTACAATCTGACTTCAGTTGTAGAGAGGTGATTATTACAGTCCTATTACAGTGCCAGCTTGTAGGGAGGTGGTAAAGTCCCATTACAGTGCCAGGTTGTAGTAAGGTGGTTATTTCAGTTTTTTTGCAGTGCCAGGTTGCAGATAGGTGGTTATTACAATCTGATTACCGTGCCAGCTTGTAGTGAGGTGGTTATTACAGTCACATTACAGTGCCAGGTTGTAGTGAGGTGGTTATTACAGTCACATTACAGTGCCAGGTTGTAGTGAGGTGGTTATTGCAATCTCTTTACAGTGCCAGGTTGTAGAGAGGTAGTGATTACAGTTCCATTACTGTGCCAGGTTGTAGAGAGGTAGTGATTACAGTCCCATTACAGTGCCAGGTTGTAGAGAGGTGGTTATTACAGTACCATTACAGTGCCAAGTTGTAGAGAGGTAGTGATTACAGTCCCATTACAGTGCCAGGTTGTAGAGAGGTGGTTATTACAGTCCCATTACAGTGCCAGGTTGTAGAGAGGTAGTGATTACAGTCCCATTACAGTGCTAGATTGCTGTGCGGTGGTGATTACAGTCCCATTACAGTGCTAGGTTGCTGTGAGGTTGTGATTACAGTCCCAATACAGTGCTAGGTTGCTGTGAGGTTGTGATTACAGTCCCAATACAGTGCCAGGTTGCTGTGCAGTGGTGATTAAAGTCCCATTACAGTGCCAGGTTGCTGTGCAGTGGTGATTACAGTCCCATTACAGTGCTAGATTGTAGACAGGTGGTGATTACAGTCCCATTACAGTACCAGGTTGCTGTGAGGTTGTGATTACAGTCCCATTACAGTGCTAGATTGTAGACAGGTGGTGATTACAGTCCCATTACAGTACCAGGTTGCTGTGAGGTTGTGATTACAGTCCCATTACAGTGCTAGGTTGTAGACAGGTGGTGATTACAGTCCCATTACAGTGCCAGGTTGCTGTGCAGTGGTGATTACAGTCCCATTACAGTGCCAGGTTGTAGACAGGTGGTGATTACAGTCCCATTACAGTACCAGGTTGCTGTGAGGTTGTGATTACAGTCCCATTACAGTGCTAGGTTGTAGACAGGTGGTGATTACAGTCCCATTACAGTGCCAGGTTGCTGTGCAGTGGTGATTACAGTCCCATTACAGTGCCAGGTTGCTGTGCAGTGGTGATTACAGTCCCGTTACAGTGCTTGCTTGCTGTGCAGTGGTGATGAGGATTGGACTGTCAGGTTCCTGCCCGTGTGACCTGTCACTAACGTGGCTGCTCTGTGACAGTTGGAGCCAAAACGCTTGAAGAAGAATTTGCCAAAGTTGCTGAAACAGATAAAAGCTGAGGACCGTGTTTTGTTGGTGGGAACATCAAGCCGCCCATTTGATGCCGAACTGAAACCGCTCTTTAAGGTTTATGATCGAATCATCCTGATTCCACGAGCAGACTACGCCTCCCGTTATGGTGAGTTCTAATACCTGTTGATCTGTCCCTGCCCCTTCCCCAGTTGTGAGACTGAGGTAGGATATAATGCGCTGACAGATATGAAATAATTTTACAACATGGCAGAGAAAGTCAGCAGGTCTGGCAGCATAAGAGGAGAGAGATACAGGCTACTAGACTAGGTGGGACTGAGGTTCACAAGGAAGAGGTATTAGAAATCCCACAGACGGTGAAGACAGATAAGTCCCCTGGGCCGGATGGGATTTATCCTAGGATCCTCTGGGAAGCCAGGGAGGAGATTGCCGAGCCTTTGGCACTGATCTTTAACTCGTCATTGTCTACAGGAATAGTGCCAGATGACTGGAGGATAGCAAATGTGGTTCCCCTGTTCAAGAAGGGGAGTAGAGACAACCCTGGTAATTATAGACCAGTGAGCCTTACCTCAGTTGTTGGTAAAGTGTTGGAAAAGGTTATAAGGGATAGGATTTAGAATCATCTAGAAAAGAATAAATTGATTAGAGATAGTCAGCACGGTTTTGTGAAGGGAAGGTCGTGCCTCACAAACCTTATTGAGTTCTTTGAGAAGGTGACCAAACAGGTAGATGAGAGTAAACCGGCTGATGTGGTGTATATGGATTTCAGCAAGGCGTTCGATAAGGTTCGCCACAATAGGCTATTATACAAAATGCGGAGGAATGGAATTGTCGGAGATATAGCAGTTTGGATCGGAAATTGGCTTGCTGAAAGAAGACAGATGGTGGTAGTTGATGGGAAATATTCATCCTGGAGACCAGTTACTAGTGGTGTACCACAAGGGTCGGTGTTGGGTCCACTGCTGTTTGTCATTTTTATAAATGACCTGGATGAGGGCGTAGAAGGATGGGTTAGTAAATTTGCAGACGACACTAAGGTCGGTGGAGTTGTGGATAGTGACGAAGGATGCTGTAGGTTGCAGAGAGACATAGATAAGCTGCAGAGCTGGGCTGAGAGGTGGCAAATGGAGTTTAATGCAGACAAGTGTGAGGTGATGCACTTTGGTAGGAGTAACCAGAAGGCAAAGTACAGGGCTAAAGGTAAGATTCTTAATAGTGTAGATGAGCAGAGAGATCTCGGTGTCCATGTACACAGATCCTTGAAAGTTGCCACCCAGGTTGACAGGGCTGTTAAGAAGGCATACAGTGTTTTAGCCTTTATTAATAGAGGGATCGAGTTCCAGAACCAAGAGGTTATGGTGAAGCTGTACAAAACTCTGGTGCGGCCGCACTTGGAGTATTGCGTACAGTTCTGGTCACCGCATTATAAGAAGGATGTGGAAGCTTTGGAAAGGGTGCAGAGGAGATTTACTAGGATGTTGCCTGGTATGGAGGGAAGGTCTTACGAGGAAAGGCTAAGGGACTTGAGGCTGTTTTCATTAGAGAGAAGGTTGAGAGGTGACTTAATTGAAACATATAAAATAATCAGAGGGTTAGATAGGGTGGATAGGGAGAGCCTTTTTCCCAGGATGGTGACGGCAAGCATGAGGGGCATAGCTTTAAATTGAGGGGTGAAAGATATAGGACAGATGTCAGAGGTAGTTTCTTTACTCAGAGAGTAGTAAGGGAATGGAATGCTTTGCCTGCAACAGTAGTAGATTCGCCAACTTTAGGTACATTTAAGTTGTCATTGGATAAGCATATGGACGTACATGGAATAGTGTAGGTTAGATGGGCTTGAGATCGGTATGACAGGTCGGCACAACATCAAGGGCCGAAGGGCCTGTACTGTGCTGTAATGTTCTATGTTCTATGTTCTAAAATGTAAAAATCACAGAAACCTGCACTATATAGAGAAACCATGTACCACATTTGGCTTGTTCCGAATCTTTGAAATCGCAGCCATGCTTAATCTCACACCCTATTTTCAGTCATAAACCTGCAAGGTTCTCAATGTTCAGGACAGCTGCTCCCAATGACTGTGAAACTGGGATTGCTTAATATTTTCCTAATGTCAGGCCTTTTAAGAAATGTCTTCCTGAAATATCTGTGAATATATTGCCCCGATGTAAATGTCTTTTAAATGATAAGATAGTGACAGGGTAAGTCACTCTCTTCAGCGTTCTACTCTGCTCACCAGTTCCCTTTCATTTTTCTTTCTTTTTCTCCTTATCTCTCTCCTCTCTGCAGAAATTCTATCCCCCACCCACCCCAACCCATTTAAACTACCTACCTAAGGAGGTGGGCCACGGCCTGGAACCATGTGGCGGGAGCTGACCACACAGGCCGTGCCCTGCAGTGACAGTGGATTGACCATGGGCCAGTGAGGAGGGCGGCAGGCGCTGAGAGCGGGGCTGGTGAGGTGGGCAATGGGCACTGAGAGCGGGGCCGGTGGTGGGGGAGGGGGGGAGTGGTGAGAGCCGGGCATGTGAGGAGGCAGCATGGGCGGTGAGAGGAGGGACCGGTGAGGGGGCAGCGGTGGGCGGTGAGAGGAGGGACCGGTGAGGGGGCAGCGGTGGGCGGTGAGAGGAGGGGCCGGTGAGGGGGCAGCGGTGGGCGGTGAGAGCTGGGTATGTGAGCGGGCAGTGAGAGGGAGGCTGGTGAGAGCGGGGACAAGTGGGGCCGGTGAGGGGGCAGCGGTAGGCGGTGAGAGTGAGGTCGGTGAGGGGGAAGGGGGAAGTGATAGCAGGGCCAGTGAGGGGGCAGGGTGGGCGGGTGAGAGGGAGGCCGGTGAGAGCGGGGCCAGCGGTAGGCGGTGACAGGAGGGGCCGGTGAGGGGGCAGCGGTGGGCAGTGAGAGTGGGGTCGGTGAGGGGGAAGGGGGCAGTGATAGCAGGGCCAGTGAGGGGGCAGGGTGGGTTAGAGAGGGGGCAATGGGCACTGAGAGTGGCCCCATGAGGGTGCAGCGTACCGTGAGAGCAGGGCCGGTGAGGTTGGGGTGAGAGCCAGGCATGTGAGCTGACAGTGGTGAGTGGTGAGAGGAGGGGCCAGTGGGGGGAAAGTGAGGGGGCAGCGGTGGGCGGTGAGAGGAGGGGCCGGTGAGGCGGCAGCGGTGGGCGGTGAGAGGAGGGGCAGGTGAGGGGGCAGCGGTGGGCGGTGAGAGGAAGGGCCGGTGAGAGGAGGGGCGGGTGAGGGGGCAGCAGTGGGCCGTGAGAGGAAGGGCCGGTGAGGGGGCAGCAGTGGGCCGTGAGAGGAAGGGCCGGTGAGGGGGCAGCAGTGGGCGGTGAGAGGAGGGGCCGGTGAGAGAGCAGCGGTGGGTGGTGAGAGGAGGGGACAGTGAGAGGAGAGGCTGGTGAGAGAGCAGCGGTGGGTGGTGAGAAGGAGGCCGGTGAGAAGTGGGGCAGCGGTGGGCAGTGACAGGAGGGGCCGGTGACGGGGCAGCGCTGGGCGGTGAGAGTGGGGTCGGTGAGGGGGAGAAGGGCAGTGATAGCAGGGCCAGTGAGGGGGCAGGGTGGGTTAGAGAGGTGGCAATGGGCAGTGAGAGTGGGCCCATGAGAGGGCAGCGTACCGTGAGAGCAGGGCCTGTGAGGTTGGGGTGAGAGCCAGGCACGTGTGGGGGCAGTGGTGAGAGGTGAGAGGAGGGGCTGGTGAGGGGGCAGCAGTGGGCGGTGAGAGGAGGGGCCGGTGAGGGGGCAGCAGTGGGCGGTGAGAGGAGGGACCGGTGAGTGGGCAGCAGTGGGCAGTGAGAGGAGGGGTCGGTGAGTGGGCAGAGGTGGGCGGTGAGAGGAAGGGACGGTGAGAGGAGGGGCCGGTGAGGCGGCAGCGATGGGCGGTGAGAGGAGGGGACAGTGAGAGGAGGGGCCGGTGAGAGAGCAGCGGTGGGTGGTGAGAAGGCGGCCTGTGAGAGGCGGGGCAGCGGTGGGCAGTGACAGAGGGGGCCGGTGACGGGGCAGCGCTGGGCGGTGAGAGTGGGGTCGGTGAGGGGGAGAAGGGCAGTGATAGCAGGGCCAGGGAGGGGGCAGGGTGGGTTAGAGAGATGGCAATGGGCAGTGAGAGTGGGCCCATAAGAGGGCAGCGTACCGTGAGGGCAGGGCCGGTGAGGTTGGGGTGAGAGCCAGGCATGTGTGGGGGCAGTGGTGAGAGGTGAGAGGAGGGGCCGGTGAGGGGGCAGCGGTGGGCGGTGAGAGGAGGGGCCGGTGAGGGGGCAGCAGTGGGCGGTGAGAGGAGGGACCGGTGTGGGGGCAGCAGTGGGCGGTGAGAGGAGGGACCGGTGTGGGGGAAGCAGTGGGCGGTGAGAGGAGGGGCTGGTGAGGGGGCAGCAGTGGGCGGTGAGAGGAGGGGCTGGTGAGGGGGCAGCAGTGGGCGGTGAGAGGAGGGGCTGGTGAGGGGGCAGCAGTGGGCTGTGAGAGGAGGGGCCGGTGTGGGGGCAGCAGTGGGCGGTGAGAGGAGGGGCTGGTGTGGGGGCAGCAGTGGGCGGTGAGAGGAGGGGCTGGTGAGGGGGCAGCAGTGGGCTGTGAGAGGAGGGGCCGGTGTGGGGGCAGCGGTGGCCGTGAGAGGAGGGGCCGGTGTGGGGGCAGCAGTGGGCGGTGAGAGGAGGGGCCGGTGAGTGGGCAGCGGTGGGGAGTGAGAGGAGGAGCCGGTGTGGGGGCAGCGGTGGCCGTGAGAGGAGGGGCCGGTGTGGGGGCAGCAGTGGGCAGTGAGAGGAGAGGTCGGTGAGTGGGCAGCGGTGGGCCGTGAGAGGAGGGGCTGGTGAGGGGGCAGCGGTGGGCCGTGAGAGGAGGGGCCGGTGTGGGGGCAGCGGTGGGCCGTGAGAGGAGGGGCCGGTGAGGGGGCAGCGGTGGGCCGTGAGAGGAGGGGCCGGTGAGGGGGCAGCAGTGGGCAGTGAGAGGAGGGGCCGGTGTGGGGGCAGCGGTGGGCCGTGAGAGGAGGGGCCGGTGAGGGGGCAGCGGTGGGCCGTGAGAGGAGGGGACAGTGAGAGGAGCAGCGGTGGGTGGTGAGAGGAGGGGCCGGTGAGAGAGCAGCGGTGGGTGGTGAGAAGGAGGCCGGTGAGAGGCGGGGCAGCGGTGGGCAGTGACAGGAGGGGCCGGTGACGGGGCAGCACTGGGCGGTGAGAGTGGGGTCGGTGAGGGGGAGAAGGGCAGTGATAGCAGGGCCAGTGAGGGGGCAGGGTGGGTTAGAGAGATGGCAATGGGCAGTGAGAGTGGGCCCATAAGAGGGCAGCGTACCGTGAGGGCAGGGCCGGTGAGGTTGGGGTGAGAGCCAGGCATGTGTGGGGGCAGTGGTGAGAGGTGAGAGGAGGGGCCGGTGAGGGGGCAGCGGTGGGCGGTGAGAGGAGGGGCCGGTGAGGGGGCAGCAGTGGGCGGTGAGAGGAGGGACCGGTGTGGGGGCAGCAGTGGGCGGTGAGAGTAGGGACCGGTGTGGGGGCAGCAGTGGGCGGTGAGAGGAGGGGCTGGTGAGGGGGCAGCGGTGGGCGGTGAGAGGAGGGGCTGGTGAGGGGGCAGCAGTGGGCTGTGAGAGGAGGGACCGGTGTGGGGGCAGCAGTGGGCGGTGAGAGGAGGGGCTGGTGAGGGGGCAGCAGCGGGCTGTGAGAGGAGGGGCCGGTGTGGGGGCAGCGGTGGCCGTGAGAGGAGGGGCCGGTGAGTGGGCAGCGGTGGGCGGTGAGAGGAGGGGCCGGTGAGTGGGCAGCGGTGGGCCGTGAGAGGAGGAGCCGGTGTGGGGGCAGCGGTGGCCATGAGAGGAGGGGCCGGTGTGGGGGCAGCAGTGGGCAGTGAGAGGAGAGGTCAGTGAGTGGGCAGCGGTGGGCCGTGAGAGGAGGGGCTGGTGAGGGGGCAGCGGTGGGCAGTGAGAGGAGGGGCCGGTGTGGGGGCAGCGGTGGGCCGTGAGAGGAGGGGCCGGTGAGGGGGCAGCGGTGGGCCGTGAGAGGAGGGGCCGGTGAGGGGGCAGCGGTGGGCCGTGAGAGGAGGGGCCGGTGTGGGGGCAGCGGTGGGCCGTGAGAGGAGGGGCCGGTGAGGGGGCAGCGGTGGGCCGTGAGAGGAGGGGACAGTGAGAGGAGCAGCGGTGGGTGGTGAGAGGAGGGGCCGGTGAGAGAGCAGCGGTGGGTGGTGAGAAGGAGGCCGGTGAGAGGCGGGGCAGCGGTGGGCAGTGACAGGAGGGGCCGGTGACGGGGCAGCGCTGGGCGGTGAGAGTGGGGTCGGTGAGGGGGAGAAGGGCAGTGATAGCAGGGCCAGTGAGGGGGCAGGGTGGGTTAGAGAGATGGCAATGGGCAGTGAGAGTGGGCCCATAAGAGGGCAGCGTACCGTGAGGGCAGGGCCGGTGAGGTTGGGGTGAGAGCCAGGCATGTGTGGGGGCAGTGGTGAGAGGTGAGAGGAGGGGCCGGTGAGGGGGCAGCAGTGGGCGGTGAGAGGAGGGGCCGGTGAGGGGGCAGTGGTGGGCCGTGAGGGAAGGGGCCAGTGAGATGAGGGGCTGGTGAGGGGGCTGCGGTGGGCCGTGAGAGGAGGGGCCGGTGAGGGGGCAGCAGTGGCCGGTGAGAGGAGGGACCAGAGGGAGGAGGGGCCGGTGAGGGGGCAGTGGTGGGCGGTGAGAGGAGAGGACAGTGAGAGGAGGGGCCGGTGAGAGAGCAGCGGTGGGTGGTGAGAAGGAGGCCGGTGAGAGGCGGGGCAACGGTGGGCAGTGACAGGAGGGGCTGGTGACGGGGCAGCGCTGGGCGGTGAGATTGGGGTCAGTGAGGGGGAGAAGGGCAGTGATAGCAGGGCCAGTGAGGGGGCAGGGTGGGTTAGAGAGATGGCAATGGGCAGTGAGAGTGGGCCCATAAGAGGGCAGCGTACCGTGAGAGCAGGGCCGGTGAGGTTGGGGTGAGAGCCAGGCATGTGTGGGGGCAGTGGTGAGAGGTGAGAGGAGGGGCCGGTGAGGGGGCAGCGGTGGGTAGTGAGAGGAGGGGCCGGTGAGGGGGCAGCGGTGGCCGTGAGAGGAGGGGCCGGTGTGGGGGCAGCAGTGGGCAGTCGGAGGAGGGGTCGGTGAGTGGGCAGCGGTGGGCTGTGAGAGGAGGGGCTGGTGAGGGGGCAGCGGTGGGCCGTGAGAGGAAGGGCCGGTGAGAGGAGGGGTTGGTGAGTGGGCATCGGTGGGCCGTGAGAGGAGGGGCCGGTGAGGGGGCAGTGGTGGGCAGTGAGAGGAGGGGCCGGTGTGGGGGCAGCAGTGGGCCGTGAGAGGAGGGGCCGGTGAGGGGGCAGCGGTGGGCCGTGAGAGGAGGGGCCGGTGAGGGGGCAGCGGTGGGCCGTGACAGGAGGAGCCGGTGTGAGGAGGGGCCAGTGTCCTATTCATTGGAGCGGTGCCTGCACCTTTCTGGGGATGGGACTCGGGACTCTGAGATATGGACTTTCCTTTTTCTCTTCCTTACCTTTTGGCTCTGTTAAAATCTTTCAATTCTTGGTTTTGTAACCGAGTGGGCGCCAGCGAATGGCGACTTTGTGTACTTTTCACTGTACTTATGTATTCCTATTCATAGCACATGGGACAAATAAATAAATAAATTTGAAACTAAATATTTAAAGACATTTATGCAAGACCCCAACATCTTGTTACATACTCCTTGAAGGAATCACAGACTGTTTGGTTAGCCCAAGCCTTTCCAAATAAGATTATACTGTCCCTAATGATTCCCATAATTCCCCACCAGCAATAGGGACTGGCTGGCCACTATTTTCCTGGCTTAGCCTGCTCCTTTTTTTCTGTTTGCTCGTCAAACATTAGCACCTGTCCAGTCCTAGGCTGTATCCAATCAGGATAGAATTGCCTCGGCTTTCAGCAGACTAGGATGTATTCCATCTGGACCCAATGATTTACTAACTTTCAGCAATGCTAATCTTTTTCAGTAAGTATTATCCTGTCCATAACGTCTCGCTGCTCTTTCACGAAGATGAAGACAGTTGCAAAGGACGTTCGCCATGCCTACTGCCTGTGCATAATGATTTTGCCTGGGGTCTTCAATGGGCCTAAGCTAATCATTTATATTTCATAGGTTTAGACACTGTTTCAGGTTTCAATTTAGGTTTAGCTGCTGATGCTTCCTTTCAACTTCACTTTGCTTCCAGTATTCAAATTTTCCATTCCCTCCTCTACTTTCCATATGTACATAATTATGTTTCCCATGTTGAGGGCTCCTATGTAGTACTAATAGTGATCCCACCTCTGCATCAGGAGATCCAGATTCAAATCCCACCTGAATCAGAGGTGTGTAGTGACATCTCTGAATAAACTGACTGAAAATACCAATTTCCATTGTTCAATGTGTTCCTATCGTTTCGTCATTCTGAAGACGACAGTGTTAAATTTAAACTTTAAAAATTCACTGACATATTGTGATAATATCGCAATGGAATAAAAAAAGTCAATCTTTTACAAACTGAATTTACTGAAAACTTATTTTAAGTATCATATTGTTTCCCTGTTTAATTTTCCTAGCTGCTATCTATTAAACTTACTGCTTCTGTTAAGTCAAGATAACAAAGTGTGAAGCTGGATGAACACAGCAGGCCAAGCAGCATCTCAGGAGCACAAAAGCTGACATTTTGGGCCTAGACCCTTTATCGGCAGGTCTACGCCCAAAACATCAGCTTTTGTGTTCCTAAGATGCTGCTCGCCCTGCTGTGTTCGTCCAGCTTCACACTTTATTATCTTGGATTCTCCAGCATCTACAGTTCCCATTATCTCTGCTTATATTAAGTCTCCTTGAATGCATAGTAAGTCATAAGTATTCTGAAGATCACCATCCCCCTGTAACTGTTTAAAAGAGCTGAGGCCAAGTCATTGTACGCAATGTCCAGACTTTCCAATCCCTTTAAAATGTCTTATTTTTTTCTCATTCATTCATGGGATTTGGGTGTCACTGGCTGAGTCAGCATTTACTGCCCATCCCTAATTGCCCAGAGGGCAGTTAAGCGTCAACCACATTGCTGTGGTCCTGGAGTGACATGTAGGCCAGACCAGGTAGGATGGCAGTTTCCTTCCCTGAAGGGCATTCGTGAACCAGATGGATGTTTTCTTGACAATTGACAATGGTTTCATGGTTACCAATAGACTCCTAATTCCAGACTTCCACCATCTGCTATGGCAGGATTCAAACTGGTGTTCCCAGTTTCTGGCTTAATAGTTTGGTGATAATACCTCTGGGCCATCACCTCCCCAAGTACTCTTGTGTACTCCACAGCATAGGAATTCTGTTTAAATTCCACATAACAATTAGTAAACCTCAGACAACTTTAACAAACACCTTTAAGGTTCGGGGAGTCACATGCCACCAAGTTATGTAGCCTAAAATGTTAATGAGCTGGCTGAGCCAGCAGTCTTACATTTCACAGCCTTCCTTCTATTTTGCATTAAGAAAACATTACAACAGTGTAATATTTACCTCCGTCAGTGGTCTCGGCATTCTCTCCAAAGCAAATTCAAAGTGACATACTTCACAGTGATTGGAACAGGAAGCTGCAAGCCATTGCTCGAGACAACTGCGATGAACTGTCCCCAGAGTCCCAGCACACTCGCACGGCGAGAGAAGGCTCTCTTTATCACTGGGTTCGTGGCAAATTCTGCAGATTGGAATATCACTGTGTAAAGCGAAAGGGGAAAAAAGACAACTGTGATACTTCATTCAAAACAATTCAACTGTAAAATTGAAGTCAACTGAAGAACTGAATAAGAACACAGAAGGAGAAAAGAAACAGTAACTATTATAAATGATATCTGTCAACATTTCTGATCTACTTCAGAATGGAGGACACATATGAACGGTACATTAATTTCAAAGTATTGCTCGTCACTGATCTTTTCATTAGCGAAGACAAATATCTTCCTCTAACCACTCAGCAATCTTCAAGACTGAAGTCATTCCCAGCCAGTTTTATACCACTCCCACTTATATGGCAATTGGTCATTGTGCAAAACTGGCTGTCACTGTGGTGGTGCCTGTTCTATGCTTACTGTCCAAGGCCAATTTCTGCCCCACCCATTCAAAGAGTACATTTATATCGCCTCAAATTTTTATTTATTTCAAATTGTTCCAAAACATTAACTTTAAATCTCTTTATAAATCATTGGTTAGGCTTCAAGTGCACCCAATTCAGGACAGCATACGTCGGGAAGAATGTTAAGGCTATCCAGCGGAGGTTCGCTGGATCAGTATCAGGAATAAGGAACCTCAATGCTTTAGTGAAGATCTGTTGCACAGGTTATGGCTGGTTTGCTGAGCTGACTGGTTTTGGTGCAAACATTTCATCCCCCTTCTAGGTGACATTTTCAGTACTGTGTAGACTCCATTGAGGCGCTGTTGTTTTGCTCATGAAATATTTGCAAGACAACTAGTCAATTGGGCAAATAAGGAGCCACAGTTACAAAGGGACAGGAAACCTGGATAACTCTCATTTCAGCAGAGAAGGCCAGGGGAAGATTTAATAAGAGCTTTAAAGTTATAGGAGTTTGTTCTCGCAGGGAGGATGAAACTGTTTCCATTGCGGAAATGAAGAGCCTTTTTCAAAAAAAAATCAGTAAGATGTAATCTGGAATGGACTTTCTGCAAGGGAAACAGAAGTAGATTCAATATAACTTTCAAAATGGCACTGGACATGTACTCAAAAGGGAGAGAAAAAACTCTGCAAAAAAAAAATCAAGTAGGGTAGTGAGACCAACTGACTGTGTCCCTGCTTTAGGAGAGATGTTCTAAAACATGAAAAGGTTCAGAAATGGTTTACAAGGATGTTGCCAGGGTTGGAGGGTTTGAGCTATGGGGGTGGGGGAGCAGGTAGTAAGCTGAATAGGCTGGGGCTATTTTCTCTGGCATGTTGGAGGTTGAGAGGTGACCTTATAGAGGTTTATAAAATTATGAGGGGCATGGAAAGGGTGACTAGCCAAAGTCTTTTCGCTAGGGTAGGGGAGTCCAAAACTAGAGGGCACAGGTTCAAGGTGAGAGGGAGAAGATTTTAAAAGGGACCTAAGGGGCAACTTTTTCCACAGAGAGAGGGTGCTGTGTGTATGGAGTAAGTTGCTAGATGAAGTGGTGGAGCCTGGTACAGTTACAACATTTAAAAGGCATCTGGATGGGTATATGAATAAGAAGGGTTTAGCGGGATATGGGCCAAATACTGACAAATAGACTAGATTTATTCAGAATATCTCGTCAGCATGGGCAAGTTGGACCAAAGGGTCTGTTTCCATGCTGTATGACTGTTAGATTTTTCAAAACGCTGATACGTAAACAATGCCGAATAGCCTCCTACTCTGTTCGGGAATTCACTGACTCCAAATAGTTTTGCAAAATACCTGGGAGTAGGGATTATCCAGTTTCATGGGATCTTTAAACTAAACACCTAGCATAGCAAGCTCAATGGCTTTTTGCATTGACTGCTCATGCTGGATCCAATGTCATTATCTGTGAACATAGTTGGGTAAGCATAGAAATAGAATTCAGGTCACAATTGAAGGGCTAAGAAGAAGAAGCAACAAGCACAGGCCTTGTCAGTGATGCCCACCTCCCATGAATACATTTTAAGAAAGTGAGCGGTTGTAGATGAATGTTGATAGATCATCGGAACATGGGCTTACTTTGCTGAAACTTCTCCCTTTCTCAGCCAACATCACATAGTATCATTTGACAGCAATCAGGAACAGATCCACATTTTATTTCTTCAAAACTGTTGCCCCTGAGAGGATCAGTCAATGTAGCACAGAACATTGAGGTTACACCGAGGTTATGAATGTTATCTCACTAATGTTCAGAGTCACCAACCAATCTCCATGACAGGCCTCACACCACTTCTGCTCCCAAGTAAACCTTGTTTTAATCAAATATAAATAAATCCAAGCAACTGGAATGAGGACGTCAACTCCCTACTCTAGCTGCTGGAATATGACCATCCAACACTTGCCTCCCTTCACAATGTTTACTGAAAATACTTTCCTTGCAGAGCGAATGGCTCTGATCCACAAGTGGTTTCTATTAATTTAAAACAGGTGAATAAACAGTAGAAGCCAGTATTACTCACTCTAGTATTGCAAAAAAGTGTCACTAACTTATTTTTCAAGTACACAAGCCCCAAGATTAACTTGGGACACAAAGCATGTGTGTGAGCAGCTAGTTCCCCTCTCTCCCCGCTGAGGTTCATGTGATTGAAACAATCAGACCTTGCTTTAATGTAACAGGTTGATCGCCCTCTTGATTATTTTATTTTCTTGGCATCTTGTTGAGATGGCGTTAGCCAGACATGCTGTAACCCCAGAGGCAGACTCTTTACAAGGTTATATGTCCTGCCCTACAATTCACTTCAGAGAAGTTTTAAGGACACAAAATGAGTCAAAAGACTCCTGAACCTCCCTTCCTACAGAAAATTCAGAAACCTCCCCTCTAAGTTTTATAGGAGGCGAAGTGGTACACAAGGGGAAAACTCTTCCCCAACCCTTACAGGGCAACTCTGAGTCAAGAATGAAGCATCCTTGGACAGAGGTGAGTGAACATTGCTCACATCACTCCCTTAGGATTATGGAGTTATGCAGCACAGAAACGGACCCTTTGGTCCAACTTGTCTATGCTGAGATATCCTAAGTTAATCCAGTCCCATGGCCAATTTCCCTCCAAACACTTCCACATCCCTTCTGTAATGTGGTGACCAGAATTATTTCTAATTTGTGTATGTGTTTAATGTTACTGATTCTTCTCACATTTAACAATTAATAAACTCACTGTAATGGGTTAAGTCGATAATCAAAAGGGAACCAGTCCATCTCTCCCCACTTGGAAGCCTAAGGGTTTATGGTATCCTGTCTGCAGTTTGGCTGCAGTCCTTTTGCAGCAGATGCCACAGATCTCCAAACAGGTGAATTGCTGTGGAATCAATTTCCCGGATACGCCCAGGAGTTTAATCTGGAAAAGCGTGAAGTGATGCATTCAGGCAGGTCTAACAAGGTAAGGGACTACATGATAAATGATAGTGCCCCTAGGAGGGCAAGATCAGTGGGGCCTTGGTATGTATGTACATAGCTCCTTGAAGGGTAGGCTAAGACGACATGAGGGATACTTGCTTTTATTAATCAAGGTATCATATACAAGAGCCAGGAGCTTAATTTGGAGCTGTATATAGTATTAGTTAGGCCACAACTGGAGCACTGTGTGTAATCCTGATCACTACACTGTAGGAATTGCAATAGAAAATGGTACAACGGAAATTCACCAGGGTATTGCCTAGGCTGGAATGATTCAACTATGAAGGTTAGGGTTGTTTTCCTTAGAGGCTGTGGGGGGGGCGGAAGAGCTGATTGAAGTGTACACGTATGAGGGGGCATTACCAGAGGGCTTAGATTTAAGGTAAAGTTCAGGAGGTTTAGACAGGATTTAGCAGATTTTTGCTCACCCAGAAGGAAGTGGGTATATGGAAGTGACTGCCTCAAAAGGGTGGTAAGAGGCAGAAACTGTCATAATGTTTAAAAACATTTAGTTGAACACTTGAAATACTATAGCATACAGGGTACTGGGAAATGGGATTAGAGTGGATAGGTGCTTGATGATCAGTACGGACACGAACTTGCCAAGGAATGCACCCGTTGGAACAGTGGCTGGTACAAGCTGTCACGGTGATATATCTGGGCTGAAGAACATTTTCGATGCAGTAGAACTCCATGACCTTTCAGACCTCGTACACCACAGGAAACTTAACACCTGCACGTTGTTAATCATGAGCATTAAAAAGGTATTGAGGCACCTTAGAGTGAAATATGTTCTTTGGAGAACTTTACACCTATCGCACTCTCTTAATTGCAATTTGAAATGTACTGCCCTTGGGCTGTGTGCCTGATATGGAATCCATTTTGTAAATTTTAAGCTTTTTACAATAAGCTGAGTGGGAGATCTTGCCTTGGAACATCCTGAATCTTACATTATGGAAGCAGGCCATTTGGCTCATTGAGTCCATACCACCCCTCCGGAGAGCTTCCCACCTACCCTATTCCCATAACCCTGCACTTCCCACAGCCAATCTATCTAGCCTGCACATCTCTCAACACTATGAGGCAATTCAGCATGGCCAATCTACCTAACATGCATATCTTGGGACTGTGGAAGGAAACTGGAGCACCCAGACAAAACCCACGTAGACACAGGGAGAATGTCCATGTGGGGTCAGCACGTCACCTGAGGGTGGGATCAAACCTGGGTCCCTGGTGCTGTGAAGCAGCAATGTTAACCATCGTGCCACCCAAAATCTAAATTCCCCCAACTACAGTGGTAGGATTTGAACCCAAGTTCCTAGGGCATCAGTTTTCTCAATTTTATTGCAAATGCTGTAATGTCCATGTCAAAATGTTTTTGTTCATATATTTAAATACATTTTGGCAAAATGAACTTGCCAAGGAATGCACCCATTGGAACAGTGGCTGGTACAAGCTGTCACGGTGATATATCTGGGCCCCTTACCATACCACCTGTGATCTTGCTGTGGACACGCCTATAATTGTACTTCCTTTATCTTGTTGGGAGTGAAGTGGTAATATATCTTTAAGATAAAAGCAAAATACTGCCAGTGCTAGAAATCTGAAACAAAAATAAAGTGCCGGAGGGACTCAGCAATTTGTGCAGCATCTGTGGAGAGAGAAACAGAGTTAAGATTTTGTGTAATTATGACTTCTCGGAAAGTTTGACTTAACTCGAAGAAGCTGTTTCCTTTTGTGTAAGGGCTGCCAGAATTGCTGAATTTCTCTAGCATTTTCTGTTTTTAGTCACTAACGTATTTTTAATACCAGCCCCTCCCTTCCTCACTACCTCACCTTTCTGAACTTCAATAAAGTGTTAAATCATAATTCTTTCATTTGTATGCTCTTCCATTATAATAATACAGATCTTAGTATTTTGTAGACAAAAAAGAATGGCATTGGGGGACTTGGTCTGCCTTAACATGGGGTGCAAAACATGCTAGAATCTTGGGATTTCCCAGTTGTCTGACTTCTCCTCACCCAGTACACACCAGTGGAACAAAATATCATGTTTAAAAAAATCCTGGAGGTGAAATGGTGGCTCAGTGGTTAGCACTGTTCCCTCACAGCGCTAGGGACCCAGGCTCAACTCCACCCTCAGGTGACTGTCTGTGTGGAGTCTGCACATTCTCCTCATGTCTGCGTGGGTTTCCTCCCACAATCCAAAGATGCGCAGGATCAGTGGATTGGCCAGGCCATATTAATTGTCCATAGTGTCGAGGGATGTGTAGGTTAAATAGATTAGCAATAGGTAGGGGGCTGGGTCTGGGTGGCATGCTGTTCAGAAAGTTGGTGTGGACTTGATGGGCCAAATGGCCTGCTTCCACACTGCAGGCATTCTATAAATTGGTAGGCATTTCCCACTTGCACGGTCTGAGCGTATTTAGTGACTATAGGAACTAACCTAGAAATACTGCTGGTCACGGTCACTGATGACGGCAGATGTCCATCGCTGCCTGAACCCTCTACCACATATTGTGGCTTCTGTACATTCTCTGACAGCAGGTTGACAGACCAGCTGGCATTTGGCGAATTGTAACATACATTGTTCAACTGACACTCTGTTGCCTGTAAGTTATCAGCCTTCATGGTAACTGAGCGTCAAAAGCATTTTGTCCAATTCACAATACTTCCATCTATTCCAAATGGAGACACTGAAGTCATTAATGAGGTATCCACCTTAAAAGGGGGTGAAAACATAAATTACTTGTTTTGTGTATATAAAGCCAGGCCTGTATAGGCACAGTCTATTCAATAAAAATATAACATTGGCAATCACTTACACATAGATAGCTCTTCCTTCCAGCTGTAAAATGACCCAAGACTTCACAGAGATGAAAAATTTGCTAATGTACCGAAGATAGACATAAAGGTAGATAGGCAAACCTTGGTCGAAGTGATACATTATAAGGGCCTGCTTAAACGATGTAAGAGATGTGGAGAGAGATGGAAAGATTCAGGTGAGAATTTCAGAGTTAGACTTTAGTCAGCCGAAGAAACGGCTGTAAACAATGGGGGTGAAGGAAGTTGGGGATGCATGAGAGGCTAAAACTGCAAGTGCACAGAGATCTCAAAAAAGTTAAAAGCAGAAGCGGTTACGAAGATTGGGAGGGATGAAGCCATAGAAGACCAGGGGTTATGATGATGAGAAATTTTAAATCAAAGAGCGGATGGATGGGAGTGATATGGGGAAAGTTGAACGAGAAGTTCTGAGGAAGGGTCACTGGACCCGAAGCGTTAACTCTGTTTTCTCCTCCACAGATGCTGCCGGACCTGCTGAGCTTTTCCAGCAACTTTGTTTTTGATGTTGTTATTGATGTTGAAGGTGAATGAGAGTTGGAGCTGGTTAGGATATGAGCAGGAGAGATTAGGATGAGTTTATGTTGATGCGGCATAAACAAGAGGCAGACCAGGATGACGATGGAACAAGACAGCCAAAAAAATTTTTAAAAATGTGGAAGAAAGTTTCAGTAGCTAGAGACAGGCAGAAACAGAGTGGGTGATGTCTTGAAAGTAGAGTGTTGGTGATGGAGATGGCTTAGAGTTGGATACTCAGTTCAGGGCCAACTCTGATCATTCTGGTTTAATTATGGCAGCATGTAGGCTAAAGAGAATGGTTTTGGCTTTGTCAATGATTAACTGATTTTTAAAAAATTCATTCACAGGGTGTGGGCAGCTGGCTAGGCTAGCACTTATTGCCTATTCCCAGGGCATTGCCCAGAGGGGAGCATCTACCACATTGCTACAGGTATGGAGTCACATACAGGCCAGACCAGGTAAGGATGGCTGTTTTCTTCCCTTTTCCAACAATCAACATTAGATTTTTAATTGCAGGTCTTTTTTTTATTGAATTTAAATTCTACCATCTGTCATGGCAGGGTTTGAACTCAGGGGCCCTGAGCATTACTGGGTCTACGGATTAACAGTCTAGCAATAATACCACCAGGCCATTGTCACTCCTTATTTCAGCTCACTCATGACTGGATATCATAAAGACAGCATACCAGGATTGAAAGTGGTGATTATGAGACAGAGCTAGGTGTCTTTAGTATACATACGTAAATTGAAGTGATTTTTCCAAAACATGACTGAGGAGCTACATACAGATTATATATATATAGGAAACATCAGAATTACATCATTAGGAGATTCCAGAAACAGTGCTGATGGTCACTCAAGAAGAGAGAATAGTAATCTGTACGATATCAGAAAGTGTCAATGAGCACAAAGGCAGATTGTGTGGCAGCATTTTAATGGGAATGGGTTGAGATAAAGCAACATAAAACAAGCAATTTTGTGGATTGTGGAATGAATTGCACATCTTCAGCTTCACTTACTTCACCTTTGTGTGAAAATATATTGTGGATAAATCATGGATAATTTGCCAAACCAACAAGGAAGAAGATGGCAAGAGCTACTTGATCTCATCCAGGGTGAATATGCAATAGCTGGCAACTCTGCATTCTACTGAACTCAATGCAGTAACCCCCAACTCAGTCTTGGCATGTTTGAATATGTTTGAGCTCAGCTGTGTTACCTTCATGAATTTGCTATCATTTACTGTTAAGACTCACTTGGGCAATTGCATGGGGTTCTCAAGATACAACATGATATGATAATAGGGAAGACAAATGCACAGAGAATTCTGAAAATTAAACCAAAATGAACCAGCTTGAAATCGCTTGATTGGTACCACATCTACCATAATCCATCTCTCCTCAGTAGTGGCAGCGTGGACCATCTGAAAGATGTACTGCAGAAACTGACTAAGACTCCTTAGACAGCACCTTCCAAACCCATGACTACTACTATCTAAAGAGGCAGCAGATAAATGGGAACACCACCACCTACAAACTCCCCTTCAAACTGCTCACCACCCCGATTCAGAAATGCATTACTGTTCCTTTACCGTCACTGGGTAAAAATCCTGGAACTCCCTTCCTAATGGCATTGCAGTTCAAGAAAGTAGCTCACCACTACCTTCTCAAAGGCAACTGGGTATGGGCAATACATGTTGATCCAGCCAGCAATCCCCACGTCCCACAAGTGAATAACAAAGTCCGACTGTTCACTACATAGCTTAATAACAAACCTCAAAATAAAGTGATAGAGTCATACAGCACGGAAACAGACCCTTCGGTCCAAACAGTCCATGCCAATCATGACCCCCAAAATAAACTAATCCCACCTGCATGCTCATGACCCATATCCCTCCAAAACAGCAACAGCTACCAGCTTATGGTGGGCACTAATATATCAAAGTTTATCATCCTTTACCAACATTAGTACACTTTTTGGTCCTGGGCATTGAGTCAGATGAGATGGGTCAGTTATTTGTGGTCTCAGTGTTTTTCCCAAACGTGTTGATACAGTTGTGCTGGTGAGCAGGGCTGTTGTTGGATGTTCTTGTGGCTAAAGCTGTTAAGGACACTGCAACATGCGTCTGTCTCTAATTCATGGCTGGAGTGAGGGGCCACTTTTCTTCTCTGTGAGGGAGCTCCTGTTTCTGGATGCATGCTAGCCCATATCTCCAACACCCCCACCCTGATCTTCCTCCACTCCCTCAATCAGCAGTGTGGCTAATCTGTTACAACGTCACAGTCTTTACTGGCTAGTCCTGATTTTCTTTGGCTTCTTGATCAAGGAAATATTGAATTATCTGGAATACAATATTTTGAATTTAAAAAATGGAACAACATCTTTGAAAGAAACGTATTCAGAAAATCTTTACTGTACATGGTGACAGAACAAAGGATAATCTAATAACAATTATGGTGTTGCGATCTCATCACCTCTTCGATATTGTTACTGATTGATCCTTGGATACTGTGGCTTTTTTTTCTGTGCTGGTGAAAACAATCTTTTTTCTCCCAAGTAATGTCTTGGATAGCAAAGTGACAATAAATCTATTTTTCCTTAAGCAAATCTAAAAGTGAAGTACAATCAATGCCACAAATGTAAAACTTGACTTAATATTTCACTTGTTTGAGTACTACCTTCCAGCTGGAAATGTGAACAGTGTCTCACCTTTTGATACCCAGTACAGCTCCGGCATTAATCACACAGCTCCATATCTGCCAAAGGGCTCCCTCAGTTCCAACAGTGCTTCAGGGCTTGAGCTCCTCATTTCCGAGATTACAATAACTTCTCCTTCCCATCAAAGAGTCTCTAGACACCATTAGAGTCAGAGCTATTCCAACTTTCCTTGCAACCAATTGCTTGTCAAAATAAATAATAAAATACAAAAACAGAGAAGAATTTGGGGCCTGGATAAGGGACAGCCCTACTATTCTACCAGAAAAACTTTGAGGCTTTGTTCTAAATCTTCCGCTGCTTGTATGGTCAAAGTTGGAACTTCAGTTGGGAGATAGACATCAGGACACTGTGGAATTCATGATACAGTGATGTACATTGTAATTGTCCAGGAAGTTTAAATTTCCAATAGGCTTATATCTGTTGCCTGGGACCCACCGAAAATCTCTTTGATACTGAGCTCAAAGCTGTGATTTAAGCCAGACAAAAAGGACTCAACTGTATCCTTACCAAGGAAATAGTACACTGGTTAATAATTAGTGTGTCACTGATTATCTAAAATAATCGACTGAGCACCATAGCAGACACTGCAATCACACAACCTAACCACACCCCCAGAAACCAAGCCTGATTCTAATCTCCAATCACCACCAAGCTCTGGTGCAGGTCTTGAATCCAGAGAGTCTCCTGGCTCAGAGACAGAAGGGCTAGCTACTGTGCCAAACTTTCATGAATATAATAGCTGGCTGCAAATGGAGATAGAAGGAATTACATTTATGAATTATTTAAATATCTGCTACAGACTAATAATGTATTACTGTACACCATTTTCAAAATGCTGACATTTCTAATCATAAAACTTCCCAACAAAAGCTTTACCTGCAGCAGCAAAAAGTGCTCAAAGAACTTCTTATATTGGAATTGGTTCCTGTATGTCAAGGCATTATTTCAAAGGACAGCAGGGGCATTCTTACCAGGCCATTACTCTTCCTTCTTCCAACATTAGTTAAACAGCATGCAGACAATGTCCGAGTTCTGATGTCAGGAGCCTCCACAAATATCTCTGATTCGGAGCTCACAGCAGAAACTTGGGTGAGATATGCAGGACACATTGTTTGAGAGATTTTGTTGTATGTAAATTTACTATATTTTTTACAGTGACTACACTTCAAATAAAAGCACATTGGAACATTCCAAGGTTGTGAAAGCTGCCAAAATACAAACCTTTCATTCTTTCTTTCCTGCAAAACAGAATCATGGCACCAGTGAAAGCGGTGCTCAGCAAAGCGCACTCTCGCTGTATGCTTTGTTTCTGCTTCGAAGCAGGACCCACCTATCTTACTGAATCACAGAATGATACAGCACAGAAACAGGTTATTTCCTGCTTTGATTCCATCGCTCCCCAAATGTTTCTTTCCTTCAACTATTAATCGAATTCCCTTCAGAAAATTATTATTGAATCAGCTTCTACTATCTGCTTAAGGTAACATAAGCCAGACTTGGAAACAGTTGCGTGTTATCTCTAGTTCCTTTGCCAATTCTCTTAAATCCCTTTTCTGCCACTGGTTTTGAATACCATTTTAAACCACCTCCTTTACTTTCTCTGCGCCAAGAACAGCTTCATCACTTTCACCATACAACTACTTCTATGTTTGATAAATGTACTGATAATGGAATTCTGTGCTGACTAAATGTCATTCCTTAAACTTGATTGATTAGTGTGGACCTGAGACATTAACAGAAAGGTGCAAAAGACTTTTGCCTAGCTCAAGAAACCTGATATTACACATAAAGCAATGAAATATGGCAGTGGTCTATATTGTACAATCGCGCTATATAAAGTCTAGTTATATAAAAATTGCCTGTAATGTGGGTGCAAATATTTAATCTAGAGTATGCCTTTACAACCAGTACAACAATATCATCAACATCAGAATCCATTCTTTGAGTCACACTGACAAATACGGATTGTTAAATGGCATCAATTTAACACTCTTCCCTTTGGCAAAATATCTTTTCTTAAATAAACTTTGATAATTTGCAGGAAAAATATAATTGCAGATGCACACAACTTCATATGGCACACTATCTGGTCAGACCCAAAACAATTATTACATTATTCTTTTATTTAATTGTTTAAATAAAATTGTTTTTAGTTGCAGTATGTAATTGTTATCTTTATTCCTCTGTAACTGTATAAATGATCAACATTTTCCCACAAATGATCAACGGAGATAATCAAATTATCTCAGAATATAATACTTGAAACTAACCACCAACACACATACAAACAATAAAAATATATCTAACATCCAGTTCAGAGATTAAATGATTTTATGTTAAAATAGTTTGTTAAAATGCAAGTAATTTTTAAATACAGCTTATGTGTTAAATGAATGTGTGCATCATTATGGATGTATGCACGGGTATATGACTGGATGCAATTGCAAGTATTGTATATGAATGCCTAACGAAGTGTCATACAGATCAGTGCTGGGCTCACAATTACTCAAGAATATATATTAATGTCTTGGATGAATGAAGTGAATGTACTGTAGCTAGGTTTGTGGATTACAAAAATAAATCGAAAGGCATGTGGTCAGGATGACACAAAAGAGTCAGCAGAGGGATACAGACAGGTTAAGTGAGTGAGTAAAAACTTGGCAGATGGAATATAATGTGGGGAAATATAGCAGGGAGAATAGAGGAGGTGATTATTTAAACGAGTAAAGATTGCAGAAAATTGCAGCACAGAGTGATTTGAACGTTCCTATGCATAAAGTCACAAAAAGCCAATGCAGTGATTGTGATGAGGTCAGCAAGGTGGATCTCTCAACGAGTTGCCCGACTAGGGCTGTTAACCTGGTCCAATCAGGGAGCCCTGCTGACACATATAAACAGGAGTATCAGATGTTCTGCTCACTCAGAGATGGCTCTGAGGGAACTGGATCACTACTGTCAAGTTCTGTTCAAGCATAAATAAAGGGTGACTTGATGATGGGATACCGGCCTATGTGGAGTTATTTCAGCCAACATCTTAGATCAGCAGGTAACAGGGAAAGCAATTGGAATACTGACCATTACTTCAAATGAAAGAGAATACAAACAGAAGTCTCACTAAAACAACACATGGCACAAAAATCAAACCACACCTAGAATACTGGGAACAATTTCTGTCCCCTATCCATAGAAAGATATACTGGCATTGGAGACAGTCCAGAGAAAGTTCACCAAGGTTGGTCCTGGATATAGAAGCGTTTTCTTATGAGGAGATTGAATAGGTTGGGCTTGTACTCATAGGAGGTTAGAAGTGAGGGGCAACTTAATTGAAACATACAAGATTCTTTGAGGATGTGACAGAGTAGATGTGGAAACATTGTTTTGGATGTGAGTTTGCTCACTGAGCTGGAAGTTCGTTTTCAGATTGATTTGGAGCCTATGTGTTTGTTGATGGAGTTCCGGTTGGAATGCCATGCTTCTAGGAATTCTCGTGCGTGTCTCTGTTTGGCTTGTCCTAGGATGGATGTGTTGTCCCAATCAAAGTGGTGTCCTTCCTCATCTGTATGTAAGGATACGAGTGACAGTGGGTCATGTCGTTTTGTGGCTAGTTGATGTTTGTGTATCCTGGTGGCTAGTTTTCTGCCTGTTTGTCCAATGTAGTGTTTGTCACAGTTCTTGCAAGGTATTTTGTAAATGACATTGATTTGGAGCCTATCTACCATCCTCTGAGAGAAAGAACAGGAAATGACATCACCAACCCAAGGAAACCTAAACAGATAAATAGAAAGCGGGACATAACACCAGCGCTTTGTCGGAGGCTCACTGATGATGTTACCTAGAATGGTGACAAAACATCTGGGAACGAAACTTCCAGCTCAGTGAACCAGCTTACATCCGGAACAAAATAAAGACCCATTCTTTTGTGGACAGAGAGGAGGAGAACATGACTGTGTTGGAGGTGGAAGGAAGACGTCGGGTTGGCTGTGCACCCTTGCAACCGGTGGATCTTAATGCTGGCTTCGGCCTAACGCTGGTTCAGGGGAGCAACCAACCTGCAACGATGGCTGCTGCGAGTGCTTGTGCCCTGGGTCAGGGGGTCCGGAACACCATCCGCGTTTCCGTGAAGAAGGTAGATGAAGGTGCACCTGTGGACCGCACCTTCATGAAGAGGGTCCTGTTGGACTGTTGTGGGTTCACTGCTGCAGACATTTACTGCCTGCAGGATTTCCCTGGAGGAGGTTTTTTACGATGTAACCTTCAGGAGTTCCAAGCTTTGTGAGCGCTTCCAGGAGGTTTTCAAGGAGAAAGGAGGTGTGGGCCCTCTCTCTGTATTGACCGCTGTCCCGCTGTTTGTGATGCTGGTGCAGAGGAGCCGTATGGTCACTGTACACATGTACAACTGGCATGTGCCAGCAGTTGATGTCCTGACCTTCCTCAAGGCAGCTGCGGGGGGGATGAGACCATCTATCATCTCCTTCTGGAACGTGCCTATGTGCACGAGGTCTGGAGGGGGATGCAGTGGTATTTGTCAAGGTTCGTCCCGAGCAGCTCCGTGACACGGGACTCCGTGCTCTACGGGCTGTTTCCCGGGACACACACCGAGACCAACATCAACTGTGCCTGGAGGACCATCAATGCGGTGAAAGATGCTCTTTGCTCTGCCCGTTGAAAGAACTGACCCTGATCAAATGTTGCAGACTGGTGCACTCCAAGGTCCAGGACTACGTGCTGAGGGACGCGTTAAAGCTTGGGGCAGCCGCCGCCGCCAAGGCGCGGTGGGGAAAGACCACGGTATGAAACTCCTCGTCCAGAATAGAAACAAGGGCCCTATCTGGTAACAGGGCCCAGCTGGCGCCTTCCCCAACTGGTCAGGGGGCCAACGGGGACTGTGAGGGGAGACGACTGCCGGGGTATTTTCTTTGCCTTGTTTTTTTTTCTTTGTTTTGTTTTTTCCTTTTTTTGGTGTACGTACCCCCGGGTAACCTGGAGTGGCTTGCATGACTGGGTAGGTGTATAAATGTTTTATTTTTTGTACATTCTATGAATAAAGTATATTTTTTCAAATAAAAAAAGGTGACGAAACATCTGAAAACTAACCTTCCAGCTCAGCGAGTAAACTCACATCCAGAACCTCAACCTGACCTACAAATCTTCTCAACTCACTAGAAACATTGTTGGTTTGTGACCCCCTGTGGGACAGTCTAGGCCACGAGGACAATCTCAAAGTAAGGGGTTGCCCATTTAAGACAGAGTTGAAGAGGAATTTCTTCTTTTAGAGAGTAGTGAATCTGTAGAATTCTTTAGCATAGGGCTTTAGAGGCTATGTTGTGAAGTATATGCAAGGCTGAAGTAGACAGATTTTTAATGAGTAAGGAATCAAGGGTTGGTGAAAGGCAGGAAGTGGAGTGGTGGATTATCAGACCAGTCATGATCTCATTGAATGGCAGAACAGACTTGAAAGGCTCAATGGCCTATTTCTTATATTAGCAGTCAGTCAACCAAACCTTTAACACAACTCAGTCATTCAATTAAATCAGATTACTGTTGATCTTTTACATCAATTCCACTTTCTTACTCTGTCCCACATTGCTGCTGGAGTTCCGTAGTGCTACGAATTATGATGAATTAACTACTGGGCCTTGATCCTGGCCCTGCTCGTGCATAGTTTAGGAGATATAAAATTATGATGTCCCTAGTTTGAGGTGGACAATCCACCACGGTTCCCGAGATCATAGAATCCCTACACTGCAGGTAGAGGCCATTTGGCCCATTGAGTCTGCTTCAAATCTCCAAAGAGCCCCACATTTACCATGGCTAATCCACCCAACCCGCACATCTTCAGATTGCAGGAGAAAACTACAGCATCTGCAAAAACCCCCAAAGACGTGGTGAGAACATGCAAACTTACCCAGTCACCCATGGTTGAAATTAAACCCAGTCCTTGGCATTGCGAGGTAGCAGTGCTAACCAGCATGCCACCATGTTGCCCATGCAGCAATCCTTCTTGATCTGTAGACTTTATCCTATAAATCCATCTGAAGGAAATTATAGTATCAGAGATAATGGAAACTGCAGATGCTGGAGAATTCCAAGATAATAAAATGTGAGGCTGGATGAACACAGCAGGCCAAGCAGCATCTCAGGAGCACAAAAGCTGACGTTTCGGGCCTAGACCCTTCGAATTAACACGGTTCAGTGGATGACTTATCTGGAAGTGTGGATTAATATCTAGAAAGGTCAATGTTAGATTCAACACTTTTTACATCCACAAAGTAATGGAAGGTGCTGTCAATGGTGTTATCAGTCAGAACCTAATTCATCAATAACTTGCTCACAATGTTTGGTGCAGCTTCTACCAGGGTCACTTGGCTCTTGGCCTCATTACTAGCCTTGCTCCAAAGATGTGTTCAATATCAAATGACCCTTGATATCAGGGCAGCACTTGACAAGAACAGGAATTGGTAGCATAATAGAGGTCCCCATAAAGGGTTAATTGTGCTCGTCTACAAGACAGTGGCATACACTCATATGACTGGATAGTCTGAGAGAAAGTTACACAGAGCAAAACTACCATGAGACGGTTCTTATAAATATGCGTATTTCATAATAAGATTAGAGTGTCCAATACCTAGCTTTGGGTTATTGAACTTACTCCGACCCAACATTATGTAACTAAATAGCAGAGCAGGTTCAAGGAACTATGTAACCTCCTGCTCCAAACTCGTAGGTTTGTTCACAAAGTATGTCAACTCACTTCTCAAGACAAGCAATAAATGCCTTGTCAGCAATGCCCAAAATTATTTTTAAGTAAAGTTATTTATCTTGGCCTAATAAAAACTGGCTAAATTAGAATATTAGAGTCTGATTTCTCCTTCTCAATATTCCACATGTAGCTTTATTTCTGTGTGGTACATCATTCAGCCCTACTCATACTGAGACTCCATATAGGAATATTAAGATTTACATTCAAGGTCAGTGCTCATTCTAGATATGGATTGAGTTTATGGAACAGCTTGCTGGATCTATGAAATCCTCACCACAGGCTTCCGTACAGTGACCGGGTGGCTATGAAATTCATCTAGATTTGTCAAAATTCCATATTTGCACCACTAAACACATTTGATTTTTTTTAAATGAAAAAAATAACCGATTGTACTGAGTAGGTACAATCCAACTCACCCTGTTAAACAATTTACAAAACACACTATAAAAGTTAAATCAGAGTTAATAGATGATCCAACAGGCCCAAATTGTTGGGAAAAGAATGACCTGACCACATTAAATGGTTAAACACTCCATTCATTGTACACCAGTGCAATAATTAATAAGTTAACGACACTGACATGACTAATAACTCAAGTTCGTAACGCGGTTGAACAATATAACAGGGCTTGTTTTTCTCAATACATCCAGGTTGACAGGGCTGTTAAGAAGGCTTGTGGTGCGTTAGGTTTTATTAATAGAGGGATCGAGTTCCAGAACCAAGAGGTTATGGTGAAGCTGTACAAAACTCTGGTGCGGCCGCACTTGGAGTATTGTGTACAGTTCTGGTCACAGCATTATAAGAAGGATGTGGAAGCTTTGGAAAGGGTGCAGAGGAGATTTACGAGGATGTTGCCTGATATGGAGGGAAGGTCTTACGAGGAAAGGCTGCTGAGGGACTTGAGGCTGTTTTCATTAGAGAGAAGAAGGTTGAGAGGTGACTTAATTGAGACATATAAAATAATCAGAGGGTTAGATAGGGTGGATAGGGAGAGCCTTTTTCCTAGGATGGTGACAGCAAGCACGAGGGGGCATAGCTTTAAATTGGGGGGTGAAAGATACAGGACAGATGTCAGAGGTAGTTTCTTTACTCAGAGAGTAGTAAGGGAATGGAACGCTTTGCCTGCAACGGTAGTAGATTCGCCAACTTTAGGTACGTTTAAGGCGTCATTGGATAAGCATATGGACGTACATGGAACAGTGTAGGTTAGATGGGCTTCAGATCGGTATGACAGGTCGGCACAACATCGAGGGCCGAAGGGCCTGTACTGTGCTGTAATGTTCTATGTTCTATGTTTCAAAAATATGAATGAATCCAACGAAAAATACATTTTTCTTTCCCAAGTAAAACCGGAAATGGCTACATCCTACACCTAGTAATGAAACCATCAAACAAGTGAAAACACACTGACTCATTCTGGCGAAAATTCCAATTAAAACGTGAAAAAGTTCACATGATTGAACATTGTAATTGCGAGATTCGTTCTTAAAAAGTTACTTTTCCAAAAAGAAAACAAGCAACAGTTAACTTTACCTGACCTGGGGAAACTGGTTTATAATCAGTTCACTGCAGCTTTTCATCCAATGCCTAGTAACATCAGGGGACCGCCAGGCCAGTTTCCAATCGGATGATGAGCACTGAAATGGAAACAAAACAAAAATGCAACCTTTCCTGTTACTATCTCCCGCTCGCAGCAAAACACGCTCATTCCACCTTCCAGCAAAACTGTTCCCACAACTCTTCCACAGCTCTCTCGCATACTTACAGCCCGATTCCAAGCTGATTAACACTAGTTAATAATTCACTGCTGAGGCAAAGTAACAGGCATCAGGAAACCAATCACAGAACTCAAATGGTAAATTCACACTTATTTATATATATATATCTTTATGGAGAAATATTTCAAATTAGAGGATTGTAATTGTGCCATAGATATTCAATAATGAAGACTGCACAAAGGCCCAGTCATCATAAAAACTAGGTCAGGATAATCCACCAGTTGAACCCACCCCTTTTGACGCGCAGTGATAGCTGCACAGTGCCCGTTCTGTGTACCTGATCAGAGTGAATGCAGAGCTGCAGGAGGTTTTTGCTGTATTTTCTCAGTTTAACGTTGCTATTGTGTAATCCCGGGGTTTCTCGCCAGCCCTGATGGGAGCTGATGGCCTAGTGATATTGTCACTGCACTGTTAATCCAAACAGCTAATGTTCTGGGGACTGAAACAGCAGTTGCTGGAAAAGCTCAGCAGGTCTGCAGCATCTGCGAAGAGAAAATCAGAGCTAACGTTTTAGGCCCAGTGACCCTTCCTCAGTTCTTTCGGTTTTTATTTAATGTTCAGTGAACCTAGGTTCAAATCCTTTATGGCAGATAGTGGAATTTGAATTCAATAAATGTCTGGAATTAAGAGTTTAATGATGACCATGAATAAATTGTCAGGAAAAATGCATGAAGGAAACTGCCATCCTTACCTGGTCTGGCCTACATGTGACTCCAGAACCCACAGTAATGTGGTTGACTCTTAACTGCCCTCTGGGCAATTAGGGATGGGCAGTAAATCAGGATGGCCTAGCAAGCAACGCCCTCATCCCATGAATGAATAAAAAAATGAATATTCAGCATTAGGGGCAATGCATTCATAATGTGGTTTTGATGGAGTGCTAGTGTAAAGACAGTCCAGTTGTGCACCGACTCTCACAGCAACAAAAAGCAACTTCATTTACATAGACCCTGTGATGGAAGTAAAGTCACCCGAAGGCCCTTTACAGGAATGTTATGAAATCGTATTAAAATATGTGATAGTACTGTGGCTTTAAGAAGTGTATTTTGTCCTGGGTTTTTTTTTGAAGAGAGGTTGTCAAGCAGAGGTATAGAGCAGTCTACCAGAGCCACGAGTGTAAATAGTTTGTGAGGCCTTTTTTAAAATTTGGAACAATAGGAGCAGTCTGAATGGATGCGGTCAGACTCCTCCAGAACCAGGATTTTTTTTCAGTTACAGCAGTAGCAGTTGTTGCTGGGATCTCAGCAGGGTTGGAAGCTGCTATATCCTCTCTGAGAGTTCAGATTAGATTAGATTAGCTTCCCTACAGTGTGGGAACAGGCCCTTCGGCCCAACAACACCACACTGCCCCTTGGAGCATGCCACCCAGACCCATACCCCTATAACCCACGCACCCCTGAACACTACATGCAATTTAGTGCCACTGATCCACCTAGCCTGCACATCTTTGGACTGTGGGAGGAAACTGGGGCACCTGGCAAAAACCCACGCAGACACAGGGAGAATGTGCAAACTCCACACAGACAGTTACCCGATGTTGGAATTGAATCCAGGTCCCTTGCGCTGTGAGGCTGCACTGATAACCACTGAGCCACCGTGCCGTCCCTTTCTCTTGATGTTTTTCCTTCTTGGCTGCTGGGTGTGTTTATGGGATATTACTATATCAGAAGAGTTACTGTTTCATAGTTAAACAATCTATTATTCCGTGAAATTTCCCAATAGAGTTACAGTTAAGTCAATTTTCTTTATTCATTATTTTCTTGTATTTTAACTAGAGTGTATGAATAAAGTGTGTTTTGATTAAGGTCGAGTAGTTTGACCAATCAAATTGCATCAGGAACGCAACACCTTACATTTTACTTTAAAGTAAGAAAAAGTTAGGATTTGCGCTATCTTCTGAATATTTTAGAGGCAGTTTGGTCTGGTCTATAACAAATAGAAGATCACCAGGATGGAAAGTGATATGGGGAAGCATTGAGGTTGGGCACAGAATTCCAGAAGGTGGTGAGGCCTTTGGAACCCTCTTGCTGTAAAAGAAGCAGAGTTCTTGATTTTTTTTAAGGCAGAGGTAGATTCTTGGTAAGCAAAGCAGGTGAAAGCTTTTCAGAAATAGATGGGAATGTGGATTTGAAATTACAGTCAGATCAGGCATGATGGTAAGAATAGCTGAGCAGAATTTGAAGGGCTGAATGGCCTCCTCCTAATTCATATGCATGTCAAGTTGGCTGTAGTGATTACTAACAGGTCAGCCAGCTGAACATCTTGGAATATATGTGTTTCCTGTTTGGAGCTGTTAATCTGGTCCAATCAGGGTGCCCTGCCTGACATAAATAGGTTGAGTGTCAGAGGTAGTGACACTCTGGTACTGTAGCCTGTATGAGGAAGCACTAGAGTCAAAGACTATTCATGTGTAAATAAAGGGTGACTTGGAGAGGGATACTCACCCCTGTGGAGTTATTTCATAGGGTTTCAACCGCAAAAGACAGTGTGGTTCAATAATGTCCTCGAGAGAAGGCAGTCTGCTGTCCTTACCTGGCCTGGCTCACATTTGACTCCGTACCACAATGGGGATGTCTGAAATAGTCATTCAGGTATCAAAAGTTGCAACAAAGTTGAATAAAGATAAACTGGAGGGACCACCCACATCAGCATAGACACATAGACCTGACTTAAAAATTTATCATCATCACATCAATGTTTGTGGGTCAAAATCCTGGACGACTCACCCAAAAAAAAGTGAACTTAAAAAAAAGACAGGTGTGGTGTGATTCAAATCAGGACTGTATAGAGGCCATAATTGCTGATTTTGGAGGGCTACAGCAGGGTTCAGAAATAGGAAAGGATCAAATTGATATATAGATTAGGTTGATTTGGAAACAAGAGTAGTTCTGGACTGACAATACAACAACGTCAGCCAGATCAGGAGTAGTGGGTGATTTGGATCTGATGTGGATTAAAATGTAAGCAGCAGAGTACATGAGCTCAAGTGTACAGAGGATAGAAGGTGGGACACCAGCCAGGAATACACTGGAATAGTGTCTAATACCCAAAGGACATAGAGTCGTTCAGTCATATAGCCTGGAAACAGACCCTTCAATCCAACTAATGCACGCTGACCATATTTCAAAACTAAACTAGTCCCACCTGCCTGCCCATATCCCTCTAAACCTTTCTTATTCTTGTACTTATCCAAATGTCTTTTAAATATTGTTAACTGTACCAGCATCTAACCTGTCCACTTAGCTCTGCACACTCTTGTCATCTTCACCACTTGCCTTTCCACCGACTTTGTGTCATCCACAAACTGGTAATAACACCTTAATTTTCCTCACCCAAGTTGTGAATTGATAAGGTAAATAACTGACTGAGCATTGATCCCTGTGGCACTGATCCACTATTTACAGAGATGGTTCAGGGTTTCAGCAGCAGATCAGCTAAAGCCAGGCAAACAGGCCTTTGCTTTGAGGTGGAAGAGGAAGCATTGGCTGACAGGGTGGAATAAGTTCAGGGTTAAGTATAAAACTAAGGCTGTGAACAAACCAATAGCATTTCCACTAGGATGGTGAGTTCAGTCCAGTCAAAGACAGTTGGCAGGTTGAGAAGGAGCAGGAGGATCATTCACCACGGTCACTGTGACACAGGGTGTCATTTGTGACTTTGATGTATACTGTTTCATTGCAACAACCTGAATGGAGTGGTTCAAACATGGCATTGTGCAAAACATGGGCATGCATCCAGATCAGCTTCTAAGACAGAACATTCTGACCATATTTCAAAACTGTTTCACAGCTGATTGTCTTTTTAAGCTTTGTTTTAATGGTATATGATGGTAGTGGCAAGGCCAAGCATTTGATGCCCGTCTCTAATCACTTTTGAAATGAGTAGCTTGACAGGCCATTTCGGAAGGCAGTCAAAAATCAACCACATTACACTGTGTCTGGAGTCACATGTAGGGCAGACCAGATCCTCCCCTAAAGAACAGGAGGTAACTAGAAAAGTTTTTATAGCAATCAACGATAGTATCATGTCACCATTCCTGAGACAGGCTTCTAAATTCCACCAGTTGCTGTTGTAGGATTTGAACATACATTGCTAGAACTTTGTAAAATCTGAAAGAACTGCAGATGCTGTAAGCCAGGAACAAAAACTGAAGTTACTGGAAAAGCAGGTCTGGCAGCATCTGTGAAGAAAACAAAAATCAAAGTTAACGTTTCGAGTTCAATGACCCTTCCTCAGAACTAATGGTAGCTGGGCAAATGTTGGTTTATATGCAGAAAATAGGGAAGGGAATGGAGTAGGGAGTAAATGATAGGATAGAGCCCACAGAGAGAGAAGAGCAGTTGGACAGACAAGGGAGTTGATAACGATCTGGCTAGGAGGATGAATAGTTGTTAAAGAGGACTGTTGGTGACTAACAATAGGTAGTGTGTAATGGCAGGCTTTGTGATAACAAGGCCTGGTGTGTGGGGTGGGGGGCTAGGGCATGAGAGAGATTAAGCCCTAAAATTATTGAACTCAATATTGAGTGTGGAGGGCTGTAGGGTTCTCAAGCGGAAAATGAGGTGTTGTTCTTCCAGCTTGCATTGAGCTTCACTGGAACATTGCAGCAAGCCAGAGACAGAGATGTTGGTCAGAGAACAGGGTGGTCTGTTAAAGTGGCGGGCAACTGGAAACTCGGGGCCTTTTTCGCAAGCTGAATGTAGATATTCTGCAAAGCGGTCACCCAGCCTATGTTTTGTTTCCCCAATGAAGGAGAAACCACATTGTTTTTGTTGCGAGAATTTTGGCCTGAGAGCCTCAAATACTCATCTTGTGATAGTGCTACTACATCTTTCCCCAATTATTTTTGAAGTTATTTAGACAATGCAGAAGCCCAGTTTATATTGAGCAAGATGACTCAAATAGGGCCAAAATAACCATTGTTTTTGCCATTATCAATCAAGGGAATAATATGAGCCAGGCGATCAGCAGACCTCATCTGCCCTTCTTCACTGAATGTCGTGGGACTTTTCAGTCATTGTTTCAGTGTATGAGACCGCCATTAACCATGCTGTCTGAAGAATGGAACCTCCAACTGTACAGCATTCCCTCAGTATGGCACCAAAGTTTCACCTTAGCTTCATCCTGATGGCGTTTGAATCCACAAGTATCTGACCCAGAACTGAGTGTTACCTGCTGACAGAAGCTGTCATAAAACTGAAAGCGAATTGACCCTGGAATATTCCATAGCTCCCAAAGTAAAAACAGTAAGTACATCATAATTCGACAAAGTGGTCATATAACCAATAACTGTAAATTTTTATGCTAGGTTGTGAGATCACCTGAGCACCCTGGTGAGATGGTCGCTCTGTATAAGCGAATTTTTCCTCTCCTGCTGGTTGATAAGTCCACGTCGCTATAGCACCGATGAAATGATGTCACAGATATGTGAGTTCTATATCACTATTATTCCTCGTGCACTCTCACCAGTCACACCACCTTGACTTTGTACAATGTGGTCACAAGGCAGTGATAACAGTTTCTCAAAACTCTTTTAGACGACAAATAAATGTTTGTCTCCACAATGCTACCCTTGACAGTGTGAGATAGCAAGTTGTCACGCAGCATCATTCCCTTGTCAGAGCAGCACTAACATTATCCCAATGAACCCTGTGCTTTTACTGCACAGTAAAATGTTTATTTTCCCATGCTATCTCTGTCAGCTCTTTGATCACAAAAGAAAAACACTGCCCACACTTTTTCCATAGGCCTGTGCCTTCCTCCCCTTCAAATATTTGTTTAGTCTTGGAAACTGAGTCTGATTAATCATGATCCCTAGGCTGTTTATTCAGTCACCAACAATCTGTTTTATCTTTTTCCTTGATGTCTTATCTTCTTCTACCTATAAATGCAACCGTTATCTACCTGTCGTCTCAGTCTTCCTAGAAAAGTCCTTTCTGTCAAACCTGTTGCTATTCTGTTGCATTATAATAGTCAAGGATAAACATTGGCACTTCCCTGTAGGATGGGCTAAAGAGCTGGAACATCCCACCGCAACACCACCAATGACAGGGAGGTGTAATTACCTTCACAAACCTACATTGGTGAATGTAGTGCTCCTGCGGTGCAGTGATAACGTCCCTGCCTCTGAGCCATGGGACCTGGAGTCCAGTTCTTCCTACTCCACATGTGTGTTACAACACATCTGAACAGTTTGATTAAAAGCGGAAAAAAGTCTAATATAAATGGGGAAAATATTGGCACAAAACTGTAATATTAATGTGACACTAAACCACATCCTTGACATTAAATGTTTGCAGAGGGTAGCAGTTCTGTTTGCAAAGTGCCTATGCTGTCAGTTATGGTAAATTTGTAATAATACTTTATTAACATCTAGAAGCTGGCAACAAAATTTAGAAAGTCGTGAACTTTATTTTTTTTCTGTAAGTGTAAGTTGCATTGTGTTTATTTTTGTAGAGTATCTCATCATGAGACCTGGTGAGATTTATCACAATATATTATCAAACTTGACTCATTACTGACCCACACTGACATTATGACGTGTCCCATATCTGATTCTAGCTCTATCTTAAGACACACCATTCCTGGAAGAGCAGTACTAACTGCATATCCACCAAAACATCAGTATCACTGGCATCTAGGGCAATTCTTTAAAAGACTGCTGTGCACCTGGACAAACAATGTCATCTGAAGCTGTCCTGTTCCATGATGCACTCAGTGCAAAGATGGCACTGTGATTCTCTCACAGGAGACTGGAATTGTTCTTCCCAGCGCACCAGCGGAGAACCATTGGAAGCAGACCCTGGCAGTTTGGTCTGAGATTCTTACATAACTCAGAGCTGACTCCATACAATTGACTCCATCCAAGAAAGCAGTGCCTCAAGGAGCTCAATTACCTCCTCCTCTCTGCTACCTCAATTCACTCTGCCTCTGCTGATGCACCCATTTCCTACTAAAGCTTATGCTCTGCTGATCACAATATCACCTGTAACATCTTCCCTCACTCATCCTCAGCCATCCCAAACCACCGCCACCCCCCCCCCACCCCACCATAACTACTTCGTGGTCTTTGTGCTGCCTACTCCACTCCATCAGAACACCTCACCACCTACACCCACTCAATCGTTGTGTGAGACTTCCATCTCATTCAATCCTTCCCTTTCTCTCATTGCAGGAGAAGATAGTCCACCATAGGATGGAAAGGACCTGAATACGCTCAAAATTATACTCTTTGGACCCTACTCTAGCTGCTCCTGCAGTGACGCTAAGATATCCATGTTCCACTGATAACCAAGTACACTCTTCATTCTACTGTATCTGTCACATTAACCCCACAGCTGTGTCGTTCATTGCACATCACTTCTAACCATATTCACTGCTTCATTCTCTTTTGTCTTGCATGTACTATAAAGATGTCCAACACTTCGGCAGAGCCACCTCATTGACCTCTGAGGGTCAAAGTACTGAGTTCTCAGAGGAAGCACCGGCAAGACTGCCTCCTGCAGCCCCTACCAGCTCAGATACCGACACCTCAGTGGGAACATTGGGAATGGAGGGTGTGACTATCCAATCTGGTGGGCACCTCACTGTGACAGCTTCACAGCTGGCAGAGGGAGAATCGACACAGGCCAGTGGCACTCGGATGTGTGCCAGAGACCAGGCTCCTGCTCTGCCCCAGGCATGAGAGGGCCCTGTGGTGTGGGTAATCAGGGACTTTGTCCACATGCGCAGGCAGATGCAGCAGGCAGGGATGTGGGGCACAATGGTCCCCGTTGCCCAGAGGCTGCAGCAACACAGTGAGTAATGCTGCCTCCATGGACAGGTTGGCAGTGCCATGGAGAGCCAGACACAGCACTCTCAGGGGCTGCTGGAGAGGAACACACACCCACACTCCATTGTTCTAGACATTGGTCCTCAGGACCGGAGGCACTGTGACCAGGGGATGGGGAGCCTGGTGCCCACTCCAGGTGCTCCTTCCTCACAAGGAGACAGGGCAGTGCCTGGAGGGACCCAGCTGGACGAGGAACATCAGATGTCTCCTCTCAGGACAGTGCAGAGGTGGCTGGGTTCTCCAACTTCAACCCTTGGAAATTGAAGCTGAGGCAGGTCTGCTTGTCTCTTGGGGGCACAAATGCTCCTGAGATTGGCTGATTAAATCTCTCAGGCTGTGGCTGAGCAGAACGGTCTGCTCCTTCCACCCAGCTGTGGGACTAAGTATTGCAAAGAGACATAGTGGGAGTGAGAGAAAGAAGAAAACCTATTGTGAGCACGATTAAAGTGACAAGATCTCACTTTTGTATAAATTGAATTGTTTTGGCACTACATCTCTTTATTAGCCTGTCTTTGTAGCCCTGAACGTGACTGTTGCAGCATTATGTCTAGTTTCATGTTGATACAGGGTATACTGTGGATCAGTATCAGTGTTGAGAAGCTGCTACAGAAAGTGGAAACAAGAGGATTGAGGCATACATAGGGCAATGGGTATTGCTGACACCATTTCCTCTTATCCTGCAACATCCCTTCACTGCCCAAAGTGTTGGCGCTCAATGAAGTGGTCAGTGTTGTATAGGGCAGGGAGATGTAGAGTACACAGGGGACCAGTGCGTTGGGATTGCCAGGAATTAGGGACCCTGCAGGTCTGTGTCCTGTACAGGGTCAGGGTCTGAGTGTAATTCTTTTGCCCTCCAAAGGGCCTCAGATTGGTGGGTCCTGCAGGCCCCTCCCCTACAGGTCGAGACACTTGCCCTGCCCACTCCCGAAGTGGCCACTGCCATTTCCTATTGCGTACTTTCGAATTCTAGCATGATGGAAGGTAGTTGTGTGGGCTGGAGAGTTCTAGTTATGAGAAAAATTGGACAGCCTGAGGTGGTTTTCCTTAGAGGAGATTGAGAGGGAACGTGACTGAGATAATATTAGAAGGGACCTAGATAGGGTAGACTGGAAGAAACATTCTTCCCTTGTTGGAGGGATCATTGAGCAGGGGCCATAGATTTAAGGTGAGGAACAAGAGGTTTAGAGGAGATTGAGGAACTCACTGCCTATAAGAGTGGTATTGAACATTGAAAAAATATTTGGGTGTGCACTTATGAATTCATGGAATACACCGTACTGGGCCAAGTACTGGAAAATGGGATTAGAATAGCTAGGGATAATGGGAACTGCAGATGCTGGAGATTCCAAGATAATAAAATGCGAGGCTGGATGAACACAGCAGGCAAAGCAGCATCTCAGGAGCACAAAAGCTGACGTTTCGGGCCTAGACTCTTCATCAGAGAGGGGGATGGGGGGAGGGAACTGGAATAAATAGGGAGGGAGGGGGAGGCGGACCGAAGATGGAGAGTAAAGAAGATAGGTGGAGAGAGTGTAGGTGGGGAGGTAGGGAGGGGATAGGTCAGTCCAAGGAAGACGGACAGGTCAAGGAGGTGGGATGAGGTAGTAGGTAGCGGGGGGTGCGGCTTGGGGTGGGAGGAAGGGATGGGTGAGAGGAAGAACCGGTTAGGGAGGCAGAGACAGGTTGGACTGGTTTTGGGATGTAGTGGGTGGGGGGGGAAGAGCTGGGCTGGTTGTGTGGTGCAGTGGGGGGAGGGGATGAACTGGGCTGGTTTAGGGATGCAGTAGGGGAAGGGGAGATTTTGAAACTGGTGAAGTCCACATTGATACCATATGGCTGCAGGGTTCCCAGGCAGAATATGAGTTGCTCTTCCTGCAACCTTCGGGTGGCATCATTGTGGCAGTGCAGGAGGCCCATGATGGACATGTCATCAAGAGAATGGGAGGGGGAGTGGAAATGGTTTGCGACTGGGAGGTGCAGTTGTTTGTTGCGAACTGAGCGGAGGTGTTCTGCAAAGCGGTCCCCAAGCCTCCGCTTGGTTTCCCCAATGTAGAGAAAGCCGCACCGGGTACAGTGGATGCAGTATACCACATTGGCAGATGTGCAGGTGAACCTCTGCTTGATGTGGAATGTCATCTTGGGGCCTGGGATGGGGGTGAGGGAGGAGGTGTGGGGACAAGTGTAGCATTTCCTGCGGTTGCAGGGGAAGGTGCCGGGTGTGGTGGGGTTGGAGGGCAGTGTGGAGCGAACAAGGGAGTCACGGAGAGAGTGGTCTCTCCGGAAAGCAGACAGGGGAGGGGATGGAAAAATGTCTTGGGTGGTGGGGTCGGATTGTAAATGGCGGAAGTGTCGGAGGATAATACGTTGTATCCGGAGGTTGGTAGGGTGGTGTGTGAGAACGAGGGGGATCCTCTTGGGGCGGTTGTGGCGGGGGCAGGGTGTGAGGGATGTGTCGCGGGAAATGCGGGAGACGCGGTCAAGGGCGTTCTCGATCACCGTGGCGGGAAAGTTGCGGTCCTTAAAGAACTTGGACATCTGGGATGTGCGGGAGTGGAATGTCTTATCGTGGGAGCAGATGCGGCGGAGGCGGAGGAATTGGGAATAGGGGATGGAATTTTTGCAGGAGGGTGGGTGGGAGGAGGTGTATTCTAGGTAGCTGTGGGAGTCGGTGGGCTTGAAATGGACATCAGTTACAAGCTGGTTGCCTGAGATGGAGACTGAGAGGTCCAGGAAGGTGAGGGATGTGCTGGAGATGGCCAAGGTGAACTGAAGGTTGGGGTGGAAGGTGTTGGTGAAGTGGATGAACTGTTCGAGCTCCTCTGGGGAGCAAGAGGCGGCGCCGATACAGTCATCAATGTACCGGAGGAAGAGGTGGGGTTTGGGGCCTGTGTAGGTGCGGAAGAGGGACTGTTCCACGTAACCTACAAAGAGGCAGGCATAGCTGGGGCCCATGCGGGTGCCCATGGCCACCCCCTTAGTCTGTAGGAAGTGGGAGGAGTCAAAAGAGAAGTTGTTGAGTGTGAGGACGAGTTCAGCTAGGCGGATGAGAGTGTCGGTGGAGGGGGACTGGTCGGGCCTGCGGGACAGGAAGAAGCGGAGGGCCTTGAGGCCATCTCCATGCGGAATGCAGGTGTACAGGGACTGGACGTCCATGGTGAATATGAGGTGTTGGGGGCCAGGGAATTGGAAGTCCTGGAGGAGGTGGAGGGCGTGGGTGGTGTCACGGACGTCTCCCGCATTTCCCGCGACACATCCCTCACACCCCGCCCCCGCCACAACCGCCCCAAGAGGATCCCCCTCGTTCTCACACACCACCCTACCAACCTCCGGATACAATGTATTATCCTCCGACACTTCCGCCATTTACAATCCGACCCCACCACCCAAGACATTTTTCCATCCCCTCCCCTGTCTGCTTTCCGGAGAGACCACTCTCTCCGTGACTCCCTTGTTCGCTCCACACTGCCCTCCAACCCCACCACACCCGGCACCTTCCCCTGCAACCGCAGGAAATGCTACACTTGTCCCCACACCTCCTCCCTCACCCCCATCCCAGGCCCCAAGATGACATTCCACATCAAGCAGAGGTTCACCTGCACATCTGCCAATGTGGTATACTGCATCCACTGTACCCGGTGCGGCTTCCTCTACATTGGGGAAACCAAGCGGAGGCTTGGGGACCGCTTTGCAGAACACCTCCGCTCAGTTCGCAACAAACAACTGCACCTCCCAGTCGCAAACCATTTCCACTCCCCCTCCCATTCTCTTGATGACATGTCCATCATGGGCCTCCTGCACTGCCACAATGATGCCACCCGAAGGTTGCAGGAAGAGCAACTCATATTCTGCCTGGGAACCCTGCAGCCATATGGTATCAATGTGGACTTCACCAGTTTCAAAATCTCCCCTTCCCCTACTGCATCCCTAAACCAGCCCAGTTCATCCCCTCCCCCCACTGCACCACACAACCAGCCCAGCTCTTCCCCCCCACCCACTACATCCCAAAACCAGTCCAACCTGTCTCTGCCTCCCTAACCAGTTCTTCCTCTCACCCATCCCTTCCTCCCACCCCAAGCCGCACCCCCCGCTACCTACTAACCTCATCCCACCTCCTTGACCTGTCCGTCTTCCCTGGACTGACCTATCCCCTCCCTACCTCCCCACCTACACTCTCTCCACCTATCTTCTTTACTCTCCATCTTCGGTCCGCCTCCCCCTCTCTCCCTATTTATTCCAGTTCCCTCCCCCCATCCCCCTCTCTGATGAAGGGTCTAGGCCCGAAACGTCAGCTTTTGTGCTCCTGAGATGCTGCTTGGCCTGCTGTGTTCATCCAGCCTCGCATTTTATTATCTTAGAATAGCTAGGGGCTTGTTTTTGACTGGTACGGATGCAGTGGGTCAAAGGGCCTTTTTCTGGGCTGTAGATCTCTATGTCTCTTTGACTGAGCACTCTTTACATGTTGGTGAGGGTCTGGAGAACACAGATTCTCTCCATGATAGCCCTTCCTACAAACTCTTATCACAACTCACCAGATCCCCACCCAAACCGGTTACACAAGCTTCCAGCTGCCCACCCTCCAAACCCACCCCTTAGCCTCCAATCCCTGGTGACTGTGCCAGGTGTGGTCATACCCTGTCCTTCCTTGAAAACAGAGTGCTCCTGACCTTGGACAAATCCCATTCCTGTACATGGTTTACTGTAACCCATTTCCCCACCACTTTACAAATACAGTTGCTCACTTTTAGGAAGGCCATGCCTCTGCCTCCCCTAATCCCAATGAGTAGGTTCCAGTGTCTCCTTCCCATGGCAATGTCCTCCTTGTCCAAGTGCACCTCCCCAAACCCTTTCATTTGTGGATGAATCTAATTGACTGACTGTGGCCCACCTCCATTCCCTAAACTGCACCCCCCCCACCCCACAACCAATTGACCTAACTAGAAAGCAGGGAAGTGCCCGGACCCCTGATTGGTGCTTATACATCTCCCTACTGTATTAAGCTTAACTCTGGCACTGGCCACTATGGAGACACAGGACAGACGATTACCATTGTCTAGACTACAGAGGGGTGGGCACCTTGACTGAGAACACTCCCGACTGGACGCCTCACCATGACCAATCACCTTGAGCAATATTGGAGGCTTCCCTTGACTTCGTGTATTTTGACCCCCGACTGAGAAGTGCCTTCATGACATTCAGTGAGGACTCCTCCCATAAGACTTTGAGACCTGGCTGCTTCCTTGCTGCTCATGCCTTGTGTGTTTGCTGTGTAAAGTTGCTGGCACATGGTGCTGCTGTAAGATTGACAGAGCACACTGCTGTACAGCAAGATAATGCACTCCCATTGACTGAGACCTGCTGGGCAGCAAAGTGAACTGCCTGGTTCTGTGACTACGCTAATTGACCCAGCGTGGCAGGGCAAGGCAAGGGCACAGTGAGCATGCAGGAAGGTGCAACGTTAGGGACCACAAGAGTAGCTCTGAGCTGCAGCCTGGGCCAGTGAGTTAGGATTCTGCCCTCATGTCCAAAGTCTCCTTTCAACAGCCTTTCAGTGCTAATTGCTGGATGGACTGCACAATGAAACTAAAATCTTGAGAGGTGTCCGTGTTTTGGCTGACTGCGGAACACGAAAACCCAACAACCTCTGACCATGCTGTTGCTGTACTCCTGCCATTTGTGACACCATATCTCCACAAGCAAGCATTTTCAATCTGGGTGACATGAAAAACAGTAGGAGCGAGGGCATGTCAGTGGAGCAGGATTTGTGGGTGATCCACTCATCAATCTGTCCCTGGATCAAAAGACTCCATGCAATACAACAGGCCCAGGTTTCCCATTAATCTGGTAAATTGCAATCTACTCAACTCTGCATTTTGCTCTGATCATAAAAACTTAGAGATAGTTGAGTTGAGCAGATTTGGAAAATGTGCTCACTGTCAGAGACACCGTATTTTTTCCCAGCGGATTTGAAACATGAAAGCTTCCGATTCTTCTGTAGCTTGTTGTATGCACTATGATGCAAACTTCTGTATGGTCATAACCATGGTAAAGAAAAATAAATATGACATTCATGAGTAATCAATTCAGCTGAAAAAACGTGGGCTCACGATGGAATTCTTTGTGTCATTGAAGTAAGCCTTGATTCTGAAAAGGTTGACAACCCATTAATGTGGTTAGACAAGGGCAGCAGATACATGGGAACACCACCATCTGCAAGTTCTCCTCCAAGCCACTCCAACAACTGACTATTCTTAATGCAAATAAATGCAGACTTCTGCAATAGTAAATTACAGTTAGACAGACAACTTTTGTATTCTGAGGAAGTTGTAAATGTATATGATTCTGGTTGTCCTTCTACAGGAAAGATGTTGAGAGGGTGCAGAAAAGATTTCCAAGGATGTTGCCAGGACTCGAGTGTTTGACCTATAGGGAGTAGCAGAACAGACTGGGGCTATTTTCCTTGGAGCATCAGAGGCTGAGGGTATGGGAGTCCAAAACCTGAAGGCATAGGTTTAAGATGAGAGGAGAAAGATTTAAAGTGGACCTGAGGGGTACCTTTTTCTCACTGAGTGTGGTGCATGTATGGAACAAGCTGCCAGAGAATGTGCTGGAGGCTGGTACAATTACATTTAAAGGCATCTGGATGGGTATATAAATAGGAAGGGTTTAGATGGATATAGGCCGAATGCTGGTAAATGGGATTAGGTCAGATTGGCATGTCTGGTCGGCCTGGACAAGTTGGACGCAAGGGTCTGTGCTGTGTGACTCTGTGACTCTAAACGGGTTCATATCATTCTAGATGTGGCATCAACACAGTAAATCCATGGGAATTCTCAGTATAATATGGGGAGGAGTGTTGGTTGCAAGTGTATTGAACCATTACATGCAGGCACAATCAATGGACCCCAACTCAGTAAAATCATCTAAATAGTATATGTCATCAAAAGATAATTATTCCTATACAAGTAGCCAACACCATCAAATATTTAAATACTCCTGGAATCCACCTCTTTGAGCAAACTTTTACCAGCCCAATATCTCCCTTCATGGTTTATGTCTATTGCTGTGTAATTATGCTTCTGTGAAGAATTTTAGGAATCTTCTCTGCTTTAAAGTTGCTGGATAAATGTAATTGTTGTTTAGCTACCGCTCAGTTGAAAAGGCAGATCGTTTAAGTAAGTAAATAACATTGAAATAACCTGTCCGAGTAAAGAGCAGCCCTTTGAGGATGCTAACATGAGAGCTGTGGGGCTTAATGTCATTGTGAATTATAACAAAGTGTACCATAGAGTTCGGTTATCAACGCCCAGATGCATTCACTGATGCTGTTGCCAGCAGGGCAACATAGTGAGGGCTCTTTCAGTGAACTGGTGCTCTTCCCACCTCTGAACCTGGGTTCAAGTCCTACTTGCTCTAACGGTGTGTCCTAACACCTTGAAAATACCAATCGCAGAAAATTGAAAATGACAAAGAGGACAACAAATGTAACTCAATTGGCTGAATTACTACAGTTAAGAGTAGCAATTAAAGCAAAAATAATAAAATAAATAAGAGTTGGAAGGTCATGTTGCAGCTGTACAGCACATTGGCTAGGCTACTTTTAGAATACTGCATTCAATTTTGGTCTCCCTGCAGTAGGGTTCAGAAAAGATTTACAAGCATGTTGCCAGGGCTGGAGGGTTTTGAGCTATAGGGAGAGGCTGAATAGGCTGAGTCTATGTTCCCTGGAGCATCAGAGGCTGAAGGGTGACCTTATAGAAGCCTATAAAATCATGAGGGGCATGGATAGGGTGAATAGCCAAGGTCTTTTAATCAGGGTGGGGAGTCCAAAACTAGTGGGCATAGGTTTAAGATGAGATGGGAAAGATTTAAAAAGGGACCTTAAGGGACAACCTTTTCAATGGAAAGGGTGGTGCATGTGTGGAATGAGCTGCCAGGGGAAGTGGTAGAGCCTGGTACAATTACAACGTTTAAAAGGCATCCAGATGGGTATATCAACAGGAAGGGCTAAGAGGGATATGTGCCAAATGCTGGCAAATAGGACTAGATTCATTTAGGATATCTATTCAGCATTGATGAGTTGGACCAAAGCGTCTATTTCTGTGCTAGACATCTCTATGACTCTGTAACTTACTTCAAAATGGGAATAATTTAACAATCCAGATGTATTGTGTGTGTAGTTGGAGGACAATTAAATAAATTCCCTCAAAAAACAGGATAATGACAATGATGCAACAATGCAGGCATCTTTACACAGCCCTGTTATATTGTTATATAACACACACAAAAAAGTTGGTCTTACCCATTGGCATAAAAGCAGAAAAAAAACGCTGTCCAATTGACCCCGACGTCAGTGATTTAATTTTTATAGAAGTGTTAATATTGCACAAAGGAAGAAAGAACAGATACATGAACATTTTATTGAAGATGCACGTTTGTCTTAAGATGCTTAATTACTTAGGAAGAAAATTGAGACTCTTCTCAATATGCAGTCCACTTTGCCACAAACAAATTCTCATTTAACAAAGAGTGGCTCAGTATCTTTTCTTCAATATTATTCTCCTGAAAACAGCTATCACTAGTCCAAATGTTGTATAGCATTTCCAGTGAATGTACTTTTACTGGCCAACAGATCAAACAAAATATGGAATTTGGAATTTGGAAATTAGAGTCTGAAACAATCCACAGGTTCATTGTTTTGAGTGTTTGAACTATCCTTTGCTAAAGAATACAAAACTTGGTTTATTTTATTTGAACCATATTACATTTTTGCATCAGAATACATGCCAAGAAGAAAAGAACATTAAAAAAATTACATTCTGTAAAATCATTTATAAAATTACAGATCACGTTTACCTTGCACAGACAGTGCATTGTACAAGCCAAGGAATATTACAAGAAAATGGAAAAATGATGACAAGATGATTATGTGTAACCCAGAACACCTGGTTTTGAAAAATGGCTTCATATGTTCCTGTCTTAGCAGAACAGATTTAATTTACCCTTAAGCTAAAATTCGAGACACAAAGTTCTTTTTATAAATAACCCCTAAGGTTCATTCATGGAATATATTGATAAATTACCTTACATTTTTTTTAAACTGATAAAAGCGATGCTGAATAAGAAATTTTCCTATGCTTCTTTTGGTTAATGCCAAATGGAGTCACGAGATGCTAGTTTAGTTCCTGAGTTTCCGCCCTGTGAAATTTGAGTTCAGTGCGTGGGAGGGAGTAAAATTAAGCTGAGTCCATTTACCAGCCTGAAGTCACTCTTTTCCTGCACCATTTTACCTTTGCCAATTTTCATATGAATTGAGGTTCCATCTATAGCCAAGTGCACACTTCTTTTTTTTAAATCAAAGTCATAGCCCAATGTCATCATTTGTATTATGTTTTCACATTCACTTAAAATCAAAGGGATATCTGCAGTTTAGCAGCAGAACCATGCCCGAGATAACTCGGACACACTTGGCCGGATCCAAGTGCCATCAGAACTCTTCAGGAGCCGAGAGGAACAGGAGTAGGCCTCATGTGGGAAAGGGCGACTCGTGTAGGTAGTAGTATATTTTTGGCAGTACAGATTTGATGGGCTGAAGAGCCTCTTCACAACTGTATTTTTTTTGTTTCTGAGAGTTTTATCCATGCTCTGTAATCAATCCTTAGGCCTCCCTAGTGCCTGCTGAGATGGAAAAGACAGTAAATCTTGCAAAGGGCAGAAACTGGGCCCAAACACCTTCAAAATTGAGATCTAGGATGTTCATTTCCAAGTATGACTATTTTTTTCCTTTGGCTGATCCCTTTGCGAACCTTCCTCTCAATGACCATCCCAAAATGGCTTGGTCTTCTGCTTTCGCTGCTGGATTCTTACCCCCTCCTGTTAGCCTGGTAGAAAGGTAACATATTCAGTGAGATGTCCAAATGCACCTTCAGGAGCATCTGTTTTACAGGAGTCACTTACCAACCTCATCCCCAAACCCACCATGTGCACCACCCATGTTGGCATTTGTATCTGTCGTTCCCAGCTCTCTCGCTCACCCTTTAAAATCAGTGTCAGAGATTTCCGCCCAGATTTTTGTTGCATTGCGCTCTTTAAAAATGGTGGGCAGCAATTAGCTGGGATTTAGTATTGCTGCCCTCATTCCCAGTGCTGGCACTCTTTATGGGATAATGATGTGGGAAGTGAGCCTGCATTCTATATTCTCAATTCTCACAAAGTGTTTGACATCTCTTAGCTTCTCCTCTGGCAGTACCATGGACTTGGGCCTGTTTCTTGATGACTGTGGTTCTCGGCCCCTCATTGTCATGAGTTACAGAGTGGATATGGGAACTTTGTGAAAAGTATGTTCAAAAAGTCTTTTTTTTTGCCCCTATTCCCCCATCATTCTACACAAGCCGACCCATGACCCCATCTACCCCTTGAGCATTACTATTCACACTGTCTACGCCAACACGAATTCCACTAACTACTTCCCTGGCTATTCATCCAGTGTGTAGTGAAATGGTAAAGTCACCATAGTCCCACTCTCTCAATAGAGATGACTGGTGGTGGTTTAACGTGAGAGTCACCACATAACAGGCAAGAAGTGAGGCTTAAAAAGGACATTGATGGTGACCTCAGTTGGCCTAAGAATTGAACCTGTGTTTTGATGCTGTTTCAAACCAGCCAAACAGCCAACTGACCTACCTGACTCAGGTAAACATTGAGCGAGATAACAATAACAAGTATAGAATTGCCGAGACAATAAATATAGTCTTACACAAATCTTTCAAAAAAAGAGGCTTGCACTTTTATAAGGCTGAAGGAACAGCAATCAGACATACAAAGTATTAATAACAGAGCATTCAGACATTCCACACTTCTGAATCATGGCTAAGTATATATTTACCTGATCAGGTTTTTCTATGAAGCCTAGAACAATAGAAGTATTACTCAGGTAGGTGATTGGCTTTGAGAGTTGACGTGAATTACTGACCTTGCTTGATTGACATCTTTAAGAGGCCATTATATGTAAGTTTTTCTGTGATCTCTTCTGTCAATGGCTCAATATTCGTTTGGATAAAATTAAGAGGTGTGAAGTATTTAATGTTTCTATTATTGATTGTTTAATGACCTATCTGATTGACACCTACATGTGATTTAGGCAAGACAGTTTTTTGCTTTTTAAAAGCATGATTTGCGATTGATGTTTACTTTTTCTTTCAGCAATGTCACATTTTCCATTGTTATCGCTTATTGTTTATGTAAGTAGTGCATTCTGGGAAAATCAAAGGGGCATGAGTTGGCATGGATAATGAGGGACCTTGGGGGTGATGGAGTGATTGAGTTGCTTTGAGAAAATAAGAGAACTATGGGATGGCTGGGGGCATGAATGATATGAGTGGCCATGGGTGGTCTGGTTGGGGGAAGGGAAGCATGGGTGTACACGTGCTAAGGATCTATAATTTTCTAAGGAACTGAGACAAAGTTATGGAGAAGTAAGATGGGTCTTCTAACCTGTATCAGCAATTAACCACCAGTAGCCACCAGCATTCTGCTTCTGACATTGGCGGGACTGAATCTACCTTGAGCTCACCTCCCTAAAACAAAGATCATTTACTTTCCCCAGAGCAAGTCGGGTGAGTTGGGAAATTTCTTGACTTGAACTAATACCTTCAGTAGCCAAAGGCTGCCCCCTGTATCTGCCCGCAGAGAAGGCAACTCATAGCGTAAGGATATATAGAAGGGCTGGTATCCTGCCTTCCTGCTAAAGTAAGCACTCTAGTGTCTGTCATGTTTATAACTGTCTTACTCTCTCCTCCCACTGGGACATTTGAACTCCTAAAGAGTTGTCATTGGAACAGTAAAGGTGCCAGTGATTCTTGGGGTAGGGATAGAAACCCAAACGTAGCCACACATTTGGAAGGTGACCCAAGGATTAATTCAGTCCTGGATTTCTATTTATTCTGATCCATATTGATGAAAATATAGAATCTGAAAATTCACCTTGGATCTCTGGCAGCTGCCCTTAGATGTGCAATCAGATTTTGCTGGTATCTTTTATTCAGTGTAGTGCTCTTGATTTTCCTGGTTACAAAACAGTTGCAGCACTGATTACATCATTGGCTGGTCTGTTTTGAATGTTAATTCGGCCAATATTGGATTCTGAACCCACCCACACACATGAAATATCCACACAATGACTTAAAATGGCAATGCGATGTGAACTCCTCTCAAACTGTTATCCAATCTCTGTCATGCTGAGAGAGAAGGCCTAAAGTTTTGACTGAGGACCTCTGTTCACCTGTCAGAAGATGACATTCCGGCTCCTTGTTTGCAACTCGCTTAGGAGCTGTGGTAATGTCATTGGGCTAGAAATCCAGAACTCAAGGCTAATGTTCCAGGGATGTGGGTTCAAATCCCACTACGGCAGATGGTGAAATATGAATTCAACGAAAATCTGGGATTAAAAATATATCCTAATAGCAACCATGTAAACATTGTCGACTGTCATCAAGACAACCCCATCTGCTTCACTAATGTCCTTTAGTGAAGGAAATCTGCTAATCCTTACCTGGTCTGGTGTACATGTGATTCCAAACCTGAGCAATGCTGTTGACTCTTGGCTGCCATCTGAGCAATTAGATACTGACAATATATCCCAGCTTGGCTAGTGATACCCACCTGCCATGAACAAGTATAGAAAAATAACTATGCAAATACTCCACTGAAGTTCTAAATAGCATTGAGCGTAACTGGCCACTTATGGAATTAGTTTCTATATATCCACAATCCCATGAAATTCCTCAATAATGTTCCTGCCTTACACACAAAACCAAGCAGTACTGAGCAAATTCAGTCAGTGGAATGTACCTTCTACTTCTGACCTATATGAATAGAAGAATTGTAATTTCTTAGAATTCAGAGAAACAAGCTGGTCTTTGAAATCTCTCAAGTGTGTGTGAACATTGGCAGCGTATCAAAAAAATGTAGCAGTGAACCAGGTGGACAAATAAAGGCTGAAGGCATCAGAGGGTCTGGATAGTGCATCAGCAATTTAACAGGGAGCATTTTGGGCCCAAAAGGAATTAATAGCAGCCCATACAATTTGACTAAAATTTCACAAAGCTTTCCCCCATGCATGAAATTTCCAAAGCTATTTTCATCAGACAAGACAAAAATGAGTTTCAGCAATGACCTTTCTGCTATGAAACAGTGACACGCAGCTACCTCTGCAGCATGAATCAAGTTCCAAAAAAGAAATCAGTAAGTAATGACAGTTAATCTTAGAGTCACTCAGCATAGAAACAGGCCTTTGGACCCATCGTGTCCATGTCTGTCAACAAATACTAAACACTAATCCCATTTACTTGTGCTTGGACAATAGCCAATGCTTATGCATATTAATCTTACACCTTGTACCTGCTACCACGACCTTTTTTTCCGATTCATTTGTGGGATGTGGGTGTCACTGGTTGGCCAGCATTTATTGCTCATCCCTAGTTGCCCTTGAGAAGGTGGTGCTGACCTGCTTTCTTGAATTGCTGCAGGCCCCCCTGTTGAAAGTTGACTCATAGTGCATTAGAGAGGGAATTCCAGGATGTTGACCCAAAAACAGTGAAGAAATGACGATATATTTCCAATTCAGGAAGGTTAATCGCTTGGAGGGGAACTTGAAGATGGTGGTGTTCCCATGTATCTGCTGTCCTTGTCCTTCTAGATGGAAGTGTTCATGGGTTTGGAAGGTGCTGTCTGAGGATCTTTGGCGAATTTCTGCGGTGCATCTTGTAGATAGTACACACTGCTGCTACTGAGTGTCGGTGGTGGAGGGAGTGGATGCTTATAGATGTGGTGCCAATCAAACAGGCTGCTTTGTCCTGGATGGTGTCAAGCTTCTTGAGTGTTGTTGGGGCTGCACCCATTCAGGCAAGTGGGGAGTGTTCCATCACACTCCTGACTTGTACCTTGTAGCTGGTAGACAGGCTCTGGGGAGTCAGAAGGAGAGTTACTCACTACAGTATTCCTAGCTTCTGACTAGCTCTTGTAGCCACTCTGTTAATGCGGTGAATCTAGTTGAGTTTCTGGTCAATGGTAATCCCCAAGATGTTGATAGTGGGAGATTCAGTGACGGCAACACTGTTGAATGTCAAAGGGCAGTGGTTAGACTGTCTCTTGTTGGTCATAGTCATAGCCTGGCATTTGTGTGGCATCATAGATAGAATCCCTACTGTGTGGAAACAGGTCCTTCGGCCCAACAAGTCCACACCGCCGCTCAGTGCATCCCCACCCAGACCCAATCCCCTATAAACCCACCTAACCTACACATCCCTGAACACTACAGACAATTTAACATGGCCAATTCACCTAGCCTGCACATCTTTGGACTGTGGGAGGAAACTGGAGCAAACCCACACAGTCACCCGAGGGTGGAATCAAACCCGGGTCCCTGGTGCTGTAAGGCAGCAGGGGCTAACCACTGAGCCACCAAGGCATCCCTGTTACTTAGGTAGCATATTCGACATTTCCACTACCCTATGGCAGAAAATATTTTTTTCTCAGATCCACTCTAAACTACTTTCTATTCTCCAAAGGGGAAAAAAAGAACAATCTCTCTGGAAAACATGCTCCCTGAAATGTCATCATGTGTTAGGTCAAGGTTGCAGCATTTTCTCCAGTAAGCAAGTGGAATCATCTTACAAAAATCTAAAGAGCTGCAGATGCTGGAAATCAGAAACAAAACCAGAAATTGCTGGGAGAACTCAGCAGGTCCGTCAACATCTGTGGAGAGAAGGCAGAGTTATTGTTTTGGGTCCGATTGCACTTCTTCAAAACTGGAAGTATCTTGGAAAAGTTGGCTTTCTCTCTGCAGATACTGCCTGACCTGTTGAGTTTTACCATCAATTTCTGGTTTTGAGTGTGTAATCATCTTGTTCTGGTCAACAACCAGGTTTTCAATTACAGGTTGCACAATTGGTTTCTTTAAAAAAAATCAGTTAATTTCTGAAATAATAAAGCCACAAGATTCCAGAGTTTACAGTAAGAGAATGTTTACTTTACAAGAGTTAAACAGTAAATATCAAATACTACCTGAGGTAACCTTCTACACTTTAAAACCTAGAATAAGTTAAACATAAATTAACAGGATATTTGCAGTCAATTATAACTTATAAATTACACATTAAGCGGCAGATGCAATGAAGACAGATCTTACCAAGTGTCTCAGCATTACACTCATTAAATATGTCATTGATTTCGGTCACAAAACCTGTCAAAACTCTGTTTTCCTCAGGACGAATTTAAGTCGCTTAGCTTATAGAATTTAGCCTGATTACTACATGACGGCAGTGCACCAGCAACTATAATTCCCTGGGGACAGATCTCACCAAAAATGGCACAGGTCTGCAAGACATCCCCAATCATGTATATGGTTTTCTTTAAATTACTCACCATATGTTAACATTACTGTCTGGGCCAGCATGCAGCCCGTCGATAGTTACCCTTCAGAAGGTGGGGCTGGGCTGCCTTCTTGTACCTCTGGGGACCATTTGGTGTAGGTTCACTCAAACCAGGCCCAACCATCTTCATCTGCTTCTTCAATGACCTTCCTTATAATATAAAGGTCAGACATGGGTATGATTGCACAAGATTCAGTCCCATTCACAGCTCCTCAGATACTGAATCAATCCATGCCCAAATGCAACAAGATCTGTGAAATAATAAAATGTGAGGCTGGATGAACACAGCAGGCCAAGCAGCATCTCAGGAGCACAAAAGCTGACGTTTCGGGCCTAGACCCTTCATCAGAGAGGGGGATGGGGAGAGGGAACTGGAATAAATAGGGAGAGAGGGGGAGGCGGACCGAAGATGGAGAGTAAAGAAGATAGGTGGAGAGAGTATAGGTGGGGACGTAGGGAGGGGATAGGTCAGTCCAGGGAAGACGGACAGGTCAAGGAGGTGGGATGAGGTTAGTAGGTAGATGGGGGTGCGGCTTGGGGTGGGAGGAAGGGATGGGTGAGAGGAAGAACCGGTTAGGGAGGCAGAGACAGGTTGGACTGGTTTTGGGATGCAGTGGGTGGGGGGGGAAGAGCTGGGCTGGTTGTGTGGTGCAGTGGGGGGAGGGGACAAACTGGGCTGGTTTAGGGATGCAGTTGGGGAAGGGGAGATTTTTAAACTGGTGAAGTCCACATTGATACCATTAGGCTGCAGGGTTCCCAGGCGGAATATGAGTTGCTGTTCCTGCAACCTTCGGGTGGCATCATTGTGGCACTGCAGGAGGCCCATGATGGACATGTCATCTAAAGAATGGGAGGGGGAGTGGAAATGGTTTGCGACTGGGAGGTGCAGTTGTTTGTTGCGAACTGAGCGGAGGTATTCTGCAAAGCGGTCTTCAAGCCTCCGCTTGGTTTCCCCAATGTAGAGGAAGGCACACCGGGTACAGTGGATGCAGTATACCACATTGGCAGATGTGCAGGTGAACCTCTGCTTAATGTGGAATGTCATCTTGGGGCCTGGGATAGGGGTGAGGGAGGAGGTGTGGGGGCAAGTGTAGCATTTCCTGCGGTTGCAGGGGAAGGTGCCGGGTGTGGTGGGATTGGAGGGCAGTGTGGAGCGAACAAGGGAGTCACGGAGAGAGTGGTCTCTCCGGAAAGCAGACAGGGGTGGGGATGGAAAAATGTCTTGGGTGGTGGGGTCGGATTGTAACTGGCGGAAGTGTCGGAGGATGATGCGTTGTATCCAGAGGTTGGTAGGGTGGTGTGTGAGAACGAGGGGGATCCTCTTTGTGAAATATTTAGTCTTGGACTGACAAGTGGCAAATAACCTTCAGGCCACACAAATGCCAGGAAATGACCTCTCTGGCAGTAAAGAATCTAACCAGCCTCCCTTGAAATTAAATGGGATATTAACATCACTGCATCCCCTGCTATCAACATCTTGGGATTACCATTGACCAGAAACTGGAATGGACTAACCATATAAATACTGCAATGAAAAGACTAGGTCAGAGGCTGGGAATACTGTGGTCAATAACTCACCTGCTGACTCCTCAAACCCTGTCCACCATCTACAAGGCACAAGTCAGGACTGTGATGGAATATTCCATACTTGGCTGGATGGGTGCAGCTCCAACAACACTGAAGTAGTTTGACCCAGACCAGGACAAAATAGCCCGTTTGACTACACCATCTCCACAAACATTCATTCCATCCACTGCTCATGCTTAGAGCAGAGGGTATACCATCTATAGATGCACTGCAAAATTTCACCAAGGCTTCGAAGGAAGCACCTTCCAAACAGGTGACCACTACCATCTACAAGGATAAAGGCATCAGACACATGTGGACACCACCATCTGCAATTTCCCCTCTGAGGCACTCACTATCCTGACTGTGAAATGTATTGTTCCTTCAGTGTCACTAGGTCAAATTCCTGGTATTCCCTTCCTAGCACCAGTGGGTCTAGCTACAGCACATGGACTGCAGCATTCAAGAAGCAGCTCAACCTTCTCAAGGGCAACTAGGAATGACAATAATTAATAGATAATAAAATGTGAGGCTGGATGAACACAGCAGGCCAGCAGCATCTCAGGAGCACAACAGCTGACGTTTCGGGCCTAGACCCTTCATTAGAGAGGGGGATGGGGGGAGGGAACTGGAATAAATAGGGAGAGAGGGAGAGGCGGACCGAAGATGGAGAGAAAACAAGATAAGTGAAGACGAGAGTATAGGTGGGGAGGTAGGGAGGAGATAGGTCAGTCCAGGGAAGACGGACAGGTCAAGGAGGTGAGATGAGGTTAGTAGGTAGGAGATGGAGGTGCGGCTTGGGGTGGGAGGAAGGGATGGGTGAGAAGAAGAACAGGTTAGGGAGGCAGAGACTGGTTGGACTGGTTTTGGGATGCAGTGGGTGGAGGGCAAGAGCTGGGCTGGTTGTATGGTGCAGTGGGGGGAGGGGACGAACTGGGCTGGTTTTGGGATGTGGTGGGGGAAGGGGAGATTTTGAAGCTGGTGATGTCCACATTGATACCATTGGGCTGCAGGGTTCCCAAGCGGAATAAGAGTTGCTGTTCCTGCAACCTTCGGGTGGCATCATTGTGGCACTGCAGGAGGCCCATGATGGACATGTCATCTAAAGAATGGGAGGGGGAGTGGAAATGGTTTGCGACTGGGAGGTGCAGTTGTTTATTGCGAACCGAGCGGAGGTGTTCTGTAAAGCGGTCCCCAAGCTTCCGCTTGGTTTCCCCAATGTAGAGGAAGCCACACCGGGTACAGTGGATGCAGTATACCACATTGGCAGATGTGCAGGTGAACCTCTGCTTAATGTGGAAAGTCATCTTGGGGCCTGGGATAGGGGTGAGGGAGGAGTTGTGGGGGCAAGTGTAGCATTTCCTGCGGTTGCAGGGGAAGGTGCCGGGTGTGGTGGGGTTGGAGGGCAGTGTGGAGTGAACAAGGGAGTCACAGAGAGAGTGGTCTCTCCGGAAAGCAGACAGGGGTGGGGATTGAAGAATGTCTTGGGTGGTGGGGTCGGATTGTGGACAACCAGCCCAGCTCTTCCCCTCCACCCACTGCATCCCAAAACCAGTCTAACCTGTCTCTGCCTCCCTAACCTGTTCTTCCTCTCACCCATCCCTTCCTCCCACCCCAAGCCGCACCTCCATCTCCTACCTACTAACCTCATCCCACCTCCTTGACCTGTCCGTCTTCCCTGGATTGACCTATCCCCTCCCTCCCTCCCCACCTATCTTCTTTTCTCTCCATCTTCGGTCCGCCTCTCCCTCTCTCCCTATTTATTCCAGAACCCTCTCCCCATTCCCCTCTCTGATGAAGGGTCTAGGCCCGAAACGTCAGCTTTTGTGCTCCTGAGATGCTGCTGGGCCTGCTGTGTTCATCCAGCCTCACATTTTATTATCTTGGATTCTCCAGCATCTGCAGTTCCCATTACCACTGCAATAATTAATAGCCCAGCTTGCAATGCCCACTGCTGAATGAATGAATAAAAAGAAAGCACGCTATCAGGGAAGGAGTTCGAGAAATTTGCATTCAAAGACAGAGAAGGACCGACAGAACAGATGTTGTAATGACCCAGTTGGCAAACCTACTGGGCTGGGAAGGCAAACCATCCCTTTCTGCAACATCCAATATTAAAATGAGTAAGAGAAAAGATTGTGCATATTTTCCAAACGGTATCATTTTTGTAGGAACTGTTATTATGCCTGTATCATATTCCTCCACATTTTTTGATATAACAGTTGATTAGTTTCAAGCAACTGTATCAGTACCTGCAAAAACAGTGGACACAATGTTGGTACAGTGCATTAAATGTTCAAAAAACAGCAGCAATCAGAAACCACATACCCATACGTATGAAGTTAGTTTATCTGCCTTTCACAGTATCATCAAAAAGGAAAGGAATGTGGGCTACCCTAATTCTCCAGTCAGTCGATGCAGTGTAAGCACTGTTGTCTTTCAAGAAGCACAACCAATTTACGTGCAGCAAGCTCCCAAAAACAGAAATGTGATTATGACCACATCAACAGTTTTTCCTTTAAGGTCATGTTGACTGAGTTTTTTTAAAATTCATTTATGGGATGAGGGCGTCGCTGGCCAGGCAGTATCTATTGCCCATCCCTAACTGCTCAGAGGGCAGTTTAGAGTCATCTCATTGCTGTGGGTCTGGAGTCACACGCAGACCAGACAAGGTACGGATGGCAGTTTCCTTCCCTAAGGAATATGAGTGAACCTAATGGATTTTTCCGACAATCGTCAATGAATTCTTAATTCCAGGTATTTTATTGAATGCAAATTTGACCATCTGCTGTGGCAGGATTTGAACCTGGCTCCCCAGAACATTATCTGGGTCTCTGGATTAGCAGTCCAACGATAATACCACTAGGTCATTGCCTCCCCAGTGGTAAATACTGGCCAGAAAATTAGCAGGAGTTACCTAGCTTTTCTTTGCCATGTGCCACGTCTGAGAGATAGCATTTCCTGCAACGCCACACTTTCTCACTACTGCCAGGATTTGATGCTAAAGTTTCTTGAGTGGCACTTGAACCCATGCCTTTCTGCCTCAGAAGCAAGAAGACTACCCCATTAAACCACTATAGGCCTTTGGTTTAAAAACATGTTGGCAAAAAAAATGTTTAAAAATGTGTCAGCAAAAATAACAATTCGAGCTAGACAAAAGATTGGGAAACATAGGTCTTGCAGAATTTTTAATGGTAAGTTTAATTTCAAGCCAGTTATCTCCAATTATTCACTCTTGTGGACCGATGTCTGCTTTTTGGAGGAGGGGGAAGAGAACAGATATTTGCTTTGCTTCCAGACTTGCATCAATGTTCAATTGCGACACTCTTCTCCCCAGCCTTTCAACATCAAAGCCTTCACCCAACATCCACAGCACAGCGCAGTTTAGATCAGAAACTGGGCAGCGTAGGGAACTGAAACTCTACATTGAAGTCCTCTGCAGCACTACTTCAGTGACAAACATCATCATGCCGCTCACATTAACAATCTTGTACCATTAGGATCTGCTGAAGCTCTTCCTGTTACTGGGCAGAACCCTAGAGGAAAACCTAAAAGAATTGAGAATGCTGGAAATCAGAAGCAAAAACAGAAATTCTGGAAAAGCTCAACAGGTCTGGCAGCATCTGTAAAGAGAAATCAGAGTTAACATTTTGGGTCCAGTGACCCTTCCTCAGAACTAATCAGTCTGATTTCTCTCTGTAGATGTTGCCAGACATGCCAACCTTTTCTAGCAATTTTTGTTTTTGTTTTGGAACCCGAGAGCATTATGTGTATCTTAAATATAGTCAGTGGCCCTTAGATGAAAATAAAATACATTCAACTCCTAAAATAATCAAGATATATAAAATCCAAATACATATATGACAAAAAGCTACAGCGACTTAAATTACAGATTTTTTGTTCACACATTTATTATGACATCTTATTGCATAACAATAAGTTACACTGCCAAATCAAATGGCTCAACAACATTTGTCAGGAACAAAAAAAGGAGTTAACAGTTAATTATAACCACAATAACTAAACTGTATCAAGAATATTCTTCATTACAGCTAGATAGAAAATTTCTGCATTGTAATCGGCAACAGGATGCTGAGGGCAAACAAATAAAGTTAAATAGATAAAGCCATATACTCAGAAACTGTAAACTTCATTGCGGAAATAGGTTAGATTTGCATTACTCTTGTAGCAAATGACGTAAACATTCTCAATACAAATGGAACATGTAAAAAAATAAATACACAAATAGAAGACAGGTACAAAAGTTGATCAAATAGCAAGGCTTTCACAGAATGCCACACCGATGAAATGTCTGTGCTTAGTCAGCTTTCAACGAGAGTTGATCTCCGAGAATTTACAAAAATGGACCAAAGGCAGTTTTCACTGTGGCAAAGGCACAATCACTTGAACATAATTAATAGGAAAGAAGCCAGATTCACCATCTAACATGCCTTCAAACCAATTCTCATCGATCTGATTTGTCAGCGTGATGATGTCACCTTCCTTGAAACCAAGCTCCCCTTCGTTTTCAGGATCAAAGTCATAAAGAGCTTTACAGCAAGGTTGATCCACTTGTGTACAAGAAGCTGGAGATAACAGTGGGGAAGAAAAGATGAAATTACATCTCATTCTGTGACAAATTTGAGCATTCAAGCTTCATTCAATTAATAATTAATATTTAAGATACTTCACAGCAAGTCACGAAAATTGTTCCTTTTTGAGGGGGGAGAAAACTCAGAAAACATGAGCAATGAGACGTGCTTTGTCCCGGTTCCTAAGTTTTTTCTCAAGTTAGTTCTTCAGCGAAAGTTGACAAATGCCAAAAATCTGTATGCCTCACATTGCTGGTTCCCCCCAACTCAACTGAAGTTCACTCATCATCTGAAATCATTAGAATGGACTTCAAAACATGAGTAATTAGTCCAAAAACAGCAAAGTTAGGTAATGGTCAAACATGCACAAAGAGGGGTGCATCACACTCTCGTCAGCTTAAGAAACTACTCACAAGGTGAAAATGTATGCTTTGACCTGCGAAGGAACCTGAACGGGGATGATTTGGCTAAATGGTAATAGAAGGGAAATGATGGGATTAAGTTTAAAAGATGCTTCTAGTATGATGTAAACCAACAGATATAAACCACTAATTTTAGCAAATTAAATAACTGCAACTTCAGGTACAGAAATAAAACTTAACTTTATCATTAAAATTGATAATATTCTGTAGAATATCAAGTATTCTGAACATCGAAGGGCAGATGCATAGGGTTTAGAGAAGGCAAGTCATTGAGTGTGTTTAGGACAGAGAAAGGTTCTTGGTTAGTAAGGGAATCAAGAGTTACAGGGAGAAGGCAGGAGAATGGGGTTGAGAAACAGGTCAGCCACGATCGAATGGCAGAGCAGGCTCAATGGGCTGAATGGCCTAATTCTGTTCCAACATCTAATGGTCTTACGAGCAATGCACAATTGCTGTTATATTCCCTCTGTGTGGTAAAATACACTTTATAATCTTGCAGAATGGCCACATGGTAATAACGCACGTGAACGATCATCAAAACATTCAATTATCTTCATTTATTCACAATCTTCATTTATTCACAAGTAAATATTCCTACCAGATGACTTGAATGAAGAAGCGTATGAAAGACCATTTTGTTGCTGGTTATCAATGGGCTCAAAAGATGCGGCAACTACAGGTTTGGGCTTAAATTCACGCTTCGGCCGGCTAGAGGCTGTGTTTATCCTTTAAGAAAAAGTCAAAAATAATAAAGACTTAGAAAAAAAAGGCATATACTCCCGTATGGTTACTACACAAGCCAATTAATTTTCCTTCTTTGGAACTGGGAGGGGGAAGATTATCCACTGAAAGGCACACATTTGAAATTCCACCTTATAGTGTAAATGACTTTCCCTGATTAGGGAGCTGTAAACCATCAGTCCAATGAGTCTACACCACCATTCAATGAGATCCTAGCACCTTAACACCAATTACTTTCCTTAGTTCTATGTATGTTAAATCCCCGCCTAACAAAAAACCTCCCTCTGTAAATCTTAACAGCTCAAATTCTCTCAGCATCCAGTGGCATTACTGGAGGGGTCACAGTTCCACATTTCAACTAATTTTGTGTGAGAAATACTTACTGATTTTCACCATGAAATACATGTAGATTTACAGCTCGGTTATATCCTTTCACTTTTGATTTTCCCGTTAGAGGAAATAATTTCTCTATATGTACCTTATTCAGTCCTGTTAGCATTCTAACACGTTTTGTTTGGATAACCCCTCAACATTCTATACCCACGGGAATATAAACCAAGTGTTAAGCAAACTGTCATCACAATTTAACCCTCTAATGCACAGTATCAGCATTCTTCAAAGAGGTGATTTATCATTTCTGAGTGCAATTCCCAAAGTTAAACACAACAATCCAAATAGGGTTTAACTAAGGTCCTGTAGACAAAGTTAAAATTCTCAGAACATGCACTGTGTGCAGGAGTTTCAGATTTGCAGGCTGTGTGGAATCTCTTCATCAGAATGAACATGTTTTGAAAAAGGGGTCCCTTCGTATTTTTCAATGCAGTTTGAGAACTTTGGAAAGTTTCTGAATTCATTGAGCCTGGTCTCTATATTTTTACACTGTTTCTTTTAAAGAATGTATTGAGTTCATTAACATCCAGTGGCCTAGCTGCTATGTTCTGACTAGGGAAAGGGGTTCAGATTGGATGTAAACTCAAGTTATGATAATTTAAAAAACAGTCACACGTACTTTCATCTCTATGTTCTGGGTGAAACCAGGTTGAAATCTGCCTCTCTAGTAATGGTTCAGAGATTTTACAATACCAGGATTTGTACTAATCTATTGCTTCCAGACTGAGACCATGAAGTAATTTTCCCACATACATGGATGTGAAGAAACATTCGATAGCTAAATTAAAGGTATTTGTGGTCAAATAATTTTTCTTTAATTTTACACTTAGAACATACCTCAAGGATTTAATCAAGATATTGTTTAATTTTCCACTGCCAATCTTAGAACCAATTATTCATCTTCACATCGAATAAGAAAATATTTTCTCAACAGTACGCCATTTCACGCTCACATGCTAATAAAGCTATCCATTTCAACATTATTGAATCCAGAGTACACTTTGATTATGAGTCACATTGGTAGCAATGTTGCAGATTTCTAGGCACATATAGGTGCATTTATATCTATTTTTAAGTCCAAAACTATCAGCTCTTCCAATGTTCCCCTAAGTACAGCTGACCAAAATCTGGTTTATTTTTACTTCCAGAATGAGACTGACTGCTTAGTTTTGTTCTTTGACATCATGACACACTGTGCTTGGTACATACATGCTTTATTGAGAATTTATCAGCATTCAGCTTGAAATGATATTATCTAAGTGAGTGTTTGAAATTCTTATCTCCTCTAATTTAGTGAGTCTGAAATGGGGGAGAAAGGGATTATGTTCACCAAATCTGAAAAGAGAACCTTCAGACCACTGCACTTGATTTTGCATTCTTGTGTCTCCGGGCTTAATTGCAAACTGCTTGTCCAATGGGAAGAAATGAAAGAATCAGGGTGGCACGGTGGCTCAGTGGTTAGCACTGCAACCTCACAGCATCAGGGACCCGAGCTCAGTTCCAGCCTCGGGCAACTGTCTGTGTGGAGTTTGCGCATTCTCCCCATGTCTGTGTGGGTTCCCTCCGGGTGCTCCGGTTTCCTCCCACAGTCCAAAGATGTGCAGGCTAGGTGGATTGACCACGCTAAATTGCTCATTGTGTTCAGGGACGTGTGGGATGCTCCAAGGGGCGGTTTGGACTCGGTGGGCCGAAGGGCCTGTTCCCACACTGCAGGGAATCTAATCTAATCTAATTAAACTCCAGGAGGATTTCGATTGGCAGTTAAACTCATTGCGTCTTAAAAAGAGACTCTAGTACTTTGTTAAGAATGTTAACTACCCTGCTAATCCCAAACTAGTTCGAGTGTGATGTAGGATAAAAATATATCTGTTGAGTGAAACAGGAAAAACAGATGAAATTTAAGAGAGGCTGTGATTAAAATGATGCACTGCAAATTTAAAATGGTATAAGTGAAGAGAATAGCAAAGTATCTTCTGTAGGGAGGAAGGATCCTTTCCTTTTTAAGAGTCATACAGCATAGAAACATGCTTCAGTCCATGCTGACCATAATCCCAAACTAAATTAGTCCCACCACCCTGCACCTGTCCCATATCCTTCCAAACATTTCTTATCTATGAACTTATCCAAATATCTTTTAAACGTTGTAACTATACCTGCATCCACGACTTCCTCTGGAAGTTCATTCCACACACAAACCATTGTGTTCAAAAATTGCCCATTATGTCTTTTTTTAAAATCTTCCTCCTATCACCTTAAAAATATTCCCTCTGGCCTTGAAATTTCCATACATGCTTCCATAGAATCCCGACAGTGTGGAAATAGGCCTTTTGGCCCAACAAGTCCACACTGACCCTCAGAACATCCCACCCCGACCAATCCCACTACGACCCACCTAACCTGCACATCCCTGAACACTATGGGCAATTTAGCACGGCCAACTCACGTAGCCTGCAATTTGGACTGTGGGAGGAAACCGGAGCTCCCCAGAAGACACCCACGCAGGTGCGGGGAGAACATGCAAGCTCCACACAGACAGTCGCCCAAGGCTGGAATCGAACCCAGGCTCCTGGTGCAGCAGTGCTAACCACTGAGCCACTGTGCTGCCTACCTTAGGGCAAAGACACCTGCCAGTCACCTTATTTGTACCCCTCATGATTTTATAAACCTCTTATAAAGATCACCCCTTAATCTCCTACATTCCAGTGAAAAAAATCCCAGCCTATCCAGCCTCTCCTAATGACTCAAACATTCCATTCCCAGCAACATCCTTGCAAATCTCTTCTGAACCCTCTCCAATTTAATAATGTTCTTCATGTAACAGAATGACATAACTAGACTCCAGAAGAGGCCTGACTAACATTCTGTACAACCTCAACATAATGTCCAAACTCCTATACACAAAGGTTTTTGGAATGAAATTACATTATTGAAGTACTGAGGTTGAATGAATTCTGTGGTAAATTCAGCCAGAAAGAAAAGAATAAGGAATTAAAGGTATAATTGAGGGCTTGTGGCCCTGGTGAAAGACCATTGGAGGAAACACTAATTGGGAATATGAAAATATCAATCTGATTCTCCAACTCTGTGAGCATATTTTCCTGCTGGGAGCACAGTTATGCTGACTTGACTGTTATTAGCTTTTAATTTCCAATTAACACAAAAGATGAAAATCATCAACACACATCAGTTTCAGAGCTTCTTTTTATCCTTTGGATTTTATCCTTATACTTCCTTCCTAAATATGAAAAGACAAAGAACCAAACTGCGATTAAGGACTAGTAACATACATGATTCACAATGTCACCTGTGCTGTAGTGTGTTATATAGCTCCTCCAGAATTGTTGTAGATTCTTTGTGATAGTTCAATGCTGCTTCCACTAGAGCCAACAGTTGGCTTATTTGCTCTACCTGCAGGAAACAGGAAACTTCTTCAGCAAAGTAAGACAATCGGTTATCAAAACTGTTTAAAGCAAGCTTGAAATTAGTTTTGGGACAGCGCAAGGCACCAGAAGGTTAACAGAAATTTAATTCCAAGAGGCTTCACTCTCAGCATTTATTGTGCTAACCAGGAGTTTCATTTTACTCAATAAAGCAGATGTTCACTTTTTAACCAACACACTACACTATTTCAGTTGAACTTTCCACATATTGCTCACCTGCTGGTGAAACTTTCTGACATTAGAATCATTATCCAATTTTCTTTGTTGTAGGTAAACAAAGTTAAAATGGCCAGAACACAAGCCTTTTAAAAGACATTCTAAAGGAACTAATGCACTCCAAAGATCAAATGCTGCACCGTAAATGCAAAAATCTCTAAATGATATCACAATCTTTATCTCAAGAACTTATTTAATTCAACAGCAAATCATGTTCTATGATAACATTTTGTAGCAATTTTATGTGTAAAAAAGCAACACAATTCAGTCTTCACCTTTATTGAGGTATGATTATAGCAGTGCTTCCCAGATGTTTACCCAGTGTGACCCCATGTGGAGGCTTGGAAGTGGTTGCAATCCCTCAGTGAGCAGTGGAAGGGGAGAAGATGGGGGTGGGGTGGGGTGGTAGACCATTGGACACTCAGGCCCTGTGGCCCCAAACTTTTATCATGTGACCCCAGTTGGGGCTCAGACCAGCACTTTGAGAACATCTGGATTCTAGTACTTCTTTAAATTCTACACCTTTTTAGCACTGTTAATTAATTGAAGTTAAAATTGAACTTCTTTTAAACAAAACAAATGTCAGATTTAATTTTGCAATAACCAAAAATCCACAGCAGATCAATACACGCAAATCAAACATAATGTAACATTAAAGGGATAAGCAAAGAACTTGAATTCATCTAGCGCTGTCTACAAACTCGAGACTTTGCAAAACACATTATATAACCAACGATCAATTTCTTATTGAAGATAGTCACTGTTGAAGAAACCAAGTAGTGCATAGCAGGTTCCATGAGCAAAAACAAAAATAAATAGCAAATCTTTCCTGCTGAAAGGTCATTTCCAACATTTTATTGTGTTATAAATGTTAAATTAATTTAGGAGCCTCTGCTCATCTTTAAAATGGGATCTTCATGACCAGCTGAAGTCCCACCAAGCTCACTTCAGTTTAACATGTTTTCTCAAAGGATAGCATCTTCAACAGTGCAGCACTCCCTCTGTGATGGCTCATGGAGATCTCTAGTTTGGAATATGAACCCACAATCTTGAAACTTAGAAGAGAGAATGCTACCACTGAGCAAATGCTAACAGGCTGCCAGCAAGGAATGAAAACATCTTAGCATTGTCTCATGTGATTCTGGACCAGGTCAGAGGCTGGTTTGATATCATGAAGCTCACAATACCATGTGTCAGGCTTAGAACCTTAGCGACTGTTTTCACACAGCCTTGGAGGGAGATTACTCCTTGGCCTCTATTTTTGGTAAGGGACTTCATTAACAGTTCTCTCAAGACTATTACTTTCTCCAAAAGAATAAGTAGTACTTCAAAGAACCTCATACCCACAATACTTTTCTTCACTTTATTTACCAGTTCACTTCAGAACAATTATTCAATTCATGGAAAATAAGCATCACAGTCTAAGTCCACATTTATTGTCATTTATTATCGCCCTGGAGGAGGTGGTGGTGAGCTCCCCTTTTGAAATGTTGCATTCCATCTGCTGTGCGGAAGCTCACAGTGCTGTTAGGGAGAGTTGTCCAGGATTGTGACCTAATGACAGTGAAAGAACGTTGATATACTTCCAAGTCATAATTTGGGAGGCGATGATGTTAATGTGTGTCTAATGCCTTCGTACTTCTAGGTAGTAGAGGCTGTGGGTTTAGAAAGTGTTGATTGAAGAGTGTTTCCTGAATTGTTGAGATGCACCCTGGAGATGGCGCGTATCGCTGCCGCTGTTTAGTGATGGAGGGAGTGACACTTTAAGGTGGATGGGGTGCCGATCAAGCGGGCTGCTTTTCCCCGGATGGTATCTATCCTCTTGAATAAGTGGTGCTCACCAGTCCAGAGCAGAGTATTCTATCTTATGCCCTATGACACAGAGTTGCCCACCTCTAACCAATTTTGCAACTACAGTATTTGCATGATTCATCTACTTTCTGGTCAATGGTGATCCTTCAGGATACTGACAGCAGGCCATGCAGTTTTGGCATTCCTGTTGGATGTCAAGGGAATATGGTTTGAAGTTTTTTTTGATATAGGCATTGCCTGGCACGCGAATGACATAAATTTTACTTGCCAATTGTTAGCCCAAGACTGAATGTCGTGCAGATCTTGTTGCATGTGGGCAGAGTGTTTCAATATTTGATAAGTTGCAAATGGTGCTGAACATTATGCAATCATTAGCAAAGACACTCTCATCTATTTTATGATGGAGGCAAGATCGAGGTGAAACAGCAGAAGAATGTTTGCCTTACTACACTACACTGAGGAACTCCTGCAGAGATAGACTAGGGACAAGATATTTGGTATTCAACAATCATACCCATCACCTTGTATACTATACATGATTCCGACTAGCTTTTCCCCTCACATCCACTGAAAACAGCAGTTTAATCTGATTTGATGATTCTGGAATTGCATAACTCCATTGATAGATTCTGCTGGTTAGTTTTGACACAGTCCTGCATCATAACTTCACCAGGTTGGCATCACATCTTCAGTTAAACCAGGTGCTGCTCCTGGCATGTTCTCTACCTCCTTCATTGAACAAGAGTTGGTACCATGCCTTGATGGTAATGGATATGCTGTACCATGAGGTTGTAGATTGTGGCTGACCACAATTCTGCTGCAGCTGATGGCTTGTAATTCCTCAGGGATACCCAATTTTCAGCCATTGCATCTTATCTGAATCAATCCTATGGCAGTAATATCCTCAATGTGAAGACAGGACTTTGTCTCTAGCAGAACCAATACTGCTTTTGGATAGATACACCCATGACAGGGTGATTGTTGAGCATGAGATCGAGAAGGTTTTTTTTCCATCTTTGTTGGTTCTCTCACCTTCTCCCACAAGCTTTTACTGGCTGATATATTCACCAGAATTTAACCTCTTTGGTCAGTGTTGGTGATGAACGCTGAAGACCCCTCCCACTCAAGGTCCACACTGGGCCCTTTCTACTTTTAATGTTTTTTCCATGTGTTGCTCACCACAGAGGAGCATTCCATAAGACCATAAGACACAGAAGTGGAAATAAGGCCATTCGGCCCATCGAGTCCACTCTGCTATTTAATCATGGCTGATGGGCATTTCAACTCTACTTATTCCCACTCTCCCCATAGCCCTTACTTCCTTGTGAAATCATGAATTTATCAATCTCTGCCTTGAAGACATTTAACATCCCAGCCTCCACTGCGCTCCGTGGCAATGAATTCCATAGGTCTACCACTCTTTAGCTGAAGAAATGTCTCCTCCTAAATTTACCCCTCTAATTCTAAGGCTGTGCCCACAGGTCCCAGTCTCCCTGCCTAACAGAAACAACTTCCCAGTGTCCACCCTTTCTAAGCCATGCATTATCTTGCAGGTTTCTATTAGATCGCCCCTCAATCTTCTAAATGCTAATGAACACAACCCCAGGATCCTCAGCCGTTCATCGTATGTTTCATTCATCGTATCATTCATCAGCTGAGAGAGGACAGTAGGTAGTAATCAGCAGGAATTAAGTTCTTGTTTGATTTGACATGTTGGAACTTCAAAAGTTCCTCAGTTAATGATGAGGATGCCTAGGGCTACTCCCAATGATGACACACACTGTGGTGTTAACTCTGATGAGTTTGTCTTTCCAATGAAACAGGACATACTCAGGGATGATGGAGGAGGAGTCCTGTGATATTGACTGTAAGGTGTCTGTGTGATGATTTGTATGTGGCTAGCTCTCCCAATTTGGGCACAAGCCCCCAGATGTCAATTGGGAAGATTGACTAGGCAATGTGTGCTTTTGTTACTTCTGGTGTCAAAGTTGACGTCAGTTTGTCTTTCCAATTTGATTCTCGAGTTGTGCTTTGATATAATTGAATGCCCTTTGAAATGGCCTAAGAAATTAATCAAGGGTCAAAAATGTTGGCTCAGTTGACATATTACCTTGAAAGCACAACAGTGAACAGGAAAGGAGTTATAACCACCCTGTAGCTCTTGATCATAGTTATTATGACTAATTATTTTTACACCAGATTTCTTAATTAATTGAATTTAACCTCCTCCAGCTGCCATGGTAGGATGTGAAACTCATGTCCTGAGAGCATTGGCCCTGCCATCTAGATCATTTGTCCAATGACATTACCACATTCCCACAGATCCATGAGCTGAGATTAATAATCTGAGTGATACTTGTGTACAGTTTCCACAATTTAATGTGCAGCTGGCTTGGGTAAGTTGCAAATGGCTCAAGGAAAACATGAGTGGTTTCTGTAAATATGTATATTTTGTCAACTTACATCATTTTCCAAAAAGTTGAACATACTGATCTCAGCGAGCTCCTTAGATTCTTCAAATTTATCTATAGCTTGTCTTATCTCTTCATCCGGAATCTTACCGTGGCGTTTCTTTTTGTAATCATAATCTAAACGGCGACCTTCCAACTTTTTTAAATGATGCTGACAAAATAAGAACATATTATTAGTTCTCCACGTGTCAAGGATTATATACTTTCAAAACATTTTTTCAATTTAAAACTTGTTAACTCTTTCCACTAGGGGCTTGGAAAGAAATTTTCCACAGTACCTTTTCTCTTATTGATCCTTTGTTTGTCTTTTTCTCTCATTGCTGGCTTCCCAGGGAGGATTAAATGGCTGGGGTTTGCAGTTTGGGGGGGTGTGGGGGGGGGGAAACACATGCTGTTGCAGTGGGGGCCAAACAGGTAAGGAAAAAGATTAAGGACAAAGTTATGGTTTTGATGCTGCAACCATTGTGGTGCAAGGCAGATCGTCTTTTCACGCAAATCAATTTTGCATGTTTCATGCCCCCTGACACTTTCTTCATCAATTGAAATGTGATAAAATGCCATTCATGCAGGAAGCATTACACAGTTGATTTCAGTCTCTATTACATTTCAGAAAAAGGAATACAGATGTGGTATAATGGTGTGAGATTTAGCCAAGTCCTGGCTGCATGATATTGGATTTTTCATTCTGATTGAGATTGTTGGATGATACCATCTGATGTAAAGGGGAACGGGAGCTTCAACAACATATTGAGATGGGCAGGAAAATGGCATTGTGTAACTGCTAATAGGACTTAATGCTGTTTCTACCAAGCTTACATCAGTTCCTTATCATGCCCGAAGCAAGGGTGCCCTCTGCATTCAAAATATTCACCAATCATGGGATCTGTGTTTGGCTTCAGTGCAGCTTACTCTAACTTTTAAATGCGGGGATTGCTATTCAGAAAGGTAGGTGCAGAAGCATGCCATCTTCAGATAGCACCTGCAGCCACAAAGAAAAATCTAATGCCCCCTGGCAAGGTCTGCCTTCACCTTGAACTCTTATACCAAAAGGTGATTTATCATAAAGGTTAGTGACACTGTATGGTGTTTGCTCAGCACCACAATGTGGTCCCACTTTGCTTTCTTTTATTACAAAGAATATCAGTTTTACAGCCCCAAGTCCAGTAAAAGGTAAATATAGAAAATAAGAAAATGTAGTTCTGATAACACACTACTCCAAGTCCAACATTAAGCGCTTTCTTCTAACACAGTATTTGTCTGTTAATATAGAAAAATCACAACTAGAAAAGAAGCACATATTAATTCATCTTCCTGCTGTCCCATCATTTTTCTATTGCTCCCAATTTCTTTAAATGAAGCTCAGAACTCACCACTATGTTAATGGGAGTGTGGCTGGTCTGGCCTGGATCTAAGAGGGTGTCAGGTTTGCACTGTGCAGGGGTCATGGCGGGGGGGTGGAATGCTGAGAGTGGAGGAGGTAGATCTGACTGCAGGAAAAGGAGATTAGCTCAGGGAGGGTGGATGGCTCATAAGGAGAGCTGTAAACCCCTGCAGCTGACCCTAACTCTCGAGTTTCTTGAGGCCTGGGAAACCCAACTGGTATTAACAGGGTTAAATCTGCCTATTAGCTTAATTGTGAGATGGCCAACATTATTTAAGTGGAAACACAGCTTTGTAAGGTCTGGTAAGCCAAGTGCAAGTGGGGTTTGAGAAGTTGGACACTTCAAGATCTCACCTGACCAGAGCTAACTCATTTTCTGGGGTCAAAACTACCCTCCCAACCTTGTGAGAGATTTCTGTAGAGTCACAAAATCCCCATTCGGCCCATCCAGTCCATGCCAACCCTCTGACAAGCATCCCACCCAGATCCAGGCCCCCGACCCTATCCCTGTAACCCTGTATTGCCCATGGCTAACCCACCTAGCCTGCCCATACCTGGACACTGTGGGTAATTTCCCATGGCCAATCCACCTAACCTGCACATCTTTGGACAATGGGAGGAAATCCACGCAGATACGGGAGTGGGGAGGGAGGAAGTGCAAACTCCACATAATCAGCTGAGGGTTGAATCACACGAGGATTCCTGATGCTGCGGGGCAGCAGTGTTTACCACTGAGCCACTGTGCCACCTATTTAACTGGTTAAACAGTGGAATAAATAAAGGCACAAGAGGGAACTGGTGGAAGCTTGCAAATCTATCTTTGCAGATAGAAGCAAACGCTCAGTGAATCAGAGGTAAATTACGGCATTGTCATTACTCATGGTTTTGATCATTAAAACAATTCCATTTAAAATGAAACAATTTTTTAAAAAAAGTGCAACGCAAACGTACCCCAATCTCTTTTAAGTCCTTTTCTTGTAAAATTTGCAATGGATCAATAAAGTTCTGTTTTACATCAATGTCAAGGGAGTCCTTGACTTCTGCCATTTGCTTTAGTGCTTCACCGACATCAACTAATGCAGGACCTAAGAAAATCAGACAGAAAGGCACGAAATCTAAACAAAAAGCAAATTCAATAGAAAGGAATGTCTGGAAGAGATTTCAAATTCAATCATTTTATAAGTTTACTACTCAGCTTTTAAAAATCCTTAGAAAAGCACCCACCTAAAATCCCACTGCCACTGAATTACAACTGGACAAGTAAATGCAAAAGTAATTTACAAACAAATTATTTCTCTCTTAAGAAGTTGCTAACTGAATAAACTAATTGCACCCATTTTGTTCACAACCGCAGCAAAGATAAAATGCAAGAGATTCTTTGCAAAATCTTTGCCACATCAAGTTACTGATGTGGCCCCTAATATGTAATCACAACAGTAATATTCGCAAATAAATAAGCGGATACCCATGTTCTGCTTTGCACTGATTAACCCACCGAAATTAGAGTCATCCCCGAGGTCCTTTCCATTTCGGAGCATGCATTCACCCAAGAGACCTTCAGGCTGAGGATAACCTGTTGTTTTCACCTGTCCCCGGATCTTTGACATTGTATTCAGCATACCTAACTTGGCTCTGTAGGCTTCAAAATGACATTAATCATTTAAAAGACATTAATGTAACCTGTAAATTTCAAAGTGAGATGTCAAATATAGACATATAGATGTCACATGTATGTCAAATATATTTCTGCACAGAAATCCCTAATTATCCTGGGGCTTTCAGATGCTTTTGTTTTGCTTAATAACTGATCATTAATACACAAATCTCAGATATGGCACGACTGACTGGGAGCTTTGCCTGCTGGCTACACATGCATGGTTTTCAGAATGTTTATAATTAAAGGGAGGAAGATTTTGCAGCATGTGACTGAAATTCTGATGAACACTTCCAGAGGGCAGGGCTTTTCCAACTAAAGATGGGAGGAGTTACCCAGGGTTATGTATTTACCAGAAGCAAACTTCAAGACATTATATGCAGTTCTCCTAATTATAAGGAAATCATTTTTTTAACCCGAAAGTCAGCAGAAGCTGTGTTTTAAAGGTATGGTGGTAATATTTAGCAATTGTATAAATGGTGCCATATAGAACCTGGAATGCCACATCAGATGAGATGCTAAGGAAGCACTGAGGAGATAGAGTTAAAGGAAGAAATGTGCTACAAAGAGAACTGGAATCTTCTGGGAATTATCTCAGACATGAGAGGAGAAAAGACAGCAGTCTACATGAGAAACATGCTTTTTGTCTTCCCCTTTCTAGAATACATAAGAATTGGGGTTAAAAGCCATTGCTTGCCCTTGTCCATGAATGGTAATGGAAGAAGTGTGCCCATGTGCAGAGAGGTTGATGTGCCGAGGGGCTAAAGTACTGATGTGTACTAACCTGGATTTGAGCACTGGTATATTGAGGGGGTCACGGTCGAAGATCCATCTCTAATCACCCTTACATTATAGATAAAAATTTCTCTCGCTGAGTGCTAGAAGTCAGCTAGCCAGTCAAATTTAAATGGGACAAAAGAAGAGCTACCTCATCATGGGTGTTAGTAGCCAGCCACAGTCAGAAGGAAACAAGACACACAAATTTCAACTAATCTATAACGCTAAGAATTCTGAAATCAACTGCATTTTTTTTTAATCACTTCTCATTTTAACCCGTGGTGAATTATTGTTTCTTTTCTTATTTCGTTACTAACAGACTTTCTTTTGCTAACTGAAGAAAACCATACCAAATTAGTTCCTTTTAAAACATAAATTCAGTTGGTTTGGGAGAAAGGCATTGAGAAGAGAGGTGTCTTTTCTAAATTACCTTAATGTGACCAACCAAGAGGACAGATGAATGAAAAAAAAAGACGAGCCAGTTCATCCCTCCTAACCTAGCAGCATTTGGGGCATCCCACTTGGAAACATAACAAAGCCGGTTTGCATGGTATCTGGTTATAACACTGGTTTTACTTTCCAGTGAAGTCAATGGAAATTCAAATTAGGCTGTTAATCAATGGGTGGCTGATTTGATACTGTCCGTTTTATAACACATTCCAAGTTAAAGCTGTAACCGTAATTTCTTCAAACTCAAATTGTTAGGGGAAACATGCACAAAATGAGTGAATATGACAATGGCTTGTTTAGTGAATTGAAATATTCATTTATTTGGACATCTGCAATTATCCTGCGTATGTTTCTAGCATAATGCATAAAACATGAATGCTAAAGCACCACTCATCTGTGTCCATGATCTGAGACATATCAAGACACTTATCCTACCATATTGCTGATGGTCAGTGCTGTTTACAGGCTAAAGTTTCTCCATTAAGAGGGACAGAAAATTGCCTGAAGACCAGCTGGAGCTCTTTGTGTTAGTGAATGGTTTCACAGCAATAGGGGCCAAATCTGGGCAATAGGTAGCAGAAACAAACCGAAGATATTGTGAGAGCAAAGCAGCTCTATCGGTTTCTGCCAAATTCCACATCTTTGCTCCATTTCTCATCAAACTCATACTGCCCAAGTAAGTATTTCTCTTCTCTGAACAGTTGCCTTCTCCCAAGCCTTGCGAAATAAAAAAGCATTAAGATTTCTCAGCTAGAAGGCATTCATTCTCACCGCCTCAATTTTTGAATTGACATATTACCCTAATAGGTGGTCACATGATTTTCTTCAAGTATAATATATTCTAAACATGACAGCCCAAAATTGAACTGGAAATTCTAAGTAAGTTCCAAATAACATCATGTTGATCAGTAGTTCATCTTCGTTATTTTTCATAGATTACAATGCATATATTAAAACTCAATGTCTTGTTTTCTTTTAAATCTTGCAGGTTTAGTTGCATTGGCATGTGTTTCTAGACCCCGAAATCCTTTTGTTCGTAAGTAACTGCCTGGAGCTTACCCGTTTAGATTGTAATCCTATCTGCCATACTTGCATCCAAAATTTAATAAATCAGGTTTCGTTACACTAAATTACGTCTGGCAAGATTCTACTCATTTCACCTATTGAAAGGTTCTGCTCTGCTGGTGAATTCTCAATTCATTCTGCCAGCTAGCCGCGCACTAAAGATAAGTGCTCTTTTTACCAAAAAGCACTGAAATAGGAAGGTACAACGGGAAACAGCATTTTCTTAAAAGAAAAAAATAACCTTTCATACCTGGATTTGGCTGCAAGTACTCAGTAGTTTTAGACAGAACCTCTGCCACGGCTTTGCTTGTAGCCTCTATTTTCTTAACACAGGAGAAAAAGAATCAAATTTCGTTTGAAAGTAAAATTTTTATAGATTCATGTAGTTACTACTTTTGTATCAAGCTCCTCCATATTGTGACTAAGCATACAAAGTGCAGGTGCTGTTGATGCTCCACATCAGCAGAGTTAGCACTGCGTCAGTGGTATGTGCAGCAATCTATATTTAGTATTTACCTAGATGATGTTCATTTAAGAAATTTATCACTTGGAAATCAGAGCAGTTTCCTTGACTGTACCTGTGATGTGACCTATTCAACACTCAGTTTTGTTTCTGTCATCTTGAGAAAAGGTTGATCTACTCAACATAATATTTATATCCATTATATTAAATGCTAAGTTTCTTTATTGTTGCTTAGCAAAACTTCAGAAAGTTGAACCACAAAGGGACTTGGAGATTACCTGTGCATGAAGCACAGAAAGCTGGCACACAGATGCAACAGGTAATTAGGAAGGCTAATGGAATGTTGGCTCTTATTTCAAGGGGGCTGGAAATATAAGAGTATGGAAGGCTTAATGCAACTGTATAAAGGTGCTGGTGAGACCATATTTGGAGTACTGTGGGTAGTTTTGATCCTCTTATAGGAGAAAAAATATTATTTCGTCGGAGGCAGTTCAGAGAAAACTCACTAGATTGATTCAGAGATAGTAGGAACTGCCGATGCTGGAGAATCTGAGAAAACAAGGTGTAGAGCTGGATGAACACAGCAGGCCAAGCAGCATCAGAGGAGCAGGAAAGCTTGTCATTTTGGGCCTAGACCCTTCTTTGGAGGTCTAGGCCCGAACCGTCAAGCTTTCCTGCTCCTATGATGCTGCTTGGCCTGCTGTGTTCATCCAGCTCAATACCTTGTTATCTCTTGTTAGCTTACTAGATTGATCCCTGTTATGGAGGGATTGTCTTCAGATCCAAGGTTAAACAGATTGGAGTAATCACTGGAAAGTAGATGAATGAGAGGCAATCTTATTAAAACATACAGGGTTCTTAAGGAGCTCGACAGGGTAAATGCTGAAAGGACATTCCCCTTGAAGGCCAGAGGGCATAGTGTCAGAATAAAGGGGGCCTAATTTAAGATTGAGATGAGAAAGATTTTTTTTTTGTCAGAGGGTTGAGTATCTTTGGAAGCTCTTAGACAGCTGTGGAGGCATAGTCCTTCCGTATATTTAATGCTGATATTTAATAATTCTGTATATTTAATTCTTGAGCAGTTGTGAAATCAAGGGTTATGGGAAGAGATCAGGAAAGAGGACATGAAGAATTGTCACATCATGCTATGATCCTACTGAATCAGTAATCTCAAAAGGAGCTGAAAGCTTACTCTTGTTCCTATTTTTTAATTGTCTAAAACAGAAACTAAGGTGAAATAACTCCATGGAGGCTGGTATCTCATCACCAAGTCACCCTTTATTTACACATGAACAGTCCTTGTCTTTAGTACGGCGTCATTCAGAGTCAGCTCTCAGAATGGCAGTATCTGTGACACTCTCCTTTTCATCTGTCAGTCAGGGCTCCCTGATTGGACCAGATTAGTAGTCCCAGTCAGGGAACTCCTATTCTATGAGGTCCACCCGGCTGACCTCATTACATCACTGCATAAGGAATACAAACCTTTCTTGGTAGAAAACTCACTGAAAATTAGGAAATATACTCACAGCTTGGGAGTTTAGGACTGTACTACACAGATTAATGTAGAATGCTGTAAAACCCCAGTTAAACAGGGCTCAGAAAACACTGTCAGGGGAAACACGTCGAGGTAAAGTGTGGAGACAGAGTGCACACATCATGAGATATTGAACAGGCAGCATCCTGAGATGCCAAGCCACGCAATGAATACAGATGTGGCCAGCTTCCACCCAACACCATCCCCCAACACAACCTTTTGCCCTCTTCTAAACTTGGCATCATTCAAAACTTTCCTGCCATACTTGCACCACATTGTATTCATCCACCACAGCCCTCGTGTACCCGCCTCTCCCCATACCAAAACTCAGGAGTATGACAATTGTAGCTATTAAAAAGGAAGATTATTAACACTGTGAAATCTATTAAGATACTGCTCCTGTCGTTGCGGAGAGAATTCTGGCAGACACACTCCTGGACTGCCTATTTTCTGAGGCTAAGGAAATTTTTTTCAGAGGCACGAGTGTGGATCTTCACCAGTAACCTTCCCCACGACCATGTTTGCCAGACAAACAAATCCAAGAAAAACAAAGAGTACAAGATCAGGAACTTTTTTTTAAATGCATCAACCTCATCAAAGCGGCTTTAACTGTGAGGCTCTGTGGATTGTGCTCTAAAAATTTGGTGTCCAGGAAACTTCATCACAATCCTCTAGTGGCTTCCCAATGATATGATCGCAATTATTGAATGGCAGATATTAAAGTCAAGTGTAGCACCAAATCCTATTTTCAATCTACTTGACGGTTACTATGCTCCTCATCAAGATTATCTGGACTCTGGAACTGGCATAAAGTGCAGTCTAGATGAAAAATTCTTTAACTTCAGTCACCTCTGCACCAAAACTAAACTGACCGCCACAGACATACATGATCTACACATGGCGGATGAATGCAGCGTCATTGCTCTCTCTGGAAGATTTACCAGTGACTTAACTTCCTCAATTCTGCACGCTAGTAATTAAGCCTGTCATTGACCGTTTCCAAAACAAGACCACATATCAACCCAACCCAGATGGCCAGCTAAATTTTCCACTTCTCATATTCCAGAGTCTGTCCTTCAAAGATGTCGTATACTTCTCACACCTAAGCAGCCCATCTCTTGAAAGGGCATCAATGACAAGGTGATCCAACAGTGGATCAGTTGCCTTCAGGTCAGCCTTCCACAAGTCACGGCTACCACAGAAAATACAACTCAACCAAAGATCTCATGTATACTGCACCTATCATGACCACACTCCTGGGTTGCATGGATCATGTACCAGTGATTTCAGCAAGGCGTTCGATAAGGTTCCCCACAATAAGCTATTGTACAAAATGCGGAGGAATGGAATTGTCGGAGATATAGCAGTTTGGATCGGAAATTGGCTTGCTGAAAGAAGACAGAGGGTGGTAGTTGATGGGAAATGTTCATCCTGGAGACCAGTTACTAGTGGTGTACTGCAAGGGTCGGTGTTGGGTCCACTGCTGTTTGTCATTTTTATAAATGACCTGGATGAGGGCGTAGAAGGATGGGTTAGTAAATTTGCAGAAGACACTAAGGTCGGTGGAGTTGTGGATAGTGATGAAGGATGCTGTAGGTTGCAGAGAGACATAGATAAGCTGCAGAGCTTGGCTGAGAGGTGGCAAATGGAGTTTAATGCAGACAAGTGTGAGGTGATGCACTTTGGTAGGAGTAACCAGAAGGCAAAGTACAGGGCTAATGATAAGATTCTTCTTAGTGCAGATGAGCAGATAGATCTTGGTGTCCATGCACACAGATCCTTGAAAGTTGCCACCCAGGTTCACAGGGCTGTTAAGAAGGCATACAGTGTTTTAGCTTTTATTAATGGAGGGATCAAGTTCCGGAACCAAGAGGTTATGGTGAAGCTGTACAAAACTCTGGTGCGGCCGCACTTGGAGTATTGCGTACAGTTCTGGTCACCGCATTATAAGAAGGATGTGGAAGCTTTGGAAAGGGTGCAGAGGAGATTTACTAGGATGTTGCCTGGTATGGAGGGAAGGTCTTACGAGGAAAGGCTGAGAGACTTGAGGCTGTTTTCATTAGAGAGAAGAAGGTTGAGAGGTGACTTAATTGAAACATATAAAATAATCAGAGGGTTAGATAGGATGGATAGGGAGATCCTTTTTCCTAGGATGATGACGGCGAGCACGAGGGGGCATAGCTTTAAATTGAGGGGTGAAAGATATAGGACAGATGTCAGAGATAGTTTCTTTACTCAGAGAGTAATAAGGGAATGGAACGCTTTGCCTGCAACGGTAGTAGATTCGCCAACTTTAGGTACATTTAAGTCGTCATTGGACAAGCATATGGACGTACATGGAATAGTGTAGGTTAGATGGGCTTGAGATCGGTATGACAGGTCGGCACAACATCGTTGTGCTGTAATGTTCTATGTTCTATGTTCTACGATACTTAGGGGTGCTACATATTTTTATCAGCAGTATCTCCAACTCATCATCCAATAACAGGACCGTTGAATAAATGATATGGTCTTTCTTGAAGGCAGCTCCAAGACTCATGCAAAGTTCCTGCAATGGACGAGGTGCTGTGTTTGGGTGGTGGCTAAGCCGTCTTTTCTGCTTAAGTCCTGTTTTCCCGATTCTCAAATGATCCGTGTTCTAAGGGAACAGTCACAGAGAGATATCGCACCTCCAAGCCTGAAAATGAACAGTTTCTTGGGAAAAATCAAATATTTACAGCAACCATTGTATAAGCCAAAAAAAAAGGGTGTTATGATCCCAACTGATGTTATTACAAGTCAAATGCCAGATTGAAATGTGGCTTATTTTATTATTTAATGAGCTGGTTTTCCACTAAAACACAAACACACAATGCTGCGGATCTGATTTAACAATAAAACAGAAATTTATTACACAAGTTTGTGGATGACACAAAAATTTGGTGAGAAGGGAAGTGGTGAAGATGGCTTAAGTGTCTACAGAGAGAGAGAAAGACAGATTAAGCGAGTAGGTGAAAACTTGCTAGATTGTACATAATATGGGAACTGTGACATTATGTATTTTTTTGGGAAGAATAAAAGAGATGAATATTATTTCATTGGGAAATACTTTCAAAAGCTGATGCACAGCGGGATTTGAAAGTCCCCATGCATAAATCTCAAAAAGTTAGCATCCAAGTTCAGCAAGTATTAGGCCAGACAAATGGGCTGTTGGCTTTCATTTCAAAAGGAATGGATTATTAAAATATGCAGGTCCTACTCAAACCATACAAGGCACTTGTCAGACCACAGCTGGAAAACTGAGCACTTGGTCTCCTTATTTAGGGAAACACTACTAGTACTGGAGGCAGTCCAGAGAATTTCATAAAAGTTATCCCAGTATGAAAGGACGGTTTTAGGAGGACAGGTTGATTGAACTGGGTCTGTACTCATTGGAATTCAAAAAATAAGAAGCAATCTCATTGAAATATGTAAGCTTCTGAGGGGGCTTGAGACAGTAGATGAGGAGACGTCATTCTTCCATAAGACCATAAGAATAGGAGTGTAAGTAAGGCCATTCTGCCCGTCAAGTCCACTCCGCCATTTAAATCATGGCTGATGGGCATTTCAACTCCACTTCCCTGCACTCTCCCCGTAGCCCTTGATTCCTTGTGAGATCAAGAATTTATCGATCTCTGCCTCGAAGGCATCTAACGTCCCGGCCTCCACTGTGCTCCGTGGCAATGAATTCCACAAGCCCACCACTCTCTGGCTGAAGAAATGTCTCCACATTTCCGTTTTAAATTGGCCCCCTCTAATTCTAAGGCTGTGCCCATGGGTCCTGGTCTCCCCACCTAATGGAAACAACTTCCTAGCGTCCACCCCTTCTAAACCATACATTATCTTGTAAGTTTCTATTAGATCTCCCCTCAACCTTCTAAACTCTAATGAGTACAATCCCAGGATCCTTAGCCGTTCATCATACGTTAAACCTACTATTCCAGGGATCATCCGTGTGAATCTCCGCTGGACACGATCCTTGTGGAAGAGTATAGATCAGATGGTATAATCTCAGAACAAGAGATCACACATTTAAGACAGTGATGAGCAGGACTTTCTTTTTCTTCTGATGGTAGTCAATGTGTGGAATTCATTACCACAGAGGACCGTCGAGGCTGGGTCATTAAATGCATTTAAGGCTGAGATGGACAAACCTGAATCAATAAGGAATTAAAGCATACTGGGAAAAATGCAGGATTATCTAATCAGCCCTGATCTCATTGAATGGCAGAGCAGACTCATTGGGCCAAATAGCCTACACTTCTGCTCCAAAGTCTTATGGAAGGATAAATAAAAAGTTTCAAGACCATCTGAAGCTCTCCTTGAATTTCAGTGGTATTGGCATTAATAGGTGGGAGGAGCTCAGCACAAAGTGAGTGCTAAGAATTTGTCCTTCGAGCTGCATTGTGTTTTGAATCCAAAGGTCCTCATGATGTGGCAGAGCAGCAGCTGGGAGGAAGGAAAAAAAAAGGAAGAAAATCTTGCACTCTGGATCCTGCTACCTCACGCGACATCTTGCTCCAAGTGTCCAAAGACTTACGAGTCCAGAAACTCTCAATCCTAAGTGGACCTTAATTTAAGGGACAGTCAATAGTCAGCTGATAAATTGATTCAAGGTAAATATCCTGTCTCAAAAAACAAAATAAATCCAAAGTGCTTCTGACAGTAGTTTTAACTGTGTTTTCTTAAAGGAGCCGTTGAAAATAATTGAATAATCTCATCATGTTTTCTAAGCTGCAGAGACAAACATAGTCACCCAGCATTGATAGCTGGTAAGATCAGTAAATAATTTTTCTGCATTTCTGATATTAGTTTACTTGGAGGACTTTCGGACTAAAAATGTTGAAAGAGGAACTGATAAACAATTACAGTTTGCCAGTGAATGTTCCCACGATAGAAACTGGAAATACAGCAACTATCAGCAATAGAAATTAAGCCACACAAACACTTTTGGGCATGCTCCAGTTAGATTCCATCTCTTCTGGGGAACATTTGCAAACTTAATTATGTTCAGTTAAGTGATTGAGATGGCAATGCTTACGCAGAGACAAACAGGGAATTATAGGCCGCTTAGCCGGATGTCAGTGGTGGAATTTAGAAGAATGGGGGGGGTCTATCATAGAAACACATAAAATCCTGATGGGGCTGGAAAGGCTTGATGTGGGAAGAATATTCCTGATGTTGAGGAAGTCAGAACCAAGTGTCACAGTGTAAGAATAAGGGTTAAGCCATTCAGGACTGAGATGAATAAGAATTTCTTCACTCAGAGAATTGTGAAACTGTAGAATTCTCTAACTCGGGAAGCTGTTGAGGCAAGTTCATTAGATATATTTAAGAGGGACCTGGACACGGGCGTTGCAGCTAAAGGGATCAAGCGGCATGGAGAGTTTGCGGGAGTGGGATACTGAGATTGCATGATCAGGCATGATCATATTGAATGTGGGTGGTGGCTTGAAGGGCCAAATGGTTTACTCCTGCAACTATTTTCCATGTAGCTATTTAAGTAGGATTTGTGTTTTTGTGAATATCAAAGATAAGGAAGTTCCAGGCTAACGCGAGCCACAGTGCTAAGCAAATGAAACATGGAGCAGATTCTTGAGGGGGAATTGGCTCAATTAGTGTGGAGCATTCTCAAGCAGCACCTTGTAGCAGGTAGAGTTCTAGAAACATGCAGCACACCTTTAATTCTTGAGTGTGCTCAATTTCCAATGATCTGTCACAGTGCTCATGTCATCAGTTACTTAAGGCCTCAGCTCTCCTCATTTTTCTCTCCTGTCTTAAAATATGTCTTTAAATCTCTGACGTGACTTGCCAGCAGATAAAATTTGATAATGTCCCTGCCAGCGCTTTGAGATATTTTACTACTATTTAAATTCAAGCCAGCATTTTTCCTTTATCAGTTGGGGAATGAATTCAGAGTGCAGATTTTGCGTGAAGTTATCTTTGACAATAGTATAACAATTTCTCCTCACCAAAAACTAATGTTTTTAAAGCTAGATAACAAGGTGTAGAGCTGGATGAACACAGCAGGCCAAGCAGCATCAGAAGAGCAGGAAGGCTGGCGTTTCGGGCCTAGGCTCTTTCTTCAGCTTTCCTGCTCCTCTGTTGCTGCTTGGCCTGCTGTGTTCATCCAGCTCTACACCTTGTTGTCTTGATTCTCCAGCATCTGAAGTTCCTATTATCTCTGTTTCTAAAGTTACCTGCTCTTTGAAAGCCTTTATAAATCAGACAGCAGATGGCGCTCTATGTTTTATAATAAGCCCATTTGAGTTAGTATTAGAACTTCCCTGTTATATCTTGTCAATTACAGTGAACGCACCTAACTACAAAATGCAGCATTAACAAAACAGCCAGCAACCTGTTGCAGGTGTCTTTCTCCACATAAGCTGTCTCATTGAATTCCAAACTCCTAATTACTTTCCACGTCCTTCATTATTCTTGAACTTCAAATTACTAGTTAATTCCCAAGTGAAGAATTTATTGACACTGTCCAGCCACATTCTAACTCTAACCACTATGTAAAAAAAAAAGATTTTTTAAGGTTCCGTTCAGTTCCCTTTGAGATTATCTTAAATTCGATCCTTTGTCTTACTATCTCATCAGACAATTGAACAAATCTGTCATTATTCACCTTGTGATAAATCTTCAGAAATTCTGTGACATCTATCAAATCACCTTCATAGCTTTAGTTTAAGAACTTTAATTTTTCAAATCTCATTTGATAAATAAAATGCATGTTTTACAATCAACAGGATTGTGCTTTAAATTAGATAAAATACTTCAAATATATTCACTGTGGTCGACCATAGACTGGTTAATTTTTGTTTCTCGCTACTAATCTTACCCAGAAGCACTTTTACTTACCCGTTCCATTTCTACAAAATCCTCATCTAGTTTTGTTCCTTCAGCTCCACCCATTTTCTCACTAACAAACTGCAAAATAAAAATATAAGAAGTCAAAATAGTGTACTGAAAAGTTTTGTAAGTGAAATGCAAATAAAATTAAGAGCCAAGCATGCTTCTATCACATAATTAATAGAAAGACTGCTACCAATTTATGTTATTTAGACTCCACATGTGGATATTCGATGATCGGGGTGTTCAGGCTTTGGGGAAAGCCACATCCATGCTGAGAAATCTCCCTTCACCATCAACACCCTCTGTAATGTCTCATCACAAATCTCCCTCACAGCTTGGTTCTTGATCTTATATATGGCTAAGGTGCACTTTTGCATGTTTACAAGTTCTCAACTATAAGGAAGAAAAATTTGGATACATCGTATTCAACACAAACATTGGGATTCACGGTCAACTGATAACATAAGTAATGCCAGAGAGCTTATAAATTAAATCCTTCTTAATAAACTCTAAGATCGTACATCTAGTCAAAGTTGGCATCTTGTAGAACCCCTAAGTATTAATATCCTTCAACAATTTGGGAACCAACATCCCTATTTTATTTCAATTTGGAATTCCTCCTGATTCATGCACAGTCAAGTCAGCTCATTTTTCAATCACTCATCCATTGTTCAAGTCATCAAGTAAAGCAAATTGAGCCTTATAGAGAAACCTACGATGCAATATCATGAGTAGAACGCAGCATAATTGCTCTTTCAGAAATGACAGCAACTAATACACTGATGGCATCCAAAACAAGTCAAAGATCAAGACACTGATTAGGAGGGGGTGAGGACAATGGAACAAATGTAATATATTTCTCTCAGGCAGGAGCATGGCATCAAAATTAGCCCAAAGCAGCACTTGATTTAAAGCAAACTGTCAATACAAACTCCTCACATTATTTCAACACTGCAGCATTCCTGTAACATGCAGTTGCTTAGGGCTGCACAAATGCTGAAGGTAGTCCAAACCTCATCTGCTGAGATCACAATAATACAAAGCATACCCTTTCAACCATAAATAAAAGCACTGAATGTTGAAGTATTTTCATTTCATCTCTATTGTAAAGATGGGCAGTTACATAACGTTCAGAACTGTTCATGTTAGGCTGAGATTTAGGTACAAATGCACAAGTTAGTAACAATGAAGGATGAAAATTTCAGCTATGCTGCAAGTGGTGCTGTGATGGATCACATTAAGAAGTCTTCAGCAGTTCAACCAACTACGACCCACCTTGGCAATTCCTAGACGATGGAAAAAACAATTCTGGTTTTTCCAGTGTTGATGAAATATAGAACTGCAGCTAATTAAACCTGCATCCTGCAGGAAGTGAGTTGACAAGGTGTAGAGCTGGATGAACACAGCAGGCCAAGCAGCATCAGAGGAGCAGTTAGCACAGCCTCCTCACAGCACCAGGGACCTCGGTTCAATTCCAAGCTTGGATGACTGTGTGAAGTTTGCATTTAGCCTTCCTGGTCCTCTAACGCTGCTTGGCCTGCTGCGTTCATCCAGCTCTACACCTTGTTAGCTCAGATTCTCCAGCATCTGCAGTTCCTACTATCCCTGCTGGAAGTGATATAGGTTAATGCAAAATGCCTCATCATTGTTTTCAATCACTTTACTTTCCAACTACTTAGCAGGAAAATTCAGGGGGCTCTCATATTGCTAATAGTAATAGCCACTTCCCACTTCCAACCTCTGAAACAAATGAGCAGATTACACCTGTGGCAGTTTCGTACACTTTGACAACTCTTGCTCCTTTTCAGTGAAGTTCCCTGCTGGGAAACAAATAATTGAGTTTACCTTGAACAATGGGCCAATCTGGTAGTAAAACCTTTCTTTTTCCCCCAAGAAAAATGCATCGAAGAAACCCCAGTAATGGAGTTGATGCATGGAAATACCATACATTCTGTAGAATTTGCAAATTGGAGTTAGGCCATTCATTTTAGTGGTCTATGCTGGTGTTTATATACAAGTCTTTCCTTTAGACTCACTCAAGGGTTACAGATGTCACTGGCTAGGGTAGCATTTATTGCCCATTCCTAATTGCCCAGAGGGCAGTGAGAAGTCAGCCACATTGCTATGGGTCTGGAGTCACGTGTAGGCCCAGACCAGGTGAAAATAACAGTTACCTTCCATAAAGGACATTAGTGAATGAGATAGGACTCCTGACAGTCGCCAATGGCTTCATGGTCATCATCGGGCTCTTAATTCTAGATTCTTCATTGAATTCAAATTCCGTCATCTGCCAAGACAAGATCTGAACTTGGTTTCCTCAGAATGTTAGTTGAGTTTTTGGCCTAACGGTCTACCGACAAGAAGCTTGGCCATTGCCTCCCTGTAGCTTACTTCAATCTATCAGTGTAACTTTTTAACTTATAAGAGCAACTGAAAGGGATCTTGCTAGGGAGATCAAAATCAATGTTGATTTCAAAGGGAAAGCAGGTAGTCAGAAGCAATGTTAGTTCAAAAAAAATGGGAACATTGTGAATAACTATGGGAAAATGACAGACATGTTGAAAAGTGGCTTTGCCTCAGTATTTACCGTAGAAACAGGCCTGAAGTCCTAAGAATATTAATAGTGGATGGGGGAAAAGGGACTGAAAAAAAATTAACATGAATAATACAGCAATAATGAGGAAATAAATGGAATTAGACAGTGACAAATCCCCAGGACCCAATGCTGTCGATTCAATGGGTTTAAAGTAAGCAGGGGAGCTCATTGTAGACGCCCAAATTCTAAACTTTCAGAATTCTCTACATAAAATTACAATTTTAAGAAGGACTAAAGACAAAAATCAGGGAATTGCAGACCAGTTAAGCCCAACATCAGTGATGGGGAAATTATTGGAGTCTGTAGTCAAAGATGGGTTAACTGAACACCTCAAACATTTCTGGTTAATTAGGTAGAGTCAGCATGGATTCATAACACGTAGACCATGCCTGATAAACCTCATGAATTTTTTTGAAGAGATGACAAAGGTAGAGGACAGGGGAATGTCATTTAATGGCAATGCACAGTCAGATGGCATTGTAGACAATGTAAATGAAAGCATAAAATTACAAAGTGATATTGACAGACTAAGTGAATGGGCAAAACTGTGGCAAATGGAACTTAGTGTAAGCAAGTGTGAGGTTATCCATTTTGGACTGAAAAAGAATAGATCAGGGTACTTTCTAGATGGTATGAAGATAAATTGAATGGATTTCCAAAGTGACTTGGCAGTTCAAGTGAATAGATATTTAAAATTTTGCAATAGATGCAGAAAATAATCAAGAAAGCTAATGGAATACTGTCCTTTATACCTACAGGATTGGAGTACAAATTTGCAGAAATTATACCGCTGCCATCAACACCCAGATCACTTGGTGCACTATGAGCATATCTAGACACCACACAGAGCTGTGCAGCAAAGGAATAGGCCCTTCAGCCCACGATGTTGTGCTGAACATGACGCCAAATTAACCTAAACCCTTCTGCCTGCCCTTGGCCCCTATCACTTCATTCCTTGCATATTCATGTGCTTATCTAAAAATCCCTTAAAAGCCTCAGGGTTATCTGCCTCGACCACCACCCCTGGCAGTACATTCCAGACTCCTACCACTGTTAGAGTGTAAAAAATTGCACATCACATTTCCTTTGAACTTTACCCTCTCACCTTAAATGCATGCTAACTAGTATTAGACATTTCAACTCTGAGAAAAAAAGATTCTGACCGTCAATCCTATCTTGGCATCACATAATTTTATAGACTTCTATCAAGTCTCCCCTCAGCCTCTGCTATTGCAATGAAAACAGCCTGACTTTTTCTAGTCTCGCCTTATAGTTTATACCCTCTAATCCAGGTAGCATCCTGGTAAACCTCTTCTGCATCCTCCACATCCTTCCTGTAATATGGTGAACAGCAGTGAATGCAATACTCTAGGTGTGGCCAAACCAAAGTCTTATAAAGCTACGCACCTTAGCAAGAATATATTGGCCTTGGAGGGAGTACAACATGAGGTTGCAGACTTGCTCACCAAACTGGTGTGTTTGGTTGCAGACGTTTCGTCACCCTGCTAGGTAACATTATCAGTGTGCCTCCAGTGAAGTGTTGGTGTTCTGTCCCACTTGTTATTTATTTGCCTCGGTTTGCTGGGGCGTTCATAAGAACTAGGAGCAGGAGTAGGCCATTGGCCCCCCCGAGCCTGCCCTGCTGTTTAATAAGATCATGGCTGATCTTTGAGACTCAGCTCCACTTACCCGCCCACTCACCAGAACCCTTAATTCCTTTACTGTTCCAAAATTTATCTAGCCTTGCCTTAAAAACATTCAGTGAGATAGCTTCAACCACTTCAGTGGGCAGGGAATTCCACAGATTCACAACCCTCTGGGTGAAGAAATTCCTCCTGACCTCAGTCCTGCATCTGCTTCCCTTTATTTTGAGGCCATGCCCCCTAGTCCTAATTTCACCTGTTGGTGGAAACAACCTCCCTGCCTCTACGTTATCCATTCCATTCATAATTTTATATGTTTCTATAACAGCTCCCCTCATTCTTCTGAATTCCAATGAGTATAATCCCAGTCTACTCAGTCTCTCCTCATAACCCAACCTTTTCAACTCTGGAATCAACCGAGTGAATCTCCTCTGCACTCCCTCCAGGGCTAGTATATCTCTTCTCAAGTAAGGAGAGCAAAACTGCACACAGCACTTCAGGTGTGGCCTCGCCAGGGCCCTATACAGCTGCAGCATAGCCTCCCTGTTTTTCAACTCCATCCCTTGAGCAATGACAGACAAAATTCCATTTGCCTTTTTAATTACCTGCTGCACCTGCAATCCCACCTTCAGCGACTTATGCACAAGGACACCCAAGCCCCTCTGCACAGCAGTGTGCTGCAATATTTTACCATTTAAAACATAGTCCATTTTGCTGTTATTCCTACCAAAATGGATGACCTCACACTTATCAAGTTCCAGTTGGAATGCCAGGCCTCCAGGAATTCCCTGATATGTCTTTGTTTAGCTCGTGCCATTATGGATGCGTTGTCCCAGTCAAATTAGAATCCTTCCATGTCCATGTGTATTGAGGACAGTGAGACTTGGTGGTGTCTCTTGGTGGCTGGTTGGTGTATGTGTATCCTTATTGTCAGCTTTTTCCCAGTTCGGCCTGTGTAATGTTTCCCACTGTCCTTGCATGGTATTTTGTATATTATGTTAGTTTTATTGGTTGTTAGCGTGGGATCCTTTACATTCATCAGTAGCTGTTGTGGGGTGGTTGTTGGTTTGTGGGCAACTCTGATACCCAGGGGTCTGAGTAGTCTTGTGGTCATCTCTGAAATGTCTCTGATGAGTGTGACTAGTGTGTCTGGCTGTGCTGTGTCTTCTTGTTGTGGTCTGTTGCAGAGGTAACAGTGGATTGTGCTTTTTGGGTGTCCATTCCTTTTAAAAACTCCATACTGGTGAAAAGTCTAGGCCTGAAACGTCAGCTTTGATCCTCCCGAGATGCTGCCCGGCCTGCTGTGTTCATCCAGCTTCACACTTTGTTATCCCGGATTCTCCGGTATCTGCAGTTCCCATTATCACTATAAGTGCTCCTGTTCTGCTTTGCACAATTCCGTGTTGCTGCGGTATGTTGTGGCCCATTTGAATGATGTCCTTACACAGCTCCATTTATGGGTGTTGGGCTGGTTGCTGGTGCAATTAAGTATCTGGTCTTTTGGTATTTTTTTGTACAGTTAGTTATTGTTCTCTTCTTCTTTCGTGAATTTTATTCCAGGGAGGATGTTGTTTGTGTCGGTGGGTTTTTTTCTAGTCTTGTGTTTGATAATCCTGAAGGTGTCATCTGCATATCAGACCCAGGGTTTGGGTTGTATAGTGAGGACTGCTGACCATTCTCATCTTTACATCGCAGCTTCTGCTGTCAATACTGATATCAGGAATCCCATTGATTTGTCTGAATGTGTGGTCATTGAAGGTGAAGTGGGCTGAGAGGCACTGATCCAACAATTTCAGGGGTCTGTCCTTGTTGATGTTGTTGGTGTCGTGGGATGCCTGCCTTCCTGATTTGACCAGCAATGTGGCAATTGTCTCTTTGCAATCCTGACCAACATGAAGGATCCCTTATCCACAACAAATAAAACTAACATAATACACAAAATACCATGCAAGGACTGTGAAAAACATTATATCAGCCAAACTGGAAGAAAATGGACAATTAAGGATACATGAACACCAACTAGCCACCAAGAGACATGGCCGAGTCTCACTATTCTCAATACACACAGACAAAGGAGGACACAAATTCGACTGGGACAACACATCTGTAATAGCACAGGCCAAACAGAGACATGCCAGGGAATTCCCGGAGACCTGGCATTCCAACCAGAACCCCATCAACAAACACATTAAACTAGACCCAATATACAAACCACTGAGAAATAGAAGTGGAATGATGCCAACCACCCCAGCAAACCAAGGTGTAGAAATAACAAATGGGACAGAACACTGATGTTTCACTGGAGGCGCCCTGACGATGTTACCAAGCAGGGTGACAAAACGTCAGCAACCATACACACCGGCTTGGCGAGCAAGTCTACAACCTCATCCACAACCCGAGCTACAAACCTCCTCAAAACCCTTTGAGTACAACAGGTGTTTAAAAAGGAATGATACTTGGACTTCAGGGTTAAATTATAATGAGAGATTATACAAATTAGGCCTGTATCCTCTAGAATTTGGGAGGTTAAGGGGTGATTTGATCAAAGTTTTCAATACATTGACAGAAAAAGAGATGAACTATTTTCACTGTTTGAGGATTCTAGAACTAGGGGGCATAGCCTGTAAATTCTGATGATTACCTGACAATCTGAGACCATTCAAGAGGAATGTTAAGAAGCATTTTGACACACAAAGGATGGCAGATATTTAGTCCTCTCTTCTACAAATGGCAGTGGATGCTGGTTCAGTTGTTAATTTTACATCTGAGAACAAAGGTATTAAGGTATATGGGCCAAAGCCATGATCTCACTGAATGACATAACAGGCTGTAGGAGCTGAATGGCCTACTCCTGTTCCTATTCCTTTCTACCTCATGTAGCTACTTAGCTTTCTCCAAGTCTTACTCACTTCAAGCACTGTGAGTGGTAACAAGTTCCAAAATCTCTGGATAAAGCAGGTTCTCCTAAAGCCTTTATGGTTTTATTAACCAGATTTATTTACTGCTCCTAATTATTAACTGACCACACAGGTGGAAACATCTTAACATCTCCTCAGAGTTCCTTAAAAATTTTATTGATCCCAACTGAGTCAATCTTTGACCTTCACTTTCCGAGTGCAAAAAGTCCGGCCTGTTTTATCTCTCCTGATGAATATAACTCCTGGTTCTGTATTCATCTTGTTTCCAGCTGATACAATGCAACTACTATCATCTTGTATAAGGTTGACCAGCAGAGGGATCTGAGTGTCATTGTGCATGAATGCAAAAGGTAGAGCAAGTAATTGGGAAAGCCAATGGAATGTTATAGTCAATTCCCCTTGCAATGAATGATAAACAGAAAGAGGTTCTACATCAGTTATACAGAGCACTGTTAAAATTGCATCTAGAATAATGTGTACAGCATCGGTCACCTTGGTTAAGGAAGGATACAAATGCTTAGGTGAAAGTTCAAAGATGGTTTTCTAGAGGAACAGCTGGATTGGGCAGGTTGTCAAATGAGGAAAAGTTGGAGAGACGAGGGTTGTAACCACTGGAGTTTAAACATGCAAGATGCCATTTGAATGGCAGGGTATACGTTTCCCCTTATCAGAGAATTAAATAATGACCCCTGATTTACAAAGTCAGGGGCAGTGCATATTAAACAAAGATTAAGCATTATTTTCTTTCAGCGGGTCTAAAGTCTTTGAAACTTTCTTCCTGAAATGGTGAGAAAAGCAGAGTATTTTAATAAAGATTAAGATATTTTAATCAATATTTTTAAGGAGGGGAAATAGATTTTTGTTAAGCAAGGGGCAGGAAATGTTTATCAGGAGAAGCAGAAATAAGAATCAGATTACAATCGGTCAGGCATGATATTATTGAATGACACAGCAGGCTTGAAGAGATAATAAACTACAAAAACTAGGAGCAGGAGTGGGCCAATCAGCCCCTTGAACTGCTCTGCCATTTCATACAATCATAGCTGATCTCATCTCGGCCTCAACTCCCCATTTTTGCCTGCTCTCCTCCATCTTTCAGCCCATTACTAATCAAAAATCTGTCTATCTCCACCTTAGAATTTACTCTATGCTCAAGCATCCACCACACTGTAGGATTGTGAGTTCCACAGATGATGACCTTCTAAGAGGAGTGATTTCTCCTCGGTTTTAAATCTACTACTCCTTATTCCAAAAAGATGATCTCTCATTCTAGATCGCTCCACATCTGGAAACATACTTTCTACATCCACTTTGTCAATTCCCTTTAGTATCTTTTAACATCTCTATTGAATCTCCCCTCATCTTCTGAACTTGAAGGAGTATAGGTCTGAACTTCTCAGTCTCTCTCCGTAAGACAACCCCCTCATCTCTGGAATCAATCTAATGAAGCTTCTCTGAACTGCATCCAATGCAGCTGCATCTCTCCTCAAGTAAGGGGATAAAAGCTGTATGCGATAATCCAGGTACGGTCTCACTCATGATTTTTACAGTTAAACTCGCCTACTTTTATACCCTATTCCTTTAACAATAAATGCCAAAGTTCTGCTTGCCTTATTACCTGCTGTGCCTGCATGCTAGTTTTCTGTAATACAAGCACAAGGATATCCCGATCCCTCTGCATCAGGCCCTAATGGCCTGCTCATGCTCCGTTTGTCTGTAAATATTCACACTACGCCAGTGTGTTCTTACCAAGATTCGAAATAAAGCCAATCCCTGTCAATCCAGACAACATTCAGTATATTACAGACAAATTGAAATCTTGGTTGCCTAAGTGAACAATCAGTGACTTCATTTATCTACTGCAATACATTTTAATCATAAAAAGTTACTGGGCTAAGAAACCAGTCTGAATCGTCACGAAGAAGAAAACAGCATTTGTTGTTGATCGAAAGAGAAATCTTTTATTTGCCATACAAAATGATCAGAGAGAAGTTTTATTATTTCTATTGTTGGTTAATTTCCAGCCTTCATTACATGGATCTGGGCTCCTGAGTGCAGTGATTTTGAAGATTATTTTTCCCTTCAAAGATGTACGGATTCCTTTTTAAAGGGTTGACAGTGAACGTGGGAGAAGATAGAGCAGGACTTCCTACTTTAACACTTCAGTGAACACTGCCAGGTAGTGAGGAACTTCTGTATTTCTGGTAGCATATGTCAGGGAGGAAAATTATCTGTTCTGAATCAAAATGATCACATACTCAACTCAAAGTAAACAATTGTGGAAGACTTGAGATTGTTAGTCATACAACCATGATACTGATTATTTACATTAACCATTTTTAAATTCATTTTCTATAAAGATCAACTTCAGTGATAATGGTTTTTCTGACAATCTGACTGAGATTATGAATAATTGAGACTTGAGCCGATACAATGAGCAACCTGAAAGATCTGAAGATAAGGATCGAACGTTCCAATTTATTTAGGAAACTATTGTGAGACTCCCATTAAAGTTGTGCTTTGTACACTTGAGTTCGGGACACTCACACATATGAAAGTCATTACTGTCTGAAAAACAAGTGCTGACCACTACACTTGGCTTTGTAATCCTTGGTCAACTGTATACCCAAACTTCCACTGCACCATTAGCCCTATTGGCTTCAAAATTGCAAGCAAGTCTTTTTTTTGGTGGAGCACTTCATCGAAACATCCTCTGAAAGTATTGAACACTCTACCCTCATCAATAAGCACTTATTTCAGAGGATTCAAATCAAGTCTGTCACTGTTAAAGTTACTTCTGCGAATTGCATCTCTACATTGGATAAGCACAGAACCAAAATAAAAATTTGAATACTTGTGCAATATTTCTGAGATAAAGTAAAGAACTCCAGATGGTGGAGATCGAAAGCAAAAACAGAAATTGCTGGCGAAACTCAGCAGGTCTGGCAGTGTCTGTGGGAAGAAGGCACAGTTAATGTTTGATAACAAGGTGTAGAGCTGGATGAACACAGCAGACCAAGCAGCATCAGAGGAGCAGGAACACCACCATTAACATTCCTATATGTGCTGCTCTACCAGCAAGTCAGACCTGCTGGAGATGGTAGCACAGTAGTACACAGTGGAAGGTACCCCTAGGAGTCCTCAGCACTGACTCCAGACCCTATGTACTATCATAGCAAACATGGGTAAGAAAAGGTCTTGCTGATTACTAACAATCAAGTTCCCTCAGCACATTAATCAGTTTTCCGATGTTGGGACACTTGGTGAGAAGTCACAGGACACCAGGTTGTCATCCAGTAGGCTCCACCTGACGAAGGAGCTTGTGATTATGAAAACTTGTGATTTTAAATGAACCAGTTGGACCATAACTTTGTATTGTGTAAACTCTGACTTTGTCAATCCCAGTCCAACACCAGCACCTCCACATCTGGACACTAAGTGGAGGAAGCACTTAGGGTGGTAAGTGCACAGAATGTACTCAGGTACTTCAATGCACATCATAGAGATGCTCAGTCGAAGCGGCACTAATTGAGTTAGCAACACAGCTACTAGACCAGTCCTAAAGCAGCTCGTAAGCGAACCAACAAGGTGCTTGACTACGTCCTCACCAACCTTCTTGTAACAGATGCATCTGTCCAGAGCAGTATCAGTAGGAGCAGCAGGCATGCAGTCCTTGTAGAGACAAAGTCCTACCTTCACTTTGAGGATACCTTCCATCAGTTCTGTTGCACTAAGTGAGATATATTTCTAACAACTCTAGCAACTCATGATTAGGCATCCAGGAACTGCTGTGGGCCATCAGCAGCAGCAGAATTGTATGCAACTGTAAATCAGTAAACTCATGGACTGGATCGCCCACACTCTACTATTAATATCACATCAGGGAAGCTTGGTAGTGTAGAAATTTATTTTTGCTGAAACAAATATGTTGCTGAAGTGTTTTGTCCTGCACTCATCAAGACAAAATTGCAAGAATACCAAATCTCAAAGGGAAAAACAATTTACATCGCATGAGAAGAGGCGGCTGATTCTTGGCAAGTCGACTCTGATAGGTGTAAGTATTACCGTGAGAATGGATGTGGTTAAGCTTTTATTGAAACTATAATGCCATTCTGATTGGTTAAGGGATCACCATGGGGACTGCAGCAGGAAATGTGTCTCACCACAGCTTTTGTTACATGGAAAAGGCACAATACCTGGACAAATCACAGGGTCTCATCTGTGAACGCATGTAACTTTCAACAATAATGGACCTGATTGTGTTGAGAATTACATTAACAAGATGGTCAATCAGGATTGCTTAGCAGATGTTGCCCAGTGACTGGAGCCACATCTAATCTTGCAATTCTGGCCTGAGTGAAAGAAGAAAAGCTTTGATAGCAGTTCACCTTTTTTTTACCCACACTCGGAAATGTATCAAATCTAATGGGTAACAGGCATCTGCTTTGATTCCATGTAGTAGAATTTCTTTGATTAACCACAAAGAGTAAAAAATGGACCCATCATGCCTTCAAAGTGGATGACATTGTAGATTTAACACAAGCTCAAAGCCTTAGTTTCTAGAAACCTTCATTTACTAATAGAATCCTGCATCTCAAATGAAGTTTCCTTCAAAGAAGGCGTGGAAAGGCGTGGGAAGAAAGTTGCATGGAGAGGGAAAAGCTCAGAAAAGTTTGCTAATCAGCATATTATAAAGAGATTTTTACTTCATTACTGAGATGCTTCCTTAATAAATTCAATCTTTTTTCAACTGTGCTTACCACTTAATGGCTTAAACAATGTAGAGGTATAGTCACTGAAGGCAAGGTGTTTACTACTTAGAAATATTTTGTACATATGCTTATTACTGTAATTAACTCAATGTTAACAACCTTGTCCCAATTAATGAATAAGTAATTTTAACACAGATTCAAATACTTCTTTCGAAGTATACATGTTTTAGATCCAAAGGGTCAGCTGTTTCTCAGACACATGTGATGTGCATTTGCAATCAGCGTTCTTTCAACATTGATATTCCCATGTTCCCTGTGGACTGTGAGAACGGAACTGAAGAAATTATAAAGGCAAGTTACATTTATTTGCAGGTTTAGACAGACATCTTTTAGTAACAAAACTGCCAAAGTAGAACAAAGAGGTAAACATGCTACGTGATTAACCGTCACCCCCAGTGACTGTATCTTAACAGCAACTAACAATGCTGCAATAATGGCCCAGGTTTTCCACTGGCTAGACAGTTATTACGCCAGTGTAGATGGAAACTGTGCACGGGGGCTCTGCAAAATCCCCACAACGCAACTTTCTGAGGGAATTCCTCCAGAATTGATGGTTCTGCTGGGCAATTGCTCTCCACCTGGAGCCTTCTGAAGTTCTCTATTTAAATTGCAGTCTTTGGATTGTTCAAAAATTTGTCCATTAAGTGCAATTCTCTACCGCTATTCAACATGCCCCATACACACCCCAACTCACTCCAGACGTCTTACACCCGCAGACTCGGGCTCAAAATCCAACCCCACCCCATCTCACAGTCAGTCAGTCAGTCAGTCAGTCAGTCAAGCCACTAATCAAACAACATGACCTGCTGTAATGCAATGTTATTTTCAGTTCATCTTAAGCAAAAGCATTAACACTAGTCAATTTTGAGCTTTCACTAAACTCTATTTAAAGAATAATACAAGACAATCTTGTAATCTGAAGTTAAAAGGACCTACTCACTCACAGCATCTAGGAAACATAAATTAGAAAAAGAAAAGCAACCACAAATAAATTACATTTGTCCTCATGAATTTTCCTCAACGCCCAACCGCAATAATTAATTGTAAAATCAGTTGAGATCATTTACCTCTGTAAGTGCAAGATACACTCAAAATATGAACAACTGATGTCCATCTACTTGAATTATAGCAGCATTCAAATTTTTCGAATTACTCTTTTGTATTCCTAACTGTAAATCAAGCCGCAAAGAGGTCAAGTTGGGCAGGGCTGCATTTATTAACTGTGCCCTGTTGTTCAGGCAAAGTGCCAGTGGGCTGTCATCTTGAGCTGCAGCATTTCTCCTGTCTGAAGGCACAGCTCGATTTGTTCCTGGCTTTGTAAGGTTGGATGCACAGAGAAACAAGTCTTCTTCAAAGATGCAGCAACAGTTTATCAAAATGAGGATTTGCCTCAATTTAAAGGGATCATGCCCATCTGTGAAGGTTCATATACAAAGCTAAAGGATCACTATGTTGCTGACTTTGTACCTCAGATTTGCAATCACAAGACACTTAAGGGGGAGGTGATGGCCTAGTGATACTGTCGCTGGATTTGTCAAGAGACCCAGAAAACATTCTGGGGACCTGGCTTCGAATCTTGCCATGGCAGATGGTGGACTTTGAATTCAATAAAAATAGCTGGAATTAAGAATCTAATGATGACTGTGAATTCACTGCTGATTGTCCGGAAAAAACCCATCTGGTTCACTGATGTCCTTTAGGGAAGGAAACTGCCATCCTTACCTGGTCTGGCCTACATGTGACTCCAGACCCACAGAAAAGTGGTTGACTCTTAACTGCCCTCTGGGTAATTAGGAATGGGCAATAAATACTGCTTAGCCAGCAACGCCCTCATCCCATTAATGAATAAAGACAGAAAAAAAATCTATGAGATGCAGGGATTGCAAAGTGTAATTAACCTGTGTTCATTCCCTCCAGTGCCGGCAGCACTGAGATTGATATGACCGCCTCAAGACCATGATTATGACACACAACCAGCACCAAAAATTGTATTGAGCAGCTGCTTGATTCAATGGTGAGCAAGGCTGGTACCACATCAAAGGTACCCAACAAAACGTAAAGCCACCCTACATCACGAAAGCGGAAACTGCACTCAGGCTGCAGTAGATGCTGGAAGTAACCCAGAAAGAATTCTAAAAATGACACATCAGGACAGAGGGCGTGCTCTAATGTTCTCTGTCACAGCTAGAGGAGGAGAGGGGACTGCAATGCCTACCAGACACTGCGAAGCCAAGGGAGCACATGACTACCATGCAGTGTGCTCTAAAACAGAACAAAGAACTGTGGGTACCAGAGTATCTGAAACAAAATCAGATATTGCTGGAAAAACTGTTCTGAAGCAGCATCACTGGACTTGAAATATCAAATCTGCTTTCTCTGCACAGATAGTGCCAAACCTGCTGAGGTTTTCCAGCATTCTGTGTCTCTTGCAGTGTAATGCTGATTCAAAGGCTTACTTCACTAGGGCTGCAAGCCTCACACTTGCGTCTTACAGTTTAAGCACACACTATTCAATCTTAACAGCCACTTCACCAAATCAAATTGTACCAAATTCAACTGCCTACTTCTCTCTCTCTGACTCTTGCAGAACAAGGTGATGTACGATCACAGGCAGGAGCTGGGTGGTTGGAATGTCCTTACAGATTCGTAGAATCATAGAATTGCTACAACATGGAAAGAGGCCATTCGGCCCATTTACTCTGCACCAAACCTCCAAACAGAGCCCCACCAAGGTCTACACCTCTCTACCTAATCCTGTTTATCCTGCATTTCCCGTGGCTAATCAACCTAACCTGCATATCCCTGGATACTACAGTCAATTTAGCATGGGCAGTCCACCTAACCTGTACATCTTTGGGCTGCAGGGAGCATGTGCAAGCAGTTGCTTGAGGCTGGAATCAAACCAGAGTCCCTGGTGCTGTGAGGCAGCAGTGCTAGCCACTGAGCCACCGTGCCACCCACAGGGTGTCAGTGACCTCCTTCCCACAACAGTGGATGGTAAATGGAGACATGGGAAACATTAGCTTCTCCAGGCTGGACGGAGTTAGTCTCGGGGAAAATAACTGACTAAAACCGTCATCAACGACCCTGGTAGTTTACCTCATCTCATTAGGAGTTTTCAGCAAGACTTCAACTGGGATCTTCTCAGTGAACTGGCGAAGTCCCATAACAGTGTTTCTCACTGAGACTGCCAATGCACATGCGGGGGGTACAGGCTCCTGCTGAGAAACCTCCTCCAACTCCCATCCCTCTTTGATCAGCTTCGTTCCCCTCTGTGTCCCCTTTGCTTAGGTTCGGTGATAAGCTGCAAGTGAAAGAATATAAAAACTATTGAGACTATGCCAGGGAGCAAGTGGTCTAAGCAGAAACCTCAAAGACAGAGCCAATGCATCGCCCTATGTTACACTGCGCCCTACAGATTTCAGCAGCTGCCGTTAACAGTAGAATCAACCAGGTACCGCAGGAGGCGCCGAAATCAATAACGAATTTGACAGTAATTAATAGTCCTTTCAAAGCGGCACTCGCGAGGGTATCCTTCCTGCTGAGGAAGGTACTCAGCTCTGCACGGTAGGACATGATGTTAAGCTAGAGCACCGAAGGGCTATTGCGATGCAGTGACAGCATCCCTACTTGTGTGCCAGGAGGTCCAGGTCCCAGAAAGGTGAACAGGTTGATCATAAAATAGTATTTTTTCAAAAAAAAAAGTACCATTGAGCCCAAGAATGGCCCAGGCAGTTACACATCAGGTTTGTGCACTGACTAAATACAAATGGATTGTAAAGTCAGTCAGTCCAGAATACAGGTGCTACACTACTTTACTTTGTGAAGAGGGAACGAGAGCGCACACAAAGCAATCCAGGGCTGATTTTTGGGGTATTGGGTATGAGCATTGGGTGATAAGAGGGTTGTCCTCCACTCTGATAAGATTCACTGTCTAAGCACAGGAGGGAAGAACTGTCAGAGTCATAGAGTTACACAGCATGGAAACAGACCCTTTGGTCCAATTTGTCTAGACTGAACAGATATCCTACAGTGATTTACTCTCATTTGCTGCATTTGGCCCCTATCCCTCTAAGCCCTCCCTATTCAAGTATCATCCAGATGCCTTTTAGATGTTGTAATTGTACCAGCCTCCACCACTTCCTGTAAAAGCTCATTCCATACACACACACCATCCCTTTGTGTGAAAAAGTTACTCCTCAAAACTTGAGTTACATTAACAAGTTGCAGGACCTTCAGGGGAAGAGGGGAGACGGTGAAAGGAGAATACAGAACCTGTGAGTAGTGATGAGATACAATCACTTTGTCTTAGCAGGCAGGGCTGGGCAGGAACTGGAAGGGGGCAGACAGTTGTCGGGGCAGGCAGGTATGGGGTGTTATCAGATCAGCCATGATCTTAGTGAATGACACGGCAGCTCGAGTTCATGAATAGAATAGGCTGTAAAATAAAAGGTAACAGCAAAGTTCCCATTGTCTCACCAGACCACGGCACTACTCTCACATTAGAAAGAAATTATTGGTTTCCAACAGGTTAAGCCACCAGAGTAGGGAATGACAATAGGAAGGAGCCTTGATCAGATGGGCCAATGGGCCACAGAGTGGCAGATGGAGTTTAATTTCGATAAATGTGAGGTGTTACATTTTGGTAAGGCAAACCAGGGCAGGACTTACAGACCTAATGGTACATCCTGGGGAGTGTTGCCAAACAAAGAGACCTTGGGGTGCAGGTTCATAGCTCCTTGACGTTGAAGTCACAGGTAGACAAAGTGGTGAAGAAGGTGATTGGTCAGGGCACTGAGTGTAGGAGTTCAGAGATCATGTTGCAGCTGTACGGGATACTTGTTAGGTTGCTTCTGGAATACTGTGTTCAATTCTTGTCTCCCTAGTACAGGGAAGATGTTGTTAAATGTGAAAGGGTGCAGAAAAGATTCACAAGGAATTTTCCAGAGTTGAAGAATTTGAGTTATAGGGAAACGCTGAATAGGCTGCAGCTGTTTTCCCCGGAGTATCGGAGGTTGAGAGGCGACCGTATAGAGGTTTATGAAACCATGATGGGTGTGGATCAGGTGAAACACAGAGGGCGGTGCATGTATAGAGTGAGCTGCCAGAGGAAGTGATGGAGGCTGGTACAATTACAACATTTAAAAGGCACCTGAATGGGTACATGAATAGGTAGGAATTAGAGGGATGCGGGCCAAATGCTGGCTAATGGGACTAGATTAATTTAGGATATTGTGTAAGTATGGACGGGTTGGACTGAAGGGTCTGTTTCTGAGCTATACAGCTCTATGACTATGAGAGAGACTGGAATGATATGGTGTGTGACAAGTTTGAATGTACAACATTAAGATACAAAATGATGACAGAGGAGGCTTTTTGTTTTAAAATAAAAGCTGCCAATTTTTTGTTACCAGCTTTTTGCCTCGTAAGCATGGATTTTTTCACAAATCAAAATATACAACATACTTTTAATTGCTGACCACCACCTTCTTCTTAGAGCTGTGGCCACGAGCAAGATTCGAATTGTTTAAGTGCTTTCAGCTTGACATGACCATGGTGCACGTTAAAACTTAAAGACATCTACCCTCAAGATACTTTGCTTTTGAGGGAGTTTGAGCTCTTGGATACTTGTCATTGACCATGTGGGAGACCTGTTACTCTAACTGACCCTCTACTGACAGCAATAACAGTTTGGTTGCTGCTCACTACTTTTCAAAGTTAAGCATCCATCCAGTGTTTTAAAATAACAAGCACTGCTTGACTTCTGTGACATATTTCACTCTGCCTTCTGGCTGGATCTGGAAAAACAATCACAGTTGCTTTCGCAATGGAATATGATGCTCAAGTTCAGGATGAATTGGTAGTGATGGTAATCTTTCTTTTCCGCATTTGCTTCATAGAGGTGCTGAATTTTGCGATATGCGCTGAAGCAAATTAGGTCTCCTTTAGGATCATAACTGGATGTTCTGGGGGCAGAAACACCGTGGGAGGGACTATTCAGATTCTACTTGTGCTTCCAGTCTGTCTTTATTGTCAAGTTGGGAACAGACAAAAAAATATCGTTTGGATTGTTAGAGATAATGGGAACTGCAGATGCTGGAGAGTCCAAGATAACAAAGTGTGAAGCTGGATGAACACAGCAGGCCAAGCAGCATCCTAGGAGCACAAAAGCTGACATTTTGGGCCTAGGCCCTTCATCAGAGAGTAGTCTAGGCCCGAAACATCAGCTTTTGTGCTCCTAGGATGCTGCTTGGCCTGCTGTGTTCGTCGTTTGGATTATTACTTTTTCACATCCTGCTTCTTCATTCCCCTAAGGCCACATCTTGGCTACGAGACCATTTTCAAGGCTGACCTTTTTTCAAAAGCAAATGTAAGGGTGCCAGGATGGGAGGCCAGGTTACATATTAGCTTTCTGTAATAATTTACCAACCCAAGGAAGGACTTAAGCTCCAGTACTGACATGGGAGCTGGGACACCTTTGATCACCCTCACTTTATCTTCCAACAGGTATAAATCTGGCCTTCTCAACTCTGCAGCACAAACAAGTCACTTGGAGAGCCTGGAACACACAGTTTTCCCTCCTAAGGCATGCCCCTGCCTTGGGGGAACATTTAAGCATTGTGTCCAAGTTCTCCAAATATTCTTTATTGGTCTTCTCATCATTAGTGTCATCCAGATAAATAGCAACCTGAGGCAGACCTTGTGTTCTACTCAAAATGGCACAGGTTGGTTAGACCCCAAATAGCCATCTTGTATATTGGTGCAAACCTTTATGGGTATTCACTGTAGAATATTTTGGGGAATCCTTATCCAACCACAACTGCAGGTATGCATAGCTCATGTCTAGTTCTATGAAGGACAGCCTCCTCTGCCAGTTTTGCGTACAGGTCCTCTATGTGAGGGATTGGATATTCATCCAGCTGCAAAAAGCTGTTCACCATTTGTCTGACGTTCCCACAAAGGCAAACCGAGCCACCAGCCTTCACAGTTGGTACCACCGGTGCGGCCCATGATTCCTTTACTTTCTAGCCTCGTCATTTCTGCCTCTATGTTACTGCACAAGGCAAATGATACTGGGAGGGCCTCACAGATTCACAGAATTGTTGCCTGGTCAACATGCAAGGAGGTCTCAGCTCCTCTCATAGGCCCTAGACCTTCCTGAAAACCTTCTGGCTATTTTCTTTAGGAATTCACTCACTCAGTTCTAATCAAGAGATGTTGGGCCAATCAAGTTGAATCTTTCTCAAACAATTTCACCCCATCAGCTTGGGCCCAGACCTATTAGTACAGTTAGTGGAACTGAACCAGCTGCCTCAAAGAAGAGATCGGAAATGAAGTCCTACTCTTAATCTATAGGGGATCCCCGGTATAGGTTCTCAGCCTAGCCAAAGTCTTACGCAAACTTAACAGTTAGATTCCAGAACGAATTTTGGTGAAGACTGGTTCTCTAATCACTAATATTGCTGCACTAGTATCAACATCCATTAGAACTGGGTGACCCATTTAACCAACATTTTTATTTTTATTTTGGTTTTGATTTGGATGTTGCTAAACAATTTAAGTTTTGCACATGTAGGTGGACTTTCCAGGGTGTACTTTCTCCTGGAAACCAGCCTATGAGTTCTCTTACTCAATTCAGCCCTGGTGGGACTCTTTCGCTGTCTCGAATCCTCATACCGGTGGCAGCTACAATGGCCTACCAGCCCGGATCCTCGAGGAAATTTTAACCTTTTGACCAAGGCTTGACTTTGTTTTGAGGTTTTGCTGTGGGCTGACCTAGAGTCCCCCTGTTTAGGATACAGGATACGTCCTGAGTCAGGCTATGCATTTGACTTCACTCAAGTGGTGTTCTCGAAGCTCAGTTGGCCTGGCAAAACTGTCCACTTACACCAGCTTACAATAGACAATAGGTGCTGGAGTAGGCCATTCGGCCCTTCGAGCCAGCACCATCATTCATTATGATCATCCTCAATCAGTATCCTGTTCCTGCCTCATCCCCATAACCTTTGATTCCACTATCTTTAAGAGCTCTATCCATCTCTTTCTTGAAAGTATCCAGAGAGTTGGCCTCCACTGCCTTCTGGGGCACAGCATTCCATATATCCACCACTCTCTGGGTGAAGCAAGTTTTCCTAAACTCTGTTCTAAATGGCCTACCCCTTATTTTTAAACTGTGTCCTCTGGTTCTGGACTCACCCATCAGCAGAAACATGCTTTTTGCCTCCACCGTGTCCAATCCCTTAATAATCTTATATGTCTCAATCAAATCCCCTCTCGTCCTTCTAAACTCGTGAATACAAGCCCAGTCGCTCCAATCTTACCTTGTAACTTATAAGCTCCACTTGTTGCATTCTGTAATGACAAAGCCAGTTGTAGCGCCTGTTCAATGTCCAGTTGGGCTTCAGTTAATAGGTGCTTTTGCATAATCACGTTATTAATCCCACTCTCGTCACCACTGAAATAACACTATGTACGCCAGCTTCCTATCACCAACTCACCCTTTATTAGCACATGCTTAGTCTATGACACTGACCCAGCTTGCTCTGAGCCAAGTCCTACAGTCTTGACACTCCTGCTTGTTTTTGTTTTGCAAACAACTTGATTAACACACCACCACCAGGAAAAAACACCCATGAGACCAAAGAATCAGTATCAAGCAGAGCCCCTAGGGGCAGAGTCTATGTGAAAGAAAAAAAACTGAGCAGGAGGGTACGGATCAAATCAAAAAGGAACTGGAGTGGGAGATAAGGCACTTCACACCCCGCGGTGCCCATATTTCCCAAAAGGTATCGAGAGTATTGGTAGGTACCGTGTGCTCCTTCTCCAGCAACATCCAGGCATGAAAACAGCCAAAGAAAGGGGAAGACAGTTAGCCATAACAAGCCCCTCCATGGCCCACTGCCTGGACCTATTAATGGCCAACTCAGCCAGGCCCAGGAGCAGACCCAGACACTCCTGTTTATATCTGCCAGCCAGGACTCCCTGATTGGACAGGTTTACAACCCCAATCAGGAAATCATATTCCATGAGATTCACCTGCCTTTCTTGTTCCAATCGCTACACAGCAGAGACTGAAATCAGCAAATTGAAGTGACAGCTCAGAGGGCCAAATATCTACATCTGCTTCTATTCGTCATGTTCTTCCTCCAACACTGAGGCTGTCTTTGAGGCTGTCTGAACCCAAAGCTCTGCCACTCTCTCCTGAAATCTCTGCTCCTTTGAGGGTCTTCCTAAAATGAACATCTTCGGCAAAGACTTTAGTCAGTGACACTAGTACTGCCTTCTCTAGCTCAGTGTCAATTTGCTTCAAGCTGCTCCAGTGAAGTGCCTATGTTAAAGATGCTGTATGAATGCACCGTTGCTGGTAGAATAAATGCTGGCAGTGAGGTATCTGCTTTGGGGCAATTCTGATAAAGGTCCTGGCTTGGTTTAACTGTTCAATGTTCATTTCCTTGATATAGGTTGAGGGAATATGACTGGGGAAAAAAATCAAAAGTGCTTGGCATTGCTAAATAGGAGATGGCACCCTGTTCTGCAAATTTTGATGGCGTTTCTGTCTGGCTTACTCCAAAGCGAAGTCAGATTGGTCACTGGCTAGAACAGGCAGGGGTGTTGTGTGATGTTAGACCCAATAATACCTCATTCCTGCTTTAAAACGGTGTGAAATTTCTCTAGATACTGAAAAAAAATTCCAGAAGAAGGTTGACCTTTAACACAGAACAAACTCTACAGGATATATTTATATAAATGTCAAGCTTTGGAGACTAAACTTTAAGTCAACAGTTAGAGGGTAGATTTTTATATTAGTAACATTTTGGAGCGGTTGAAATTTATTATCTCCCATCACCTCATTTTTACCAAAAGTAAGTGCACTATGCATTACATACTGGTGAGATGTTTAGGATGCATTAAAAATAACACTAGTCTGATGGTTCCTGTATTACTCTTGGCACATTTTTACGGAAACAAACATTGAGGAAACATAAGATCATAGTGGGTAATGCTGAATTTGCACATACCTGCCGTTAGTTACAATTTTCCAATGTAGCAGCCCTAGATTCCCAGAGTACCTTTCTAGGAATACTGTTGCTTATTAAGCATCAACAGTTTTTGCAACATGAAGTCTTGAAAGCAGGCTGTGTGGAGATTATCAAATTGACAGTCTGACCAAAGTTTACCATCGTCAACTTCCAGAAAAAAACAAGAACGAATGTTAAAACAAAATGACCTGCTCAACCTTAATAAATTATGTCACAAAAATAACTGATAGTGAAAATGAAAGCTTAATGAATATAATTCATGCTCATTAAGCAGGTTGTTGGAGATGAGGGATTTCAGGCTGTAGGCTGCTCATGACTGGATGTGGGCGTAATTGATCTGAGCACTCTGCTGAAAACTGTTACACAGCTTCCCACACCAACAGTGAAGACAGAAAGAAAATTACTTTACCTCCCATCGGATTTGATCGTGCATTAAATCCATTTTACTCCTTCTGGACTGATGTGATAATTTAAAGGGGTAGCACACATCAAGTTTGGATAACAAGCGGATCTTCAATTGGCAAACAAACATATTTGCATGAGACCATGTTTGTAGTATTACTGTCCTCAAGTTTGATTAAGCATATGAGAGCAAGAAGCTGCTTATTCATTAACAGCACTGAGCTGTGTGGAATGAGAGATACATTAATTTAGTTATGGATTAACATTCTGTAAAATAACTGAAAACTTACTAGCTTCGCTAACAGACATCAAGCTGATAAGCATCTACCCAGTGAAACAAAAATATTAAGATAGATTTAATAATTTAAGAGAACATATTATTTTGAAATGAAAGTAACACAGGAGTGCCATATCCGTCTGCCTCAGTGACATTAAGGATTGGATTGTAAGTCCATCTAATCATGAATAATGCTTCAATGGGTAACAACCTGGGAGTTACAGCCATTGCTTGAACAGCTGAATAAGAAATATTCACAAACATGAGCAGCGCACTCAGCAGCAAACTTCATCATCTGCAAGGGCTAAGCCTTGTCTCTATATCATTGGCCTCAACTGCCAGCAAATCTCGGAAGCTGGTCCCACTCTCCTCCCAACTCACTGTCAGCAAACAAAGAGGCAGCGTAAGAAAGAAAGAAGTTAGAAAAATAGACCATAGGGGAGGCGATGGCCTAGTGGTATTATCGTTGGATTGTTAACCCAGAGACTCAGATAATGTTCTGGGCATCAGGGTTCAAATCCCACCACAGCAGATGGTGGAATTTGAATTCAATAAATATCTGGAATTAAGGAGTCTAACAATGACCATGAATCCATTGTTAGTAGTCAGAAAATCCCATCTGGTTCACTAATGCCCTTCAGGCAAGGAAGCTGCCATCCTTGCCTGGTCTGGGCCTACATGTGACTCCAGACCCATAACAATGTGGCAGCCTCTGAACTGCCCTCTGGGCAATTAGGGATGGGCAATAAATGCTGCCCCAGCCAGAGACATCCTCATCCTGTGAATAAATAGAGGAAGCATGCCACACTAAGGAAAATGAAGGGCAGAGAAGAAGAACAGGGGAAAAGGGAAGAAATAGAAATAAAAAGAGACATTTTTGAATGTTTATTACAGCATCAGTATCTTTAGTGTGAGGCACTGCAAAGGAAAATTCCATTACGGTCAATGGAATGGATTGTCAGATGCTGTCGATAACTGGTAGCCAAGCTGATACTACACGTTTCACATTACCACCCAAGACTAATGTCTACCAGTGCATGGTTCAGAGTAGCAAGTAATGGAAAGTCTGGCAATTCCAGAATTGGATAGTTTTTTGTTGATTTTCTTTTGTCAAGGATGGTGTGAATAGCCACAAGGTTAAAAACCCAAAGATAGCATTTTGCGCCAGGGTTACAGGAATCTCTACAACAAAATTACTTGCATTTGCCCTGATTATCTCCAACATTCATCCTTTATTCCTTTTTGTCAGAACGCTAAATCTATTCAAAGAACAAGTAGGTCAGTTTCAAGGCTAGGTCACCAAGTTAAGATTCCAGAAGAATGTAGATTAAGGAGCGATAGAAGTGACAATGCTCCAGTAAACCACCTTAGATAAATGCAAATAAAGGATGAATTATGAAAAGTAAATATGCAATCGTTTTTCATATGTTTAATCCATTTTTAGCTGTGTGCAGTAATTGGGAGTGGGAAGAAACTCCCTTGGACTTAGTTAGGCAGCCTTTGAGTCATGGGGTAGCCTCTTCATCCCAGGAATCAGCCTAACAAATCCTTTCTGAACTATGTCCAGAGTAAAAAGCTAAAACTGTACATGGTACTCCTGATGCAGCATAACCAGCTGTACAGTTGCATAAAGACTTCCCTCCTTTATATTTCTCCTTCTTGCAGTAAAGACTACCTTTCAATTCCTAATTCCTTGTTGCACCTTCATGGTAACATTATTACAATTCATGTACGATGAGACCCAAATCCTTCTTGTCTGCGACATTCCTGCAGACTCTTATATTTTGTTTTTCTATTCTACCTACCAAAATAGCCAACCTCAACGTTTTCACATTTTACTCCACCTGTAAAATTTTTCTACTTATTTAACCTGTCAATATCCCTTTGCAGGTTGTGTTTTGTTTCCTCCCCACAATTTACTTCCCTTCTCAATTTTGTATCTTCAGTTAGTCCTGTGCTCATTGCAGTTTGAAAGAACAAGAGGTGATCTTATTGAATCACAAGATTGAGAGGGCTTGAAAGGGTCGGCTCGAAGAGAATATTGCTCCCTTTCAGGGACATTAGTTTAGAAATAAGTGATACCCCATTTAAGATGGAATTGAGGAAGAACTTTTTCTCTCAAAAAGATTGATCTTTGGCCCTTCTGCCAAGTAACTAAATTTAACACGTAACTAGTTTAGATCCCAGGACTAATCCCTGTGGCACACGTCCATTATGTTTTGCTAACCCAAAAATGATCCATTGACGTCAACAGTTTTTCCGTTATTTAGGCAGTCCTCTGTCAAGTAATGTATCACTCCCAACTCCACGAAGTCTTATCTTGTGCAATAACTTTCTTTCTTTTGTCCAACTACTCGTCACACAGTCAAAGGAGTTTACCTTTCAACAAACCACTGATTCTCCCTAACTGCATTACAATTTTCAAAATGCCCCGCTATTACATCCTTAATAGCGGATCGTAGTGTTTCGTCAATGACACATGCTGGACTAATTGGCCTATAGTTTCCTGCTTATATTTACCTCCTTTCTTGAATTAGAGGTGCTACACTTGCAGCTTTCCAGTTGACTGGAGCCTTTCCAGAATCGAGGGAATTGGGCAAGCTAACAACCATTTCATCCACCAACTCAGAAGTCACTTCCTAGAATGCAGGGCACCAGCTCCAGGGGTCTTATTTTATAGTTGTCCTTATAACTTTTCTTTAGCGATTATGGTTGTTTCAGTCTTCCCCTGCTTTCTGAATATTCAAATGCTTTTTTGGTGTCTTCTCCAATGAAGATGCCTTCAAATTGTCTCATTTCATTAACAAGTGCTACCTAGCCAGCGATGCCCTCATTCCATGAATGCAGAAACGAAAATTTAATTTTCTTGTTCCTCATTAATTCCTTAGTATCATCCTCTGCAGGGATCAGTGATCAGTTACCTCACTCATTTCCTTTTCGATATACTTGCAGAAATTTTTGGTTAGTTTATATTTTACTCTTAACTGCTTGTTTTCTCTCATATTCCAACTTCTCTCTTAAATAAACAGACCAAAACCACGTGCTGTACTCCAGCTGTGAGTGACCATTACCAACTGGAGGCCCTCCAACACTGCAGAAGCAACAGGCTGCTCCTTTCAGGTAATTCCAGGAAACATCCTAAGTTTGCGAACCGCTGTCAGTTCACACACAGGATGCCATTCACTTCCTCGGAGAGTGAGAAGTGATCACTAACTCATCACATCTCATGACACACCATTGTACTTGAACATCAAGGTACACATTTTAGACTCGAGTTGTACGGCATGGAAACAGACCCTTCAGTCCAACTCATCCATGCCAACTGGATGCCAAAAATTAAACTAGTCCCATTTGCCAACATTTGCCCCGTATCCCTTTAAACGTTGCCTATTCGTGTACCCAACCAAATGCCTTTTAAATGTGGTAATTGTACCAACCTCCACCACTTCGATTGGCAGCTTGTTCCATACATGCACCACCCTCTGTCTGAAAAGTTGCCTTTGAAGTCCCTTTTAAATATTTCCCCTCTCACCTTAAACCTATGTGCTCAAGTTTTGGACTCCCCTACGCTGGGAAAAAGACCTCGGCTATTCAACCCATCCATGACTCTCTGACACTCCAGGGAAAATACACCCAGGCTATTCAGCCTCTCCCTATAGCTCAAACCCTCCAACCCTGGCAAGGTCCTTTTCTGCACTTATTCACTGTGAGAAGAAGCAGGAGAAGTTAGCTACTATCTTCTCTCCAACTTTTTAGAACTTAAATTGAAAGGCAGACCTGGCAGCAGACTACCACTGTATCGGGATAGCCTTCGAGGGTGACCTTAAGCTTCAACTTCACTGGTAGAAAAGGCCTCAAAATCAGACTGGAGTACTGGTCCCCCGTTCTGCCCCATCAGCAGGCTCTTTTTTTAATTCATTCACATAATATGGGCATCAATGGCTGGGCCAGCACTTACTGCCCATCCTCCAGTGCCCACAGGAAAGTGGCAGGGGGCAACGTCTTGAACCGCAGTCTGGGGGTGGAAGTGGGGAGGGGTGTAAATTTCCAGAAGCATAGCCCTGCCTCTCCATCTTCACGGAAGCAGGATGGAGGAGTTGGGATCGGGGATGGGGGATAAATACAGTTGGGAATCTGACAAGCAAGTGACACACAATCATGTGCCTGGCTCCACGGCGGCCCAAATATTCAGCCTACGCTTCAGCTGCAGAAATAAAAACAAATCGCAATGACTGACGGCTGTGGAACTCGAGGCTTTGTTCTTCCCTTTATTTCCCTCTGCAGTCCTCTGTTGTCCTGCTTCTTTCTTCTTTAAAGCGTAGGACGATCTAAACAACAGTGACTCATCGACTGTGTGACAAGAAGAGAACTTTCTAAGAATGTGCAAGTGCTTATTTGTTTCAAAGGAAGGAAGGCTTAACAATAGAGTACAGGCGAGATTTACAGATGTGCTTTCACTTCAGTTAAGTATCCAGTTTAGCACAAACCATCAAATGTTGGCACTGATCAAAGCTCAGTAAGTGAAACCAACATGTAATTACTAGTCCCTGTTTCCCTTGAGAAAAGGACAACATTTGGATCTCTCAGTCTTTCTTGGTGGTGCAGTGGTAGTCCTTCAGATCAGACGTTCTAGGTTCAAGTCCCACCTACTCCAAAGGTGTGTAAACACCATGTCAAAATGGGTTGATTAAAAAACATCTAAACAATCTTAGAAGTAAGACCAATTTTGTCAGGGCTTTTTTTGAACTTTTGTAGAAATAAAACATTCTATGGGTCTATCTAATTATCTGACAATTAATAGAACAATGTTTGAATGTATGATTATCATTGGCAATGACAGATACGAGCCCTTTTCCAATTGCCTTTATGCATTCATTACCTATGACTGTGTTGCCAAATTCTGAATGAATGCCATCTGTAAGTTCGCTGATGGCACCACCGTAGTGGGACGGGTATCTAGCAGCGATGAGTCAAAATACAGAAGGGTGATAGAGGGCGTGGTGACGTGGTACAATGAAAACAAATAATCTGCCTGTCAAAGTTGGCACAGCTAAAGAACTGATCATCGACTTCAGAAAGAAAGGAGGAGAACACTGCCCCATCTACATCAACAGAACTGAGCGTGAGAGGGTGAAGAGCATCAAGTTCCTTGGAGTGATGATAACCGGGGTCCCGTCCTGGACTTTCCATGTATATGCAATGGTCATGAAAGCACGACAACACCTCTTCTTCCTCAGGCGGCTCAGGAAGTTTGGCCATGTCCATAAGATGCCTCACCAACTTCTACAGATGCACCACTGGAAACATGCTGTCCGAGTATATAATGGCCTGGTACGGCAACTGCTCTGCCCAGGACTATAAGAAACTACAGAATGTGGTGTGCACAGCCCAGACCATCACAGAAGCCAGCCTTCCATCCATGGACCTATCTCGCTGCCATTGAAAGGCTGCCAACATCAAAGACCCATCATACCCTAGTAATGACTTCCTACAAACTCTTGCGTCAAGCTGAAGATGCAGAAACCATGACACATGCACAAAAAGGATCAGGCACAAACTTATTTCTGGCTATTATCAGACTGCTGACTGGACTCTAGCCTCAAATAATGTAACCTGTATGCCTGTAAGCCTTTTTGATCTGTACATCCTTTGCTTGCTGTGATCTGCCTGTACCAGTGGTAAACAAAGCTTTTTACTGTATTTCAATACACATGTCAATAAAATCTAATATCAATGAATTGGCTGTCACTCATGTAGCAAACAGTAAAATCTACTGAAACAAAGGTGACATATTATACAGGCTGGAAATCTGAAATAAGAAAAAGCAGAAAATACTGGAAATGCTCAATCGGGTCTGACACAATGTACAAAGACAGAGTCATACACTCAGAGCTGTACATCATGGAGACAGACTCTTTAGTCCAACTCATCCACGCTGACCAGATATGCTAAACTGACCTCGTCCCATTTGCCAGCATTTGGTCCATATCTCCCTAAACCCTTCCAATTCACGTCCCCATCCAGATGCTTTTTAAATGCCTCCACCATTTCCTGTGCCAGGTCATCCACACGCACACCACCCGCTGCATCAAAATACTGCCACCGAGATCCCTTTTGAACCTTTTTCCTCGGACCTTAAACCTATGCCCCCTTTAGTTTTCAACTCCCCTGCCCTGGGGAAAAGGCCTTGGCTATTCACCCTATCCATGCCCCTCATGATTTTACAAGCCTCTATAAGGTTACATCTCAGCCTCTGGTGCTCCAGGGAAGAGAAAAGGACTTAACAAATAGAATCTTGTTAAGTGGTGGGAACGTGGTGAGAGATCTAAACTACCTCTTGCATAAGGCTATAAGTCCAAAAGAAATAGGAACAGGACCCACGACTCTCATTCAGCTCAAGCCTGCTCTGCCATTCAATAGGATCATGGCTGATCCGACATTCTCCATGTCCACTTGGCTGCCCTTTCCCCGTAACCCTTGACTCCCACAAGGCCATGAGACCATGTGTGGGCCTACAAGGGAAGGCTTGCAGAATCACAAGCAGTGTGATGGCAGTGACAAGGTCTACCGAGGACGTCCCATTGGCCGAGAGCTCCCGGCTGGTCGGAGGACAGCAGCTCTTGAACTCAGTGGGACAACAGCGTGGGCCATGGTTGCTGAAGGTACAGCACTCCAGAATTACATGGTGACCCAAAATGAAGGAAGTGATTGGGAGGTGGGCGGTTTTTTTGGGAAAGGGGATTACAAGGTGGTCAGGAGCACAGACTGGATGTCATTCTCAAACACCACCTTGGATCCCGGATGACAAGCTAACCAGAATGTTTGACATGCCGGGTATGACAGACCCAGCTGTGACTGGGTGAGGAATTTACCAATCAACCTGTTCAAAGCTGATACTATGCAGCTCAGGGGCAAGTGGGACCTGTACCTGAATCTCCTAGCTCAGAGGTAGGAACAATCCCACTGTGCCTCCAGTGCCCAGCAGTTGGTACCAATACCAGTTGGCTGAGACATTAAATGGTCTTTAACTGGCTACTTCTGAACAGGACTCACTGGACCCAAACATTAACTTTGCTTTCCCTCTCTGTAGATGCAACCAGAACTGTTGAGGTATTCCAGCAATTTCTGTTTTTATACTTTAGAGCCTCAAGTGGGGACATAGCAGGAAGGTCAACCATTGGATTTCCCCAACCTGAACTTAACCCTGGTGCAGGTGGGAAGGCAATGAGGTTTGGGGATGATCATCACCCCTCCTATCCAGTGCCCTTACTGCCTCCAAGACCATCAACTCCTAGAGAACAAGATTCCACCCAGGGTTTCAGAGTGACGTGCTTACATATATTTCTGTCAGGATTGGACTGACTCAGCATTTTCTGTGAAATCCTCATTTCAGTTTAACACAGTAAGTAGTCCGTTGATAAGCTATCAGAGTCTGCAACCATCCTCCTTAAATGGGGCACACATCACAAGATACTGAAAAGGGCGATCATTACATTCAAATCAAAACCTAAGAACATTCAGCAACGTCCAACGGTTTCTTTAAAGTTTATTTTCACAATATTTTTTCAAAACTTGCTCCACTTATGTATTCTGTAATATTTCATTGTGCTAAATCTTGGGAGAGAATGAGACAGGTAGAAATGTCTTTTTCTGTATCTCATGTGCTCTTTTTCTGTTATGTGTTTTTTTCCTGCTTTCAAGCTAAGTTCACATAACGCTATCTTTCAGGATTACAGAGTTGTTACATAATGCAGAGGAAACTACTTGACCCATTCTATTAGTGATAACGGGAACTGCAGATGCTGGAGAATCCAAGATAACAAAGCGTGGAGCTGGATGAATACAGTTGGCCAAACAGCATCTCAGGAGCACAAAAGCTGACGTTTCGGGCCTAGACCCTTCATCAGAGAGGGGGATGGGGAGAGGGAACTGGAATAAATAGGGAGAGAGGGGGAGGCGGACCCAAGATGGAGAGAAAACAAGATAGGTGGAGAGGAGAGTATAGGTGAGGAGGTAGGGAGGGAATAGGTCAGTCCAGGGAAGACAGACAGGTCAAGGAGGCGGGATGAGGTGGTATGTAGGAAATGGAGGTGCGGCTTGAGGTGGGAGGAAGGGATGGGTGAGAGGAAGAACAGGTTAGGGAAGCAGAGACAGGCTGGGCTGGTTTTGGGATGCAGTGGGGGGAGGGGATGAGCTGGGCTGGTTTTGTGATGCAGTGGAAGGAGGGGAAGAACTGGGCTGGTTTTGGGATGCAGTGGGGGAAGGGGAGATTTTGAAGCTTGTGAAGTCCACATTGATACCATTGGGCTGCAGGGTTCCCAAGCGGAGTATGAGTTGCTGTTCCTGCAACCTTCGGGTGGCATCATTGTGGCACTGCAGGAGGCCCATGATGGACATGTCGTCTGAGGAATGGGAGGGGGAGTTGAAATGGTTTGTGACTGGGAGGTGTAGTTGGTTGTTGCGAACCAAGCGGAGGTGTTCTGCAAAGCGGTCCCGGTCCCCAAGCCTCCGCTTGGTTTCCCCAGTGTAGAGGAAGCCACACCAGGTGCAATGGATACAATATACCACATTGGCAGATGTGCAGGTAAACATCTGCTTGATATGGAAGGTCATCTTAGGGACTGGGATGGAGGTGTGGGGGCAAGTGTAGCACTTGCTGCGGTTGCAAGGGAAGGTGCCGGGTGTGGTGGGGTTGGAGGGGAGTGTGGAGCGGACAAGAGAGTCGCGGAGAGAATGGTCTCTCCAGAAGGCAGACAAGGGTGGGGATGGAAAAATAACTTCCGCCATCTACAATCCGACCCCACCCCCCAAGCTATTTTACCATCCCCACCCTTGTCTGCCTTCTGGAGAGACCACTCTCTCCGCGACTCTCTTGTCCGCTCCACACTCCCCTCCAACCCCACCACACCCGGCACCTTCCCTTGTAACCGCAGCAAGTGCTACACTTGCCCCCACACCTCCATCCCAGTCCCTAAGATGACCTCCATATCAAGCAGATGTTCACCTGCACATCTGCCAATGTGGTATATTGTATCCATTGCACCTGGTGTGGCTTCCTCTACATTGGGGAAACCAAGCGGAGGCTAGGGGATCGCTTTGCAGAACACCTCCGCTTGGTTCGCAACAACCAACTACACCTCCCAGTCACAAACCATTTCAACTCCCCCCTCCCATTCCTCAGACGACATGTCCATCATGGGCCTCCTGCAGTGCCACAATGATGCCACCCGAAGGTTGCAGGAACAGCAACTCATATTCCGCTTGGGAACCCTACGGCCCAATGGTGTCAATGTGGACTTCACAAGCTTCAAAATCGCCTCTTCCCCCACCGTATCCCAAAACCAGCCAGTTCTCCCCCTCCTTCCACTGCATCACAAAACCAGCCCAGCTCGTCCCTTCCCCCCAGGCATCCCAAAACCAGCCCAGCCTGTCTCTGCTTCCCTAACCTGTTCTTCCTCTCACCCATCCCTTCCTCCCACCTCAAGCCGCACCTCCATTTCCTACGTACCACCTCATCCCACCTCCTTGACCTGTCTGTCTTCCCTGGACTGACCTATTCCCTCCCTACCTCCTCACCTATACTATCCTTTCCACCTATCTTGTTTTCTCTCCATCTTGGGTCCGCCTCCCCCTCTTTCCCTATTTATTCCAGTTCCCTCTCCCCATCCCCCTCTCTGATGAAGGGTCTAGGCCCGAAACGTCAGCTTTTGTGCTCCTGAGATGCTGCTTGACCTGTTGTGTTCATCCAGCTCCACACTTTGTTTACTTGACCCATTGTGCTTGCATTCGAAATGAGCATTTTACTTCGTACCATTTTCCTGCCTTCTGCCTGTAACTTTGCAGGGGTTGCTCAGTTTCGAATAACAGTTGAATTCCCTTTTGAATGTCTCAACTGTACCCACTCTAACCATGCCCTCAGGCAGTGCATTCAGACCTGAGACTCTTGTTGTGTGAAAATGTTTTCGCCCCTCATGTCGTTTCTCATTCCTTCAGCAATCATTTTTAATTGGTGTCCTCTCATTTGTGATCCATTCAATAGTGGGAACTGTTCCTCTATATCTGCTATGTTCAGACCCTCACAAGTTTAAATATCACCATCAGATCTCCTCTCAACCCGCTCCATGGAAAACAGTCTTAATTTCTCCGAGCTACCTTTAATTTGTGTTAACTTCAATTTGTGTTAACTTCAATTATAGTTTAACAACCTGCTATAGTACACGTTCAGGTAACAGAATACATTCAGTGATCAAGTCTCTTCTTCTACAAGTAACATACACACTTTCTGTCCTTGAGTCACATCCTGTTGCTCAAACTTGTGAAGTTAAATTTATCAATTTAATAACAGTGACATTATCAGACTGGGAGGAGGAAGGTGCTGATTTTTGGCTTAGCACCTCCAGCTCCATTGAGGCTCAGCTGACGGAGGCAGCAGAGGAAGAGAAGGAAGTCAAATTCCTCACATGATAACATGCTCCAACTGCTGACAATATTGAGGGTGCAACATTGGGGTCCTCAGTCAGCTGGAGATTCAGCTTTCCTGACAGACATCATACTCGATGCCAAGGGACCACTGATGACACTGCTGTCCCATTCGTCTGGCCAAATTTACCAAAATAGTAATGTCATTACTGATTTGCCTGGGATGCTTATGATGTTGTTGCAGGTTCTGGCTGCAATGTGGCTGTGAAATGAGTTTTCCATCACTGCTCTGCACATCTAGTATCTCATGTCCATCAAATGTCTGTGGCCAACATTGGGAACACAGTGGCTGTAAAAGTACAATGATATTAACTCACCTATTGGCAGGCGGTAGCTAAAAACAGGTGATAACAAAAATCAGTGAAAAAGAAACTGAACAAAGACTAAGTGCATTGCCTTATTTACATCCATGGTGAATATATCACCCAATATGTTTATTTAAAAATCAACTTCAACTCTTTTGAAACCGAAACAACTAAATCTTTGAATTGATGTTTACCAGCCACTGCTTACATACTATTTGAAAATTTGAAACTCCATTCCTACAACAAGAACTGCAGCAGTTCAAGGTGATGGCTCAACTCCTTCTCAAGGGTAATTATGGATGGGCAGTAAATATTGGATGGCCAGCCCAGCTCATACACCACAATTCATTTTGAAAAGTTAAGAATGATTATAACAGCACGACACTTCCGAGAATGGAGCAAAGGCGAGCGTGAGGGAGAAGAATTGGACTGTGGTCCTTTGTATCAAATGAGTCATCAGATCCTTACACATCTTCCCACCTTTTCTATCCCTGTCGTCTTCACTGGATCAGTTTTTGAATGAAGCAATGACTATCGTCCGCTTCACACTATCACAAAGGCAAAACTGCTTGAAGAATGCTGGGCTGCGTGGGGTTTCCTGAAACATTGATTTTGAGAGCTCAGAGCTAACAGCAATTTAAGAAATAAAACTGCAAGAATCAGACTTCTAGGAAACGTATGGTCATAGAGTCATACAACACAGAAAAAGGCCCTTCGGCCCATCTTGTCCATGCTGATCGGGTTTCCTAAACTGAAGTGGTCCCATTTACCTGCCTTTGACCAATATCCCTATCAATGTACCTGTCCAAATGTCTTTTAAATGTTTTAACTGTACCGACCTTTACCACTTCCTCTGGAAGCTCGTTCTAAATATGAACCACCCTCTCCGTGAAAAAATTACACCTCGGGTCGCTTCTAAATCCTTCCCCTCTCACCTTAAACCTCTAATTTTGGACTCCCCTCCCCGAGGGAAAAGACCTTGGCTGCTCAACTTATCTATGTCCCTCATAATTTTGTAAACCTCAAAAGGTCACCCATCAACCTCCTATACTCCAAGGAAGAAGTCCCAGGCTAGAGAGTCTCTCCTTACAACTCAAACCTTCTAGTTTCGGTAACATCCCTGTAATGCTTTTTTTGCACTTTTTACAGTTTGACAACATCCTTCCTATAGCAGGGCGACCTAGAATTGTAGGCAGTACTCCAAATGCGGTCTTACCAATGTCTTGTACAGTTAAATATTACAACCTGAATTTACATTATTTTGGAAAGCACAATGGCTCAGTGGTTAACACTGCTGCCTCATGGCACCAGAGAACCAGGTTTTGATCCGAGCCTTGGGTGACTAACTGTGTGGAGTTTGCACATTCTCCCTGTGTCCACGTGGGTGTCCTATGCATGCTCCAGTTTCCTCCCACGGTCTAAAGAGGTGCAGGCTGGGTGGGTTGGCCATGGGAAATTCAGGGTTATGGGGATGCTCTTCGGGGTGTTGGTATGGGTGTGATGTGTGTAGCGGTATCTTTCTGCACTGTAGGATTTCTATGGTAATAATATGGTCCATGGGGCTCAGGGTTTTCTGACATGAAATTAAGTGCAGCTCCACAAAGTCGCATGTTCACTTTCAGCTCGAGTGGATTAGTTCAAACCCACTGCTTATTACGAGCCATCATGTTGCTTAGCTCAACTAATTCTTGTTCGGATGTGGCATCTTCGGCAGTAATTGCATACAGTTTCTTTTAAAAAAAAAAGAAAACAGACCCTGCCAGTGAAAAGAACAAATGAAATGCAGTATAAACCATGTCAGCAATTTCCAACACATTCAGGCCACAAAGAATGAGGGCTGGACTATTGCCACATTATATCTTGTTGCCACTTTCTTCATACTAACAAAGCATTGGCAAGTACAGCTGCTGTCACTCAGTTCATGCCACGGATAATGGCAAATACCACTAGTGCCTTAGAAATGCAATGCTGTAGTCACCCCCACTGGGGGCAAACAATCTCAGGTGGTGAGAGTGGTTCGGAGGGCAGGTTCAGGAATAACAACACAATCTCTGAACAAGTTTTCAACAGGAACAGAGCTGTTGTCTGATTAATCTATGTTAGTTGACCTAAATAGGAATGCGCAGCTCCTGGACAGGAGCTAGGTACCACTCAGGTGAAGTCTGGCGTGCAGTAATAAGAAAATTTTCTCTCTTCATCTAAATCTAGGAGTTCCAATGAGATTGCCAAAAGGAATTCCCACACTAAGCAATCCGCATTCCAAGTGTCAGCTTGCTGCCAAGGTACATGTGAGGAAAGAAAGGGTTTTGTAAATTCTTCACTTGGAAACAATCAGGCCTAAACACAACCAAGAAGTAATGCAATAATGATGAAGCAGATAAAGGCATTCCAAAAAGACAAGAAAACACTACAGATTGAATAGTAAACAGTCACCAAGACACAATCCCCAAAAGGCCAGAGTAGAAATTCCCTTCTGTGTCTGTTTTTCATGCACTACTCTATTGGAATAAACAACTGAATTCACTAAAAAAAAACACTGACTTGGCACAGAGCTTATTTGATCAAAATGACAATAGATTAAAATAAGTTGATATATTTTGATGGGGTAGTGAGGAAGGGGTAGGGAGTTGGGAATGGATTTCAAAGCTTGAGATAGTTGGAACAATAAAAATTGGGGAGAGTGCTAGATGGCAGATTTAGGAATGTAGAGCTATGGGAGGATTGTAGGACTCAAGAGATTTGCAGACAAGGCAGAGAATTTTAAATTTGACGTGTTGCTGAACTAAAGGATAACGTAGGTAAAACACAGGAGCGATCAGTGAATGCAATATAAAAAAATATGGGGAGCAGAGATTTAGATGTATTCAAATTTATGCAAGGCGTGTGGTCAACCAGAACCGTGTTAAAATAGTTGAGTTTAGGTGTAATAAAAACATGGATGAGACCCAATTCTAAACCCTGCTCCAATCACATTGAAAGGACACTTAGCAGTGAGCATGAAATTCCTTGCAAGCATTGAGGTTGTGTCCTCTTTTGATGCTCCATATCTCAAAACTTATACACAACATGTTGTTTTACATCCTTAAATTACTTTGTAAACTCTTCTCCTTTACCTAACACAAATATATAAGGTCTATAGTTGGCATGATGGCAATAGGGCTACACGGTGGCCCAGTGGTTAGCACTGCTGCCTCACAGTGCCAGGGCAACCCTCAGGCAACAGTCTGTGTGGAGTTTGTACATTCTCCCTGTGTCTCCATGAGTTCCCTTTGAGTGCTCAGATTTCCTTCCACAGTCCAAGAATGTGTAGGCTAGCTGCTTGGCCTGCTGTGTTCATCCAGCTCTACACCTTGTTATCTCGGATTCTTCAGCATCTGCAGTTCCTGTTATCACAGCCATAGGGAATCCTAGATTACAGCAAATTGGTCTGAGTGGGAAGCTTTTCAGAGGGTTGGTTTAGACTCGATGGGCCAAATGGCCTGCTCACACACTGAAGACATTCAATGACGTTTCTTGAATTGAGATGTACTTTTTAAGATTTCCTGTGCTGCTTTGTCAATTTGAAGTTAGCCTTGGTACTTTTTCTGTCTTACTTAGTAACCCCACTAACCCTTATGCACTATTATTGCTCCATATAGACTTTGGGAGTTTGCTTTCCACTATGTACTGTAGTATGGAACTGATGACCAATTCAACCCCTGCATAATATTGCTTTTGAATTACGTACTCTGTATTCACATTGGGATTTATGTGATTTCTGAAATCACATTAATTGAAAAATGCTCATTAAATGTGCAACTGAATCATAAGCCTCATTTTGGCTATTATCTTTAAAATGTCTCTAGTTTACTCTCGGGAAGTTCAGTGGAGCTGGAAAATTGGACAATGGAGCCATTACTTTAGACCTTTTTGTTGCATCCCTAGGAGGATATTTGCTCAGTTTTGATTTTTTTTTAACTCCCACCATCAAGACAAAATTCAGCTCATACTGGAGCACTGCCACCCATCAACATGACAACAAATTTCGATATTTGTGAATCAGTCTGTTCAGCTTTGTTATGGCACATGTCGAGAACAGGTGGGGCTTCATCCCAGGCGTGCTGACTCAGAGGTAGGGACACTAACTCTTTACACAAGAGCCGTTACTAATGATAGCATACCGTGAGTGGGTAGGAGAATGAGATGATGATGTAAACATGATACAGCAAGAATGTCAGCATGTAAGAGTCTAAAGAAAGTGGATGTGCGAGTCCATGTCCTATGTTCTGCATTACAGAGTGCAGTATCATGTCCAATAGTGTAAATACGAATGTTCAAAGACCTCCTAGAGTCAGACAGCAGAGTTAAGGGAAAACAAGGATATGTTATAAATTACATTGTAAGGACTGCAATCTCTCCAAACTGCAAAATTGAACAATGAGCCACAAACCTCATGGCAACCCAAACATAATTAGAATCCTCAGAAACATCCTCTTAAGAATCCATGCAATTTTTTCTTACTTGCCAATCCAAGAATAAAATACTCCAACAAGGGTTGGCTTGCACTTGAGAAAATTAGTGATGTTTGTGGGGTGGGAGGAATGAAACTGGTCTGGAATCTTCTTGGTCAATTCAGAGAGAAAATAAACAGTAAGGACTGGTTTCTATTTGATTAACAAGACTGTACGACACAGGAACAGGAAAAGGCCATTCGGTTCCTCCAGCCTGCTCCGCCATTTGGTAGGATCATGGCTGATCCAACATTCCTCACGTGTAATTTCCTGCATTGTCCCTGTAACCCTTGATTCCCCGAATGATCAAGAATCTCTTAATCTTAGCCTTAAATATATACAAGGACTCTGCCACCACAGCTCCCTGTGGCAAGGAGATCCAAGGACTCTCAACTGTCTGAGAGATGAAATTCCTCTTCATCTCATTCTGAAGTTGCTGCCCCTTTATTGTGAGACTATGTCCTCTGGTCCTAAACTCTCCCACAAGGGGAAATATCCTGTCAGCGTTTACCCTTTCAAAGCCAATATTTGAAGAGCTCCTTTTTAAACAAAAATAGATTTTTTAATGTAATATTTATGCTTGTTTTAATATAAATGCTAGAAAATGGAACAAAAAATGTAAAAGGGTCATTTTCTAATCTCTCCTGCTGACCAATTCCTTCATTGAGCCAGAAAAATGTACATTATTTCAGTATTATCTAATTAGCAGCTAACTTCTTCTTAAAGATGTTTGAGGACTTTGCTCGAGATCTTGAAAAAATAATTGTCATAACGATCTTTGAAGAAAGCCACAGTAAGTTGGCTCAAGCAACATTTTAAATCAGCAAAGGACAGATTCAGTCAAATGCTCTCTCATAAAATTATAATTTTATAAATACCGATTGCCCCAGTCTGTCCCATCACTATCAACTAGAACAACAAGTACAATAAAGAGAGTGTCAGCATGTATGGAAAAGTATTAAGAATGTACACTGACTAAGAATGGATTCAGACTGCAGGTGGTTAGGAATGTGTAGACATCTGAACATGCAAAATGCTAGAGTAACTGGGATGCCATTCAATTTGAAACTAATTCATGGATGTGAAAATTATTAACAATAGATTCAGAAAATTAGCTACCAGAAATAAATCCATATTACACCAGCTCCTATTATTCTGTTATTTAAAATCAAGCACTGGGAATTTGTATGATACAAATACTGAATTAATAATTTGTTCTGTCATATATTACAGTCAGAATTCATGTGTTCCCTTTACTATCTATGATCTGTAATGTGTGAAAAAAAAAGTTTGATATTTTACTCTCAGAGTGAGGGTTCCAATTAAATAATACCAGAAGCAAGCGTATGCAAGGCTTAAAATTAAAGGTGGTTTAGTTATTTTCATGCACTTAATTTGAAATTGCATTTTTCACTCACTCATTACACCTATCCACTCAAATGTTAGATATAGATGAAAGCAAAATTCAGTTACAATTTATAATTGTCTCCTTACTGGCAGGCCTGCAGTTTCCAAGATGAAGTTGATGCATTAAGGTTGAAATGAAGATCTGGTAAACTGAAGGATTTTCAGTAAGCTGTGAGGTTTCTTATAGTCGAATTTCCACAAGGTTGGTTCTCAGGTGAGCTTGAAATTAGAAAAGGTTTGTGGCGGGGGGGCGGGTGTTCTTCTGTCTGTTAGGATCTTCAAATTATTTCTGGTCATTGCTTTGGCTGTTTGGGTAACCTGCAGCTAGTTTTCAGTGGAATACTTTGCTTTAATTTGATTTGATTTATTTATTGACACATGTATCTAAATACAGTGAGAAACTTTGATTATGAGCAGTACAGGCAGATCATAGGGTGAAAAGAAAAGCCTAAACAGAGACATATAGTTTACATCACACAGGGCGTGCGCTAGGCAAGAGCAGCATTATTTGAAGTTAGACAGTCCATTCATCAGTCTAATAACAGCTGGGAAGCAGCTGTTCCTGAACCTGCCGGTGTGTCTGTTTAAGCTTCTGCATCTTCTGCCTGATGGAAGAGATTGTAAGAGAGCATTACAGGGGTGCGATGGGTCTTTGATGATGTTAGCCTCCTATCTGGGGCAGCGAGCCATGTAAATGGAGTCCATGGATGGAAGGCTGGCTTCTGTGATGGTCAGGGCTGTGCACAGCACCGGCTGTAGTTTCTCACAGTCCTGGGCAGAGCAGTTGCCGTACCAAGCCACTGTGCACCCAGACAATATGCTTCCAATGGTGCATCTGTAGAAGTTGGGGAGGAACATTATGGATATGCCTAATTTCCTGAGCCACCTATGGAAGAAGAGGCATTATTGTGCCTTCTTTACCATCACATCTACATGGGAAGTCCAGGACAGGTTGTCGGTTATCATCACTCCTCAGAACTTAACACACACCACTCACTTAACCTCAGCTCCTCTGATGTAGATGGGGGTGTGTTTTCTCCTTTCTATCTGAATGTAAAGTTAACTACAGTCTGCTTGCAGGCAGACAACAGAACTGTTCCATCATCACGCGACTCCCAAAATCCTACCTTCCTAACAACTGGTTTTGTACCTGTTGTTTCTACACATCCTATTTTGCCAACGGACACAAAGATTCACCCAGTCGCGTTTTAATAAGAGACCCCAACACATACATTTGAAGCAAACACCAACAGAAATTGCTGGAGAAACTCAGTAGGGCTGGCAGGATTCAGAGATATGACTTTGTTACTTCATTTTAGAGTTATTGAATCTGACACAAATCCACTCTTTAACATCAAAGCGAATGGGCTCTGGACACTGTGGCCAGTCTACTGACTTGATGTTATACTCTTGCCAATCATATATTAAATTCTCAGCTTTCAGAAAGCAGTATGAGGTTTTCTTTGCTAATGTAAACTCATTAAATTACAAGAAATGTGGCTTTGTAGCACATTTCAAATGCCTATGCCATTGTCACACACTTGGAGCAGTAATCATAAAGTCAAAAAGATATAAAAATGGAAATAGTATATCAGCTCACACAAAAATATTGATGAAAATGTCCAAAAAGAACCCAATTGCTGCAGGGTAATAATACCCGCCTCCCTGACCTCCCACACCGATCAGTAACTTTTGTCATTCAAAATTTTGGGATCTCAGATGATCTTGCATCAGCTCAGAATTGGATGAGTTCTACTGGGGCCTCTTCCTGGTACATTGGATGAAGTTACTGGAGTTGTTGAAGAACTCGTCCATACTTAATCCTCTTGGTGACGCAGGATAAGCAGAGGGTTCAGTCATGATGCCCACCATTAGATGAAGCTACAAGAAAGGTGCTCTATTTCCAATCCTCAGTATGGTAAGCTATCACAGTTCCCTGTAGGCCACAATCAGAACTTCCGGTCCATAGCCTCCAACATGCTTCCAAAAAGTTTACTTATTCCTACTGGAAACCTTCACAGTATATAGGCAGATCAAACTAGATTCATGTAAATCAATTGGCTGGATGAATACTTGAGAGCGTGCTGGTTTTTTTAAAGGCGCACAAATCTGAAAGGTTTCAAGCTCAGAAGTGCATGAAGCATGACCCACTGGGAGGATGGCACAGGGACTGAGCTGGGACAGCAACTTTGGACCTCAAGGGAGTAAGGCTGCACATCAAAGTCATAGCGTCCATAACAATGCCCTTCATACCATCCTACAATAAAATGACAGTTTGTTTAAGAGAAGAGTGTCTTCTTGTCTGACCATGAAATGGTTTTCCTCAACCACACTAGACCAAGCAGGCTTTGTCAATCCCAACCAGGATGAGGACGGTGATAGCAGATCTACAGGTGCATCTTACACCATGATGACCTTCAATGAGGATTTATCTCACATTTATGTCATTCACAGTTTCACAAACCCTCTTTTTTTGCTTTTTCCCCCCCCCCCTTTATTCATTCAAGGGATGACGGCGTCGCTGGCCAGGCAGCATTTATTGCCCATCCCTAATTGCCCAGAGGGCAGTTAAGAGTCAACAACATTGCTGTGGGTCTGGAGTCACACGTAGGCCAGACCAGGTAAGGATGGCAGTTTCCTTCCCAAAATGACATTAGTGAACGGGTTGGGTTTTCTGACAATTGAAAATGGTCATCATTAGACTCTTAATTCCAGATACTTTAAAAAATTGAATTCAAATTCCACCATCTGATGTGGCTGGATTCGAACCTGTTTTCCCAGAACATTATCTGGGCCTCTAGATTAACAGTCCAGTGATAATACCACTATGCTATTGCTTTCCCCTCATTGACCAGTGTAGACTATTTTCTGAATAATATAGTTCTGAGAGGAAGCCAATTTTTTAGCAAACAATTTAGAAGTAGAATTCTGGAATGTTATTAGCCTATAAGACGCTCCAGATAGAAAATTATCTTTTTCTTCAGGAAACAAGGAAGTGAACCTCTCCAAGAATCAGGGGTTAACACGTGCAAGCGACTTAAGGGAATGCATACAGTAGAAGGGACGACAATTTGAGAAGGAGATTTATTTAGACATTAGCAAAATAGTTATCCAGCAAGGCACCTTGCCAGATTGTAAAGACACGAATGACCTCCCCAAGGGCATTAGGAGGATCTAAAAAAAGCAATCTTTCTCGTCCAAATAAGAAAACAGCATCTTGCTACTTATAGAACTCATACTAGGAATTATACAACAGGATTAATGATCCCACTTGCACTTACTCATGACATCAGTCTATTGCCCTGTCGTGTGGCAGAGACAGACCTGTAAAACTCCACTCAAAAATAACCACTATCAATTGAATTAGACCTCTCCCATTGCAGTCCAAGAGAACTTACACCCTGAGAGATTAGGAGGGAGTTATCTAAACACAAAGTCTGAATAACTTTAAGGGAAGAACTCACTCTTTCAACCACAGTACTAACAGAGTCCTGCTTCTTAATACAACAATCATCTCAATTAAGACCATTTTTACAGCTAAATATTGTTCAACTAGATAATGTCCCAGGTAATAAAGAAATTTGAAGAAAGGAAACAGATGTCTGTGAATCTCCTCCAGAAGATTCAAATCCCCAAACGGGAGGAGTTCCAGGGTCACCTGCCAAACGACACTGGATGCTCTTGCACAGGCAGAGCAAGATACACTGCATAAAACACACCTATAGTTATTCACTCAGTGCTTATACTCTAATGCACACGGTGGTATAAGATGCAATAAATGGGACTTGGAGACAACCATACAACTCCTCAGCCTCCAATACATCGAAAAATTTCTGAAGAAGGGTCCAGAACCGAGACGTCAGCCTTCCTGCTGCTCTGATGTTGCCTGGCCTGCTGTGTTCATCCAGCACTACACCTTGTTATCCCATTTATTTGGTGGTATTTTGTGTCATTCCTCCAACCTGCTTTGATGGATTTCCCGGACAGATCCCGTGTTCAGCATTTCTGGGACAGCTGAGTTCCGAAGGTCTAAGAAGAAATGTGAAGTAGCATGAATTTTGGGGAAGGTTTGAGGGGAGCAGCAATCTAATGATGACTTCAACTTCTCAAGAAGTCCAGGCCAAGACATGGTTTAAGATTTGCACAGTGAGCTGGCTGCATGCAGCTGCTGTGGCAATATTATGGCTTTCAGGGGAGTATTTTGTCCTGGTTGTTTTGAAGAAAGGCTGGGATAGAGGTGAAGAGTGGTCTACTCAGAGCCAATAAACAGTCAGGGAGATGTTAGATTATTTTCAAATTGGAATAACTGAAGAAACCTGAATAGGTAGGGTCAATCTCCCAAAGAGTCTGAAGTTTTTAGTTTGAATTTTTCAGTAGCAGTTGCTGCTGGTGTCCTGAAGCTGGATGTGGAAGCTGTTTTCACTTTCTCTGATACAACTAAGAGGTGGGGTTCTCTTCCTGTTGCTAGAATTGCATGTTAGACTGTCTATTTTGCTGAATGTGCCTTTGCCAAGGGTGTGCTTTTAGGATGTTACTATATTGGAATATCACTGCTTAGAAGTTAAATAGTTTTTCAACAGAGTTGTTATTCCAATTCTTTCTTTCGTTGTATTTTAACTATCGAGTATGAATAAAGTATGTTTTGCTTCAAGGCTGATAGTTTCACCAATGGATTTGCATCTGGAATGCAATGCCTGGCGCTTACCTTTAAAATGAGAAAAATTTACAGTCTAGGCTGTCTTCTTAATATAGTTTGAGGGATTTGATCTGCTTTATAACACTACCAACTTATCTCTGACATTAAATAGGCAGAAATCAATGGAAATTTGGTATTCAATTCCATCAGGATAAAGGGGTTAGAATCGCCCCCATCTCGTAGAGGTAAAGCTCGAGGCAGGGCAAGTTTGGGAGTAGACTCAGATACGTGGACATCAGTTCAGCACTCAACCTGGAAACAAAGGTGCATAAACCACCCACTCACCAAGACAAAGAAAAATAATGCTGCAGATGAAAAATATATTAAACGGGCCAAACTGCATAGCGCTCCCAAAGTTGACACAGTGTTGTTTTCCAGTACTTGAACAAAAATTGTAATTTATACACAAAACTTGCATCATGACCAAATGATCTGACCAATCTAATCACATCAGCAGAACATGCACAGATTACCTTCCCCTAAAGAATAATACATCAACATGCCACGAGTATAATTAAAAGACCAATTATTTCAGCATTGAGCAATATAGAAAAGCAATTAAACACCGAACCAACACAGTAAATGCCCTGGAGTACAGACTAAGCATGACCATATGAGTTCCCAGAGAAAGGCCAAAAATATAAGCGATTAGATCCGAATCAGTCCTCTCTCATTCATAATAGAAATGCCTGAGGAATGGATCGGAATTGCTTTATCTGGACGGCAACATCATCTCGGGTTAAGATCACACCATCAACACCTAAAGCGTTCAGAAGTACTCCAGATGGGCACTGTCAGACAGAAATTTGCAGTGAGCCTCGTAAAAGGACACATGATCAAAAGCTTAGTCAAAAGGTGGTAATGCTTCCAGAATTACAGAATTGTCACTATGCACTTGGATCAGTGTGTCTGCACAAGCTCTCTGAGCATTTTTACTTAGATTCAAACACCTGCCTTTGCAACAGAGGCTTTCAGAAGGACATTTGATTCTATTTAATTAAATAGAATCAAATGTCCTTTTGAAAGCCTCTGTTGAACTTGTCTCCAACAGACTTCCAGCAGTGTATTCAAGATGTGAAACACACCCTGTGTGCTAAGATTTGTTTTTGCTTCATTTGTAAAACACTTTCAAACTGTGCCCTCTGGTTCTCAATCCTTTTACGACTGGGAACAGTTTCCCTCTCTTTCCTCTGTCCTGGTCCCTCATGAGTTTGAAAACTTCTTTTAAATTTCCTCTCAATCCTGTCCTCACCAAGGCAATCAGTCCCAACTACTCCATTCTGCTCTCATGTGTCGCATCTCTGAAACTAATCTCCTAAACCTCTTCGGCACTCTCCCCAGTGCATTTAAATCCTTCCTATATTGTGGCACCTAGAGCTGTTCACAAATTTCAGCTGAATGCCCTATATATGCTCGTTGGAGCCTTCCCCTCTTGTACACTATGCGTTTAATAATGAAGTTGAGAAGACTGTGTGCTTTTTAAACATCTCTCCCTACCAGTCCTGTTTATTTTAATGTCTTATGCACACCAGGTCTCTGCTCCTCCACACACTATCAAAGAGAGCCCTTTATTTTCTCCATGCTGTTTGTATTAAATTCCATCATCTCACACTTCTTGGGAGGAAATGTCAGGGCTTCGGGAAGCTGAAATGACAACCACTAATGGCTAGAATTGGAGGAGCACCATGGTCTAACGTATTGCAATGATGTGGAGGTGCCAGTTTTGTACTGGGGTGGACACAGTCAGAAGGCACATGACACCAGGTTATACTCCAACAGGTTTATATAAAATCACAAGCTTTTGAAGCACTGCTCCTACATCAGGTCATAACAGTAATGAGGGCTACAGCAGCTTATCGAGATAGGGAAGGCTGAGACCACAGAGAAAGCTGAACACCAGGATGATCCATTTAAGACTGAGGCACTGCAGGATTTTAACATTAGGAGAGAATGAAAATGTGGAAACCAAAGCATGATGGATGAGCAACCTTAAAACATTAATCTTTTACTAAGCTGGAACTGCTCATGCATGTTCTATTAAAGAATTTTATGCTGGGATCCTTCTGCTAACAGGAATCTCACGGTACTCCATGCTTGACATATCAGAGGGGAGACAAAACGAAGCAATTCCATACGTGGTTTTATACATATGCACTTGACCGAGCCAAAGAACACACACTTGATCAGTTCACTGCCTCTCTACAGTGGCTTAGCAACTCATCTAGATTTCCAAAGTATTTGATGACAAATTTCCTCTTCGATTTCATTGAAGAACTGAACCTAAACAGCACATGTCTCTTACTTGAGCAGAAATCAGGGGGTAAAATTGGTAACCTCTTAAAAACCCAGTTTGGCGATGATGTGCAATTCTTCAATGCAAGGCAGGCAGCATATTGGCTGCTTACAGCCAGAGACCCCCTGTTCATTGGTTGCACGTGTTAACAAGATCTGACTTGCTGGCACCACTTAAAGGGAAGGTGTGCTCTGGCTACTGGCCATCATTTTGGATACTGTGGCAGATAACTATAGCCAGCCAAGGAAAGTGTGTGCATCAAGGTTTTGTGACACTACGTCAGAGATCTTGGTTGAGGAGGTAGAAAGGAGAATATATCCACAGGCACGGGGAACAGATAGTTGCAGATAAGTGCCAGGAAGATAGTGCCAAAGACTCAGTGTCATATTGCAACATGTTTGATAAATTCATTCGTGGTCATGATCATTGATTGGATCAATTTCCTATTAACTGCACCACTAGTCTCAACTTTTTCTCAATTGGCTACATTTCCATCACCATCCCACGAACAACCTTCATCAAGACTCAAGTCTAACTTAAATATGCCATCACATCAAACATAGCACCAATACCTGCCTTATGCCCAGCTTACAGCTTGAACACACTGTCAGCTATCTAACTATGAAGCCACCAGATCAAAAGGTTTGGACATCACTGACGCACTTTGTTATCTCTTTCCAGAAAAAGAAATGGTGAACAACACAAGGAGCAGGAAGTATCTGAGGGAGGAGAGTTTGACTAGCAACCCACAGGGAGATGGTGCTGGTCATCATCAGAACAGGCAGTAGCAGGAGGGAGTGCAGTGAAAATAAGGTATCCCCATGAATGATCTACCTCTCCATGTCTCATTTCTCTCTCATATGCCACAACTCTAAAGGGTTCTTGAGGTTTCGTGGCTGTGTCCCTACCTATAAGCTAGAATGTCAGAGTTCATGTCCCACCTGTTCCAGATGTGTGTAATAACATCTCTCACTAGGTTGTTGAGTAAATATCTAGTCCAAAACCTAACGTGCTGCAAATAGCGTGAGCTGCACTCCTTAATTTGCACACCTTCCCCCCTCCTTTCAGATACACTAGAACAGCAACCTAGACAGGCAAGAGAGGGAAGTCAGTCAGAAAATGTTGACGTCGCACCATCATGCAATTTTCCATCCTCTTCTGGATCGATACCGTGGTCACAGCAAGGAGGAGGCTTGGCAGAGATGCCAGCTCACGAAGTGGGCACAGATAGCAGGAACTGCTGATGCTGGAGTCTGAGACAACAAGGTGTGGAGCTGGAGGAACACAGCAGGCCAGGCAGCATCAGAGGAGCAGGAAAGCCGACATTTTGGGTCTGGGCCCTTGTGACCCGAAACGTCAGCTTTCCTGCTCCACACCTTGTTATCACCAGAGGCAGGTTGTGTAAGAATTCTACTGTTGGTTGCTCTGATGAGGACTTTGACAAGCCAGGCAACGAAAAGCTACCAAAGCAACTACAAAGAAAAATAGATCTACAATCTGACCCCACCACCCAAGACATTTTTCCATCCCCATCCTTGTCTGCCTTCTGGAGAGACCACTCTCTCCGTGACTCCCTTGTTCGCTCCACACTCCCCTCCAACCCCACCACACCCTGCACCTTCCCCTGCAACCGCAGGAAGTGCTACACTTGCTCCCACACCTCCTCCCTCACCTCCATCCCAGGCCCCAAGATGACCTTCCACATTAAGCAGAGGTTCACCTGCACATTTGCCAATGTGGTATACTGTATCCATTGTACCCGCTGTGGCTTCCTCTACATTGGGCAAACCAAGCGGAGGCTTGGGGACCACTTTGCAGAACACCTCCGCTCGGTTCGCAATAAAAAACTGCACCGCCCAGTCGCGAACCATTTTAACTCCCCCTCCCATTCTTCAGACGACATGTCCATCATGGGCCTCCTGCAGTGCCACAAGGATGCCACCCGAAGGTTGCAGGAACAGAAACTCATATTCCGCTTGGGAACCCTGCAGCCCAATGGTATCAATGTGGACTTCACAAGCTTCAAAATCTCCCCTTCCCCCACCACATCCCCAAACCAGCCCAGCCTGTCTCTGCCTCCCTAACCTGTTCTTCCTCTCACCCATCCCTTCCTCCCACCTCAAGCCGCACCTCCATTTCCTACCTACTAACCTCATCCCACCTCCTTGACCTGTCCGTCTTCCCTGGACTGACCTATCCCCTGCCTACCTCCCCGCCTATACTATCCTTTCCACCTATCTTCTTTTCTCTCCATCTTTGGTCCGCATTCCCCCTCTCTCCCTATTTATTCCAGAACCCTCACCCCATCCCCCTCTCTGATGAAGGGTCTAGGCCCGAAACGTCAGCTTTTGTGCTCCTGAGATGCTGCTTGGCCTGCTGTGTTCATCCAGCTCCACACTTTGTTATCTTGGATTCTCCAGCATCTGCAGTTCCCATTATCTCTGATACAAAGAAATATAAATGCTTTATACATGTGAAAGGTTGACAGAAAGCCTGCATTCAACGTCCAAGAGCACAGTTGCTGTCTCAACTTTCACTGGCACAAAAGAAACTTCCACCAAGTGTCTGGGAGCTACAGTGGAAGCTGCAATGTGCTGACTGGGAACACCAGTGTTCTAGCAATCCAGCAATCTGCCAACAATAGATTACTATTTCCAGGAGGGGAGCAAGGGCTCCTTAAACTACAAACCTGCATGCCTCTCAGGAAGACAGCTTTCATGGCGCATCACTGCTACTTTATCAGTGTCCAAGCTGTTGTCGTCACCCAACCAGCTCAAACTGCTGCTGCCCCATATCAAGATGATACACGCTGAAGCCAGCTCTTCGCAGTTGAGCTTTTGTGCTCCTGAGATGCTGCTTGGCCTGCTGTGTTCATCCAGCCTCACATTTTATTATCTTGGATTCTCCAGCATCTGCAGTTCCCATTATCTCTTCGCAGTCCAGAAATGCTTGAAGTTCACCAGCCATGCTGCAATCACTACGTCAGCACTGGGTCAGTACCTTAGCCAGCAGGAAATAAACCTGCGTACGCCCTGTCAACGTGAAGTGTACGCGTGTTCCCTTTCTTTATAATGGCATCTAGTTTGTTGTGTTATTACAGCACATGACCACATCTTAAAAACACTGTTACACTCAGATAAATAAGATGAGCCCAAATTCTCCCTGTAATATAGAAAAGGGACTGTACTGAAGCTGTGTGAATATTTCAGCAGATTTGAACTCTTGCTCTTTTGGCGTTGATGCCCAACATTCTACATGGTTACTGTTTGCAGAGTTAATTCAGTGGTGATCATCTGGGCTCTAGCAATTCGAAGCTGAGTTTGTGTTAAACAGGGAAAAGGAAACAAGTGAAAACAAACTAATGAAAATATCTGTCTCCTCTGTTTGAGCTCATTACCTCTTGCAGCCTCAACACATAGCAACTCAATCACTGTGCAAGATGGAAGAAGCTGAGAGTAGTATGTTACTAGATTCTTAATCCAGAGGCCCATTAAATGTTCCAGAGACATGAGTTCAAACCCCATGTCATTGCCTTAGGAACATAAATTCAATTACTTAATAAAATCTGGAATGGAATGCTGGTATCTCTAATAACATTCATGGAACTACCAGATTATTATGAACTCATTGTGTTCAGTAAGATTGTCCTACATGTAACTCCAGATTGACAGTGACTTGTTTAATTCTTAACTCTGAAATGGCCTATGAAGCTTCAGTTGTACTGAACCACTACACAGACAATAAGTACAGATGTGCCTCCATAACATGAACCGCAGCAGTTCCAGAATGCAAGTCATGGTCAACTTCTCAAGGGCAATTAGGGATGGTCAATAAATGCTGGTCTTGTAAATGATGCTTATGAATAAATAAAAGATAATATTAAGATGGAGAGGGTTCAGAAAAGATTTACCAGGATGTTGCCAGGACTGGAGAGTTTGAGTTACAAAGAAAGGCTGGATAGGCTGGGATGTTTTCTCCCTCACTAGAGCATAGGAAGTTGAGGAGTGGTCTTACAGAGGTTTATAAAATCAGGAGGGGTACAGATAAAGGGATTGCCTGTTGTTTTTTTCCTAGGGTGGGGGATTTCAAGGGGCATATGTTGAGGCTGAGAGGAGAAATACTTAAAAAAGACATGAGGGGCTTCTTCTTAAAAAAAAAGTGTGGATGGTTTGTGGAATGAACTTCCAGAGGACGTGGTGGATGTGGATACAGTTACAATGTTTAAGAGACACTTGGATAAGTGCATGAATAAGAAATGTTCAGAAAAATATGGGCCAAGTGCGGGCAGGTGAGACTGGTTTAGTTTGGGATTATGTTTGGCATGGACTGGTTGGACTGAAGGCTCCATTTCCACGCTGTTTGACTCTATGACTTTTATAAAGGAAACTTCTAAAGATGTTTGAGGGTAAATTAGACTAATTTGCACTGAAGACAGGGGATGGAAGGGAGAGTGAACAAAAAGAGGGAGAAAATGCAAGGAAACAAACTTGATGGAGCTTTTGGAAATGTGCATTTGCAGTACAGCTGCTCAATATTTTTACCCAACCCTCCCAATACTTGTCCTTTTAAATTATTGCCTGGATTTCCACTTCTGGCAGTGAAATGATATTTAATTTCATAGCTCACCTCAGCAGCAGGAAAAGTAACTTATTAAGCTTGTAAATAATTCATTGCAATACTGGGAGAGAAACTGCCTTGAGCTGTGGGTCCACCTCTTCAGCAACTGCTGGCAGGAAATGAAACTCCTAACGTCCTGCATGCACTAAATGTCAAATCAAATACAGATCATCAGGCAGCAACTTACACTAGGCTCGGAGGTGCCATAAGAAATTTTTGATGGCTTGCTCCTAGGAAATAAACAGACACATGTAATGTAGACATTGAATGATTGCCATACTGAGAAACAAATAGCATCAGGGAACAAAACAAAGTTGCTGGGAAAGCTCAGCAGGTCTGTGAAGAAAAAAATCAGAGTTAAAGTTTCGGGTCCGAGGACCTTTCCTCATTTTTTCTTCACTGATGCTGCCAGACCTGCTGAGCTTTTTCAGCAGATAACACGCTATGAAGCTGGATAAACACAGCAGGCCAAGCAGCATCAGAAGAGAAAGAAAGTTGACGTATTGGGTTGAGACCCTTCTTTGCTTTTTCAGCAATTTTGTTTTTGTTTTCTGATTTACAGCATCCACAGTTCTTCCGGTTTTTATTTAGCATCAGGAAGCGTTTTTGCTTTAAGAACACACAAAATATTATTTGGATGTTTATTCTATCGATGGCGCTGATGTTTGTCTGATCTCGCGTTAGAAAATGCTTTTAACATTAAAATTTCCTGAAATCCTTCCCAAACGTGTAATCAGGCAAGCTTTGGGCACCAAGACATCAGATTTTAGGGTAGATAGCCAAAGGCTTGGTCAAAGAGATAGGTTTCAAGGAGTATCTTAAAGGAGAGAGCAGGTGGAAACAGTGAGCCATAGACAGGGATGGCCTGACAGCAGGTGATAGCACAAGAGGCCAGAATTGAAGAAATGCAAATCTAAAGATTGTATGGCCGGTTGAAGTTCTAGAGATAGCCTGTCCTTCTATAGAAACCTACCATCTCCACATTAGCACACGATCTGATGCATTTACGTTAGTCTTACTGCTACCTCTACACTCCTATCCTGGCACAGAAGGCAAGATTTTGCTTTCTAGCTGGATTTCTTGAGTACTCTGTCAGCTTTCCTCTTGTCAACATTAAGCAGCAAAGAGTTATCAGGAACTACAGTCTATTTATTTACCTGCACAAGTCCTGCAGCCCTGTCCAATGATTTCCTCATGTTCCTGAAAACCAGCAACAACCTGCATCAACAAAGCGCCTTTAAAACAGAAAACATCAGACATGCTTGTTCACGGTGGTTGCATGAGGAGGGAACAGGGCAACAAACGAATGCTGCTTCAAGGCTGGAGGGATGGGATGGGATGGGAAGGTAGCTGACCCTTAGTTGAAAACAGATATTGAAAATAGAGGCTGAGAGGGGTTTTTGTTTGTTTAGAAATAAAATTAGACAGGGACAGTGCAGGCTCAGGTACAGCATTCATAGGGAAAGGGCCAAAGTAGTTGAGGACTCAGTCAACTTTGATGAACTTATGCAAATGAAGACAATGTGAGGTAAGCAATTGATGGGTCACATTAGAGGAGAAATTTACTGATGAGGACAAACAATTTAAATTCAAAATACCGATGAAAGGGGAGCAAGGACAAAGGGCAAAAGTGAAAATGGGTTTTAATTTGAGACACAAACTGGACAAATTGGAATTTATGAAAAGTAAAAGGATGGAAACCAACTAAAGATGCTGGAGAAATCTATTCAAGAGTTGCCAAAAGGCATGAATAAAAGTTTCGGCGATGAGGCTGAATGTAATGCGCAGGATTAGCAAGTGCCCAAACAGGGCTGGGCAAAATTGCTTGCATCCTTTGTGACCTCATTCATGCCAGACAGCCTATATGTTGGGGATAGTAAAAGAAACATAACAGAAGCAGCTCAGAACAGATCTTATTTATATTTTACTTATAATTTAATTAATAGTCTGCACATTTCTGTGACAATGCGGGCTCATAGCTTCAAATTTCATCATTACCAACTGCACCTTTTACAAAACAGCAATGCATGGTGACAATGTCACGATTCTCATTTGTGAGCTCGCTTTCTTCTTTAAAACTGTTCACTAATTTGACAATGGGAGCATTCAAAATACACATTATCATGGAGATTTTGGAAGGATTGTTAAGATGTTCTTTTGTGGCGTTAAAAAAAAAGCATCCACTGTATCAGAAGGCTACTTCAGCAAAAGCTGTGGAGTTATAAAAACAATATGTGCATAACACAAAAATACCAAGACAGATACATCTGTGTCTTTGAAAGAGAATGACTCATTTTTGCACGAGGCCACAACATGTTACTGAATTGCAGCACAGTAGAATCATGCATTTAATTAACACCAATTAGATTCATCTGCTAAAATCATTATTTTCAGGAACATTGGACTGGAAATGGCAGAGCAATATATATTACTTCAATAATTCCTGTAAAACATTAAAAATAATATAAATCTGAAACTGCACAGGGTGTTTGCAAATTAGAAATTGCACTTGTGAGAGATGGTTTGAGACAATTTGTGGTATGAAACAAAAAAAATCAAAGAAGGTTTCTGTCAGACCTCACTGGTTATATTCCACCACTTAGGAACAATAACCCTTTGGACTCTGCTCATCAACTAAGCACACATGCATTGTAAAATATTTCCACTGCATGTCTTTATTTCTAGTATCAGCCTTCCCACAAAAACTGCACCACAGACTTCACTGAAATTTAAATGCACCCAGAATATTCTCTTGCCCTCACTGTCACATTCTCAGACAAAAATCGATACCTTAACTTGGCAATATCACTCTTTCACTGACTTTACAAAAGCAAAATTCCATACCGATCCATAGACTTACCTTTAATTCTTCACAAACTCACTGGCTTGCAGTTTCCTGGGCCCCCTTTCCCTCCTTTTCTCACAAGTAGTTCACATTTTCAGTGTGAGATAGGTTGGATGGCAACAACTAATACTCATCACGTTCATGTTATTGAAAAGGTTAATCAATGTGAAATCATGAGCCTCAACTTTCTCCGGCAAGTCAAGCTCAGCCTGGATTTCGCCTTCGCGAGGAAATACAATGTTAGTTTTACTGCCATTACACCACCAACACTGATAGTAACTTCTGGAGGCCACGCATTCACCGAGTAACATGGAAGTCCAAAAACCAGTGATTCTACATTTCTGCTGAGTGCATGTTAAGTGCACCTTTAGACTGTAATCAGTAAAAATCAATTTAATTGATGATGACTAGTGCTTTTTAAAAAAATATTGAACATATTTTTCTAACTAACCTGTTCAAAGATGTTGTAACACACCTCTGGTGCAGATGAGACTTTGGTCTCTTGGTTCAGGGGCAGATATACTACTACTGCACCACAAAAAGGCCCAGAACTTGCAGTGAAAAACATGTTACACTTTGTTGAATGAGGTTAAGGGTACGCTAACTTCAACAATTATGGCTAAGTGCTCTCACTGAGGCAGAAAGTCTTATTTTATGTTTGTGGAATGTTAAATTTCTCCTTAATGATGAAAAAAAAGTCTTTTTGCATCAATTGTATTCTAACGAATATTTATTTTGTGATTTGTAAATTTAAAATACAAAGTGAAGAAATGAAAGTCAGTGCTTTTAAATCTGTGGTTTGGTCCATGAATACTTCATGCTGATTGACTGCTCATCACCACCACTGCAGCTACCTGCAAAGGTAGCCCTTTTACTTGGCATCAGATTTAAACTGCTGTTGGGAAAGGAGGAAAGCAAGACAGGGAAATTGCTAGATCCTTCGGAGCATTTTTTGAGATGAGTGGAGAGTTCCCTTGCTTCAATGCCATCAGCAAAACAAGACATTTGTGATTACCACATAAATACCACAACTTCTACCATTCAATACATGCAGGCAGTGAGCCAAAAGGAGTAAGGTGCCATTCTTGTGGGAACACTAGTCCCATGCGGAAAGAAAGAAATTGCCATCGACCAGTGTGAAACTGGCAGTTCTTCAGGAATATCCTATGTAACTCCCTTCAGATTGTTTGTACGTGCAGAGAGAATCTCTCTCTCCCAGGTCAAATTAGGTATAAAACCAACCTTTGCCTTTTCCAATAATGCTCATGATTTCTTTACCAGGACAAACACTGCAGGCTGGAATATCCATTATGATCTCCAGCATCTACTTACAGTAAAAATTATAACACTTCAAAAGCGAAAAATTGATTTGCACCTTGCCATCAGTGCAGCACTCGGTGTTACTAAAAAAGAATCGGTTTAAGTGAACACATTTAAATTTTGGTCATTTAATTAGTACTTCCTTCTTAACTTAATTTATGCACAGTCCTTCCAGAATGTTCCTTTCTGGTATTAATTTTCAGTGGATTATTTTCAGTTATCTTTCAGACACACATGAATATAGGAAGTCTGCTTGCTGTAAAACCAAATTGAAATGCAACAGTGCAATGCTTCACTATCACACTTATGTTTACACTGATTGCAGTAGGATTCTGTCCAATAATTTGTCACTGAACTCTTTATTTATTCCATTTCAGTTCAGGTATTGCTGCTCTGCATTATCTCTCAGTACATTTAAAAATGTTCCCTTAATGCGTGGTTACTCATTAGTTTCTAAGGAGTGTCAATAATGAAGTCATTCATTTTAATCTTTCAAGCTGACTTAACTGTGTGTCTCCTAGCCCTAGAGGTGGGTTCTGTAGTCTCAGCATGTAAAACATAATATCAGTCTAACCTGCAGCAGTAACAATACTCCATCTTCGTTTCAAATTTTACATTCATTTCTTTAGTTTTGCTTTTTAATAATCTTTTATCCTCTCTAACAGTGTACAAACCTGAGAGTTTGGTGAGTTAGACAGCTTTTAATTTAATAAAATAAATTGATTAAATAAAACACATCTAATTAAAATATAATAAAGGTGTTGTGTGAAGGCCTGTGTATCAGTCTGATCCAGAACAAAGTAGTCTGGGCTGAATGTTAATGGCCTTTTGCACAGAGGTTATTCATGGGAGACTGAGCTGCAGGTTAGGGAATGGTACCTGAACATGTTTTTCCCCAGGAGGCAGGTGCATCCCTCATGTTTCGGTCAGCAGTCAGGGGCATGGGGACATGAGTATGATGGGGGCAAACTTGAGGATTCAGGAGGTAGAAGAGAATAAGCCTTTGCAAATATGCAGCAGGTCTGAGAAACTTTGTTTGGATGAGTGTAAGGGGTGTAAGGTAGATAAACACACTGACCATGGCACTGTGCTCTCAGAAGCCCTTCAAGTTAGTGGAAGCGAAAAGGAATGTAGGGGTCGGTTCAGTGAGGAGGACTAGTAATGTTCCCCATGTGTTACCTGGGAAAGGACCTTACAGTGAGAAGGGGTGAGGTCCAGTCAACTTGGTCCATGTAAGTATGGATGACGTAAGTAGCAGGAAGAGAAATGAAGCACTAACATGTAAAGTAGAACCTCAGAAGGTAATCATCTCTGGAATAATGGAATCCCTACAGTGTGGAAGCAGGCCATTCAGCCCATCAAGTCCACACTGACCCTTTGAAGAGTGTCCCATCCAGACCCACCCACCTACCTACCTTATCCCTGTAACCCCGCCCTTCCCACGGCTAACCCACCTAGCCTGCACATCTCTGGGCACTATGGATCCACACCAATGGGGCATTCTCTACCTAAACAATGCTGGAACCAAAGTTCTAGCAAGCTACATTTTAAGGAAAGTTTAAACTAAACACGTAGTAGGGGCAAGGAATAAAATGTAGGAAGATGTGACAAAACAAAGGAGGGGGGAAAGAATTAATATGGGAAACATCAATCTGATCATTACAGGAAGGGATAGAGGGTTCAAACCTAAGAGTAAAATTAATGGACAAGCTTGTGGTGACAAAAATAATAATAAAGGACAAAACTGAAGTCTGAAAACTCATGACTCAGAGCAAAACAGATGACGTGAAGGTGCATATACAAATGCACAAATCACTATTTGATATAACAGAGAACACAGTTCAGAGAATCACAGAAGGCCTATAGTGTGGAAGCAGGCCATCCAGCCCATCAGGTCCACACTGACCCTTCAAAGAGCATCCCACCCAGACCCACCCACCTACCCTGTCCCTGTAACCCTGCATTCCATGGCCAACCCACCTAGCCTGCACATCCCTGGACACTGTGGGCAGTTTAGCATGGCCAATGAGCCCACTGCACATCTTTTATCACACCACAACCACTCTAAGTACCGTTTCTAACTCCAGGAGCACGAGATTCTACTCTGCATCATCAACTTCATTAAAAGAGCCAAAAAGATCAGTAACCTGACTTCTCTCTGTGTTTTGGAGTCTCTTCTGCCTTCAGAAATGCCTCGACATGCCTCAAACTTGTTTACATCACTTGCAATAATCAGTAAGATATTGTAGTCATTTGACCACTGTATATTTAAGTAAGTATTCCTAACTTTACTTCTCATGTGCATCCTTGTTAAACAAGCTGCCGGCTGGTTCAAACGCCATTCCAGGGCCCAGACATAAATGCAGCCCGTTCGCTGAGTGCAGTATTGAGAGTGAATGCTTCATTGTTCGGATAAGCCATTAAACAGCATCCGATTTGCTTTGTAGGTGAATGCAGTATTTATCCAGCTAGTTGCTCAACATTTCTGTCAGCTGGTCTTTCATCTCCTGTGCTGTTTGTGATCCCATGAATTGGCTCCCTGTTTGCCTGTGACAATGGCTACATCTCAAAACCTAATCCATTGGGTGCATGACATTTTTTTTTGTGAAAATCGATATCGATACGGAGTAATTTATTTGTTATGATGAACAATTCGATTGGATTAACTTTGTCAAATATTCTTCAGAATCCTGAGATGACATTTTGTTGCTCCCAAAATAAGCAAGCTCAAATCCACCTCTTTCAATTTTAGACAGAGGCACAGAAAAATCACGTTTTCTGGCCTCAGTATTGTCTGGAACGTAGACATTTTTCTCAGAATGGAATGACTGAATTGTTCACTATTCTTAACTGGGCTAATGCGTACCTTGATTCATCAATGCTAAGTCTTAGGTCACTTTTGTTGTCAAGATAATGTGTGACTGTTCTGATGCAAAACACACTTTCAATGAATTCTGTGGCATTTTATCTTTCTTCATTGTTTTCATTTAATGACTGATACATAGTGCATCACAATCTTCAACACAATGTAATATTCCCAAATACTTCTCACATTTATGTCCCTCTAAGACATATTATTGCAACTAAAGTATCTAGCTCTTGGTGGCCTTCAGATGATAATTATACATTTGACTCCATAATTTTTCTGAATAATATACTCAGCACCTTCGGACCAATTAGTTGCATTATCCCAATTCCCATTGACTAGGGCTAGAAATTGAGCATATTATACAAGAGCTTCATAAATCAATTTCTGATACAAAAATAATTACTGGAAGAATGTTTCTCTTTCCGAAAAAGATGTAAATTCTAGAGAACTGTGAAAGCTAAAGAATAATTTTTAACAGGTTACCAGACAGGTACTGACCTTTCTTCAATAGGTGGGCAGGCCAGATTACTGGAGGTGAGATATGCAAATTCAATTCGAGTCATCAGCTGTACAGCATGGAAACAGACCCTTTGGTTGAACTCATTCAAGGTGACCCAATATCCTAAATGAATCTAGTCCCATTTGCTAGCATTTGGCCCATATCCCTCAAGACCCTTCCCTCTTCATATAGCCATCCAGATGCCTTTTAAATGTTGTAATTGTATCAACGTCCACCACTGCCTCTGGCAACTCAGTTCATAAACACTACCCTCTGTATGAAAAAGTTGCCCCTTTAGGTCCCTTTTAAATATTTCCCCTCTCACCCTTAACCTATGCACTAGTTTTGGACTCCCCCACCCCGTAGAAAAGACCTTGGCTATTTATCATATCTATGCCCCTCATGATTTTATAAACCTCTATATGGTCACTCATCAGCCTTCCACACACCAGGGAAAATAGCCCAGCCTATTCAGCCTCTCCCTATAGGGCGGCACGGTGGCTCAGAGGTTAACACTGCAGCCTCACAGCACGGGCCTGGGTTCGATTCCACCCTTGGGCGGCTGTCTGTGTGGAGTTTGCACATTCTCCCCGTGTCTGCTTGGGTTTCCTCCGGGTGCTCCGGTTTCCTCCCACAGTCCAAAGATACGCAGACTAGGTGGATCGGCCATGCTAAATTGCCCGTAGTGTTCAGGGGTGTGGGGGTTATAGGGGGATGGGTCTGGATGGGATGCTTCAAGGGGCAGTGTGGACTTGTTGGGCCAAAGGGCCTGTTCCCACACTGTAGGGAATCTAATCTAATCTAATCTATAGTGCAAACCCTCCAACCCCAGCAACACCCTTGTAAATCTTTTCTGAACCCTTTCAAGTTTCACAACATCCTTCCTATAGCAGGGAGACCAGAATTGCACACAGTATTCCAAACAATAGCCTAACCAATGTCCTGTATAGCTACAACATGATGTCCCAACTCCTACACTCAATGCACTGACAAATAAAGGCAAGCATATCAAATGACTTATTCATTATCCTGTCTACCTGGGACTCCACATTCAAAGAACTATGAACCTGCACTCCAAGGTCTCTTTGTTCAGCAACACTCCCCAGGACCTTAAAAATAAGTGTATAAGTCCTGCCTTTCCAAAATGTAGCACCTCACATTTATCTAAATTAAACTCCATCTGCCGCCCATCGGCCCATCTGACCAAGATCCTGTTGTACTCCCAGGTAACCATCTTCACTGACCACTATGCCACCAATATTGGTGTCACCTGAAAGCTTTCTAACCATACCCACAATGTTCATATCCGAGTCATTTATATAAATCACAAAAAACAGTGGACCCAACACCGATGCTTGGTGGTCACATGCCTCCAGTCTGAAAAGCAACCCTCCACCACCACCCTCTGTCTTCTGCATTCGAACCACTTCTGATTCTAAATGGCTAGTTCTCCTGTATTCCATGTGATCTAACCTTGTTAACCAGTCTACCGTGAGGGACGTTGTCAAACACCTTATTGATGTCCATATAGATCATCTCAGCCAATCTGGCAGCATCTGTGAAAGAAAAAACAGAGTTAACATTTCAGGTCCAGTGATCCTCACAACAGTTCTGAGGAAGGGTCACCAGACCCGAAATGTTAATGTTTTCCTTCACAGATGCTGCCAGATTGGCTGAGATTTTCCAGCAATTTTGTTTTTGTTCCAGATTCACAGTATCCACACTTCGTGTCGGTTTTTATTCCATGTAGATCATGTCCATCGCTCTGCATTCATCAATTCTCTTTCTTACTTCTTCAAAAAGCTCAATCAAGTAAATGAGACATAATTTCCCATGCACAATGCCATGTTGACTGTCCCTAATCAGTCCTTGTTTTTCCAAATAAATGTAAATTCTTTCCCTTAGAATTCGCTCCAACAACTTGCCCACCCACCATCATCAGACTGACCGGTCTATAGTTTCCTGGCTTTTCCTTTAATAGTGGCACCACATTAGTCAACCTCCAGACTCCCGGCACCTCATCTGTGGCTATTGATAATAGAAACATCTCAGCAACTCTTCCATGGCTTCCCACAGAGTTCTGGGATATACCTGATCAGGTCCCGGGGATTTATCCACCTTTTTACTTTTTAAGCTGTCCAGTACCACCTCCTCTGTAATATCGACATTTTTCAAGATGTCGCTATTTATTTCTCCGTATTCTATATCTTCCATAGCCTTCTCCACAGTAAACAGTGATCCAAAATACTCATTTAGTATCTCCCTCATCTTCTACACTTCAACACGTAGGCAGCATTGCTGATCTTTAAAGGGGCCCTATTCTCTCCCATTACTCTTTTGGCCTCAAAAGGATTTGTGGAATTCCTTTGGATTCTCCTGAATCCTATTTGCCAAAGCTATCTCACGTCACCTTTTTGCCCTGCTGACTTACCTCTTAAGTTTAGTCTTACTGCATTTATACTCTTCTTGGGAGTCATTCGATCACTGGTGTCTATACTTGACACATACATCCATCCTACTCTTGACCAAAACCTCAATTTCGCTTGTCCTCCAGCATTCCTTATACCTACCAGGCTTGCTCTCCACCATGACAGGAACACGCTGTCTCGGGACTCTTGTTATCTCATTTCTTGGTCATTTTAAACTTACTGAAGTTTACTTACTACATACATGATACCAGAAGACGCAAAAATAATGGCATCAATCCATCTGCTCAACTGTCTGATCTTCCCTCCCATGAAAACAGATTTCTCTCTGAGTGCTTAAAGCATGAACTGCACAAAAAACTGCTCACCTAGATATGTCAACTCAAAAAATTCCAACGAGGAAGGGAAATTTAATTTGCATGTTGAATTAATAAAAACAAAACACACTGCAAAGACTACATTAAAGGTGTTATAGTTGTTACATTTAAAATAAGTGAAATGTATCTGTGAAATATCTTGCAAAGCTTTCTAAAAAAAGTTCAAATTTTCACCTGCTACTTAAGAAGTCACTTTCCAGTTTGTTATTTGCTACTGTACATCACTTGTGCAAGACAAGACTCTGTTGGATACACTCTGACTCCTGAGTCTGATGGTTCTGGGTTTAAAGTCCACTCTAGGACTTTGAACACAGCACTACAGAGGGCCACTGTTTCATAGGGAATCCCAAATTTCTTCACAGTCAGAGAACATAAAAATGCTGATATTTATTCATAGATACACAAAATTGACCAGATAAATTTGAAAACTATCTTGCTGCCCTTCGTTCCTAATACATAATTCCTAATGCCCTTCAATCAGCAAGGGCAGTATGTACTATTCCTGCCAATTTGATTGCCCCAACATACATGAAGATTAAAGTCACTAAATTGTATGCACTGCATTTTAATCTACCCTCTCTAAGTCTTGATTTATTGTCTGTCTTACAGAGCACTGGAATGCACTGCCTGGGAGGGTAGTGGAGGCTGGAAACTTCACAGCCTTTAGAAAGTACTTGGTTGATTACTTGAAGTGTCATAATATTCAAGGCTATGGGCCTATTGTGGTAAAGTGGGGCTAAACCAGGTAGTAGTACAATTTTGGTGGTGCACACTTGATGGGCTGCAGGGCCTCTTTGCACTGTATGATTCCATGAATGGCTAGTATTAAGGGGCCTATAAACTACTAAAAAAATGTTGACTCTATTTTCTCTCCACTGATGCTGCCAGGTCTGCAATTTATTAATGCAATTTGCACCTTTTTCCAGCATTTTCTGTTTTTGTATCAGAGATCACGGGAACTGCAGATGCTGGAGAATCTGAGATAACAAAGTGTGGAGCTCTGAAGGTGAAAATATCACCAAAGATAATCTGCTTCAATATCATCCTGTGTTCAGAGGCAAAAAATAACAGAGTAGAAGGCACCAGTGGGAGTAGTTTATAGGCCTCTTAATACTAGTCATTCATGGAATCATACAGTGCAAAAGAGGCCTTTCAGCCCATCAAGTGTGCACCACCAAAATTATACTATTACCTGGTTTAGCCCCACTTTCCCACAATAGGCCAATAGCCTTGAATATTATGAACACAGCAGGCCAAGCAGCATCTCAGGAGCACAATTTCTGTTTTTGTATCAGGTTTCCAACATTTACAGTTCTTTACTTTTTCTTTTAAGAATTAATTTCTTTCCACACACTGGAGACAATGCTCTGAAACGTTTTAAAATTAAATCATAGAATCTGGCATCACTCACATTTATTGCCCAGCCCAACTGCTCAAAGAACAGGTAAGAATAATTTTTTTCCTTAAAAAAAAATGAAAATTGACAATCAAGAGTGGTTACATGGTCACCATGGGCTAACTTTCTATTGCATTTATTGAATCATTGAATCCATACAGTCCATTCAGCCCAGGTCCACACCGACCTTCTGAAGAGAATCCCACCCAGCACCACCCCCTATTCCCTGTAACTCTGCATTTCCCATGCCCACCTTGCCAGCACATCCCTGAACACTCTGGGCAATTTAGCATGGCCAATCCACCCAACCTGCATGTGGGAGGAAACTGGAGCACCTGGAGGAAACCCAAGCAGAGACAGAGAAAACATCCAAACCCCGGAGACAGACAGTCATCTAAAACTAGAACCGAAACAGGGTCCCTGGTGCTGTGAGGCAGCAAATGTACCCAGACTCGAATGTTAACTCTTCTTTATAAAGATGCTGCCAGACCCATTGAGTTTCCTCCCGCACACTGTTTTTGGGCCACTTTTTAAAAATGCTGGTACACACATTTTTATAGGTGTCTATGGTCGCAGCAGCAACGAGGCCTTAGAGAACAGACTATTGAACTATGTTCTCTGACAGAACAAAAAAAAATGGTCATATGTAGAGGCTTTACCGACATCAGAATACAAAGTTTGATGGCAATTACTACTGCCTCAAAGCTCACCGAAAATCCCCATTATGACTGCGCTGGGAGTCATGATCCACAGTTTAGGAATCTCCGAAATAGACTGGGAGATGGGAATAACTTTTAGATAGGATCGTGGACGTATGCTGCACAGAAAAGGTCATTCGGCCCATTGACTCTACACCTGTCAAAAAAACAGCCACTGAACTATTCTAATCTCACTTTCTAGCACTTGGCCCATTGCCTTGCATGCCTCGGCACTGCAAGTACACATTTAATATGTTTTCAATGTTATGAGAGTTTCTGCCTTTATCACCCCTAAATGCAATGGATTCCAGGTTTCCAATACCCCCATGTGAAAATCCTTTACCCCACATCCATTGTCAACCTTCTGCCCCTTATCTTAAATCTATGGGGTGTCACAGTGGCTCAGTGGTTGGTACTGCTGCCTCACAACACCAGGGAGCTGGGTTTGATTCTTCGCTTGGGCGACTGTGCAAGCTCCACACAGACATTCTCCTTGTGTCTGTGCGTGGGGTTCCTTCCGCAGACTACAGGCATGCAGGTAAGGTGGAGTGGCCATGCTAAATTGCCCATATTGTCCAGGGATGCGCAGGCTGGGTGGGTTAGATGTGGGAAATGTAGGGTTACAGGGGTAGGGTAAGGGGGTGGGTCTGGGTAGGATGCTCTTCTGAATGCCAGTGCGCCGAATGTGAGATTCAACGGGCCGAACGCCCTGTTCCCACACTGTAGGGATTCTATGAACTCTACTCCCGGTTACTGATCTCTCTACCAAGGGGTAAAATTTCTCCCTGTCTACCCTATCTAAAAAAGACAAGCTTGTACCAAGTATGTTCAATGGTTGGGAATTGGAGATCTATTGACAACAGGACAAATGAAGGTTTCCCCGAACAAATAAATATTGGGAAAAGCTTGAGCAACGTTTAAAATGCAAACAATTTCATTCTATGGGAACATATTTGTGTTTGGTCTGCACACGTATCACTGCCTAGTCCTACACTGCTCCCCAAAACACCTTATAGCATCTTTAGCAATTTAAAATGTTCTATGAATACAAGTTGTTGCTGTTGTTCCCCAATCCTGCAGAATTGAATTCATGCTAGATTTAATCAAGAAAATAGTTAAAATATATCAAATGTCACAGTAAACTCAACAAAAGGGGCAAGGAGCAGTAGGACTACGGTCAATGATGGAATTGAGTCCGTAACAGTTTCAAATAAAATGGATAAAGATTTAACTAATGAGCGGGAACCAGCACATGTCCAAATTAGAGAGAGTGCTGATTTTGTCTTCGGGCTTGTTTTGATATCTGTCTACACCAGTTCCCCAACTACACCCCTCCTCCAAAAATTAGGAAACCAAGGGTTTTCAGCCTTTAGTTACTCAAGCAGTCTGTGATTCTGTTTCTACTTCTGATGTTTCACTTAGATTGGAATGTAGTCATCAGTAAGAACAATGCATGAAATTATTTATCTGATTTACATGTTAGAAAAGCAAGATTTGGTTTGTAGCTTGTAAATATGAACCAGCAATCTGAGCCCTGCACCACCCCCCCCCCCACCCCACCTATATATGTGCATACAGGCAGCATAAGAGAAATACATCACATATTCATAAAGCAGGCACACATTATTCAGTTTCAAGTATATTATGTATTCCAATGGATTTGTATTTGCGACAATGTTTGTAGACACATTATATAAATAGTGTTGCATTAATTTTTTAAAAAAATCTAATGAAAATACAATTATTTCTCAATCTGCACAATACACTAGAAGCCCTCTGATTGCATCAAACATAGTGAACCCACCGGTGACATTCTGTAAACTCCAAAACAAAGTCACCCGAGGACCTATAGGGCTGCTCTCTCTTCAGAGGGGAGCGGTTTGACCTGAAGGTCACCATGCCTCAGATGAAGGGCAAGATTTAGAAGGAGGGATCTTCAAGATAACCTCAGCCAGTGTGGGAATTGAACCTACGCTAGTGACACCACTCTGCTTTGCAAAATAGCATTTCAGCCAACAGAGCTAACCTACCCCCAAAAGCTATGGTGATCATAGCAGTCCTAATTCAGCAAGACTCAATAAGGTCATTAGTGTCACCCACCGTTAACATCAATGTAAACAGCTCTTCATCTTTGTCAGTGGGGGGGGGGGCTCTTCATCTTTGTCAGTGGGGGGGGGGGGGGGGGGGGGGGGGGAGAGGGGGCTCTGAACAATGCAGAAGTCCCAGGAACTAATGAGGATATCCAGACTATAATTTTCTAAATTTTTTGTGTGACTGGCAACTCCAGGCCATTTTCATTTTCACATTACAGCGCAGCCAGAATTTGGAAGCGCTCTAGTAATCGATAACTTCCATTACCCACTGACATGTCTCCACTCATATTATAGATATTGAAGACTTCACTGTATTTGATACATCGATGATGTGAAAGACTGCTACTTCAAATCAAAACTTGAACACAGCTACACAAAGTGATTCCTTTTTGGACTGAACAAACAGTGACTTATGAAAGGAAATAAGTTCTGTCCATAAAGTATTAGAAACAAACACCTCAGGCCTTTGTAAAGGCTACAAAACATTGACCATCAAACGGTATTGTATAAGAGAAGGCATCTTTTAAACTATAACAAGTTGCAATCACACATCAAACACTGTCCAGGAAATGGAAATTGTATTGTCATTATTAAATTAATGAAAGTTTTTGAAAATCCCAAACTGGTGCCATTTAAGATAGAGACAATACTGTGTGGGGCTGGAGGAGCACAGCAGACCAGGCAGCATCAGAGGCACAGGAAAGCCGACGTTTCAGGTCAGGACCCTTCTTCAGAAACATCAACTTTCCTGCTCCTATGATGCTTCCTGGCTCATTGTGCTCCTCCAGCTCCACACTGTATTATGAGTTGGTAGATATGTTTGACCTCTTAAGAGATGCTTTGAGGACATCCCAAATGTGTTTCTGGCCTTCCGAAATGCTTCATCTAGCAACAGAATACAGCAGTTGCTTCAAGAGTTGAACATCCAGCACAAACGATTTGGTGGCAACAAAAGGGGTCTAAACAGGACCATCTTATTCCAAACCAACACTGGCTCTAATTGTGCAAAACCCACTTTGCTGGGTAGGACATCTTTCCTGTATGCTTGACACTAGACTCCTGGTGTAACCGTTCTACTCCGACCTGTAGGTTTATCTGATTCGCGCTCCCTCTTATCCTAAGATTATGAGTTTTGACCACAGGCAGCTCAAGAAATTCTAAATGGACATGTCTGATGTTTCATCTAGAGTGACCTTCATGTGGTTTGGTATTTTCTCATTGGGGAATAAAACCTAAAATTAGCATGTCAGGTTTTACTAACATCTGTAACTGGAGACAATTTAATAGTGACATGGATTTCAACTTAATATATGTGCCCGTGTCATCCTAATGATCCCATACATGGTATAGTAATTTTATACATTGTTGATACACATTAATTTATATTAACATTATATAAATAATTAAGGTGGCAACTTAAATTACAACAGTGCTACAGTTAAATTGTGAATAGTTTAAAACAGGTTTAGACTCATTGAATTCCTTGTCAGTTGTGATAGGGCATTGTTACCCAAAACCATCATAATTGCATGTTCAAGGGAAGCTTGAAAACAATTTTAACCAAAATTTTAAACTAAAGGAGGTGCAAGTGTGCCAATGCAACGTTACCACCATATTGTTACGGAAGTCAAAAAGAACACAGTGATTATTAACATCAGTAACCAATACCATGGCGTTGGGTTCCGAGTTGAATTGAGTCAGACAGTGGCTTTGCATAAACATGGAAAGGTCCTGGAACTAGCTGAGTAATATGGTGCAGCATAAGTTTAGTACTGGAGGAGTAGAGTAGCAAGTGTCATTTACTTTCTGAAAATAAAGTAAAAGGAATGCTTGGGCAAAAAAGAATCTATTTGACCCCAACAGTTGAGGGTAAAGGCAAAGGAGGACAGGCAGTAGCCTTGTGGGGTTATAGCTGGAATATTAATCCAGAGACCGAGGGAACGTACTGGAGTTCAAATTCTGACATGGCAGACGGTGGAATTTGAATTCAACAAAAAAATCTAGGACTAAAAGAGTGACCATTGTCAATTGTTGGGAAAAGCCCACCTGGCTCACTAAAGAACTTTAGGGAAGGAAACTGCCATCCTTACCTGGTCTGACCTATATGTGACTCCATCCCACAGCAATTAGGGATGGGCATTATCACCATAAATTTTAAAATGACTGTCCAACCAAATTCATTCAGGACCACGCACTCCCCAATCTCTGGCGACTCCTTCAGCCCCATAACATTCAAGACACCAGAAGTCCACTAATTTAGCCCCCTGTAGCTCTGCCATATTCTACCTTGATAGAATAGCCTTTATTGTCACATATACTCAATAAGTGTAATGAAAAGTTTATACATCGCCAATTATAGTTGCCAAAGTGGGGAGCTCTCCTACTTATTTGCTAAGCATTTAAATTTCTTTACCTCATTTACTATCTTAAATATGCTCCTTAAAACCTACCTCTGACTAAATTTCCCAATACTTCCAATGTGTAGCTAAGTGTCAATTTTATAATGCTTTTGTGATACATCATAGGATTTTTGCATTGTTCTTACAACCATTTTATTTAGAAACACTAGATGTTACATAAAAGTTTTCAAAACCAAAGCACTTTGTAGAAAATAAAATATATTTTTTATCTAGTCACTTTTAAATTGTGAGCTTTTAAGAATACTGCTTATGAAAGTGGATTCTACAATTAATGCAAAGTAGTGATCTTAAAACTTAAAAAAACAAAACTGGAGGCCACATCTTTGATATTCAGTTGTGGTATCTGACTGCTCACCAACACTGCTCATAACAATGGTATCTGGCTCTTAGTTAAACTGAGACAGAGAGTAGCTTTGTAGGAACACAGAAAAGTTCTGGAACTAGATTAGTATTATGGTGCAATGACCAGTTTAATGTTGGAGAAGCAGGGTTGTCAACTGTCTTTGCTTAACAAAAAAAAAACAAAAATGGTTACGGGATAAAATAATGTGCAGATAACAACGAGCCATTTAATTGGTGCCTTGAGCAAGCATTCAAAGAGACTTCGCCCAGACAAGGAGTTGTATGGTGCAGCTCAATCCTTTTCCACCATCACTGTCTTTTTGGCATTTTAACAGCTGTCAACACTCCACAAGGTCGAGATGACGGCAGGCTAATTCAAGAGGGAGTTGAATTACTCTCTGAAAAGGAAGGATGTGCTGAGACACAGGGTGAAGCCTGGGCACATTACTGATTCCTAGAGCCACTGTGGACACACTGGGTGAAATGGCCTTCTTCCACACAGCAATGATGATTTTATGATGCATGGTCAATCAGCAACCTCTGTGGAAAATGACCCACCTTGTTACTCAATTTGGATCTGCAACAGTCATGGATCTGAAAATTTTTCATTTGCTGAACAATGTGCAAGAAACCTGTATTCGCTTCGTACTAATGATGCATGAACAAAATAAGTGATTTTGTTTTTGAAACATTTGATCCTTGCCATTTATTGTCATAATCATTAATATTTATTTCCACTGAAATAACAAATCGTCTATAATGGCAATCCCTTAAACAGCATTAATCCAGCTGTGAAGTGGCTGACTGCAATGAAAAATAGGGGAAAATCCCAAAAAAGTGGCCAAGTTCCTGAAGGGATAGCACGTGATCAGACCCCTGCATGTTTACCATATTTGAAACATTTGAAATGAATAACATTTTTAAAAATAACACAACTTAGTCAAACCGCTGTTGTAGAATTTTATTTTCCAATTTAGTACTTTAGGTAACAAGAAACATTATTTAATGGGATGACAGTACAGTTCAAGATTTCCTTCTACTGCTTATACATTCTGCAAATGAGGGATTGTCCTGGGAAGGAGAACAAGACACCAGCTAATCTATTTTGTCACTTTCAATTAAAATGTAAATAACACAGAATTGAATGAATTGAGTTGCTGCAAACTGTATTCCATTTATACAGATGCCATAGCACAATACATTAAGAAACAAATCTGAAATTTGACTATGAGAAATTCAGCAATTCAGACACAACCTATGTACTGTATGAATGATGCAGAATTATAGAACTGAATGGACAGAATAAAATTGAGGAGAAAAATTTGAGAGATTAAAGCTTATCCCAAAACACTTTAAAAAAAGAGTAATGATGTGAGAGTTGTCTCTTGTATTTTAAAGGTTGTTAGGAACATAGAAATAGGATCAGCTGTAGGCCATTCAGCCCTTCAAGCCTCCTACAGCATTCAATATGATCATGTCTAATCATACAACTCAGTACTCTGCTCCTGCTTCCTCCCTATCCCCTTTGACCTCTTTAGCCCTAAGAATGACACCCAATTCCTTTTTGAAAACAAACAAAGTTTTGGTCCCAACAGGGCCTCTAAGTCATCAAGAACATCCTTCCCGCACCTACTCTGTCTGATCCTTATTAGGATTTTATAGGTTTCATTTAGATGTCCCCTCATTCTTCTAAACGTTACTGAATTTGCTCCTCACTGATACAATGTCTCCCACTACATCAATCTCATCATCCCAGAAATCAGTCTTTCACACATGAACACACTAAATGCTCCTGCAAAATTAGCCGATTTCCTAAAGAGACTTCGATTGCAGCCAGTAGGATCAACTCCAACATTTACTCATCATATCAGTACTTTTCTGATGTAGTAATCTAGTGCAAAAATGTTATCGCAGCTGCAAAATAAATCGGTAAAAAACTCAAAATCTTTTAGGAACATCTATTCTGGAAAGGTGCTAGAAAATATATGCATCATTTTCACACACTGTTGCTGGTCAGGGTGTGAGACATAGAAAAAATATTGAAAGTATTTATGCAGTTTTGTTTTCTTATTTGTGCCCATAATGGACATCAGGTACTTTACTGACTAACAGAGCGGATATTCGAGTTGGTCCTATAAGCTATGATCACAGTAGTCATAGGAAATAAGCTGCTTTTAAAGGGGAGCCTGGTCTGATCATGCCCGAATACAGGCATGTTGCAACAGTCCAGTACATATTTCCCGGCATTAATAAGACTCCATGAGGCAACGGAAAACTCTTCGCTTGCTAGTTGCTAACATTAATTAACCATCTTTCAAAGACCTAAAAGGGTCAGATTGTTGAAAGAAATGACTGGGCAGACAGTGGATCCATTGGTTACAATATCCAAAAGTATCCTGAATGCTGGAAAGGTTCTAAGTAGGTTGGAAAAATGCTAATTTTACATAGTTATTCATAATAAAGGGAGAGAGGCAGAATCCATGAAACTATAGACCAGTTAGTTTAATGTTTGTCATGAAGTTGTTAGAATCCATTGCTCAGGATATCATAATGGGACAGCCGAAAAGTCAAAACATAATTCAGTGTCAGCATGGTTTTATGAAGGATAAAATCTTGTTCAACTAATTCGTTAGAGTCCTTCAAAGGCGTAAAAAGAAAAACAGGTAATGGGGGTCGTGTAGATGTAGTGCATCTGGACTTCCAGAAAGTATCTGATAAAGCACTGCACAATACACAAGATAAAATCACACGGGGTCAGAGGAAATATGTTAGCTTGGATGGAAGATTGGAAAGCCGTCAAAAAGTAGACAGTCATGCTAAATGGATCTTTTTTTCTGGTTGGTCAGCTGTAACTAGCGGAGTACCAGAGTCCTCTGGTCCCAATATTTTACAATCTACATTAAAGACTTCAATGTGAGGACTATAACCAAATTTACAAACAACAGTAAAATAGAAGAGAATGTCAGTTGCAATTAGGAAGTAAGAAATGTATAAAACAGATATGAATAGGTTCAGTGAATGGGCCATAAAATTTAGCAAATGGAGTTTAACATGGGTAAGCAGGAGGAAATCCATTTTGGTCGGAAAAATAAGAAAGCAAACTATCTAAATGGAAAGAAATTTCAAAATGCTTCAGTGCAGAGAGATCTGAGTGCCCTTATGCTAGCGTTGTAGAAAACCAGTGAGTAGGAACACAAAGTATTAAGGAGGACAAATGGAATTTTTGCATGTATTGTTAAAGCAATGGGGCATAAAAGTAGGGAAATGCTGTTGCAACTGTACTAGGCATTGGTGAGACTGTGTTTGGTGTACTGCATATGCTTTTGGTCCTTACTTCAGGCAGGATATAGCTACATTGCAGGCAGTTCAGAGAAAGTTCACCAGATTGATTCCAGAAATGAAAGGCTTATCTTATGATGAAAGATTGGGCACTTTAGGCCTATGCTAGCTATTTGGAAGAACGAGAGGAGATCTAATTGGAGGTATCTAGAATAAGGGGTCATAATTTTAGACTAAGGCATGGCAGGTTTAAAACAGATACGAGGAGGAATGCAAAGGGTTATGAATCTGTTAAAATCACTACCCCAAAATGTGCTGCATGTCAGAACACTGAATAAATTTAAAGGAGGTGATAGACAGACTTTACTTGGCAATGGGTTAAAGGATTATGGGGACCAGCTACGGAACTGGAGTTGGGACAGAGATGAAATCAGCCATGACCATATTAGGGCAGCACAGTGGCTCAGTGGTTAGCACTGCTGCCTCATAGCATGGGTTCGATTCCACCCTCGGGTGACTGTCTGTGTGGAGTTTGGATATTCTCCCTGTGAGTTTCCTCCAGGTGTTGCAGTTTCCTCCCACCATCCAAAGATGTGCAGGCTAGGTACGATGGCCATGGGAAATTGCGGGTAGTGTCTAGGGATGTGTAGGTTAGGTGGTTTAGCCTTAGAAAATGCAGGGTTATAGGGTGGGGGAGGGGGGGGGGTGCTGGTGAATCTATGTGGGACACTCTTCGACAAGTTGGTGTGGACTTGTTGATTTTCACACTGTTTGGATTCTATAATCTCAAAATGTCAAAGTAGGCTCAAGGGGCTGAATTGCCTTCTCCTGGCTTAGTTCTTATCGTTGAACTTGGACAAATATTAAATATCTGTTATTACTTCCTACAGAAATCACATCATTTACTTCTTATCAATATCTGAGGTTAAGGCACGAATTTCAGAGTCCACACGTCCTGAGGCAAAAAAAAAATCAATAACTGAGTTAGACTTGAAGATTTGGCCAATTTTCAGCATTATTAATAATAAAAATGCATTGTAATGTTGTAACATAAAGGTGGCCAGTTGCTGGTGGAAAGCATTGTAACCTGGATTAGTACAAAAACACAGACAGAATTTTATGTATGTTTCAAAGCATAAAAGAAATTGAAAACCTGACAGGTCAATTGTTGTCCCTTTTGTGGATGTTAATAGAGCCAAGTATATCCGCTATTTCCTGCTTAAATTAGAATAAACCATTCGGAACAGGACGAGGTGCTGACGAAACCATCCATATGAAACTCCTATAGCCTGACAATAAGTTAAATGGATCATAAGCCTCGACAACAGATAGGATGACAATGACTTTCTAAATCGGAATAGTAACTAACCAGCTGCAGTCAGGTAAGTGGAAAATGCCACACACACAACAATTTCCCTCAAAGACGTAGAAACTTATCATCCTTACTCTGACTTACTCCTTAATTCTTGTTGTTTAATAGTTTCATCAGCTGTCACATTGCAGTAAGGTACATGGCACCGTATATCATTCACAACAACCAGACAATTGTTTGATGATTCAAAGGCATTTAGACTGGAGGGCAACATTTAAGATGTCTCCCGTGTATTACTAGGGGACTGCATACTGCCATAGGTCATGGTATGGTGGCCATGTCATTGGAGGAGTGATTCAGCGAGGTCTAGATAAAAGCTCTAAGGAAACAGGCTCAAATTCTACCATAGTAGCACAGTGAATTTAAATTCCACTCATAAGATCAGGAATTAACAGAATCTGGCAATTAACAGTTACATTCAGTAATGGCAACCACAGAGCTAACATCATTGTTGTATAAACCATTTGGAAAGGACATCCACTGTCCTTACATGGTTTGGCCTATATGGGACTTCAGATTTACAATCACGCGGTCACAGTCTAAGGATATGGGGTAAACCACGTAAGATTCAGACAATGCGAAACTTCTTCACCCAGAGAGTAGCGAGTCTGTGAAATTCGCTACCACAGAAAGCAGTCGGGGACAAAATGGTATATGACTTCATGAATGACTTCGACATAGCACTTAGGGTAAAGGGATCAAAGGGAATGGAGGAAAAATCGGAACAGGCCGTTGAGTTGGATAATCAGCCACAATCATAAAAAATGGCGCAACAGCCTCAAATGAGCGAATGGCCTATTTTCTATGTTTCTGTGACTGTGGGCTACCCTCAGAAATGGTGTAGCAAGTGACTCAGCTCAAAGTGCAATTAGACACTGGCAACAAATACTGGCCTTGCCAGTGACTTCTACATCCCATGAAAGAATTTTTTTTAAAAAAGGGATGTTAAGCCAAGGCTCTGTCTGCCCACTCAGATTGACACAAAATATCTTGTGCCATCACTGAAAGAAGAGCAGAGCAGTTCTCCCACTATCCTGGCCACTATTTATTCCTCAACATTTAAAACAGAATGTCTAGCCTTTTATCTCATTGTAGATGATACGAGCTTGCTGTGTGTTTGGTCTATTAGAACTATGATAACACTACAAACATACTTCCTTGGCTGTAAAGCATTATTGGGCAGGCAGAGGTTGTATAAGGTGCTATACAAATTTAAATCCGGTCTTTTCCAATTCTAACCAGAATGACAACTGACTCAGTGATTCAATAGAAGATTATTCACCTGCCCAATGTCATTATTATCATTGTTATTATCAGAGACTGCTGCGCCTGTGGGATTCTCTGCCACAGAAATCAGTAGAAACTAAAAATAGTTGAATGTTTTTAACAAGGATTTGGATATAGTTCTTAGTCAAAAGGGATCAACATAGTACAGAGTACCAAACTGGGTGATCAGCCATGATCATACTGAATGGAAGAACAGTCTCAAAAGGGCTGAATATTTTCTATTCTGCCATGTTTCTGTGTTCAATAATGCTCTTTAAGCATATAATTTGTGTTTGAAACTAGTCCTTATGCAATCTTTCCATATGACAAGTATTCCATACTGCAAGTATTTTAAATTGTGAAAGACTATGCAACACTTGTGAACATCATATGCGCAACTATAATATTTTGTGACAATACCTTGGAGTTCTATCACTTGGTAATGATTATGTCACATATACAAAACAAGTGAGTATTGTGAAATATGGAAGTCACAATTAAATGCGATGATTTTCGTACCACCACAATGGGCAAACTATTGCAATACTAGCACAGAGATAATGGATTCTCCAGCATTTGCTGTTCCTGAGATAACAAGGTGTAGAGCTGGATGAACACAGCAGGCCAAGCAGCATCTTCTTGCCCTGCTGTGTTCATCCAGCTCTGCATCTTGTTATCTCACAATACTAGCACAGATAATTTTCATGGATCGAACACATTTGTACAACAATTGTAATATGTGTGCATTGTGTTGCTAGCAATGCTTTTCAGGGTGAGAGGAAAAAAAATTGTCCGCTGAGCATTGTAGAAATTATTTTGTAAAATAGCTAATTATAATGGCTGGATATCTGAAAGCTAGTTGTTACACAGTTGTCACAATGACACAAGATTATGGTCTTGTTAAATACTTGTAATAGCATCTGAGCCACAAGAATTGATGTCATTAGCACCAATATTTGAAATTAAAATCTATGACAGAAGATATTTTTTGCTCCTAAGAAACTGCACACATCAATACACAGCTGGAACTAATAGACTCCTCAGGCTATGTTATTTACAGAGAATATATTAAAAAAAATTGATACTGGAATATTATACATGAAATGTCTCCATAATGCAAACCTCCACAATAACGATCCATGAGGTTTAAAATGGGACATTAAGGAAAAACAAAAATCAATGTGAAATTAATATCCATAAATATGTGAAAGCCTTTCAAAAGCGAATTAGAACAAAACATGAACTGGCACTCGGTGGTCATTTGTCACACCACAAAAAAATCTCAATGAGAAATAGCTTTGCCTATATCAACTGTCATTGGTTAAATACTAGAATACATGTCTGTATAAAGTAGTGTTGGATTTGATCCCCCTTCTGGGGTCCTTACAGGATCATTTAGTCCAACAGGTTGATGCCGAATTGTTGGAGCTGCTGCCATTCAATGAGATGGCAAACCCAGGTTTCCCATGCTTGTTCAACAGGCTCCTTGGCACTACTCAAAGAAGGGGAGGCGATTCATGGCATTTTAGAAACATTTATTTCTCAACCAACACAAGCCAAAATGCAATAAGTGATCATTTATCTCATCACTACCTCACGGTGCATAAACAGCCCAGCCATCTGCCTGCAAAACAATCTCTCAGATAATTCACTGGCTCAAAAGAATTTGGGGGATATCATGAGCACATGAAAAGCATTATAAGCATTCTAAGCTGCACAATTTCAATTACAAATAAAATGTGTTGCATTAAAAAAGTCATAGTTTTCATTGTTAAGGATTCTATTATCCCTTTAAGCTAATTCCTGATACAGGGGCTTCTGCTAGAATACGACAGTTGCATTCTTGCGCAACATCGTGTTATAGAAAATTGCGCACTGGGAAAAGTGGGTGTAGGGCAGACCACCAAAAGGTATCACTCAACAATCACAACACAAAGGATAGCACAGCTTGAATAAATGTTTAATTTGTATTGAATAATGAAATAAAAGGAAATTTAATACCTTGTCTTGAAAAAAATGTCAAGATGTCTTGATGGGAGGGGTGGTTTTGAGGTTGCAGTGTTGTTAATACAGAGCCTAAGGGTTGTCATCATCATCATCATCATTATCTTCAAGTGCAGTTGTGGTGCAGGGTTACAGCAAAACAAACAGTTAATCCACAAGTATTTGGCTGTGGTTCATTGTCTTCTGACTGTTTCTTGGGGATTGGCTTTCATCACCTGGTTGCTTCTTACTAACATTCTTATCACTTTATCCTCACATTTTTGTGGGTAACACGGCAGAATTAGCAAAAATAAAACCAGAGTGCTGTACTCGCAGGGAGCGCTGATGACCACGTGATGCTGGCACGGAGACTCTTTCAGCGCTAACACTGCGCATGCTCAGCACAAAGCCCGCAAAACAACCACACGATGTTGACGCATACTCCATGGAATCACATTATAGCCAATACGAAGATCACATTTTAGAAACAGCATTCCCTTATTCATCAGTCGCGTTATAGCCAATTCGCTCTGTCAGAACACACATTACAGCAGAAACCCCTGTATAACTTTCAATATCATATTCAAGCATAATTTCAATAGGTAACAATGGATGTCGGTGGATTAAAACATTTACAATTTCTTTATGTTTATCTTTATTAGAATGGCCACTTTGACAGGGGTAAGCACTGCTCGTGTTAGGAGGTTCCAGCTGGGAGTCGGCTGAACTGCAACAACTTAGCAACTGAACTTCAGTCCCCAGGGTTTCTATTCACATTTCTGCTAGAAAAGAATTAGCTATCAAACTGCTCAGAACAGAACTACACTTGGTTTTAAGGCACTGCACTGTGAAACTCACTTCACAAGTTGATGATTAAGAACAGAGTATTCGGGCAGGATACTTAAAGCATTATGGAGCCAGCATCAGCTCCCTCAGGAGCAAGGGACATAACGGAAGTCACTTTGGTGAAAGTGAATATCCAAGCTTTCCTGACAGAAGCAATAAAGTACTTGAATTTTATTCTTATGGTAGTCAGCCTATAAAACCCACATTCAACATTACTAATCTGAAATAGCTATAAATCGACTTGATTTGATTTACTATTGTTACATGTGTTGACATTCAGTGAAAAATGAGGTGATGGCCTAGTGGCATTATCACTGGGCTGTTAATTCAGAGCCCCAGATAACATTTAGGGACTCAGGTTCAAATCCTGCCACGGCAACTGGTGCAATTTGAAGTCAATAAATATCTGGAATGAAGAGTCTAATGATGATTGTGAATCCATTGTCGATTGTCAGGAAAAGCCCATCTGGTTCACTAATGTCCTTTAGGGAAGGAAACTGCCATCCCTACTCAGTCTGGCCTCCATGCTATAGGAAGGATATTATAAACTGGAAAGAGTGCAAAAGAAACTTACATGGATGTTGCCAGAACTGAGTTGTACAGAGAGGCTGGACAAGCTAGGACTGTTTTCTTTACAGCATAGAAGACTGAGGGGGCAAATCTCAAAGAAGTCTAAGAGAGGCATGGATAAGGTGAATGCATTCAGTCTTTTTCCCAGGGTTGTGGAAATCGAGGACTAGAGGGCCTCAGTTTAAGGTAAGAGGGGAATGAATACAGGGGAACTGGAGGGGCAACTTTTTTTTTTACACAGAGGGTGGTACGCATATGGGATCACCTGCCAGAGGAAGTGGTTAAGGCAGGTACAGTAACAACATTTAAAAGGCATTTAGACGAATACACGGAAAGGGAAAGTTTAAAAAGATATGGGTCACGTGCAGGAAAATGGGGTTAGCATGGATGGACATTTTGGTCGTCATGGACCAGTTTGGGCCAAAGGGCCTGTCTCTGTGCTGTAGGGCTCTATGACTCAGTTTTGTTTTGTTTGCGATCCAGGCAATTCATACTGTACATCAGGGTGATAGAACAGAATGCAGAGTTTGGGTTATGGCTCCAGAGAAAGATCGACACTAATGTATGAGGGATCCATTAGTAAGTCTGATAACAGCGGGGAAGAAACTGTTCTTGAACCTGTTGGTATATGTTTTCAAACTTTTGTATCTTCTGCCTGACAGAAGAGGGAGGAAGAGAGTATAAGCGGGGTGGGAAGGATCTGTGATGATGTTGGCTGTTTTCCCAAGGCAGCCCAAAGTATAGACAGGGTCAATGGTAGGAATGCTGGTTGGATGATGGACAGGGCTGCATTCACAACTCTCTGTAATTTGCAGTCTTGGACAAAGCAGTTGCTGTACCGAGCTGTGATACATGTGGAAAGGATGCATTCTATGGTGCATCTATAAAAATTGGTAAGAGTCACTGTAGACATGCCGGAGTTCCTTCGTGTTCCGAGGAATTAGAGGCATTAGTGTGCTTTCTTGACTGTAGCATCAATGTGGGTGGACCAGGACAGATTGTTGAGAATATTTACTCCCAGGAACTCTCTATCATCTTCACCTCGGCATCACTGATTCAGATAGGGGCTGCTCTCCACTCCCCTTCCTGAAGTTGATGACCAGCTCCTTCATTTTGCAGACATACATACATACATTTAAGGAAGTGGACAGTACCTTGATGGTCAGCTGCGTACTAAGCAACTCTGGTGTGACTCTGGGCTGCATTCAGGCACGGCATTTGCTGCAGAGTAGCTGAAGGACCCATGTTTGGCTAGCCTTGACTTTCTCTGGGCTCTCTTCTCAACTTGTTCAGCTTTCAGTTTCTGATTGAGTCATCCTTCAGTCTCTGTGAAAGGTCATGATCATGGTCATCAGTGACTTCCTCATAGCTGAGAATGTCTACTATATTTTTATTAAGACATTTTCAAGCAGGATAGAAGTAAAGAAACCCAGGAGATTCTAACCTCTTGGCCAGTTCACTGCACAAAAGGGTTTTTGGTGTATGACTGCCAGCCCTTTGATGCACCAGCCAAGCCACATTCAGATGTCACTGGCTTAGCAATGGGTACATTCTGATGAAAGTAGTATACTCCAGGGTCTCCAAGTTGTAATCTTGTCTTGCCAAGAATGTATTTGTGACAATGACGGGAGAAATGGTTTAGACTTTGTCACTTGAATAGCATTTGTTGCCCTGATCTCCCAGTATTCATCTGTACATGGAGGATACAACCTGATAAATTTGACGTATGCAGTCCTCAAACTTTTCCATACTCTTACACAGCTCAGGCAAAATTGCAGATTTTGCAATGTTGCATGTTGATTTCAGCATACAATGGCAGATTGCTGGTAATCGTGGAACCTAGCTATGTGAAATATCAACAAATCTCAAAACTCCACTGTCACATCATCAGTGCTGACTGATAGCAGTGTGACAGCATCCTTGAGAATGACATTTGTCTTCTTGAAATTAATGGTCAAATCAAACTCTTTACTGACACGAGACACACAATCCATTTGCCACTGAAGGTTTTGTTTAATTTAGAATGCTCATTTGGATGAGTATTGACCGACATTGGTGCACCTTAGGTAAAAGAGATTGAAAATATTTCTGCCATTTTGTTAGACAAGTAAGCATCCTCTAGATGATTGGATGCTTAAACACAGCAGCACAGAGAAAGAACATACCTGAATGGAACAATGTCTGACCCTACTGCGGACCTCAGAAGAGTTCTGATGAAGCTCTTAGCTGTCACGAACAAGACATTATCACATTGTTTTACTGTTGAAATTGCTCAAGTTTTCTCCACTGAAACACGTGGAGGATCAGGCAGTGCGGCTGCGGAAGGACTTGAACAGATTAAACACGATGTCAAAGACTTGGCTGATGGAATACAACATGAGAAAATATGAGATTATGCACTTTGGTAAGAATAAAGGTATAAACTATTTTTCTAACTGGGGAAAAGCTTTGGAAATCTGCAGCAGCCCTAGTTGGGAGTCCTAGCTTAGTATTCTCTTAATATTAACATACAGGTTGAGTTTGACAAGCAGGAAGGCAAAAGCAATGTTTGTATTTATTTTGCGAGGGCTTGAATACAAGAGCAGAGATGTACTGCCAAGTCTGTATGAGGCTATGGGGGTCACACCAAATTTGGAATATTGTGAGCAGTACTGGGTCTGTGTCTAAGGTGTGCCAGTCTGGGAGGTGGTCTAGAGGAAGTTTGCAAGAATGATCCTGGGGATGAAGGACTTGTCAAATGGAGAAGCAGTTGAGGACTCTGGACTGCACTTGGAGTTTAGAAGGATGGGTGGGATCTCATTGAAACATACAAAATACCGAGGGGGCCTGGATAGAGTGGACGTGGAGAAGATGTCTCCACTAGTAGGAGAGACTAGGAACCAAGGGCACAGAGTGAAGGGGTGACCCTGTAGAACTGAGATGAGGAAGAATTTCTTCAGTCGGAGAGTGGGGAATCTGTGGAACTCATTGCCACAAAAGGCTGTGGAGACCAAGTCATTGAGTGCATTTCAGAACAGAGATAGATCTGTTGTTTATTAACAGGATTAAATGTTATGGGGATATGGCAGGAGAATGAGGTTGTGAAACATATCACTCATGAATGAATGGTACTGCAGACTCAGTGGGCCAAGAGGCTTAATTTTGCTCCTATGTCTTGAGTACAGATAAGTCCACATTAGGCTGAATGTCCTGATGAGATCAATGAAGGTAACATACATAGTAATCCAAATCAATTGGATTTAAAATGTTGCAAGTAAACGAAGATGTTTCAGCTTAACATTCTGGATTTAATAAGAATGGTATGCCCACTTAGCATCAGTACATTCATTTTAGCAATGTTTTGCCTTGGGGCCAACAGAATGTGCAAGACCCAATTGATGCCAATTTGGAATAACCTCTCCCAGTCCCAGAGAGGCCACCACTCACCACAACCCTCCTTGACTTTGCTGCTTGCTGCTCCCCTACCTGTGTCCGGAGTTTGCATGACATGATCAGTGTCATTTTAGCGATGTTTCTTCTACTCCCAAAGATACACACCTGGTGAGCACGTCACCTACAACCATTTCCCAGGCTAACCCTTCCACACAATTGCTCTTGCTCCTTTTCAAGCTTTCTGTTTCTTATTGCCCATTCCAGGACTCTAGTCAAGTTTCCATGTCAATTATGGGTTGTCTTGTGAGCTATCCACCAACTGCAAACAGTCAAACGAGTGCAAATGGTCCTGACATTCCAGCTTGCCAAAGATTTGACATCCTCTTTTTTTCAAAAAATCTTTTCAAGCTTTTAATGCTGGATCCATCCGCTTGATGAGTAGAGATTAAGATCCATTCAACAACTGAAGGTGATGTAGCAAGCTTCTTAATCACGGGCTGTGCAAAGTTGGTGTTGGCTGAACAGTGAGAAATGACGATCCTTACCACAGGTGGAGAGAGCCCATAGAACCCATTTCTATGCCATTCATGTTGGACTCATGATTTATAGCCGCTGTCTCTAATGCTTATGCTCTACATATGCCAGGGCAGAAGACTAGACTTGGATACCTTTCACTACCCAAAAGTTAGGGTTCCCTTTACCAATCTATCTGCTCGAGTCCAAAGGCAAAGCAGGGCATTTGGCAGCAACTTGATTGCAAAATTGCTCAGATTTTGACATTAGTCTCCCTTTGATTTGTGTCAGGGTTTATTCCCTAAGCCTTTAGGTTTCACAAGGTACCAATAAGGCAGTGAAGCTATTCACGCACAGCTGGGAGCTTGGCTCAAAGCATGACACACGCTGGTCTGCCTGCACAATGCCAGTATGGGGTCTAAACTACCTCAGAGTTCCTCTCAAGCTTCAGCTTGGTACCAATTTCAGTGCTGCCGCAAGTCACAGCTGAAGATTTGGCAATGGCGAGGCCGGACTGGCAGGAAAAGACTAACACATTTGGCTTGCTTTCTCAGATCTCCACTGGACAACAATGAAGCCTGAAAACGAGAAGCAAGCCATCACAAAAAAACAGAAAACTTCAAACTCACTTCACCCACACACTGCATATATCACGCTGACCTGCTTGACACATTTGTTGGACTTGCATACAATTTACAACTGTCAACACATTTCACACTGTTTGGTGTACACAACAGAAAATAGATATAGATTATTCAGTATCTGTGAAGAGAGAATTTACATCTAAACAGCACCTTTCATGATTTCTAAAATGATCCAATGCACTTCACAGCCAATTAAATATTTTTGAAGTGTAGTCACATTTGGAAACATGGGAGCCAATTTATGCACAGCAACTTTCTACAAGCAACAATGAGATTACAGCCAGATAAACTGTTCTGATGTCTGCTTCAATTTTGAATGAAGCTCAATGTTGGGGTGAGACTCGTCATTCAGGAAGTGGCTTGCTGCTTTTGGGGAGTGGCATATCTGTAACAAGAGGAGGATACATGTTAACTACATGTGAATGTTAACTCAACTGTTCTTACTCAGACAATACATGGGACACCACGTGTACTGCACTACGGCTGCTAAAACATATTTCCACAAGTAAGGTACAGAATCATACAAACCAGAAATGTCTTTCCACCAGCTGGAGTATGATCCATCCTGTCAACTGTTTCCCACCAATAATCGACATTATGGTTGCCTTAAAAGATGCAAGATGTTTGAATTCCTGAGTTCTGTAGTCCATTTGAGTTTGTTAAAACAGGTTTCTTGTTTTGCAATAGCAGGAAAAAATGCATTCAGTGAACAGGTTTACTGGACAGCCTGCTTGAGGCAGCAGCGCTTTAATGTAACATAGGCTGTACACAGCCTGTCGGAGTGCTGTTAAGAGTGCATGGAGAATGATAAAAGTCTCTCATCTGCATGCTTCCAGGTTGTCAGTTCTGGTGTCCTCTAGGAGCTCCATGAGTCAGGTGATGTTGCAATTCGAGGAGGTTTCTGGATGATTTTGGGTCGAACATGGCAAACCAGTAAAGGCAACCCAGCAGAGTCATGATAAGACTGGGTTTCTTAGAGAAGGCAACTAGTGCTGATGGTGGCTGCAATGGAGAACGATCTAGAGACATTTCATTGTGGCCAATATTAGTCCTTCAACCAGCATCTTTAAACAAAAAAATGGGGAGTTTGCTGCGTACAAATACATTCCAAGGTTGACTACACCTCAAAAAACAATTTAAGTGTTTTACAACCAATTTGAGACAGTGGTCATGAAAGGCACTCCTTAAAATAGAACATAGAACATAGAACATAGAACAGTACAGCACAGAACAGGCCCTTCAGCCCACAATGTTGTGCCGACCATTGATCCTCATGGATGCACCCTCAAATTTCTGTGACCATATGCATGTCCAGCAGTCTCTTAAATGACCCCAATGACCTTGCTTCCACAACTGCTGCTGGCAACGCATTCCATGCTCTCACAACTCTCTGCGTAAAGAACCTGCCTCTGACATCCCCTCTATACTTTCCACCAACCAGCTTAAAACTATGACCCCTCGTGCTAGCCATTTCTGCCCTGGGAAATAGTCTCTGGCTATCGACTCTATCTATGCCTCTCATTATCTTGTATACCTCAATTAGGTCCCCTCTCCTCCTCCTTTTCTCCAATGAAAAGAGACCGAGCTCAGTCAACCTCTCTTCATAAGATAAGCCCTCCAGTCCAGGCAGCATCCTGGTAAACCTCCTCTGAACCCTCTCCAAAGCATCCACATCTTTCCTATAATAGGGCGCCCAGAACTGGACGCAGTATTCCAAGTAAATTAATTCCAAGTAAAGATGCTGGAATTCAAGGTAGAGAAACAGGAGGCTGGAAGAACACAGGAAGCCAGGCAGCATCTTGCAATACTTTCTTTCAGTTCTAGATCATGATTGATCCTCAATTCTTTTGGAAATCATTAAGTCTGCGTCCTCTAGCTCCCAGCCACGGCTACCAACAATGATTCACTCTACCCTGTCTGAGCCCCTTATCATTTCATCTCTACCAAATTTCCTCTCAATATTTTCTTCTAAAGGAGAACCGCAGCCTCTCAAATTTACCTATTTAACTGTAAACACCTCACAGCAAAAGCTAGGCTGCGGACAAGAAACTGCCTAAGCAAGGTGACCACAGTATTTGCAGTCTCCTATCCTGCACATGATATTGAAGACCATACTGTTTTACTTTACAAATGAATTAAGCACTATGTCACACTATACAAAAACAATACAGCTAATGTCAAGTTTAAGTGGTCATTATCACAATGGAAGAAATAATGATATCTGGTAAGCTGGTGATGGGGAAGACAGCATTTTGTGTGAATTTTAGGGACAGCATTCAAGCATCTGAAGAAATTAGCATTTCTTTGCAGGGCAAATTGGCCGTATTTAATAAAACATACCTTGTGAGTTAACTTTTAAACAACAAAATACATTTTTATACAAAATAACACAGAACATGAATTCAAGGCTGTAAATTATCTCAAGCGTGGAAAACTGTTTTGAACAGTTTGTCCTTTTCTTGCAAATGCTTTTGGTGTCATCTAAAGTACCCGATTAAATTACAAATCTTGTAACACAGTTGTGGATGCTGCATTCTAAACAGGAATGCGCAATCTGCATTCCCTGATACACACTTCTTGCAAAAACAACAGAACAGTTAACTCCGCTTTCAGTCCACAGTTGCTGGCAGACCTGCTGAATTTTCCCAGCAATTTCTGTTTTTGTTTCAAATTTCCATGATCTGCAGTTCTTTGTTTCATTTTCGACTTTGCTGCAACATGTGACGTCATCGTGAAAGGCACCTGTCCTCTGTGTAGGAGGTACGGGGCATACTTGCATTACAACAGCAGACAATAACAACTACTTCAATAGTGTCGTGCAACACACAATAAGACAGCTGACAGGGGGCTAAAGGTGCGTGATTTGTACTCTCAATTCTCTGTACAAAGTTCAGCTCTGCAGAATATTATGAAAATGCATCAAGTACATCTGGGACAGCAGACAACTTCAATCAACAAGTTAATTCCAACTCCATTCACATGCATCTTACCGATTGGCTACAAGGAGTGGTTTAAATATGGGACACACAGATGGCAAAGCCCTCATTTCAGTTTAACACATTTGGTCTTTCATTGATAAGCTGATTCGGGAAAGCCTTCCCTACATAAGACACAAAAAGGGTGTACATCAAATAGGAAACAACACCCAAAAATATTTGACAATTTGATACTTCAATCATCCCATTGTTTCTCTACAGTTTACGCTCATAACATTTTCAAAACTTGCTTGGCATACAATATATAAAATAAATATCATGAGGTAAGTTTTTAACTTTTCAAAGTATTTCAATTTGGGAGGGAATGTATTTTTATGACCAAATATTCAGCATTGTGAGATAACAAAGTGTGAAGCTGGATTAACACAGCAGGCCAAGCAGCATCTCAGGAGCACAAAAGCTGACGTTTCGGGCCTAGATCCTTCATCAGATGAAGGGTCTAGGCCCGAAACATCAGCTTTTGTGCTCACGAGATGCTGCTTGGCCTACTGTGTTCATCCAGCCTCACACTTTGTTATCTTGGATTCTCCAGCATCTGCAGTTCCCATTATCTCTATTCAGCATTGTGCATAAAAAGCAGGCACATTCTCTGTCCTGACTTCCATATTGCTCATGTAATGCAATCTTTCAGAATCAGGTTGCTACAGTGCAGGGGATAGTCACTTGGCCCATTGAGTCTGTACTGGTTCACTGAATATGTATTTCACTAAGTGCTATTTTTCTGCCCGTTACCTAGTCCTCTTAGTCTTAAACCTTGCACAAGTGATAATGGTTTCTTCCTATGTAATCTGCCCAGGCCACTCATGATTTTGAATAGTGCCATCAGATCGTCTCCTAGAAAACAGTCCCAACTGCTCCAATTTATTGCTGTCTTTATTTTGCCTTGTTGAGTTATGAACTACTTGCAACATTAAATTAAAAACTGCACAAGTCAGTATTTAAATAGTCTTCTTGAAAGTTTTAGATTGCTTTTTAGACCAAAAGACATAGGAGTGGAAGTAAGGCCATTCAGCCTATTGAGTCCACTCCACCATTTAATCATGGCTGATGGGCATTTCAACTCCACTTACCCGCGCTCTCCCTGTTGCCCTTAAATTCTTGATCTCACAAGGAATTATCAATCTTTGCCTTGAAGACAGTTAACGTTCCAGCCTCCACTGCGCTCTGTGACAATGAGTTCCACAGGCCCACCACTCTCTGGCTGAAGAAATGTCTCCACACTTCCCTTCTAAATTTACCCGTCTAATTCTAAGGCTGTGCCTACGGGTCCTAGTCTCCCCACCTATCGGAAACAACTTCCCAGGGTCCACCCTTTCTAAACCATGCTTATCTTTAAGTTTCTATTAGATCTCCCCTCAACCTTCTAAACTCCAATGAATACAATCCCAGGATCCTCAGCCGTTCATCGTATTTTAGGCCTACCATTCCAGGGATCATCCGTGTGAATCTCCGCTGGACACGCTCCAGTGCCAGTATGTCCTTCCTGAGGTGTGGGACCCAAAATTGGACACAGTATTCTAAATGGGGCCTAAACTAGAGCTTTATAAAGTCTCAGAAGCACATCACTGCTTTTATATTCCATGGAATATATTTCATGTGATTTATTTTTGAAACTTAACCTCTCATGTAATAGCAATAATGTGGAAAATACAGAGGTAATAGACACTTACAACTGAACACAAGCAAGAACTGTGGAGACCATTTGAAATCACTGAAATTATCTATCTTCGTGTTACATTTTAACACACCTAATTTGTTTGGTCTCATCCACAACAATTCTAAACTTCTTGATATTAAGATCGATCTTTCCTAAATGCTCCCCAACTGAAATATACTCCATAGAATCATAGTGTCATCTAGTACTTTGAGACTGTATCTCCAGTTGCCTCAGTTTTTGCTAAACTAGATCCGACACTGCTACCATCCTTCTTGAGCTGGAAACATGCTAATCAAAAAAATGTCCTCCTATATAATATTGAAGGAATTTAGCTCCCTTTTCTTTTACAATGTAATCCCATATTACGGCAATTTAAAGGGTTTTTTTAAACCACTTATAACTCTTCCAGTTTTGCGTGATTTGTTCTGCAATCTTCTTCTCACTACTTGGTAATTTTTCCTACACTCATTTCTTAGATCAATACTGCCAACTTCAAACCCACTTCTTTGCAATCCTTTCGTAACCAGCTCCTGTTCAATACAAGTTTCTCTTGCCCAAACAGAAGAAACTACTCTTCACTAGCCAGATGAACTTATTCGCAGATTGGTCAGGCCTAAGACAAGTGAGGGAGCAACTTACTTGTACTTCTTCCAACCCTTAGTAGTCTTAAGTTTTATTAATTTGTTTAGGAACACAAAGTAAGGTCTGCGTATCAGAGGCCATGCTGGAAACAGCATCAGAGTAGCAGGAAAGCTGACATTTCAGGTCTAGACCCATCTTCGTCAGCTTTCCTGCTCCTCTGATGCTGCTTGGCCTGCTGTGTTCATCCAGCTCCACGCCTTGTTATCTCGGATTCTCCAACATTGGCAGTTCCCTACTATCCATGCAGGAGCCAGACTGCTTATATCAAAATGTCAGCCATGCAAATTACAATTGCAAGAAGGCATCATGAACAAATCATAATTAAAAACAGGTTCTAATCTCTAAAGATTGACAGCCTTAATATAGATGTGGAGAAACATTTTACGTTCATAAGAAAATCTAATGGAGAAACGGGGAAAAATGGAGCATGTAATGTCGACACATTGTACAACATCTACGTGGTAGCTCAAAGTGGTTCAAATTTTTAGGAATTACAAAATTCAAAAAAGAAATCCTATGTCGAATCCTCAATTCATTCCATACACAAGGCTAAAAAGTTAGTCACATATACGTTCAGATTGTCAGTGAAAACTATACTAAAGCATAACTGCCTGCGAGTACATCAATAAAGCATGTTTACTAAAAATCACACGAATTTGAATTTCTCCATCAGTCTAATTCAAACAACAATAAACAGCAGGACACACTCCTCTTACCACACTCCGGTATGTTTAAGATTTTTTGTCATCCTCTTTACAGTTCTTTGAAAATGTGTGTCGCTGCTTTTGTCAGCCTGCCTGTAGCCACCAATGGTTGTATCAAGGAAACACAACACATTATCATTGCCACAATGGAACAACAGACATGTCTACATTTCTAGTCAACCATTCATCCACCTTAATGCAGCAGTTTCATCAAACAAGGTGTGCGCGTTCGGTGTCATTAATGGTCTTCTGAACTATCACAAACCAAACCGTGCCAATTCAATTTTATGAAACACCACAGGCATGTACACAAACATTTCACTTTGAACAGAATGGCAGTTTCCAAAAGCACAATGCCACAGTCCTGTATGCGTTATCAAGTTGGAGCTTTAATAATACAATACAGAACACAGAATTCCGAAGGAAGCAGCACATTTTCGGGGAGAGTGAGACGCGCTGAGAAAGCCAGCCCAGCACACCCTCCTGTGAGGTGGGAAAGCAGCCAAAAAGGCCCAAACACCCAGGTCTGCTCTCCACCAGTCTTTCAATGCTAGCATTACCTAGTGAGGGCTATGTTTATTTAAACAATTAAATCCGAATTTGTGGAGAGATGGCTTACATAAATAAGATAGGGAGGGGACTGTCTGTCTCAGAGTGGCACAAAAAATTAAAAAGTCATTTGCACATTGGGAGATAAAATAAATCATATTAATGTAGTTGAAGCCGAATCTGTAATTAATCGTTATCCAAAGGGGGGTGCTGCTATCTAGCAGCCTGCATACATACTTGCATAACCTGTGGCTACCGCTATTGGGTCTAAATCCATTAAAGGAGAGATTGCATAGCCTGCAAGCTGCACACACAGACGCACACACGCATACAACTGGGCAGGCAGTAAAGTGATCTTGGCGGCATGGGGCGTCTCCTACCTGACTGGCTTTATGGAATTGCTTCTTCAAGCCGGCAACCGACATCTTGACCCTCTTGTAAGGAGGGTGGGTTTGGGGGGGGGGGGGGGGGGGGGGAAGAAGGTTGGGAGACAGAGCTGTCTTATTGTTGTTCCAGTTGCTACATGTATACCAGTTGCAATGCCAGCTGAGCACTCGGATACTTGTCCCAGAGCTTGCTACAGTAACACAGTCTGTCACAGCGACACTGTATCGTTTTACCACATCCTACATCGCCCCATTCAACACCCTCTCCGCCTCCTCATTGGCCGCAGCCGCTGTCAATCGGCGTATGCAAATCGGTGGCATGGGCGTCACGCCGCCGCAACACCCCGCCCCCTCATTTACATTTTAAATCCCCTCCCTCAGGAGTCAGCGTCTTCACGGGGGAACACTTGTGGTGTGATACGTTGCTAAGAAAGCAAGGCCCTGGTTAGTTTTTTTGTTTACTTACACATTTAATTAAAGTTAAAGCAAAGTTGTTGGAAATCTATAATCCAATCAGAATGAATTTGCCAAAAAGATGTCCTCCTATAGTTTTGCAAAGGGTCTTTATCCAACTTGAAACATTAGCTGTGTTTCTGTTTCCTAAGACGCTGCCAGACCTGCTGAGTTTCTCCTGTAGTATCCATTCTTGTAATCATTGCAGTTGTCATGACCCTACCTCTGGGACAGAAGGTCCCGGTTCACATCCTGCTTTCCCTGTATCATAAATGACAAGGTGTAGAGCTGGATGAACACAGCAGGTCCAGTAGCATCGGAGGAGCAGGAAAGTTGACATTTTGGGCCTAGACCCTTCTTCAGAATTGGTGGAGGAGAAAGGGGCTCTGAACTAAATAGGTAGAGGGGGGAGGTGGATAGAAGATGGATAAAGGACAAGATAGGTGGAGAGGAGACAGACAGGCCAAAAAGGCGGGGATGGAGCCAGTAAAGGTGAGTGTGGGTGGGGAGTTAGTGGGGGGATAGGTCAGTCCAGGGAGGACGGACAAGTCAAGGGGGCAGGATGAGGCTAGGAGGTAGGAGATGGGGGTGGGGCTTGAGGTGGGAGGAGGGGATAGATAGGAGTATAGGTTAGGGAGGCTGGGCTGGTTTTGGGATGCGGTAGTGGGAGGGGAACTTTGAAGCTCGTGAAGTCCACATTGATAACATTGGACTGTAGGGTTCCCAAGGAGAGTATGAGGTGCTGTTCCTGCAACTTTCGGGTGGCAACGTTGTGGCACTGCAGGAGGCCCATGATGGACATGTCATCTGAGGAGTGGAGGGGGAGTTGAAATGGTTTGCAACTAGGAGGTGCAGTTGTTTAGTGCAAACCGAGCATAGGTGTTACGCAAAATGGTCCCCAAGGCTCCACTTTCCTCAGACGACGTGTCCATCCTGGGCCTTCTGCAGGGCCACAATGATGCCACCCGAAGGTTTCAGGATCAGCACCTCATATTCCGCTTGGGAATTCTGCAGCCCAGTGGTATCAAAGTGGACTTCACAAGCTTCAAAATCTCCCTGCCCCCTACCACATCCCAGAACCCGCCCAGCTTGTCCCCACCTCCCTAACCTGTCCTTCTTCCCACCTATCCCCTCCCACCTCAAGGCCCACACCCATCTCCCACCTACTGACCTCATCCTGCCCCCTTGACCTGTCTGTCCTCCCTGGACTGACCTATCCCCTCCCTAACTCCCCACCCACACTCACCTTTAGTGACTCCATCCCTGCCTTTTTGACCTGTCTGTCTCCTCGCCACCTATCTTGTCCTCTATCCATCTTATAACCGCCTCCCCCTCTCTACCTATTTATTTCAGAATCCCCTTCCTCTCCTCCATTTCCAAAAAAGGGTCTCGGCCCGAAATGTCAGCTTTCCTGCTCCTCTGATGCTGCTTGGCCTGCAATGTTCATTCAGCTCTACACCTTGTTATCTCAAATTCTCCAGCATCTGTAGTTCCTATGATCTCTGCCCTGTATCATAACTTGGCTGAATGGATTGATTAAAAATTCTTCTTTTTTTGTAAACATTTGACATCCTTGCATTTGGTGATTGCACAACTATAGGTTTCAGCAATGTTTCACTTACCAGTGCTGTAATTGTTGAAAATGTTGGTGATGCATGTAAGACACCGCTTGTGGAGAGAGAAACAGCAAGAACGTTTAGTTTTAAGCAACATACCATCAGCCTTATCATTTGATCTCTCCTGTCCTGCATGTTCTTATAGACCTTTTCTCCCCTTGTGCTTTCCTGTACCCTTCTCCAAAGACCCTGAAGGGATACAACTTTTTAAAAATTATTTTAACGTTGCTAGGAAATTGGATAAACACATGAAAGATAATTTTTAAAAATGCAGGGGAGTGAGGTTTCTTGGATGGATTTACCGAAGAACTAGCACAAGAATGGTGCACCAACTGGTTTCCTCCTATGGTGTAGTACTTGCGATGTGATAAAAGGCTAGGCTGCCATGAAGGCTCCACCTCTCAAACTCTCCCCAGGCTCGGGGCGAGGCTGAACTCACCATCAGTCATTCTTCTCTAATGAGACCGCACCCTATGGTCCTCTGGGATTATGGCAACTTACACTTTCACTTCCTTTGGTTACTTTTCCATTCACCTTAAATCAGTGACCTCTGGTTTTGTCTCCTCAGAGGTGATACCAAACAGATGTGGTCTCCTTGCTTTTCATTTCTAAGCCTCCGTTTGTAAACCTCAAGGTCCTATATGTCTTATTATTCAATTTTCTCAGCTTAGCCATTTTCAAAGATTTGTATCCATAAACTCTCAGGTCCCTCTGGTTCTGCACTCCCTTTAGATCTTTAGCCCTATTTTACATTGTTTATCCTTGAGATTTTTCACCGCTCTTCACACTTACCTACATTAAACTCACCTGCCTTCTGTTGGCCCATTACACTGTTATGTCTCTTCTCTTAATGTCTATCACCATTACCCTTGCAGTTCACAGCATTAAGTCTGTGTCAAATAAAAATTTTTAAAGTGTGCTCTAAATCTAGATCATTAAGAAAGAGCGAGAAAAACAGTTCAACTAACAGCAATCCTCAGGAATCTGCGTTACAAATACCCTCCTACATTATGAAAAATAACTGTTCACTAATGCTGTTTGTTTTCTGTCACTAAAATAACTTCATATCTATTGTGCTCCTGAGATGCTGCTTGGCCTGCTGTGTTCATCCAGCCTCACATTTTATTATCTTCATATTTATGCTGCTGCCTCTTTTATTCTTAACTTTACTGCCGAGCATGTTATATGGCACTTTATCAAAAGTCTTTAAGAAGCTCATACATATTACATTATTATGAGCCCCTAATTATGTAATAAAACTGGATAAGCACATTAAATTATGTTATGACCTGTTTAAGTACCAGTAATCTTTTATTTTTAAAAGTAGACCACAAGAAAGGTTCAGGAGACTTACTAAGAAAACAAAGCCACAAGATTTCACAGTTATAAACAAATAACAATTCTTTGCTGCACAGATTAGAACAATACATATTTAATTTATTTCCAACACCCACAGTAAATATGTGGCAAACGTAGGTAATGTACTGTTTCTGAACACCCTACAAGTCATGCCAAAAGAAATGTTGTCAAGACAGATCCCATAGATTTCTCCATAACTCCCTCCATCCATTATCAATAGCATTGTGGGCCATCAGAACTCTTTAAACTTCACAAGGGATTATAATCCTTCAATTTTGGCCATCCGTGAAACCGCATCATAGACTATTTCAATGACTACACCTGTTCTTTTCAACCATCCTTCTGTCCAGAGTCAATGCTCCCTTGAACCCTGAAAACTGCTCTCCATAATTCCCATCTTGTGTAGTTGCATCAAGTTGGTACCACCTGTAGTTTTACAAGTTCCACTTTTAGTTATGCTGACCTCTTTAGGCATCTCACACTTTGTAAGTAACTGCAGCTTCCAGGAGTTATACCAAGCACTGACTACAACATGGACTAAGTCCAAGAACTCTGGTAGCTTCATGTCAGATGGCGGTGGAGAAGGGCTTCTGCTTTTCTTTTCATTTCTTTTTTCTTTTTTCTTTTAACCCTCTTTTATTTTACTTAGCTGTTGTTGAAGAGCTCAAGCACTCACAGCTGTGGCATTGACGGTTGCGAGGACGCCCAGCACAGACTCATGATAGCAGTGTCAGAGAGAGTTTGGGTGCATCGACGAAGTGGTCCTAGCGCTGCCCTGTGGCTGCTCCAGTGGAGGCGCTTTTGGTTTTCCCTGGCGGCGTCTGTGTCCTGTGCAGATTCGTGGAGGTGAGTTTGGGCCCAGTACAAGACCCTTTGGCTGCATCAGCAAGGTGGGCCCAAAGCAGACTCATGGCAGCAGCAGAGTTGAGTTTGGGCTGGTGCGGTACCCAGTGTTGATAGGGTCTGCGTTGGTGAGGCTCATCAAGGACTCAGTAGCGAGAGCATCGGTAGAGGCAAGATGACCCTGAAGAGTAGAGACTTTCATTCCAGTGGCAGCAGCATAGCAAAGGTGACACATGCCTGGCCACCATGCCCATGATGGAGCACTTAACAAGAATTAAGTAAAAAACTCATTCCTTATTTCTTTATTCTTCTGCCCTATTATTGTATGTTTTGGTTTATTTTTCAGTATTTTAATTTGGTGCCAGTGAGTGGGAACACTGTACAACACTTTTCACTGTATTTTGTAGCAAGATACATGTGACAATAAATAAATCAAATCAAGTCAGCTTGGCCTGAGTTCTAACAGTAGAGAGATATCCAACTGTTCTTGGAATTTGATTCACAGTGTTTTATATATAGAATCTGTGCAGTTCAGCTGCCTTTCTTATCAAGATGTTTCAAGATTGTCACTTCTAACATAGGATCTTATGTGAGGGTGGCACGGTGGCTCAGTGGTTAGCAGCGCTCCCTCACAGAGCCAGGTACCTGCGCTCAGTTCCAGCCTTGGGTAACTGTCTGTGTGGAGTTTGCACATTCTCCCCGTGTCTGCGTGGGCTTCCTCTGCATGCTCCAGTTTCCTCCCACAGTCCAAAGATGTGCAGGCTAGGTGGATTGTCCATGCTAAATTGCCTGTAGTGTTCAAGGGTCTGTCAGTTAGGTGGGTTATGGGGGATGGGTCTGGGTGGGATGCTTTGAGGGTTGATGTGGACTTGTTGGGCCATAGGGCCTGTTTCCACTTCGTAGGGATTCCCTGATTCTGATTCTAATCTACTCTCACAACTACTGACTTTCAGTCCCTTCAAGTAATCCTTATCTCCAGTGACCCCTGAACTGTTCTGAGTAATTTGTTGAAATCCTTGCAATAAGCCCGTCCCAGTCGCTGGGAAGAATTGAATGTTAATACCAGTCATAGATTGCTGGCTTACTGAATATGAAAATAAGCATATAACCAGATCATTTCATCACAGAATCAATCGAATTATCTTCATGTGCTCTTTATCAACATACACAATTGAGTTAGTTAAGCACAATTCAAACTTATAATTCCAAATTGACTTCCTTTAATTTCTCAATCTTTGATAATTTTGTACGGGATAATCATTTGTAAGAGCTTTCCCACCACTGAGGTTAAACTGACTCACTTATAATTGTTGGGCTTATAATTCCACGCCATATTTGAACAAACACATACCATTTCCAATTCATCCATCCTCTGGCATCATCCCTGTATCCAAGGGGAGGCAGTGGCCAAGTGGTATTATTGCTGGACTGTTCGTCCAATGACCCAGATAATGTTCTGGGGACCCTGATTCAAGTCCTGCTATGTCAGATGGTGGAATCTGAATTCAATAAATAACTGGAATTAACAGTCTAATAATGACCGTGAATCCATTGCCAATTATCGGGAAAACCCGTCTGGTTCACTGATGTCCTTCAGGGAAGGAAACTGCTGTCCTTACCTAGCCTGGCCTACATGTGACTCCAGACCCACAGCAATGTGGTTGACTCTTAACTGCCCTCTGGACAATTAGGGACAGGCAATAAATGCTGCCTGGCTGGCAATACCCTTACCCCGTGAATTAATAAAAAAAAAGAAAAAAAATCGAAAGTTATGGTCAGTGCTCCAGAATTTCACCCCACATTTCCATCAGTATTGTTAGAAGCATCTGGTCTATTCATATGAACATATAAACAAGGAATAAGAATAGGCCACTCGACCCTTCAGGCACACTCTGCTATTCAATAAGATCATGGCTGATTGGATTTTAATCTCAATTTTACGTTCCTGTGCATCACAATAATCTTTCATCCCCTTGGTAGGTAATAATCTATTTACATCCAGCTTAAAAATGTTTAAAGATGCTGCATCCACTGATTATGAGGAAAGGAATTTCAAAGATTCACAAACTTTTGAGAGAAAAAGAAAGTTTCCTTATCATTGTCCCAAATGGGTGAACACTTATTTTTCAGTTTAGACTCTTTGATCTAGATTTCCCATAAGAAAAACCATCCTGTCAACATCCACCCAATCAAGGCTCGTCAGGATCATTTATGTTTCAACTAAATCACTTCTGACTGTTCTAAACTCCAGAGGATACAGGCCGAACCTCTCTTTATTGTATCAGACATAGTATGAACTGCAGATGCTGGAGAATCTGAGATAACAAAGTGTAGACCTGGAGGAACACAAGCAGGCCAAGTAGCATCGGAGGAGCAGGAAAGCTGATGTTTTGGGCCTGGACTCTTTTCTGATGAAGGGTCTAGGCCCAAAACGTCAGCTTTCCTGCTCCAAAGATGTTGCTTGGCCTGCTGTGTTCATACAGCCCTACACCTTGATATCTCTAGTCTCTCTTTATAATGCAATCCGTTCTTTCCAGGTATTAACAGTCCACACTCCTGATGGTTTAGCAATTTTAGTACATATAGTCTCCCCTTTATCATTTGTTATGATTCTGCAACATTTAAGATCCACAAGACTATTGTACTTTGGTTGTCTGTTTTCAAGACAGAAGGGAGGAGGTCAAACAGCTTATTCTGAAGTCAGAGATAGTAAGAACTGCTGATGCTGGAGTCAAAGATAACACCGCGTGGAGCTGGATGAACACGGCAGGCCAGGTAGCATCAGATGACCAGGAAAGCTGATGTTTCAGGTTGGGTCTGAAGAAGGGTCCCGATCTGCAACATCAGCTTTCCTGCTCCTCTGATGCTGTCTGGCCTGCTGTATTCCTCCACTCCACATTATGTTATCTGTTCTTAAGTCTGTCTGACAACAAACCTGAGGGACATTGTAGTTATAAAGCGTGGTTTTGCTGAAAGAAGGTGTGATTTCTTCACACTTGAAAACAATTCCAGCAACATCTGTACTTATTAATTTCTCAATAAGATTGCCAGTGTCTGAAGTGCCAGGAAGGTCCAGAGATTATTTAAATTGCCCATTTCACTGATTTGATATCATATGATTTATCATTGTCACGTGTTTCTAGGTACAGTGTAAGGTTTTGTTTTGCGTGTAGCACAGGCAGATCATACCATACAAAGTGCATAAGGGTAATAGCCTAGAGTGAGGAATACAAAATTATAGATGTAGAGAAGGGGCACAAATTGCAAAAGCAACATAAAATTTAAAGTTTGAGAGCTCCATTCAGAAGTCTAATAACATATGGGTCACCCTTCTATAAGAAGAATGCTGTTAAACTTGAGAGGGTACAGAAAAGATTTACTAGAATGTTGCCAGGACTGGAGGGTTTGAGCTGTAGGGAGAGGCTGGATAGACTGGGGCTATTTTCCCTGGAGTGTTAGAGGCTGAGGGGTGACCTTCTAGAGGTTTATAAAATTGTAACGGATAAGGATAGGACGAATAGCCAAAGTATTTTCTGAAGGTGGGGGAGTCCAAAATTAGATGGCGTAGGTTTAAGGTGAGAGGGGAACGATTTGAAAAGGACCTGGGGGTAACTTTTTCATGCAGAGGGTGGTGTTTCTGTGATATGGAATAAGCTTCCAGAAGAGGTGGTAGAGGTGGATACAATTACAACATTTAAAGACATGTGGATGTGTATGTGAATAGGAAGGTTTTAGAGGAATGTCAGCCAACTGCTAGCAAGTGGGTCTAAGTCAGATTGGGATGCCTGGTCGGTGTGGATGAATAAGACCGAAGGGTCTGTTTCTGTGCCATATGACTCTGTGACTCTATAACTGTGGGGAAGAAGCCGAATTTGAATCTGCTGATACATGTGTTTAAGCTTTTGTATCTTCTGCCTGATGGATGAGGTGTAGGAGATTATAATTAGGTTGGGAGTGGCCTTTGTTTATGTTGGCTGCCTTCCCGAGACAGCAAGAAGTATAGATGGAGTCAATGGATGGAAGGCTGGTTTGCTTGATGGACTGGGCTATGTTCACAACTCTCTGTAATATCTTACGGCCCTGGGCAGAGCAGTTACCGTACCGAGCTGGATGCATCCAGACAAAATGCTTTTGATGGTCCATCTTGGTAAGAGTCTTTATGGATGTACCAAATTTCTTTAGCCTCCTGAGGAATCAGAAGCCTAGTTGTTCTTTCTTGACCATCGCATCAACGTGGGTGGCCCAGGACAGATTGTTGGTGAGCATCATTCCTAGGAATGTGAAGCCCTCGACCATCAGCACCATTGACATAAATAGGGATGTGCCCTCACCCTTGCTTCCTGAAGTCAATAACCTGCTGTTTAGTTTTGCTGACATTGAGGGAGAGATTGTTATCTTTACACCATGTCACTGAGCATTCTGTCTGTTTCCTGTATTCTGTCTCGTCATTGAGATCTGGCCTACAACAATGGTGTCATCAGTGAACTTGTAGATGGAGTTAGGATGAAATTTGGCCACACAGCCACAAGTGTACAGGGAGTATAGTAAAGGCCGATCATGCAGCCTCATGGGCAGCAGGTCTATCATGAAATAAAGTTGATAACTCAGTCACGTAGAGTTGTCATCTAGAGAATCACGGTTTCAACTTGGACCTGTTGTGACTCATGTTACCAGGAGATAGGCTTTGACAGGGTGAATCTTTTAGGTTTCCACTATTCCTCAATTCTGAAGAAAGGCAATTAACCCAAAACTTTGGATCCGATCTCCATGCGTGGAACAGGAAGGTCAAGTTGAAAACCATCCCAAACCAGCAATAGCCTCACCTTTAAAAAGTTCCCCACTTACTGTATTTCCTCACTGGGGAGTGTAGGATGACAGAATTGGACTTGTTACACTCTAAGCTGCAACGGTGGTAGTTGGATGGCAAGGCCAGCAGGCTTTTACACCCATCTCTGTTTGCGGTAACATCGGCCTGGCTCAATGCTAAACTCTAGAGATCTAGCTGGTGGAATGTTGGGATCTGAAACACTGGGATGTTTAATGATTTTAAATTTAGATTTTATTGTCCCATGTTTTCAAGTACAGACAGGAGTACAGTGAAAATGTATGATGTTGTCACACTCAGCACCATCTTAGGTACAAAGGCACCATGGTACAAAAAGCTGAGGTACAAAGCAGTAAATGGAACAAAGTTAAGAAATGTTGAGCATTGCTTTCACAGAATAAGCAGAAAATAAAAGATATAAGGTAATAGTTAACATTAAAGTCCTGCTTAACATAAACTAGAAAAATAAAGGAATAAAATTAAAGGCTCCACAGTCCTTGATAAGTCCTCCACTTAGCGCACTGTCCAGGAGACCTCAGCTGCCTGTTCTCAAGATACCATTGCAGATACCAGGGGACTTTCCTCACCACCTGCTCTTCCCATGTGATGTCGTCGCTGAAGCTGCCGTTTCCTCAATCTCCTTCTGCTGCCTCTGGAACATTCCCGGCAGGACCCACTCCCACACCAAGATACTGCCGTGGGTCACTGCGAAAATAGGGTGAGACACCGCCACCCCAGGCCAAGAGACTGCCATGGTCCGCCACGAGACTGGGCCGAGACACTACCACGCCACACTGGGAGACCATCATGCCTGGCCGAAAAACCTGGCTGAGGCACTGTCACGCCAAGCCTAGAGACTGAGATGGGCTGCCAAGAGACCAGGCCGAGACACTGCTGGGGTCTGCCGAGGCACCGGCAGAGGTTGCCGAAACACAGCCATGCTGGCCGAGAGACTGCCATGTATCACTAAGAGATGACCACGGCCAGGACTGAGCTGAGAGGATGCCTTTTTAGGTCCACACTGAGGCTGTAGTGAGGAAAAGAAGGAAAGAAACAGCAAGAGGGAAAAAAAGGAGAAAGAAATGGAGGGGGTGGACTAGCTCCGGCTGATACATTCTAATTCACTACTGCTGGGTCAAAATCCTGGGATTCCCTCCTTAATAGCATTGTGGGCCAACCCACAGCAGGAGGACTGCAGCATTCAAGAAGGCAGCCCAGCACCATCTTTTAAAGGGGCAACTAAGGACAGGCAAGAAATGCTGGCCAGCCAGCAATGCCCACATCCCACAATGAATAGAAAAATACACTCCACCGCCATGTTGAAATGCTGACCCATTCAAAGGCGCACAATAGAGCACAGAGCAGATAAAGTCGGGAAGTGTATTGTGATGAAAGATTTCTGATTTATTCTATGTATATATGAGTGTTTGTATCACAAAATAAAAGGTATACAAAGTTGGTTACTTTTCAGATGTGTTTAAAAGGTAACTACATCAGATAGTAATTTTGGAATCCAGTACATGTCAGAGAGCAGGGACCCCTTGGAGTATAAATGGAAAGCTGTTTTTACTGTCATGAATTGTGAAGGTGCAGTGAACATTAAAAGCAATTAGCTTATATTTGATTTGGGATAATCAAGGATTGATTTTTGCTTAGAAAACCCAGAGATTAAAACCCAGAGGTTTTCAGACCATGATCATAAGCTAATGGTTTCTCTTCTTGAAAGGACTTCTTTCAGACCAGTTATGATAATAAATTACTCAGTATAAAAAAGATTCAGAGATAGTGGGAACTGCCGATGCTGGAGAGTTTGAGACAACAAGATGTAGAGCTGAATGAACACAGCAGGCCAAGCAGCATCAGAGGAGCAGGAAAGCTGATGTTTCGGGTCTGGACTCTTCTTCAGAAAAATGTTACCTCAGTATAAAAGTTTAGTTTGTGAAACTTTCACATCTGGAGTGTGGGGTTAGAAATCTTCAGATTATCAAAGTGTAAGAAAGTCTAAGCTTTCAGTCTTGTGAGTATTTTAGTAGGAGACATTACAGGGAAGAATTGGGAGAATCAGTTAAGTCAATCTTGAAGATTTGGTATATAGTCGTTCCTTCAGATGAAAGTCTCTGTAACAGATAGCGTCAGGAAATGGGATAATGCTTTGTTTTTCTGTATGCTCCAAGATCTTCCTGTGTCCGATAGCTTTTTTAATAGTTCCATCTTTGTGTAACAAACTTATTGAAGGAAATCTATAGGCTGGTGTGAAAATGTTTGAGTGATTGACTGCCGTGTTAACTAAAATTTTACAAAAATGTGGTGTATAAGGCCAGGTCTCAATCAGGGATCATAACAGGATAATACCAGCTGCCTGCCTTTCCTGAGGGTGTAGCATTCTCACCTCTGATTGGAGAGATTGTGATTACCACATCACTCCAGAGAATGAACACTTGTTCTAGGCTTATTCTGAGAACGGTTCTCAGGGAGGTCTGCATTCTCTACCCGTAAAGTTGTAAGCAGAAGATTTCATTGCACTATTCAGAGAAGAACAGATGACTTCTCCTTAGTATGTCGATTAACATTCGGGGATCAGTCTGCATCAAAAACATTTGTCATTTGTTTGAATGCTGTTGTGGAAACTAGTCCATTTTTGGTGTTGTATTTATGGTGTTACAACATGAACTACACAATGCAAGTTCCTTGCCCCTCAAATGTTTTAGAATGTGTTTAATATTGGGAAAGGTTACATGTAGCTGCAGGATTTTATTGGATAAGTTGCAGAAAAACAATATTGTCTGCACTGTGTGTGCTGCACAAGTTCTCAATCTCACTCATGCTTAACTCTCTGAGGTAATCTTGAAGAATACCAAATGAGATTTATTAGTTTTTATTCTGAAATTATTGTAGAGACAGTGAATTCAGTAAAAGGATGCATAGCTGAAACATCTGCAGTGAAAGTGATTATGTTTAACTGTAATGGCTATAACGCAAAATAGGTGAAGTTCTACTGTTCGTATGTTTGAAATTATACACATCACTGAACTTGACTCTGTGCAAGGTTGTTTTTACAATCAGATTGTTCAATTTCTTTACCAATATCAATGAATAATGCAGTTTATTCTCTGATAAATCCACTTATTTAATTTCATTTATAAACATTGATTTAAATAACGCTAGTGCCAAAAATCTTATATGGGTCTGAACAAGTTGGGCTATGTTGAGATTTGTCGTAATATTGAAAGATCTCGACATTGGGAGCATCTCCTCCTCTTTTATTTTTGACAAATGGTTCAGCGTGTTTCTCAGTTGGTAAACTGCTATTAAAGAATGGGGGCGTGTTATTGCTCATCAAATGTCTTGTTGTTGACCCAACTAGTCTCATTCGTATTCGGCTTCCTATCTTATCCAGCCTACCAAACAAGTTAGATGTTGAGAAAACTCGATGTGGCAATAGCGCAGGCAATTTAACTCACTGCTTGCTCTGAATGACCTCTCTGCTGGACACTGGGCAACAGCGCTTCTAAGTGTGGTCCATGGGCTCTGGCCACACACACCCCATGCCCTCAGGGATTGATGTCTGACATGTACCAGCCTATAAGAACCCTCAAGACTCATCTCTGATCCACTTCTAACAACTATCATTATAAGGACTGTTGCAAGGACCCTCTGTGCTCAGGGACGCATAATCAACTCATGGACAGGACTCAGCTGCACTTCTATGCTCTTCATGCTCCTTGCTGTCATGCCATCATTCACTCTGAGCCTACCTGATGCTCCCATCATTCCTGCCTTTCATTACCTTGCCTCACACTTTGCCCCCTCAGCCAGAGATCTCAGGCCCATTTTTCTACTTTCTGGCTTTGCTGATTAACACAGTCACAAAGGCAAGAAGCTTTTTCTGGTTATAAGCAGGCCACAGTCATCAAGGGGGATAGCCTTCAATTGGGGTGCCATGGCACGGTAAATTAAGAGCAGTCTCCGATACCAGGATATTGTCAGAATCGGGATGCTCTCCACATAACAGTGAGGAATTGAATGGTGAGCAGCACATCTTGGGCCTTTCTGCCCTATTGCAGGCTGTTATTCTCCTGGAATGAGGGAGGGGCATATAGTAAGGGGAAAGAAAGTGTGTGGCACCGCCGTTACTGTTGCTGCAGGTGAGGAGGTGTCCTGAGTGAGTGAGCAGGCAATGCAGACAGTACACAGGATTTGAGGTGTCATGGGTTGGGGTGGATGACAGCAAGTGAAGGAAGATGGGATAATAGTGAGAGTGGAAGAGAAAGAGCCTTGATGAGACGTATATGCAGTAGCAGAGATAGTGTGAGTGTAAGCAATCAGACAGAATATAGTGGCCATGTGGAGCTGGAAGAACACAGTCTGCCGGGCAGCATTGGAGGAACAGGAAGGTCGCCGTTTCAGGTTTACACCTTCATCATGATTGTCCGGCTGAGGGGTGAAAACCCATCTGGTTCACTCATGTCCTTTAGAGAAGGAAACTGGCGTCCTCACCTGATCTGGCCTACATGAGACTGCAGACCCACAGCAATGTAGTTGACACTTAACTGTCTTCTCAGCAATTAGGGATGGGCAATAAATGCTGCCTAGCCAGCAACGCCCTCATCCTGTGAATGAAAAAGGAAAAGAAATCTGCCAGCCAAATTCCCTGAATTTCATGCTGTGCAAATTAGAGATAAATATGCATAGAAGCTTGAGTCTTATCTTTGACACTGCAATACATTGCCACACATTGGCCCTCCCTCAGTCTGTAGATATCTCCTCAGCAAGATCAGTTGTGCATATTGCTCTGTTAACTAAGCCAAAACATATAAGATTTGCAAACTGCTGGAATTAAAACATAAAGTGCTGGAAAAGTTCAGCAGATCTGGCAGCATCTGTGGAGACAAATCAGAGTTAACATTTCAGGACCAGTGACCATTCTTCAGAACTGACAGAATTGTTGATTGCTGTTCCTTACAGCATACCTATGGCATTGAAAATCCATCTACTAGCTAACGGCATTTGATTATAAGTTGAAACAAGTTTCCTGACCTTGTAGACAATGTTGGGGAGACCCTGTTTGAAATTTTGTGCCATGAGCCCAAGTCATTGCATCCCATGGTGCATGCTTTAGAGATCCTGGTGATGATGTCATTACACTCCCCATGCTGAATTTTTAACTCGATGTTCATTAATGAATTAACCTTGCTGATAACCTGTCAAATATTTTAAAATGTCAGAAACACATCTATAGTTAAATTTTAGCTTTGTTAATTATCATAGTTATATTCCTAATTTTTTGTTGACACAAAGATATATGGCTTTGTATCCATGTAACACTTAGAGCATAAACTGGGAATTCAGATATGTCTTTCAGTGAGTTCCCAGGTGATCTAAACCAGTCCTACACAAGTAGCTGCTGATTTTCAGTGTGACTTTCATCTACTACAGGATGAGCTGCAAACTATTCAACCCATTGTTGTCTTCAGTTGAAAACCAAGATCACTCTAGCCTCTGCCATGAAGAGGCAAGATGACACTTGTGTTTATGTACACGCTCAGAAGCTGATCTCCAAACCATTGTCATGTACACATATAAAAGAATGAGCCTTGAGACTAATGTCCTGAAGACAAAAGTTCTTTGCCAGCCTACCCCTGCCAAGCACCCCTGCTTACTGACTATCAAGATGTCAGTGAGCCATCGGACAATGTGGACCAATTCTCTCTCTCTCAGAGAAGGCAGATATCAGCGATGAAACTGAACGTTACCTCCTCGGCACCAGTGTAGTCATTGGCCATCTGAGGAAAAATGTACTTGATATCAGAGACCTCAAATCTTGCACCAACATTATGGTTAACAGCACAGCTGTGTTATCTAACCTTCTGGTGTATTGGAGACACAGACAATGCACAGCAGACATCCCAAATCCTTGGAAAAACATCACCACGGGTGTTTCTGTAAAATTCCACAAATCCAATGTCAGGATAAGCTCCACTGCCAGTGTCCTGTCTCAGGCCAACATTTCTAGAATTGAAGCTCTAGTTATGGTTAGTCAACTGCATTGAGTTGGTCACATCATCCAGATACTTGACACATGGATCCAAAACAAGCTCTCTACTCCAAGCTTCCTAACAGCAAGCAGTTTCCAGGGAGGTGGAGGAGACACTTCAAGGAGTTCTGAAAGTATTCCTGAAAAGACTAACACATCCAGATTGATTCATGAGAATTCTTTGTCCAAAATTGTCCAAACTGGTGACAAAACATCTGTGAAGGTGGCAGTCATTTCAAGCATCTCTGATAGGTCAAGTTCCATTGAACCCAAATGCAAACAGTGTAAGAGATGCACAAAAACCCTTGTGTGCATCCCATCCAGTTGCCGCATCAAACACCTCCCGCTGCACCTATGATAGAGGCACAGATCCAGCACTGGATAACTTCACCAGGGTGAACGTGGAAGAGTCAGAATGGGGCCTCTGCCCCCACCTAGACTTCTGCCAGCAGCTCTGTAATTCTAGCAGAACCAGGCAGAGAGTAGTGGCCACTACTGGGACCACAAACAGTGTCATGAAAGAAGATATATCTGACATCTAAGCTACATCTGCAAATGTTGGGTGAGAATTGCCTAGGAGAGTAACATAGAAGTAGGGAGTCAGTCTGCAGAGACGGGGTGGGAAGAATAGCGGGAGGATACAGTCCTGAACAGAGCACATCAATGGACACAGGAACTCCCCCCCAATCAGTGACACTGTCAAAACATCTGGGCTACTTGCCCTGCCCCTGCTTCTTAAATATTCATTGAGGGGATGTGGATATCATGGCTAGGTCACCTTTTTTTTTATCCATCCCTAATTTCCCTTGAGAAGGTCGTAGCTGTTAGTTGGATAAAGAGATCTTTTTCAGGATAGCAGCCAATGGCTATTGGAATTTCTCAGGGTTCAGTGCTGGGACCAAACCTATACAAGTTATATATTAACAACCTGGTCAAAAGAACTGAGGGTGTTATTGTTAAGTTTGCAGATGATGCCAAAAGGGGCCGGTAGTGTTGAGCAAGTGGACAGCTGCATGAGGACTTGCACAGGGTAGAAAAATGGGCAGAGAAGTGACACATGGAATGCTATGTGGGAAAGTGTGAGGTTACACACTTTGGCAGATAGAATAGAGATGTAGACTACTTCTGAAATGGGTAAAAGCTTTGGAAATCTGAGGCATAAAAGAGACTTAGAAGTCCTAATTCAGGATTCTCTTAAGGTTAATATGCAGGTTCAGTTGGCAGTTGGGAAGGCAAATGTTGTATTAACATTCATTTCAAGAGGGCCAGACTACAAGAGCAGAGGGGTAACTCTGAGTTTGAATAAGGCTGTGTTCAGACTGCATTTGGAATATCATGGGCAGAGTTGGGCCCTGTATGTAAGGAAGGATGTGCAGGCATTGGAGGGTCCCACATGATGTTTACAAGAATGATCCTTGGTGATGAAGGACTTGTCATATGAGGAACGAGTTAGAACTCTAGGTCTCTATTCAATAGAGATAAGGGGATCAAAGATTATGGGAAGAAGACAGGAGAATGGAGATGAGGAACATGTCAGCCATGATTGAATGGTGGAGCAGACTCAATGGGCCAAATATCCAAATTCTCTCCTCTATCTTAGGCTTTTATGATGAGCTGAGCAAATGTATTCCTGCAATCTATTTGATATAGGTGCACTGACTGTGCTGTCCGGGAGTGAATTTCAGGATTTTGACCCAAGGAACAGTGACATACTTCTAGGTCAGGATTGTGAGTCGCTCAGAGGGGAACTTGTGAGTAATGGTATTGTCATGTATCTGCTGCCCGTCTCCTTTTAGGGAGTCGTGGTCATGGGATCAGAAGGTGCTGATGAATCTCTGCAGTGCATCTTATAGGTGGTACACACCACTATCACTGTACTGTGGTGATGGAGTGAATGAGCTTTCATGGATGTGTCACTAATAAAATGGGTTGATTTATCCTTAATGCTGTCAAGCTTCCTTCATGTTGTTGGAGCTGCATTCATTCAGATAAGTACAAGAATTCCAAATCCTGACTTGTGACTAGTAGATGGTAAACTGCTGAATGCAGCATTCATACCTTCTGACCTGCTATTGTAACCTCAGTCACTTTTTGTTGAGTCCAATTCATTTCCACTCGATGGAAAACCTCAGGATGTTGATAGTGGGGTTCAGCAACGATAATGCCCAAAGTCAAGAGGCAAAGGTTAGATCCTCTCTTTTGGAGATGTCCATTACCTAGTACTTGTTACATATCAGCCCAAGCCTGGAGTCTGCTCCACCATTCAATCATGGCTGACATGTTCCTCATCTCCTGCAAATGAAAGTGGACTCCTTCAGTATCCAGGATGTCATGCATTGTTCTGATATTGAACAATCATCAGTGAACATCCCCACTGCAGATATTCTGATGGAGGGAGGTCATTGATGGAGCAGCTTTGGACACCACACTGAAAACGCCAGATTTCACCTGATCTCAGCCCAGTTAATGCCTGGATGGGAGATGGCTGTAGGCTTTCTGAGTTTCTATGGTGCAATGGTAGTGCCCCTATCTCTGGGCTAGAAAGGCTGTGTTCAAGTCCAACATGTTGCAGCAATGTGGCATTACATGTTTAAACACGATGATTAAAAATATCTGCTGTGAGGAACCTGTGCATGGGCGTCCTGGGGCTGAGGAGTCTAATCACCACAACCATCTTTTTTTGTGCTTGGTGTGACTCCACTCAGTGGGGATTTTCTCCATAACTTCCATTGACTCTGGTTTGGTCTTATTGCAGTCACTACCAAAAATATGATTATTTGGTCATCCATCATATTTTTGTTTGTGGAGTATTTGTGTGTTTGAATTGCTGCTGAATTGTTTATTTTACAACAAAGTCCAACCTCAAAAGTAGAACATAACTAGGCATGTTTTTAACATATGAAAAACCATATTATGACTACAAGCTCTTTTAACATAATATATGAAGTTGTAGAGAGAATGTAATTTCTGTCATTTTTGCTCATGCATATTCTCTATTTCCCTCCTGAAGAAGCTGACATTTACTGAGGTTGAATTTAATGAGGATGTAGACCATGCCTAGAATAATGTGAAATGGTTTGATCCCCCTATCTAAGTAAATATATACTGACATTGGAGGCAGTCCCGTGAAAATGCACTAGGTTGATCCCAAGTCTGGAGGGATTTTCTTAAGAGGAGAGTTTGAGTAGCTTGGTCTGTACTCACTGGAGTTTAGAAGAACAAGAGGCAACCTTATTGCAACATCCAAGCCGACACGTGGGAATTACTTGCTGTAGAGTGCACAACTGGAGAAGAAGCACCTGCAAAGGTGCCAACGACTTCAAGCATCATTGGGTGGAGCATGTGGATCCCAAGCACAAGCATCGGAAAGAGTTTGCAGAATCCAGAACGTCCCATCCATCCACCACATCAAACACCACCTACCCCTATGGCAATTTGCAGCTGTGGGTTTGGACTGTGCAGCCACCACAAAACCTACCATACCTGGAGTGGAAAATAATCTTCCTCGACCTTGAGGGACTGACCAAGAAGATTATAAGACATTGCTGACATTGGAGTTGGATTGACTAATTAAACTCACATCTGATTAATACTGCAGTTAGTTGTAATATTAAGTCGTAATATTAATATAAATAGATGTGTTATTATTTAGCTCTGATTAATATTGCACTCACATTATTACTGGTGAGTGAAAATTAAATTTATTCTGTGTCTGGAACTGACAAGTACTTCAAATAGATTTATCATTGCAGTTCAGCTCTGATTAGTGCCATGTGCATTGGATTCCTGACTATGACAAGACCACCAGGAAATCCTGGAGTGAGAACAATTGGCTAACTCCCAGGCAGGAGTGAAGATGAGAAAAATGAATCACTCAGGTTGCCCTAATGGAGCTTTCAGTACCCGATCACAGCAACAACTTGGAAACAGTCTGTGACTGCTGCATAGATCAAGTATTTATTTTATATTGGTTGTCAGAACTTAGGCGATGGTGATAAAGTTTGTAACTATTTTGCATTAGAAATTAACCAAAGATGATGCAGGTCTGTTTGCTTGAACATGTGCATTATTTGTATGAATGAATATCCTCAGTGACCCCAAGACAGTAATTGTCAAAATCAAGGTGATGTGCGGGATTTGAGGTGTTCTTGACGTTGTTCACGATGAAGTATGGTTGAATTACAGTTGGTGACTTCTGCAGTTTCATTTGTAGATTGTGTACTTTTCAAAACAGTAGCCACAGAATTCTGAGATTTCCTCTTCTACAGCTGGAAATACAGAAAAATAAGATGTTATTGACCCCAACCCAAATAGAGGGACAGTGAAGTCTAAGAGAGGTAAAGAGAAATGATAACAAAATGTTTTGTCTGGAACTCAGGGACTGAAAGGGATAAATTTAGCAGATTGCTCTTATCTTTTCAGCTAATGTAGAGTGGAAATGCTGAAGAAAACCTTCTTCTCTCTCCAACATATACCTGGTTGAGAGGGCAGGTATATTTGATAGATTTATTTGATAGATTTAAGCAGGTTGGTAGGGTAGAAGGAGAGAAACCATTTTCTTTGGGAATTCCATCATGATATTAGAATTAGAATTAGCTTTATTGTCACATGACTACAGTGAAAAGTTTACAAGTTGCCACTTATAGTGCCATCTTAGGCACCACGGTACAGATTCTTAAATACAAATTCTTAGGAGAAAGAAATAGATAAATAAAGAAATAAAAAGTCCAACAATAAATTAGAAAACTAGAGAAATGAGAGTTCAGAACAATACTCCTTCCAACCCAGACCACACTGATGTGGGTCCATCTAATCCAAATGGACTGCAGCGATTCAAGATGGCAGCTCACAACCTTTTCTCAAAGGAAACTAAGGATGGACATTAAATACTGGTCAATTCAAAAATGCCCACCCACCTCTTGAATGATTTAAGTAAGTCTTAAAATTAGCATTTGAACATCTAGCAGTGCATTCAGGAAATGGATTTTCACACCAAGAGCAGTTACAATCTGAAAAGGTTGTGAATTATGGAGTCAACTAAATTTGTCATGACTGAAACTGAGTCTTAACCAACAAAAGCCTCTCAAGATGTACAGATCAAAGGAAGATAAACGCTGTTGTCACTTTCACACCTGCAATGACAAGCTTGTTTTATTACAGAGAGTGATTTTGCAGGAGGGATTTAGATGGGAAGGAGACAGGCTGGAGGACACCTCATTGTTACCCTGCCTCCACCCTAAGTCTTGGGGTGATATTTTGGTAGCTGCCACTGCTTCTCTGGTGATAAAAGAGCTGTAGATCTACAAATGGCTGGCAGCTCTTGGTAGGCAAGAGCTGGAGGGGTCCTGATTCTTCTAGAAAGCTACAGTTAGCCTCTGAATTGCCTGATGCTCATGGTTCAGTGGGCCTCCCACAAAGAAGGTAGTGTGGGGCATTCACTAGCTCGGCCACTTCCACATGATCCCTCCCTATGACCCCAATGGCCTCTTTCTCTGCCATAATTATTCCATGACTTTTAGAAATCCAGTAGCCACACAGAACACTGAAGTACAAAAACATTATTTCTCCCCAAGTATGCTGATGGTGTGAATTGCATTTCTTGTGGGACGAGGGATATGTACAGTCAGGAAAGTTTGATTCTTGACTTTCTTCTCTGGTGTATTATCCAACATTGTGAAAAGTACGATACCAAAAATAATGTCTGCTGGAAAAGTATGACCAATCAGTTGGATTGTGAAATACTTGCCAATCTGGATATTTGCAGGAAATATGTCCAGGCCAACTTTCAGAGGCAACAGATTCAAAGTTGTTCAAGTTTCCGGATGGGCTAAAAGTCTTGGATCCTGGGGTTAGTGCTATTGAACAGTCCCAATACATGTGGCAATTTATTTGCAAAACAAAGCTTCCAACATCTGGTGTTAAAATTTGCCTAAGTAGGTACAGCTGAGACACTAACAAAACTGGGAGGGTTGCACAATGTACACTGAAAGGTCAAGAGGTTGTCGATTTGGTGGTGAACTTGATTTATGTTATTTTGTCTTTAAATAGCGTAGGTTAATTATAGAATATGCAAAACAAAGCAACAAAATATTTACCAAATTTTGAAATCTATGCAAGATGAAATAGCTAAAGTACAACCAGATCTGTAAACATAATCTGGTGAGATTTAATTATAAAGTTAGTGAATATGTTTCTACAGCAATTCGTGAGAGGTAGGCATTCTCTATAGAAACTTAGTGATGAACTTCGGAGGAATGTCTCCATTTTAAAATATAAAAGATAAAATTTCCAAAAGCAAGAGAAGCATTTGAAGGTTGAAATGTCTGATTCTTAAAAATTCATTCATGGGATGCTAGAGTCACTGGCTGGACAAGCATTTTAAAGGCTGGTGGGAAGCTGCATTCTTCAACTGCTGTAGTTCATGCAGGATACAGATATCTATAGGGCCCTTTGCGTGTGAGTTTCAGGATGCTGACCCAGTGACGGTGAAAGAATAGCGTAAATTTACAACTGAGGATGGTGAGTAGCTTAGAGGGGAACTTGCAAAGGGTGCTGTTCACTGTATCTGCTGCCCTGATCCATCTAAGTGGTGCAGGACTCAGCTTTGTAAGGTGCTATCAGAGGAATCTTAGTGAATAGCCACAGTAAGTGGTGCACACTTTTCCACTATATGTCAGCAAGAAGTGAGTAAATGTTTAAGGGGATGGATGGAGTGCAATCATAGGGGTTGCCTTGTCCTGGAAAATAGTACAGAACTGAGGATCAACTGAGATGAAGTGTGATAGCCTCACGGTTATTGTAGCAGATCCATAACACCAAGGGAATGAGTCCACAGTTCCCTTATGGGCAGTTGCCAAATAAATCTGGCAGCTAGGAGATTGACATGCCGAAAAGTAAATGTGAAAGTAATGTGAAACCCCACCCAATTCATTAATGTCCTTCACGGTGAGAAACCTCTCGGTATAACCACCAGGTCGACACTATGGGTGGACTTTAATGTAACCAGCAAGGTGGAGTAAGAATTAATCTTCTCAAGAGCAGGCAAAAGTCTAAAGCACCTCTTTTGCGAAATGCCCACCACATTCCCAAACAATGGGGGGACCATCTCAAGAACTCTGGAGATGGAAACCTCACCCCTGGGATCTGCTGGTCCATCAGACACTGTCTGTTCTTTGTTACAAGGCAACATCACTGGACAGTCAGTGGTTGCTGCCAATGAAGCTGCCACCCTTGGCCAGGACTCAATGAATCACCCAGCTCTCAGGTCAGTGATGGCAAGAGGGGGATCGCAGTGAGGAGCAGGTAGATCTCAGTGGGCTTCCCCCTTTGGTTTGTCTACTGGCCATAGAGTGTCTTTGAATGAGGAAGCCCTCCTGAAGACCGCAAACAACCCTGGCTTTGTGTGCTGTTTTGTTTTCCTTTCTCTAACAGCGCGAGACAGAACAACCACAGGAGGGATGTTCTGAATGACCGGGGAGTCGAGAACCAGCAATCACAGATTAGGCATTCAGGTCTGGCTATTTAGGATGGTGATGAAGAGTCACTCATTTACTCAGAGAGTGACAAGCATGTGGCAATCTCTGCCACAGAAAGTGGTTGAAGGCCAAAACATTGAATGTCTTCCAGAGTTTCATAGGAACAGCTCACAGGGCTAAGCAGATCAAAGGATATGGAGAGAAATTGGGAATAGGGTTCTGAGTCAATGATCCTGTTGAATGGTAGAGCAAATTCAAAAGGTCAGATGGCCTACTCCAGCTCCTGTGTTTCTATAGTTTATGTTTTGAGGTGCCCATATGGGGAGCCTGTCTCAGTCACTGAGTACATGGCAGAAGAGCCAGGACGAAGCTTGTATATGGTCATAATTGCCCATTACAGAAGATAGGACCTTACCAGGCAGCAAAGCAGGAAGGCCCTCCAAAACCTTGCCTGCATCAGACTTACTCAGGCATAGGAGTCAAGGCAATAGGGACCCAACCAAGACTCTTCCACCTGGTTAAATGCCTCACTGCCAAATTCATCATCAGGGTGAATATTAAACTCCACCCTATATATTTGACACTTAAAATCCTGATTGAAACAAGGGGAGGTCAATAGACTACAGTACTGTAGACATTCCAAAGTTAATGTTTGATTCGTATTCTCAAGTAATGAGCCAATGACTTTTTCCAATTTCTTAACAGGCAACACTTATAATAAGAAACAGTAATATTATTCACAATTCCAGCTCTGTTGATTGAGAGGAATAAATTATTGAATGTATCTCCAAGACTGGTCAAGAGAGTGAAAACTATCAACCCCTTGGTCAGCCTGCTAACTGGATTTCAGAATTGCTCCTGGTTACTCATGTATCAGAGGCTTGACTGCCAGGACTTACAATTTGCTGAAGGTTTAAATGGTATTATCACTCATGACAAAACAAATTCCCTGCAATCTTCATACAATGAAGGGAATTAAGAATTCATCACATGCTGTGAGTGTTATTTTAAGCTCCCATTGGAGGTTGTTTGCAATTAGCAGCATCTGAGATGGGAGAGGCTGGTTATTACAAAGCTGTTCGTTGCAAGAATCCAAAGACAGCTGTTCTGCATCAATGCTCTTTGAGGTTTCATTTGCTTCTTTGTGACAGCTCACTCATTTTACCATTGATTCGAGGCTAGGGCAGCATTGAACAGATGGAAGCTGCGTTTGCAATAGGCCTGAAACAAAGGTCGTTCTGCAATTTGTATTGCTTCACGAGCAGTGGTTACTGTTGGATGGGAAGTAATAGTATGAATTGTACTGATCCTCCCATTGCTGAAAAGGAAGTGGTTGAGGCAAAACAAAATGACACAAAAACACAACTCTAGATCTTTTCCTGCTACCAGGAGTCTCGATGACACTTTGTCCTTCTTTAAGCAAAAATACATTTTATGACAAACGCATAGTGGTTTTCAGCATTTTGAATTTGAACATGAGGATGTAGACTGTATGTTGCATTTGCCAGCAACTCGTGGGATCAAATTGCATCAGACGTCAGAAATTGCATGTTAGCTTTCAGTGGGGTTACTGGAGAATTTGTTCCTCAATTATAGGTTTAGAATCATTGGATGATGCAGCACAAAGGTATTGTGGAGGCTCTGAGGTAGAGCTATTCAATTAATCCAACTTCCCTGTTCGAACTCTGGGCTGAAGAACATTTCTCAAGCCCTCACATACTCGCAGTAGCACTGAGTCAGCTGTTTGACTGTAAGTGACCTCCTAACCTGTCATCCAACTGAGGAACAGAGAGGCCCCTGATGCTGCCAGCCTAAGCGGAGCCATCAAGGGAGGTTGGTGTTGCTGAGGGAGGCGGGAAACTGCAAGAAAGTGGCTCAAATGGGATTCCCTGAGACAGAATGCAAGAATTGAAATTTATTGGACCAATGGCATAAAACCATGTGGGACAAAGGAAAAATCACTTTGATGGGATCATTGATGACGTAGGGGAGTGGTGAGCTGCCTATTCTACTCATGGACCCCTCTATGGGTCCTGCAGCCTTCAGCTCTAGTGCCCAACTCTGTTCCCCCTCCCGACCTGCTGACTAGGGAAGCCATCTCTATGAAGATGGTGGTCTCCCATGCATGCCACCATTGACAAAATGCTGGTTTTCTGTAAAATGGGCCATAATTCTGGTATTGTGGTATGGGTATCCACAGAGCAACCTGTGGTTGTGAAAATTTATCAAAGATAGGCAGCTGGGGAGGCAGGCATTGGGCGGGGAATGGAGGTGGGGGGACAGCTGCTGCAATGCAACTCCCTTATTATTTTGCCAGCTTCTAGCCCACCTTCATTGCCACCTCCCAGGAGCTCATGCTATTCAGTTCTGTGTCCCAGTTGATGCCTAATCTCGCGTTTTATGAAATTTTAGGCACGTAAGAACATAGTTTTAGCAGAATGTCCTAGTTGCGTGACTCTATTGACAAAGCTCAGGATCTCATATGCTTTTTATTAACAACTTTCAGATCAGAAGAATGTAAGAACCAGGAGCAGGCATGGGGAATTCAGCCCTTCAAGCCCACTCTGCCATTTAATAAAACCATGGCTGATCTCAGCTCTGTCTCAAATCTACTTTTCTGCTTGCTCCCCGTAACTCTTCCACCTGTTACTAATTAAAACTCTGTCTATCTCCTCAAATATGTTCAATTTTCTGCACCCACATACTCTGGAGTAGTGAATTCCATGGATTCTTGACGTTTTAGACCTCTCATCTCTGTTTTGAATTGCCAACCCTTATCCCAAAACTATACTGTAAAACTATTTTAGGTTGGCCCATAATGGAAACATCCCCTTTATGTCTACTTTATCAATTCCCTTTCATATCACATATACCTCAGATCTGCAACCTTTATGGATTTGTGTCACTCATCACCAGGAACATAGGACTGAAGAGCAGGAGTAAATAGCTGGATTATTCAAGACTGATGTGCCATTTGATCTCTATGATCTTTATGTTCCTTAATTCCCTTCAAATTAATACCATTTTGTTCATTATACGTCTGCTCATCATCCCTACCAAAATATATTACTGTAACTATGCTGCATTAAATTTCACTAGACAGGTATCCACACATATATTTCCACTATGTCTGTATCCGCTGTCTGAATTTTGTTACTATCCTTTTATTGTTTACAACATTTAAGAGCCAACAACAACGTCACTGGATTACTGATCCAGAACCCCAGGCTAATGTCCTGAAGAAATGGGCGTGAATCTGTCAATGACACTTGGTGAAATTTGAATTAAATTTTAACAAATTTAAAACTAGTCTAATGATGACTGTGCAACTATTGTTGATTGTCATAAAAAAGCTCATCTGGTACAATGTCCTGTCGGGAAGGAAATCCACTATCCTTACCTGGTCTGGTCTGCATATGACTCCAGACATAACTGCCCTCTGGGTAATTAAAGATGGACAATAAATGCTGGCTGAACCAGTGATGCACATGTCTCATGAAAAAAAAATCTGAGTTTCAACCAAGACTTACAAATAGTACCTTGTCTACTAAAATCCACACCAATAATGTATGGAAGTGAGCAGTAGTCCTAATTTTCAACAGTGGAGAACAGACTGAGCAATCATCTGCAAACACTCTGGCTCTCGCCAATTTTGTATCCATGCCGCGCCAAATCCTTTAATCTCACGGGCTTTACATTTGTTAACAAGTTAATACCTATTAAGTTGCTAATGTCTGTTGAAAGATCATGTGTACAACATTAACTACACCCGTGTGAATCATGTCCATTATATTCAGCAGAGAACTCAATCAAGCTAATCCAACACGATTCATCTTTAACAAATCTGAGCTGATTGTTTTTATTTATATTAGCCCATAGTTTTCAAAATGGGGACCGTGCACCCTTCCTGACTCAATATCGAGTTCAATAACTTTAGGACTTGAGCTCTTCCACGTCTTTACCCCAACCCCCACACAATAGGCCTTGTTATCACATGTCTGCTATTACCCATCGTCAGCTACTAACAGCCTCCATTAACAGCGATTCACCTTCCGAATGAGATCTTCATCCACTCATTTGTCTGTCCAACTGTTCTTTTCTCTCTTTGGGCTCTATCCCCACCTTAACTTCTTACCCCTCCCCTCATCCTATCTTCAGCTTATAAACCAACATTTTCCTAGCTACTGTCAGTTCTGATACCATCCTACAGTGTCGTAATAGGCCATTCAGCCCAACAAGTCCACACTGCCCCTCTGAAGACCATCCCACGTAGACCATTTCCCTACATTTCCCATGTCTAATCCACATAATCTAAACATCCCTGGACACGATTGGCAATTTTAGCATGGCGAATTCACCTACCCTGGACGTCTGTGGGAGGAAACCGGAGCACCCAGATGAAATCCATGCAGACACTGGGAGAATGTGCAAACTCCATACAAACAATCGTATGGTGGAATCGAATTAGGGTCCAATGTGAGGCAGCAGTGCTAGCTGCTGAGTCACTGGAGTGTTTTTCTGAGTGGAGATTTGTGACCAGTGGTGTTCAGCAAGGAACGGTGTTGGAAAGTCTGTTGTTTGTAATATATATAAATGATTTGGATCAAAATGTAGGTGGTCTGATTAATAAGTTTGCAGAAGGCACAAAAATTGTTTGATTTGTGGATGGTGAGGAAGGTTATCAAAGGGTACTGCAGGATATAGAACAGTTGGAAAGTTGGGCAGAGAAATGGTACGTGGAATTTAATCCAAACAAGTGTGAGGTGATGCATTTTGGGAAGTCAAATACAAGAGGAAAGTACACATTAAATGGCAGGAGCATTGATATACAGAGGGTTCTTGATATGCAGACCATAGCTCCCTGAAAGTGGAACAGAAGTGGATAACGTGAGAAAGAAGTCATATGGTTTGTTTGTCTTTTTCAGTTGGGGCACTGAGTATAAAATTGATTATCGTGTTATCCATGTTACATGCTTTACTCATCTCCTGCTTAATAACATGTCCCACATTATCACCACTAATTGGTGGCCTATAAATACCTCCAACCAATGTCCCTCACCAACCTGCTCCTTGCTGTTCCTTAGCTCCAACCAAACAGATTCCACATTGTTCTTCTGAACTGAGAAGCTTCTTTACTAATATATTGATCCTATGCCTTATTATCAGTACAACTCCACCTCCTTTACCTTCTTGTCTGTCCTACCTAAATGTTAAATATCCTTCAACATTCAGTTCTCAATCCTGGTTACCATGCAGCCATGTTTCACAGTTCGGCGCAACATTGAGGGCCGAAGAGCCTGTACTGCCTAGATTGTTCTATGTTCTATGTTTCTGTAATGAAAATTAGATCATACTCATGAATCTCTATTTATGCCTTAGACCATTGTTGTGAATGCTGCATGAATTGAGGTCGACTGCCCTTGTCTTGTTTTTTTTTGACACCATTCCACTTTAGAAGCATACTCAATAGTCAATTTTGTTTCTCCTACCTTCTAGTTTCCCTAGCAAAACTTTTATTTCCTGTTACCTGCTTTACTCACTTGGACATGAACAGGGAGTTTAGGTTCTGCCAGGGCCACTCAGCTCTGACCTCAGTATAATCATGGACAAGTGGGATGAATTCCACAGATGAGTTGAAAGTGACTGGCCTTGATACCTGAGTGGCATCAATGAGTCCTCACTAAACTGGAATCAATGATGATCAGGAGGAAAGCTGTCTGCTGACTGGAGTCATGCCTGGCACAAAGGAAGATAGTTATTGGCAATCAGCCCCAGGACATTACCACATGCATTCCTCAAGGTAGTTTCTTAGTTCTAACCATCTTAAGCTGCTTGATTAATGACATTCCTTGCATCATAAAATCAGAACTAGCAATGTTCACTCATGATTGCACAACATTCAATACCATTTACAATTCCTAAGAGCACTGAAGCAGCAAGACCTCAGCAGCATTCAGATGTGTGCTGATAAATAGCAAGAAACATTTGTGCTGTGCAAGTGCCAGCCAATTACCATCTCTAGCAAGATGAAACCAAACCATTACCCTTTGATGTTCAATGGGACCACCAAATCCCCCACTATCATCATCCTTATGATTACCATTGACTAGTAATTGAGCTGGACCAGCCATATTAAATACTGTGGCTAGAAGAGGAGGCCAGAGGCTAGGAATCCTATGGACAGTAATTCACATCATGACTCACCAAATGTATAGGATATGTGCCAAGGTCAATTGGAATGTTCTCTATTTGCCGAGATGGGTGAAGATCCAACAAAACACAAGCAGTTTGACACCATTCTGGACAAAACATCCACTTGATTGGCACTCTGGGCACTGCATTTAACATTCTGTCACCACTACCAAAGCAAAGCTGCAGTAGTGTGTACCTTTGGTAAGATGCAATGCATTAACTCATCAAGGCTCATTCAGCTGCACCTTTTACACCAGTGACCTCAGCCACCTTGAAGGTCAAGGGCACCAGATACATGCATCACTTGAATGTCCCCCTCTAAGACACACATAACAATGACACAGAAGCACAATCACTGCTGTTCCTTCCTTGCAACTGGGTCAAAATCTTGGAATTCCCTCCCTAACAGAGGTCCCACCTGTGGGATAATAAGGTGTAGAGCTGGATGAACACAGCAGGTCAAGCAGCATCAGAGGAGCAGGAAGGCTGACGTTTCGGGTCTAGACCCTTCTTCAGAAATGGAGGAGGGGAAGGGGGTTCTGAAATGTATAGGGAGACAGGGGGAGGCAGGTACAAGATGGATAGAGGAGAAGATAGGTGGAGAGGAGACAGACCAGTCAAAGAGGCAGGGAATGGAGCCGGTAAAGGTGAGTGTAGGTGGGGAGTTAGGGAGGGGATAGGTCAGTCCAGGGAGGATGGACAGGTCAAGGGGGTGTTCCCGTTGTGGCCTCCTCTACATTAGGGAAACCAAGCAGAGGCTTGAGGACTGCTTTGTGGAATACCTATGCAAAGTAACAAAGTGTGAAGCTGGAAGAACACAGCAGGCCAAGCAGCATCTTAGGAGCACAAAAGCTGACGTTTTGGGCCTAGACCCTTCATCAGAAAAAAAGCTTCAAAATCTCCCCTCCTCCTACCGCATCCCAAAACCAGCCCAGCTTGTCCCCGCCTCCCTAACCTGTCCTTCCTCCCACCTATCCCGTTCTCCCACCTCAAGCCCCACCTCCATCTCCTACCTATTAACCTTATCCCATCCCCTTAACCTATCTGTCCTCCCTGGACTGACCTATCTCCTCCCTACCTCCCCACCTACACTCACCTTTACTGGCTCCATCCCTACCTCGTTGTCCTGTCTGTCTCCTCTCCACCTATCTTCTCCTCTATCCATCTTCTATCTGCTTCTCCCCCTCCCCCATTTCTGAAGAAGGGTCAAGGCTCAAAACGTCAGCTTTCCTGCTCGGCCTGCTGGGTTCATCCAGCTCTATACCTTGTTATCTCAGATTCTCCAGCATCTGCAGTTCCTGCTATCCCTGTTTGATTTATGTTACTTTAAGTTAAAACCAGCTATATGTGTTTGCTTCATTCATTTCCAATGCCTAATTTTTAAGCAAGAAATTGCCTTGGTGAGGTGACTGGATCAATTAAGGGGTTTATGTCCTGTAACAAAGCAGCCTCCATTACTGCCTGCAGAGATAAGTGTTCTCCCTAGCTAGCTGCCTGACTGTAATTTATGAGCAAGTGTTTAAAAGTGAACTGCTGTACTATTTCATACAAGAACCTGCTCATCTGTTACTTGAGAGAAAAATATGTTGGTACAAGTTCTAGTTAAACCACTTCCTGTGCTAGTGTATGAGCAGTAACAAATCGCAACGCACAAGGAGCTGATTCACAGAGCGGGTCCAGTAGCTGCCATGGTCACTTACCTTTAGGTATCATTTATGGACAGCATGGGGCAGGTGGACTGAGTGGTCTGATTCAGCCTCTGATCTTTCTTTCACACAGAGAAAGCATTTTGTGTCAATTCTCTTGACTTTTTCTCAAGCTCCCTTTCTTTCAGTCACCAACTTGTTGTCCCTTGATGTTTAAGACTCAGAATTTAACCTTCCAAACATTCACAAATTACCACATCGCAGGAGTTCAAAAGGCAACCACATAAACCTCAATCTTAAATATATGTTTAAATGTTGAAACATGCAAAGTTGGACGATGGAAACAGGCCATTCAACTTAAATAGTCTTAGTTGGCATTTACCCTTTACAGAAACAAATAGCCGTTGTTATGGACCAGATCAGACCCCCTCAAAATAAATTATGAAGGTAGCCCAGACCCTAACTTTTCCTTACTTCAAAAGGAAAATGTAACAAGCCGTGTTCCAGATGCAACTCGATTGGTCAAACTACTCAATGTTAAGCAAAATACAATTTATTTAAGCACTATAGTTAAAATGCAAACAAAAGAAAGAAGAACATAGAATAACAACTCCATTAGAAAACATAACTGAACAGTAGATACAGTACCTATTACATTATAACTGTATAGGAACATCCCAGAAACACACAGCTTGGCAAAAAAACAAACTCAGAAGAATAGATGTGTCTCACATGCAACCCAGCAGCCTAGGAAGACAGCCCCCAGTTTTTGGTTGTACTCAAGAGAGGGAAAAATAGCTTCTACTTTGTCAAGACTCCACCAGCTTTTGCCTTAAGCTAAACCCAAAAAACTTGACATCCTGGCCTGTGAGAGCTGGCCACACTTATTTAAGCTGCTACTATTGTCCTAACATTAAACAAAAACCCAAGGCCTCTATTTGCGCTAGTGCTTTCGGTCAACTGCTTGATGCCTCTGCCTTACAAATTGTCTTCAAGAGAAAAGGGTAAGATAAGTTCTTAAAACCGTGGGATCATTACACTCTAATAACATGAATCCAGAATTCCAGCTCAGCTAAAGACTTAACTTCATAATGAGGTAATTGGTTAGAATTGTCACACATTTCCCTCATCCATAAAATTGATTAATTCCCTTGCAAGGAAGAATTGAATCTGGCTTGAAAATACAGATGCTACATTAAAAGAAAACATGATTCTTTTCTCTTGGAAATAACTAATAACTTGCTATTGTAAAGCAAGTTTGGAAGGGTTCTGCAGCAATGGAAAGATCCAAATCATCAGTTTCAAAATGGGAACCTATTATATGTTAAACTGATCCAATAGCTTTGGATGAAGACAAGTTACTATATGCCTCCAGAAACCCACAGAAAGAGTGGCCATCTAATGTTATTGTTCATCACCTAATGCTGTTACTTATCACCTGATGTTTCCCTTTATCATCGCCCAGTATTTCCATACTCTCTCTGTCGTCTTGTTTTCCTCTGGCCTATGCATCAAACCACTGCCTTCCATTACAGTGTGATGGCTTAGAATTTTTTAACTGCAGGTGCTGTCATGGTTGTGAATTGGGGAATTAGAATTTGTTGAAAACTATATTTGTCCACGATGGTTTGTGCTGTGGTCTCTGGGAAGTTGCCAAGGTACTGCGCATGTAACAGGCTCATTTGTGTACCCTGGCAGCCAATTGTGATAAGGCACAGTATGTCAAGTTCGTGGAAGAACTTTATGCTGAGCATGGTATCGACCTGATGGAGACTGATAACAACAAAAAGCTTGATGAATGGATAGATCTGCGCAAACTAGGCTGAGACAGGAGGCCAGGCAGGGTTGTACACTACAGCTGTGCTGATGTCAAGGATTATGGCAAAGGCTCTGAAGCCAAAGATATCATTGACCATTATTTCCAGAGTTATATGTTTCACTAATAAAAAGGAAAACTTAAAACAAAGATATGCCATCCAGTGCTCAGCCTTGTTGAGCCAACAATACAAAAGTCTTTCAGATTTTGTACAAAGTAATTACATTCTCAGGAGGAATTCCATCCTGGGATGTTTCCCTACGAACCAACCTTATTTTAAAAATAGTTTTGATGTTGAGAATATTATTTTACTTTTAAATGGAAATAATTTTAAATAGACAAACAGGAGGCAGGAAAAACACAGCAGGCTAGGGAGCATCTGGAGGAAAGCAGCAGTCAATGTTTCGAGTATTACCCTCCTTCAGGACAGTCCTGAAGAGGGGTAATACCTGAAACATTGACTGCTCCTTTCCTCCAGATGCTCCCTGGCCTGCTGTGTTCTTCCTGCCTCCTGTTCGTCGACTTTGAATTCCAACATCTACAGCTTTTTGTCCTTAACTTTAAGTAGTTGATTTAAGCATTCTTGGAGTTGTTCCCACAACATTTTAAAAGGTTGACCCTGAGATTTATTTTTTCAGATTTGTTTGTCTCTTCTAGGCAATTACATCATGGTTATCTGGGAGAAAGAAAGGCTGTGAACAAGGAAGGAGGATTTGTGGATATAAATTGCACTGTGACAGTATATTTTTTACATTCATTCATAAGATTCATGGTAGACAGGATAGTGAAGAAGGTGTTTGGTATGCTTGCCTTTATTAGTCAGTGCATTGAGTATCGGAGTTGGGAGGTCATGTTGCAACTGTATACAACATTGGTTAGGCCACTTTTGGAATATTGCATTCAGTTCTGGTCTCCCTGCTATAGGAAAGATGTTGTGAAACTTGAAAGGGTTCAAAGGAGATTTACAAGGATGTTCCCAGGGTTACGTTTAAGGTGAGAGGGAAAGATTCAAAAACGACATGAGGAGCCACTTTTTCACGTAGAGGGTGGTATGTGTGTATGGAACGAGTTGCCAGAGGAGGTGGTGGGGCTGGTACAGTTACAACATTTAAAAGTCATCTGGTTGGGGACATACATAGAAAGAAAGTGCATAGCAAATGGAACTGGATTAATTTAGGATGTCTGGTTGGCATGGATGAGTTGGACTGAAGGGATTATTTCTGTGCTTATAGCTCTATGACTCTGTGATTGTTATAACACTAACTTCAATTGCCCATTCCTAACTGTCCTTGAGAAAGAGGTAGTGAGCCATCGTCTTGATCTGTTGCATTCCACGTGGACAATGGACACTTACAGTGCTGACAGTTCGGGAGTTCCAGGATTTTGATCCAGCAGTAGTGTAACATAGCAACGTAGCTCTGAATCAGGATAATATATGGTTTGGAGGGGTAGTTGCAGGTTGTACATCAACTGCCCTTTATCATCTGAGTAGTACAGCTCCGGGATTAAGGAGCTCCTGCCAAGGAACCGTAGTGAATTCTGCAATGTATCTTTTATACGGTACACATAGTTGTCCCTCTGCACCTTTTGTGCAGGCAGTGCATGTTTATGGGGGTGGATTGGTTTCAATTAAGCGGGTTGCTTTATCTTGGATATGTTGTGTGTCTTGAGTATTGTTGGAATTTGTATTTCGGTAAAATTGGAAAATACTCTGCATCTGAGTTTGAATGCTCCGAAATGAATGGAGGAATCTGAATGTTTTTTTAAATTGGAACTAAAAATCCATTGATGGCCATGACACCATTATTTGAAAAAAAAAATTTGATTCACCAAATGCCTTTAAGGAAGGAATGCTGCTGTGTTTAGCTGGTATGGCCATATGTAAGTTCAGACCCAAGAAATGTGGTGGAATCTTAACTGCCCTTTGAAATTGCCTAGCAATCCATTCAGTGGTATCAAACTGCGAAAAAAAAGCAACTCAATGGAAATATTGACACATCAAGGCAGATGTGACCAAGTATAGCAACAAGGGCCCAAGCAAAACTAGAATTTTAACAATGGGAATGGGTGGGAAGATTTTCTACTTGTTGCTGATCACAAAAGAAGACTGTTGTGGCAGTTGGATGTTAGTCATCTCAGTCACGGCCTATCTCTGCTGGATTTCCTTAGGGGAGTGTCCTAGGCCCAACCTTCCTGAGTTGTTTCATCAATGATCTTCCCTCCATCATAAGGTCAGGAGTGAGGATGATCACTGACAGTTGTGCAATATTCAGCACCATTTATGATGCTCTGATACCGAAGGAGTCTGCGCCCAAAAAAATGCAACATTACCTGGACAACAATCAAGATTGATTGCTCAAGAAATGGGAAGTAACATTCACACCATACAAATGCCAGGCAATGATAATTTCCAACCAGAAAGATTCCAACTAGTGGCCCTTGACAGTCATTACGAACCCCCACCATCAACAGCGTGCATTTATCATTGAACAGAAAGTAAAGTGGACTAACCATAATAATTCTGTGGCTACAAGACCAATTCAGAATCTAGGAATTCTGCACTGAGTAAATCACCTTCTGAGTCCCCAAAACCTTGTACCATCAATAAGCAGAAACCAGGAGTATTTAAGGCAGAGATATGTTTTTGGTTAGTAAGGTGATCAAGGATTAAAAGGACAAGGCAGGTGAATGGGGTTGGGAAACATATCAGCCATGATCATACAGCGGAGTGGACTTGAGGGGCCAAGTGCCTCTTTCTGCTCCTTTATCTTACAGTCGTATGGTCTTAAGGAGCATGATGGAACACTGTGTGGGTAGAATTGAGAAATACCAATGGACATAAAACATTAGTAGGGTGGTGTATATTACCACCAAGGGACATAAAACACTAGTAGGGTGCTGATGTTGGGAATGGATTTAAACAGGAAATTAGAGATGCATGCAGTAAAGGAACTTACCTTATTATGAGTGACACTAATCTGCATAGAGATTGGGTGAATCAAATTAATCATAATATCGTAGAGGAGGAGTTTTCTAGGCTTATATGTTGAGGACCGACCACAAAACAAGCCACCTTTGACTGGATATTATGTAATAAGAAATGAATGTGATTGTGTGAGAGCCCTTGGGGATGAGTGACTATAACATGATAGAATTCCTCACCAAAATGCAGAGTAAGTAATTGATTCTGAGGCGAGGATCCTGTGTCTTAATAAGGGAAACAACAATGGATTCAGGCATGAGTTGACTATGATAGATTGGGAAATAAAACTGAAAGGAATGGCAACAATAGGCAATGGTAAACATTCAAAGATGAATGGATGAGCTCCAAAAATTGTTTATTCCTGTCTGGTGCAACAGTACAAAGAGAACAATGGCTAAACCATGGCTTATAGGGGAAGTTAGAGATAGTATTAAATGCAAAAAAAGGTACAAAATTGACAAGATAAACTAACTGACTTAAACATTGGGAAGAGTTTAGAAGTCAGCAGAGGAAGATCAAGGGATTGATTGGAAAAAGAGAGAATAGAAGATGAGAATAACCTTGCGGGGAGCATAAGTGCTGACCATAAAATTTTCTTTAAGTATGTAAAGCAAAAATGATTGTTGAATACTAATATGGGTCCCTTTAATTAAAATATGTGGAATGTCTAATAGGGAACAAAGAAATGACTGACAAACTAAGCTAAAATTTCGCTTCTATCTTTACAAAGGCTGATACAAATAACATACCAGAAACGATGGTGTACTCAGGATTGAGTGAGAGGGAAGAGCTGAAGCAAATCTGTATTCACAGAGAAATAGTGCTGGAGAATTGAAGGCTGAAAAGTCTCCAATTCAGAGTACTTAAAGAAGTAGTCCTAGTAATAATGAATATATTAATAGACATCTTCCAAGATTCTTTAGACTCTAGAACAGTTCCTATAGTCTGGATAAGAGCTCATGCAGCATCATTTAAAAGGAGAAGTGGAGAAAAAACAGGGAATATAAACCAGTAAGTTTGATATCAAGAGCTGGAAAAATGCTAAAGTCTATTATTAAGGATTCTATAGCACAACATATAGAAAACAAGGGTATAATTAGACACAGCCAGCATAGATTCACAAGAGGGAAATCATGCTTGACAAGTCTACTGGAATTCTTCAGGGCTGTAACTAGTTAAGTTAATTGGGGATCCAGTGGATGTAGTTTATTTGGACTTTCAGAAAGCGTTTGACAAAGTCCCACATATGAGACTAATATGTAAAATTAAACTGTAAAGGATTGTGGTAGATGGATAAAACATTGATTGGCAGAAACAAAATAAGAAGTGGGAATAAATTGGTCTTTTTCTGAATGGCAGGCAGTGACAAGTGGAGTGCCTCAGGCATCAGTACTAGAACCCCAGCTATTTACAATGAATGTTCATTACTTCGAAGAAGGAACTAAATGTATCAGCTCAATATTTGCAAATGACACAAAGCTGGGGTGGAAGGGTGGGCTGTAAGGAGGATGCAGAGACACTGTGGTCTGATTGAGACAGTTTGAGTGATTGGGCAAATGCATGGCAGATGCAATATAATGTGGTTAAGTGTGAGTCTATCGACTTTGATAGTGAAAATAGGAAGGTAGATTATTATTTGATGACTATAAATTGAAAGAGAGGAAGTTGAATCGAGTACAGAAACAAGGCTGTCTTGCTGCAATTATACAGGGTATTGGTGAGGCCATATCTGGAATATTGTTTAGGAAGGATGTTCTGCTATAGAGGGAGTGCAGTGAAGGTTTGCCAGATTGATTCCTGAGGCAGCAGGACTGATGTACAAAAAGAGATTGACATGTTAGGGCTATATTGATTGGAGTTTAGAATAAGGAGATCTCATTGAAACCTCGAAAATTCTAACAGGACTAGACATGTTAGATGCATGCATGATGGTCCCAATGGTGGGGGAGTCCAGAAACGGGAATTACAGTTTTAAGGATAAGGGGTAAACCTTTTAGGACTGAGAAAAAAAGAAATTCCTACCACAGAATGTGGTTGAGGCCAAGACATTATGTGATTTCAAGAAGGAGGTAGATGCAGCATTTGTAGATAAAGTAGCCTTATGGAGGAGGACAGGATTAGGGTATTGAGGTCAATGATCAGCCATGATCACACTGAATGGTGGAGCAGTCACAAGGGGCTGAATGGCCTACTCTTGCCCTGTCTTCTGTGTTTCTTCACTTGCTTGGACCTGTCCAGCTCCAACCTTACTCAAGAACCTTGACACCATCCAAGACAAAACAGCTCACTTAATTGGAATGACACCTACAAACATTAATTCTTTCCACTATCAATGGTCAGTAGTAGCAGTGTGTACCATCTACAAGATGCACAGCAAAAATTTACCAAAGGTCCCTAAACAACACCTTCCACACCTACAAGCATTTGCATCTATAAGGACAATGACAGTAGATGCATGGGAACACCACCACCTTCAAGATCCTCTGAAGCCTCTCACCATCCTAACTTTGAAATATATTACTGTTTCTTCAGTGTTGCTGAGTAAAGATACTAGAGCTCTCTCCTTAACTGAAGTGATTAATAACTTTTAAGTCTTTGTGTGTGAGGGAAGTTAGATAAAAGATATTTCCCTGATAAATTCAGTTTCTGAGTTCAAGCTAGTCCGTTTCACCAATGCTTAAGATGCTAGCATTGTAAGATAGAGGTAACTAAGAATATTAGCGTCCTCCAAATAGCCTGCTTAGTTTTAAGAAGCCCTTATCTATGCTATAAATATCCCAGATATTTCTCTACAGAAAAGACACTTCCCCATTTAATGAAGTGTGTATGAAATACAGGTTTGTTTCACTTGTCACAGAGAAACCTTAAATGAGATGATTTTCTAATTTTACAATCTTATTATCAGAAATTAACAAACAATACATTTAAGTGGTTACATTTACTGCTGTATTCAAACCTATCAAAATATGGAATAGAAAATCCAATAGAATTTAGTCCGATGCTTCTTCTAATAATTCAAGATCATCTGAAGATAGAAAAGAGCATTTTAGAATAGTTAAGAGTAAAATAGCTAGTAATACTTAGAAATGGAATATCAATCAACATTTAAAGTGGAATTTTACCTTGAAATCCTGAATATCTAAGATATCTTCCACAGTGGGAGAAAATGTAACTGGAGAAGTGTTATGTGAAGGTCCTGAATTCTTCTGACATTTCATTGAAAGTGTTTTTTTTTGTGTATCATTCTGATTTCCCCTGCTCTACAAATGTGGATATCAACCCTCTGTATAATTTCCATGTGAAACTGTATCATTCCTTATTCAATGAAGGCTTCTTTATAAAGTTGTCAATTTTTATACTCTCTTTTTCTTTCCCTATCCTTGCAATCTTAAAAGAATCCTTTGTTAAAAGTTTATCAGCAAAGATATTTAATTTATCTGCTTATGAGTCTCATCTTGCTTTTTAATAATATTCATGCAGTAAAGGTCTTTGCCATTTTTGGACAGTTTCTGTATTTCTTCCGAAATTTACATTTTACTTTCATGCCCAACTGTGATGTTGCGATGAATTTCCACGTCTCTGTTTTAGTCAGTAAACTATTGTTTATATTTTCTTTATTGCCTGTGCTGAACACTAATTTAATTAATAACATATGTGTATTGTCTCCATGTCCTCTTTTTTGTTACACCCTTTTGCAGCTAGCTGCAAGATAATTTTTCATGTTTAACGCCTACGTATTTATTTTTAAATGTTTTGCTATCTATGTGTATCCTACCTAAATAATTATACGTAGTTTTCTATCTAACTAGATATTTCTAAGCAGATATTGCTACATAGCAGCAAAGTGTGTGTACCAACATCAAATGGACTGCAGCATTTTGAGAAGGCAGCTAACCACCACTTTCTCAAGGGCAACTGGGGATGGGCAATAAATACGGGCCCAAACAGTGAAACATTTCATGAATAAATTTTAAAAATGAACACAACAGACTATAGGAATGCGTCAACGATCATCTCATTTCTGACATTTTTGTACGTGTTCATGGGAAGTGGGCATCACAGGCTTGGCCAACATTTGTTGTCCATCCCTAATTGTCCACAGGGCAGTTAAAAGTCAACCAATTGCTGTGGATCTGGAGTTACATGCAGTGCAGACCAGGTAAGGTTGGCAAACTTCCTTCCCTAAGGGGCATTAGTGAAACAATATGTGTTTCTACAACAATCAACCATAGCTACATAGTTACCATCAGGCCAGGACTGTATTCCAGGTTTTATTAATGAATTCAAATTTCACTGTCTTTCACATTGAGACTTTGGCCTGGGGTTTTAGAGTGCTACTCCAATGACATTACCACCAGCTCTCCTGTATGAAGGAGATAAGGTTTTTGATGAAGAAACTGAAGATATTGGGGCCCATGTTGGTGTATCCATGCTGATCAACCTGTCCTTTCATGGTTCTGTGAACAGCCATTGTGGTCTTAGCTGACTCATTCCTGTGAAAAACTGGAACATGTCGTTTATCTGAATCCACAGTGAATCCCAAGATAAAGTGTAATCCTGAAAATAAGATTAATGTACAGTGTAATGAGAATGCTAATCATGAGTTCGAGGAATATATTCTATCCATTGTTTGAATGCTGTAGGATTTGTGAATGCTGCCGTTAAACTACTAGTGCCACCTGCTGGCTTATGAAATTTTCTCCTTACGACAGTTTTGATGCAAGATGTCATTAAATTCTATCATCTGTGTTTTACTAACTTACTTTACATCTTACTTTATTTTAAATTTTTATTTATGCAAGTACATTGATTTTGGAAAACACGTTCCAGTTATTACCTCAACTGAGGTCATTCTACTGATGAGCAAATTAGCTTTTAGTTTTTGCAACATTTATGTGAATTTAAAGCAGCAGTGAAGATTAACAGAGATAATAAAGTGTGAAGCTGGATGAACACAGCAGGCCAAGCAGCATCTCAGGAGCACAAAAGCTGACGTTTTGGGCCTAGACCCTTCATCAGAGAGCTCTGATAATCAGAGACCTCTCTGATGAAGGGTCTAGGCCCGAAACGTCAGCTTTTGTGCTCCTGAGATACTGCTTGGCCTGCTGTGTTCATCCAGCCTCATATTTTATTATCTTGGATTCTCCAGCATCTGCAGTTCCCATTATCAGTGAAGATTAACATTTTGAAGAAAGGGAACCATGTGATTTTCATACATTTACTGAGTCAGGACTGAAAAATCAACTGAAATGTCTAAAAACATCTTTGTGACTGATGAAAGATTTGTCATCATTAAACCAAAAAGATGATTTTTTAATATTTTATGCCATGAATACATAACTAAGCAATGTCTGGACATGGTTAAAGGTCTTTTTTTTATCTTGAAAGGTCTTTCTGTTCACTTCACTGGCACAAATAAGAATTCTTCGCTTGCAGGTGCTGCTTCAGCAAGCCAACAAATATAAGTTCCTTTTTCAAATCGCAAATTATTTCCCATGGGGATGAAAAGTGATTACTGTTCCAAGGAGGAACCTACCATCTCTGGTTAACTAAAGAAGTTAAGGGAAGCATCAAACTTAAGGGAAATGCTTATAATTACACAAAGATGGTTGGTAGGTCAGATATTTGGTCAGAATATAAAGACTGGCAAAGGGGCAGCACAGTAGCTCAGTGGTTAGAATTGCTCCCTTCCAGTCCCGGGCACCTGGGTTTGATTTCAGCCTTGTGGACTTTGCACATTTTCCCCGTGCCTGCGTGGATTTCCCCTAGGTGCCTCCCACAGTCCAAAGATGTGCAAGTTAGGTGGATTGGCCATGGGAAATACAGGTTTACAGGGATAGGGTGGGTCTGTGTGGGATGCTCCTTGCAGAGTCAGTATGGACTTGATGGCCTGAATGGCCTGTTTCCACACTGTAGGAATTCTATTCTATGAATGACTAAGAAGCCAATCAAGAGGAAAAAATTAGAGTAATGATTGTAAATCAGGAGATAGAAGAAAATGAAGAAATTGGTGAAATTACAATCAACAGGTGGTGCTAGCGAGCAAACTAATGAAGCTTTAGGTTAGGTCGCAAATGAGGCAGCTAAAGAGCCAAAAGAAGTGTTACTGTCCATGGTAAGTTAACTATAACCTTGAAAGATTTCATCAGACTGTGGAATAGCAAATATAATCCACAACCTAGAAGCTATTCAGGAAAGGGGAGATGGAGAAAGAGAGAAACTATTGGCCATTTAGCTGGACGTCTGTCATGTTAACGTTAGCAGCGCAGAATCACAACTATTATGGGTCACGAAAGACACATTCAGCCCATCATGTTGGCACCAGCTCTCTAAATATTTTGACCTCGTGTTAAACTCTTGGCCTTTCCTCACATCCCTGCAAGTTGAATGATTATTTAAATAACAGCAATATCGTCTTGAATGTCTCGGTTGATCCTGCCTTCATCACACTGCCAGGCAGTGCATTCTAAACTCAGATAGGATGTGAAAATGATTTTCTCAATTGATTATTAAAGTGTTTATAGCTGGGTACTTTGATAAACTGGAGGTAATTGGGAAAAGTACACATTGTGTGGTGAAAAGGAAATATGTTTAACTAATTTATTGCAGTTGTGTCTTGTTACTGTGGGAACTTGTGCACAATAGATTTCAACAAAGACCACATTCAAGAGTAAATCATTGGCTGTGCAATGAGAAAGTCACTACTTTTAAAAAACTGCATTTTCACAAAATGTAATTTGCAACTCCCAGTACAAACCAAGTCGGATGAAAAATCTAAAAATATTTAACTGTTTTGGAACACATTGTGTATGTTTACCATTTTATAATTTTCTTTAAAGCTGCTGCCTCGTCATTTCTACCAGTTACAAGAACTAGTCCATGGATAAGGGGAAGCCTGTAGATGTACTGTACTTGGATTTCCAGCAGTCATTTGACAAGCTACCACATAAAAGGTTATTGTGCATGGCGTAGGAGATAACATAGAAGCATCAACAGAAAATTGGCAGAACACAGAATAAGTGTTGGCAAGGATAGTAGGAACTGCAGATGCTGGAGAATCTGAGAAAACAAGGTGTAGAGCTGGTTGAACACAGCAGACCAAGCAGCATCAGAGGAGCAGGAAGGCTGACCTTTTGGGCCTAGACCCTTCTTCAGAAATGGGGGAGGGGAAGGGGAATCCGAAATAAACAGGGAGAGAGGCAGAGGCAGATAGACGATGGATAGAGGAGAAGATAAGTGGAGAGGAGACAGACAGGTCAAAGAGGCGGGTAATTGAGCCAGTAAAGGTGTAGGTGGGGAGGTAGGGAGGAGATAGGTCAGTCCAGGGAGATGGACAGATCAAGGGGGTGGGATAAGGTTAGTAGGTAGGAGATGGGGGTGGGGCTTGAGGTGGGAGGAGGGGATAGGTGGAAGGAAACCAAGCGGAGGCTTGGGGACCGCTTTGCAGAACACCTCCGCTCAGTTCGCAACAAACAACTGCACCTCCCAGTCGCAAACCATTTCCACTCCCCCTCCCATTCTCTTGATGACATGTCCATCATGGGCCTCCTGCACTGCCACAATGATGCCACCCGAAGGTTGCAGGAACAGCAACTCATATTCCGCCTGGGAACCCTGCAGCCATATGGTATCAATGTGGACTTCACCAGTTTCAAAATCTCCCCTTCCCCTACTGCATCCCTAAACCAGCCCAGTTCATCCCCTCCCCCCACTGCACCACACAACCAGCCCAGCTCTTCCCCTCCACCCACTGCATCCCAAAACCAGTCCAACCTGTCTCTGCCTCCCTAACCGGTTCTTCCTCTCACCCATCCCTTCCTCCCACCCCAAGCCGCACCCCCCGCTACCTACTAACCTCATCCCACCTCCTTGACCTGTCCGTCTTCCCTGGACTGACCTATCCCCTCCCTACCTCCCCACCTACACCCTCTCCACCTATCTTCTTTACTCTCCATCTTCGGTCCGCCTCCCCCTCTCTCCCTATTTATTCCAGTTCCCTCCCCCCATCCCCCTCTCTGATGAAGGGTCTAGGCCCGAAACGTCAGCTTTTGTGCTCCTGAGATGCTGCTTGGCCTGCTGTGTTCATCCAGCCTCACATTTTATTATTAGGTGGAAGGAAGGACAGGTTAGGGAGGCGGGGACACAACATCCCCCCATCAGTGGTCAAGAATGCCCTCGACTGTGTCTCCCGCATTTCCTGCAACTCATCCCTCACACGCCCTCCATGGAATAACAACCAAAACAGAACACCCTCGTCCTCACATACCACCCCACCAACCTCCAGATCCAATAGGTCATCCTCTGACACTTCTGCCGTCTCCACTCCGACCCCACCACTAACGACATTTTCCCCTCCTCACCCTTATCTGCTTTCCAGAAGAGCCACTCTCCCCATGACTCCCTTGACAACTCCACACTCCCCTCCAGCCCCACACTTTTCCCTGCAACCACAGGAAGTGCGATACTTGCCCCTACACGTCCCCCCTCACCCCCATCCCAGGCCCCAAGAAGATTTTCCACATCAAGCAGATGTTCACCTGCACATCTGCTAATGCAGGTATACTGTACCTGCTGTTCCCGTTGTGGCCACCTCTCTATCGGGGAAACCAAGCGGAGGCTTGGAGACCACTTTGCAGAACACCTATGTACGGTTAGCAATAAACAACCTCCCAGTTGCGAACCATTTCAACTCTCCCTCCCATTCCTTAGATGACATGTCTATCCTGGGCCACCTGCAGTGCCATAACAATACCACCAATGCCACAGCAACCCATGTTCCGTGTGGGAACCCTGCAGCCCAATGGTACCAATGTGGACTTCACAAGCTTCACAATCTAACCCCCCTCCCCCCCACCAACTACCACATCCCAAAATCAGCCCAACTCTTCCCCACCTCCCTAACCTGTCCTCCCTCCCACCTATCCCCTCCTCCCACCTCAAGCTCCGTCATCCCACCCCCTTGACGTGTCTGTTCTCCCTGAACTGACCTATCTCCTCCCTATCTCCGAGCCTACACTCACTTTTACTGGCTCCATCCCTGCCTCTTTGACCGGTTTGTCTCCTCACAATCTACCTTCTCTATTCATCTTCTATCCACCTCCCGCGCTCTCCCTATTTATTTCAGAACCCCCCCCCCCCCCCCACCCCCCCCCCCCCCCCCCCCAGCACCATTTCTGAAGATAGGTCTAGGCCCGAAATGTCAGCTTTCCTGCTCCTTTGATGCTGCTTGGCCTCCTGTGTTCATTCAGCTCCACACCTTGTTACCCATAGGTGTTGTCAGGATGTGATGAATGGGATCCTTCAACTTTTGACAATTTAATGCATTGGCTTAGATGAGGGAAACAAGGGCAGAGTGACCAAATTTATAGATAGGTAGGAAATTCTGATGGGAAGAGGACATAAGCAGGTCCCAGACTAATACAGATGGCTTGAATGAGTGCACTTATTTGCCATTTGGCAGGAAGAATGTAACATCAGGGCAATAGTTAAGCAGAGAATGGCTGTAGAATTCAGAGCGCTGAGCGTACTAGGTGTTCTTGTGTGAGTCAACAGAAGTTAAGATGCAAGAAAATTTTGAGAAATCTAGTGGGAGCTTTCCTTCATTCTAAAAGGAATTGAACATAAAAGTAATAATATTATGCTTCACTTTTGAGAGCATTGGTGAGAGCACATCTTGAATATCGTACGCAGCTTTGGTTTCCTTATTTACGGAAGGCTGTAAAAGTACTGGAGATCGTTCAGAGGAGGTTTGTTAGATTGACACCTGAAAGGAGCACTTTATCTTATGAAGGAGAAATGGATTCCATTGGAATTTCGAAGAGTGGGAGATGACCTGATTGAAGTATAGAAGGTACTGAACAGCATTGACAGGGTGGAAGTTGAAATGGTGTTTCCTGAGTTTAAGTTCCACTCCAGGGCTTGGGAAGAAAAATTGGGGCTGACATTCCAATACACCATTGAGCAAGTTCTGCTCAGTCAGAGATACCACTATTCCATTCAGTTATTAAACCGGGGTCATTTCAGTTGGACTCCTTAGATCCCATATATTTCAAGGAAAAGGAATAGAGTTATCCTGGCCAATATATATTCCTGTATCCATATCTCAAAAATTGCTTATTTGGTTATTACCATGTTGCTGTCTGTGGGAGCTTGCTGCTTAAAATAGATTTCAACAAATACCACATTCAAAAGTAAATCATTGGCTCATCAGTGATTTGAGATGACAAGTGGTCATGGAAATCACTATAAAGTTATTACTTACAAAAAACTTCATTTCTACATAATGTAATTTGCAACTGCCAGTACAAACCAAATCAAGTGAGAAATCTGAAATATTTAACCGTTTTGGAACACAATGTGTGTGTTTATCATTTTATAATTTTCTTTGAAGCTGCTGTCTCATCATTTCTTCTAGTTACAAGGACGAGTCTGAATGCTGACTTCTCCCAATGACTATCTCTTAATACAGCTGTTTGGTAATTTGGTCAGTTTTAAAATTATCTGATGTAACTGATATTAATGGTCTTCTCAAGTAATGTGGTCATGTGGTAGGAAAGTTATGTCAAAACCAATCACAATGATTACTGTATGTGGTCAAGGTACTATCCCAGAGGACTTTGTGCACACGGTCTCACTTCAGTTCACAGGAAGGGACTTCACAATAGAATTTTGTGTCAGACATTCCTTTTGCTACTCCCTGATTTTAATCACTTCACAGATGCTATGGGTGGTGCGTATGTGTGGAACGAGTTGCCAGAGGAAGTGGTGGAGGCAGGTACAATTATGATATTTAAGAGGCATTTAGATGGGTGTATGATTTAGGAAGGGTTTTGAGGGATATGGACCAAGTGTTGGCAAATGGGATTAGTCAGATTGGGATGTGTAGTTTGGAGTAGAACCTGCAGGTACAGTAGGCAGTGTTCTAAATATTGTAAGTTATATTTGAGCATGCTAATTAGGAGCAGGGGTAGGTTACCTTGACTCCCTGAGCCTGCTAAGCTGTTCGATATGACCATGGCTGATCTTGTTGAGTTTGTAGAGATACTGATTTTGTTGTTACTGTTGAAGGAGCCTTGGTGAGCTCCTACAGTGCTTCTGTTACACTGCTGCCAGTATTGAGAGAGTGAATGTTCATGATCGTGGATGGGGTGCCAATTAAGCAGGCAGCTTTGTTTTGGATGGTGGTGAATTGTTCAGTGCTGTTGGAGCTGCACTGAACCAGTCATACGGAGAGTATTCCATCACACAGTGGGGAATGTTGTTAAATTCTTTTGAGTTATTTGGAAACATATAGAGAAGAACACAGATATAACATTTGCTAGTAACAATGTAAAATATTGATAGCATTCAAAAATCTTTGGAGTATTAAAATGGATGTGACAGTGAATGGCAGGTGTACTTTTTATCTCGACAAATACGAGATGTTTCATAAAGGAATAAGAAATATTTAATCTGTGTATTGTAAATGGGTTTTTAATTGATATTGGAAAATGAAGGAGAGGAAATTGAGATCTGATTGTTATTAAGCCATCAGTTAATCTGAAACTCTTATCAACAAAGCTCATTAAGTACCAGATCTACTTCAAGGACTTTTGATGAGTTAGTTTAACTCACTGATGGCCAAATACTAATTTGTATGTGATGTTTCTATTATAAGACCACAAGAAATCAAAGCAAAACTAGGGCACCCAGCCCATCGAGTCTGCTCTGCCATTTGATCCTGGCTGATATGTTTCTCAGTCCTATTCTCCTGCCTTCTCCCTTTAAGCTTGATCCCCTTACTGATCAAGAAAGAGTTTTGTGATTCATTTTAGGTTCCTTCTCTTTAGAAGGCATTGACATGTTGGGAAGTTTAAAATTTTAAAAAGTGTGATTCTAAGACTTTAACATATGAAATGAAAATTCTATTCAAGACAATTAAATTTGGAATTTATGTATCTTAAAGGAATGGTATCGCATTAGTGTAGTTAAGAATTTTTAATATATACAGTAGCATCTCTTAAAAGTCACACATAGATTAAATATTCTGAAGAAGATTTACCAGGACTTGAAACATTAACTCTGTCTCTCTATCACAGATGTCGTTACCAGACCTGCTGAGAGTCTTCAGCATTTCCTGTATTTTCTTCAAATTAAGTATACCTGTAGAGGGAGACAAATCCTGCTTAAAACATGAAACATGGCCAGTAAAATCTGATAATGTCACAAAAGTAATATAAGTATTTCTGAAACTGGGATTTTAACTGAAATGTTTAGTACAGAAACATTTTCATAGAATCCCTACAGTGTGGAAACAGGCCATTCAGCCCAACAAGTCCACAATGACCCTCTGAAGAGCATCCTGCCTGACTCATCCCCCTACCCAATCACCTTGCATTTCGCATGGCTAATGCACCACCTACACAGCCCTGGACACTACAGGGCAATTTAGCATAATCAATCCTCCTAACTTGCACATCTTTGGATTAAGGGAAGAAATCAGAGTAACCCACACAAACACAGGGGCAATGTGCAAACTCCACACAGACAGTTGCCCATGTGTGGGATTGAACCTAGGTTTCTAGCACTGGGAGACTGCAGTGCTAACCACTGTACCACCCCAGTTTGATCACCTGTTAATCTCTGAGCCAATTGCACTCACAAGTGAAAGTCTGAAGAACAAATTTAATCTTTATTGAGGAACAAACAAAACAAAGTAAAACACAAAGGAAACAAAATATGAATTCAAAAGTAAACACATAGTTTGTAAAGAATAAAGGCTAAGTAGACCAAAGGTATACTGCATTCTCTCCTTGATTCTATTAGTAGAGGAAATGGCTACATTCAGGGGTTGTTTTTATTTCAATTCCTTTGCTGTCTAGTGTATTATCATTTGCTAAAACATTTTCTCAATATACAAAATTGGGCAGGAATTACAGAATAATAAAATGTGAGGCTGGATGAACACAGCAGGCCAAGCAGCATCTCAGGAGCACAAAAGCTGACGTTTCGGGCCTAGACCCCTGATGAAGGGTCTAGGCCCGAAACGTCAGCTTTTGTGCTCCTGAGATGCTGCTTGGCCTGCTGTGTTCATCCAGCCTCACATTTTATTATCTTGGAATTCTCCAGCATCTGCAGTTCCCATTATCTCAGGAATTACAGAAATCTGTTTTGTGTTTGCAGATATCTATCCATATAGATGACACTATATGGTCTACAGTGAATAGATTGTCTAATGTGCCAGACACTATAAGTCTTTAATAATGCAATATACATTGTATAGCTTCCCCAGTGTTGTATAATGCATATAGCTCATCCATTATGTTACACAGTGTGGAATTTCTTCAATTTAATATACAACATCTTGAGTAGTGCTATGGCCCGTGCAACAATGGCCCTTGTGTAAGCATTTGCTGTGTTGTTCCTCTCCTTGTTATTGTTCTGTGAATTCCTGATATTTGTTACCAGTCCTGGCTGCCTGACTCAAAGCATTCAACAGGAAATTAAGAAATAGGTGAGCCTCAAAAAACAGAGGATCTGTCCACCTCTCGGCTGTGAGCAAATACCTGTGAGATTCCAAAGAGGTCTTCAGTAGCTGCCTGAGGTGATCCACTACCAGAGAAATAAGGGCTGCTGCCACTTTCAAGGCAACTGGGTGAAGATTCCTCATGGTCCTGGAGGACTCAGGGTCTCGTCCAGAAGCTGGCAGCTGGTGAGAGACTCTTTTCCAAGATATTCTAAAGTGTGGCCAGCATTGACAGTCTGCCACATGAAGGTAGCTGCAGGCTTGGTTTTGGGCCAAAGCTTGCAGTCCAGGTTGGGCCTCTTGAATAGACCTGTTTGCTTCTGCAGACTGGTCTACAGTGACTACTGGCTTTTGCTGCTGCTGTTCTTGCTGTTACTGCTGGATCAGCAAACATCTTTAGTTTCTTCTGAGAAGCAAGATGACCAGAAGAATGGTGAGGTGATCTGTGCTGTCTCCATGTAGCTTTCAGGAGATCTGCTGAGTTGACAACATCATGCGGAGACTCCTGTTTCTCATATACGTTTGATTTGATTTGATTTATTAATGTCACATGTACCTAAGAGTAGTGAAAAGCTTTGTTTTGCCAGCAGTACAGGAAAATCATAACGTGCAAGAACATACAGATCATTGAGTGATTGAACAGAGTGAGGCATGCAAAGTTATGGCTGCACAAAAGATGTACAAAAACAAGATCGACATTAGATTTGAAATTTGAGGGGTTCATTCAGCAGCCTAATAATGGCAGGGAAGAAGCTGTTCTTGAACCTGTTGGTACACAGGTTTAAGCTTTTATTTCTGTTGCTTGAGGGGAGAGGTTGAAAGACATTATAATTAGGTTAGGGAGTGCCTTTGATGATGCTGGCTGCCTTTCCATGGCAACAAGAAGTGTAGATGGAGTCAATGGATGGAAGGTTGCCTTGTTGTATTCGTGCTGCCACCCTGTCCTATCATGCCGATACTGTGTACCATCTCACAGTGTTTCCCACAGGGACGCCCCCACCCAACTATCATTCATTCCATACAGAGCTGGGGCCTGTGTGACTTCAAAGAAAAGCTCCTTGTCAGCAATGCAATGTATGTATGGTGGGAGTGGGCATTTTTGGGTGTACTGGAAGCATGCCAGTCCAACTTTCCTGCACACAATAGTCAAATTTCCCCTCAGAGAGACTGAACCCTTCTAAAGTGGAATTGGCATGATGTAGCTGCCAGCAACCTCTTCACACCAGCCACCTCCCATAGTCCCAGCTCTTGCCATCTTTGCCCTTGTGTGGCATCAGTCTCCAGCCAGGATGCCAGACATTGGTGCTTGTGTTGGGTTTGGCTTGTGCTGACAGGGCAACCTTCACATTATTTTAGACTCTAGTGCTACATACCTGAGGGATCAGGAGGTGAGCATTGGGCAAAGAAATTCTTGAATCCATGACTTCAAGGAATCTGATAACATGACTGCTGTTGGTAACACTTTTTCAATCAACCTGCTGAGGCACCCCTATAGGCCTATCAAATCCTGAGGTGTGACTTAAACCTGAATCAGAGGTAGAGACACTACTGCAATGCCACAAAACATAGTGAATACTGATGAAATGTTGATGTTGTAACAATTGAGATGTTGTACCCGATTGTCTATCCTCTGTACTCCTCATTAACACAGGACCATTTCAGTTGGCCAAAGATGCGACTATACACTCAGATAAAAATTTTCACTTTGGTTGAAGCCATTTCTCCTTTGATAGAATGGCATGCAGTTGGTTTGATGTGTTTTCAGCTTTCCCTTTTGGCTGTTTGACTGTCAAACGCCCCTGCAAGCCATCGCCACCACCTTGATCAACTATTTACCTCTTGTTCTTTTAACTTCATTGGTTCACCATCCCTGTTGACTATGGTCCTCCATCCTCTCCTCCATAATGCAGCAAGAATCATTGTCAGCATCCTCAATCTTCATACAGACTTCCTCGACGTTTGAGATCCCTCTTAGCAAGGTCCTTACTGAACCGATCACCTTCCTTTTTTCAAGTCACCATACCCTCAGGTTCCTTAGAAGTGTTCCCCCACAAAAGTGTCCACATTCTGCCCAAAACTGTATAAACAACTATCCCTCTTCCCTATGTGCATTCTCTCTGCTGTAGAAGTCCCAAGGATCAAGACCCGAACATGAGTTGGCCACAGTATTGACCAAACCATCGGCAGATACTGTCATCATCCCAGACTGACAACACGCCAACACCATCTAGACACACCAGAGCCCAGTCTCCAAACTGACTGGAACATGCACCCCCTACGCGTTATCTAAATCCAAACTGATTGAAGCTCAATCCTACCCCAAACCAATCTTAGGGTGATGGGTCACACTCCCCTGGACTGACTAGACCGTATGCTTGCCTGACTTACTTTTTTCACCTTTGCTGTTTTTGCAGCTCCATGTTCTTCATCCATGTGCAGCACTTTGCAAATTTGACTAAATCCTGCTTTTTGGCAATAAGCAACGTTCGACTTACAATATGCACCAAAGCCTGTCCGTGAGCCATATGCTGCTGTGTGCCAGTTTAGCTTGGAAATACTCCAGACAGACAGCATGCTTGGGTCAACTTGGATGCACCCACTTTTCTGGGAGACATGGCAGTGTGGGTAACTCCAAGCATAATTTAAAACCAAATCTTGATAAAGACAAACAAAGGAAATACCTTGAGATAAATGAAGAAGTGCAGCTCACCAGGTACATGCCCATTTTTTACTGTCAGCTTTCTGCAGCACAGATTTTTTTAATTGGGTGAAAGTTAATTAGTGATGTTAATTTCTATGAGTTGTGGTAGTAATTGGGTGAAAATGCATGCAGAAAGGCCAGTTGCCATACGTTGGCAACATCCTCTGATGTGATATGCCACCAAGCTCCCACAACATAAGAATGGGTTGCAGGTAATGTAATGCTGAATAATTCAATGAACATTTAGTACAATTCCGAGTACTTAAATATAACAATTACAACCATGAGCTCATATGTATCAGACAAGGGAATGTCGATTTACTGCAGTGCACCTCCTGAGCATATCATGCTGCAAGAGGACAGGGATCAGTAAGATGGAGACTGAGAGCATGTGAGAACATAATGAGATGCCCCTTAAAGTTATGTTACACAACTGTGGTGAGACATAACACAACACCACCCAACCCATACCATCTGAAGGAAGAAGAAATTAATCGCTGAAGTTTCTCTTGATGGTGAGAATCTAATTTCTTACCTCTCATTCAATTAATTTCATCTACCCACTGTTCTTCTTGCCATGGTGGAAACTGGAAAATCCTGTCCTTGACTTGTCTCTCTCTCTTTCTGTCCAGGCCTTTTTAATCAAACTGCAAAGGAGTCTCTGATGATGCACAAGAATAGAATAACTGTGTCTCTCGTTGCATTCAGTGTGAAATGTAGAATGTGAGTTTCAGTTAGTGTTGATGTGGACCCCCAACTTCATCTAAACTGTTCAATGTCAAGACAGTATTCAATAAAACTTCACACCATCCTCCTTTTTCAAGGCATCATGTTTTACCTCAAATTAAGAGACAATCCGAAACATCATATTGTATCACATTGGTAACACTATGTAAATTATCATTGGGTCCTATTGCTTGCCATTCAATGATCACGTAGAATCTATAGACAATCCAAGGTTTCTCTTCTGCACCACAACTGTTTTCTGAAGAAGGGTCTAGGCCCGAAATGTCAGCCTTCCTGCTCCTCTGATGCCTCTTGGCCTGCTGTGTTCATCCAGCTCTACACCTTGTTATCTCTGTGTTCTTAAACCGTCGTCTTTTGCCCTTCCTCTTTCATGTCCAACAGCAACTGCAAGGAGCCCATTGACATTTCTGTAACAGAGTTGAAGTCGCATCTGTTCTATTGCCTCTCTGTTCTCTCCATCTTCTCCCCCTTCCCCAAATTTAAAACATCTTACTCCTCCCCCAACCACCCACCAAGGTCCGGGCTTTCGCCTTTCTATCTCCCATCGTGTTCAGTTTGAATTCATTTGTTTATGAGGGCTTTTCATTCCCCTTCAACATTATTTCAAATTGCCGAACATGCAGTCTCCCTTCCTAGGCCCCCATATTAGCTGATGTTAATGACTCCCTCTCCACTTCTACTGTCAGCTCCTTCTTCAAAGCATAAAATACGCCCAAAAGAAGAATCCAAGCATTCCCAGTATTTTGCACTTACTGTTTGTTAGATACACATCATTCCCAGGAATAAGGTCCATTCTGCAGAGTTAATGCTCTGTCTTTGTAGCTCATCAATATTTAGAAACTAAAAAGAACTGAAAAAACCATAAGAGTGAAAAATTATCAATCATTGTATAACTTGATTACATGAATTAGGAGGGCTAGTTTCTAGTATTTAAGCAGTGTGCTCTGTTTGTATTACAGCAATAATCAGAATCACAGTGCTATTCCTAATGCACTTGGAAAGAAAAAGGCATTACATTGTTGGTAAAACAATTATTATATTAAAGCTGTCAACACAGTTCATATTTAGTAGAGGGATGTAATGCCTTATCTTATTACTTTCACTTTTAAATTATCAACATCAAAATGTACAAGGACTGGAGCACTAATTGTACACCACAAACTAGTCAATACAGTGTGGAGCTGGAGGAGCGTAATAGGTCAGGTAGCATCAGAGGAGCAGGAAATTTGATGTTTCAGGTTTACACCTTTCATCAGGGCTGGGGAGAGGGAAAGGCACTGGGAAATAAATAGAAGGAGGAGGGGTGGGGCTGGAGGAAGATAGGTAGGATGTAGGTAGCGGTGCATGGGGATTGGTCAGTGGGAGGGGTGGGGTCTAGGTGGATAAGAAAATGGACAGGTAGCGTCAGGCCAAGGAGGCAGGGATGAAAGGGAGTGTTGAACGTGAGATAAGGCGGGGTGGTGGGGGTGGTGGGGAGATTTTAAAACTGGTGAATTCCACATTTAGGCATTGTCTGTAGGCACCCGAGTCAAATATGAGTGTTGTTCCTCCAGTTTAAGTGTGGCATCATTGTGGCACTGGAAGAGGCCGGGATGGACATGTCACTGGGGGAAGGGGAGTTAAAATGGTTGGCATCTGGAAGGTGTTGTTGGTTATAGTGTACAGCACTTAGGCGCTCCACATATCAGTCACCGAGTTTACGCTTGGTCTCATCGATGTAGAGGAGGACACATCAGGAGCAACAGGTGCAGTAGACCAGATTGGAGGACGTACCCCTGTCAGATAGGGAAAGTTTGACTTGGACCTCAGGTGGAGGTGAGAGGGGAGGTGTGGGGGCCGGTGTAGCACCTCCTGCAGTTGTAGGGAAAGGTGCCGGGGGTGGTGGGGTTGGTGGGGAGCGTGGAGCGGATGAGGGAGTTGTGGAGAGAGCAGCCCTTATGAAAGGCAGATATAGGTAAGGGAGGAAATATATCTTTGGTGGTGGGGTCGGATTGTAGGTGGCGGAAGTGGCAGAGAATGATATGCTGGATGTAGAAGTTGGTGGGGTGGCATATGAGGACTGGGAGAATCTATCTTTATTCTTGTTGGGGGAGGGGGTTTGAGGGCAGAAGTGTGGGAAATTCAAGAGATGTGGTTGAGAGCATTTTCAATCACTTGAGGGAGGGGAATGTTACAGTCCTTGAAATAGGAGGACAACTGGGGTGATGCAGGGGTGGAACGCTCCATTTTGGGAACAGACACGGCGGAGGTGGGGGAATTGGGAGTAGGCGATCTCATTCTTGCAGGAAGGTGTGTGAGAGGAGGTGTAGTCCAGGTAGCTGGGGGAGTCAGTGGGTTTGAAATAGATGTCGGTTTCGAGTCGGTCACCAGAGATGGGGACAGAGAAGTCCAAGAAGGGGAGAGAGGTATCAGAGGTGGTCCAGGTGAATTTGAGGTTGGGGTGAAAAGTGCTAGTAAAGTTAATGAACTGTTCAAGCTCCTTATGGGGGCACGAGGCGACACCAACACAGTCAACAATGTAATGGAGGAAGAGGTGAGGGATGGTGCTGCTATAACAGCGGAGGAGGGACTGCTCCATGTACCCTACAAAGAGGCAGGCATAGCTCAAACTTTCCATTGGCTAACCATTTTAACTCCCCTCCTCCTCCCTGGGTGACATGTCCATCCTGGGCCTCCTCCAGTGCAACAATGCAAACTGGAGGAGCAACACCTCATATTCCACCTAAACATAGAATTCACCAGTTTCAAAATCCCCCCAACCCTGGTTTTATACTATGTCCAACCCTTCCTCTCATCCTACTTCCTTGACCTGACACTACCTGGCCATCTTCTTCCCCACCTATCTGCCCCACCCTTCCCACTGACCAATCCCCAATACCCCCCTCCTGATGAAGGCTCTAGGCCTGAAACTTCGACTTTCCTGTTCCTCTGATGCTGCCTGTCCTGCTGTATCCCTCTAGCTCCACACTGTATCAACTCTGACCCCAGCATCAGCAGTTCATGCTATCACTATAAACTAGTGTTTCAATCAATTATTGATAAAATTAGAACTTTTTTCGTATTTTTAATTCTCTTATATAATACTCAATATTATTGAAAATGATCTTTTAAGCAATGATAAAACATGTGTGGATTCAGTTGTAAATCTAAAAATGTATTAGGTATTCATTTCGCATTCTTTACTCATCCTGCAATAAGCTCTGGTTTTCACAGATATGTTTAATTGATGCTGAATTACATATAGGTGAAAACGATGATTCAGTATTACAGTACTTGCTATTAGCAAAGATTAAAATGTTAGTTCAATTGTTCCAAGTAATAAAGTTGCCAGTAAATTTGTATTTAGATAGAAACACTAATGCCACTTTAATGGCCTCACTCTGAGTATTATCGAACAATCAGACATTCAGTTATAATAGCAGAATTGGTTTTGCATTTTAAAGACGTGAATTATAGTTCATATTCTAAATTATTTCACTCTGATAATAGACACTGATTATAATATAACATTAATACTTTCTTTTAAGGGTGAATGTAATTAGCTGACACCATGAAATAATTTGTTATAAATTAATATTGATACTAATGTGTTTGACTCTTAACTGCCCTCTGGGCAATTAGGGATGCGCAATAAATGCTGACCCAGCCAGTGATGCCCTCATCCCATGAATGAATATAAAAAAACACAGAATTAAGTAGGTTTGAAAAAAATGTTATTTTGAATATATGTTAGTAAAGCAACATTTTAATTTATAAAGTTGTGTACATTTTCAATGGCATTAACACATTATATATTTATTAAAATTAAGTTTGTTGAAGCAGACTCTATAAATATACGTTATGTCTTAATATTATAATGCATATTTGCCATGTATTATTAGAATTTTCTTCAAACATTGCTAAGAAGACACATGAAGTCAAAGGTTTTACAATTAGACTCTACAGGACTGAAAATCTAGATGTGTAAGATGATTACCATCAAATATTGTAGGGGCTGGGATCTGCTCAGCCTGAGATAACTCCAGGCAAAGACCTAATTCATGATTTCCTGTTTATTAATGTTTGTGCAGTAGGTGTTAGTTCAGAGCTGGACAAGCAATACAGACTGGTCTTGTCCTCCAAAATTTGTGACAACTTCAACTTTAGGAGCAGCACAGGGAAAACTGAAAGAATGGAACAGCCTGCTATAGTAAAGACCTATTGTGAGCCCAAGATTTCAATCCATGATCAGAATCTGTCAGCGGTGGATAAGTGCAGTTATCTCAGTAACACACCCTAGTGAGAGACATCCATCGTGATGACAAAACACATGAAAGAATTACCAAAGCAAATTTAGACTTAGGCAGACTTTGAACATCAGTCTGGGAATGAAAATGAGGACTGCCAATGAAACTGCAAGTCTACTGAGCCATAAACCTGCCTGATCTGCTTGACACATGGGACCCTCATTGTGTTCCAATGTTATAGAGACTGGCTCGTGTTATTACGCACATCTGGAGCAATGGGACTTGTACTCAGTCCTCCTAGCTCAGAGGTAAGGATACTATCATGCACCACAACAGCTTTCTGTGTGCCAATGTTGTAACAAGAAACGTAATCACATTTTAACCTCAGGTGCCTTTAGATAACCAGATGGCAGGAAGAAACATTGGGCACTGAGGTGCTCATCTGGGCTGACATACCAACCATCCTCAACAGGCTGAGAGAGTTACAACTGAGTTGGGCTGGTCAAGTAGACAGATGCCTGAGCTTACTGAATTGGATCTTCCGTGCAGAGCTTGAGTCTGAAGTGGGGCCTGCCGAAGGTCAAAGGAAGCTCTGTAAGGCCTCTTTCTGAAGGTTTCATTTTGATATCACCTTTGAGTCCTTGCAATGGCTTGCCCAGGATCTCCGCATTTGTTGCAGCCAAATTATTTTTCAAAATGAAACGTCTTTCAAAAGCAAACAGATATCAAGGCAGAGTGAAAACGCAAATCCCAGTCCAGCTACCCATTCACAACTCAGTGTTAGTGGCGTTCAGTCCTTTCTGCCATGGAACCTTCCAGATACAGATCAGTCTCAGTGATCATACCATGTATCCACGGGAACCCCCTAGATGATGAATGTGGTTACTTTAGTTTTGAAGAATGAACAAGGAAAGACACTCAAATCCCTCTTAAAATTTTGGGCAGAGAGAAGGGCATCTTCCATTTGAAACATCAGGTTGGATATTCTTAGGAATGCAGTCTGATACCGATTACCGTTTACTCCTTTCTTTAAATGAAAGGTGACAGCTTGACGGTTCTGACAAGAGATTCCAATCAGGGCTGTCTCAGAACCAGGGATCCATACTTCCAGGCAGATCATACCACTGCCCTCACTTCGGTCCACAGCTTTTGACAACAGTCAGCTCCTGTGTTCTGAAACATAAATGTCCAGAATCTTAAGGTGGCTATTTCATTAGCTGGTATCACATTGAAAGTACATAAGGTACAGTGCCAGGAGAAGAGGGTGCTAAGTAACTAGAGGGGATTAGGTTGCCAGTCTGGTCGGGTGCCAGGCAAGTCAGATGACAGCTGGGCAGGGGTTAGGGTGCCAAATGGGTTGGGTCCAGATTGAAAGAATGTGGGTTGTGTCCGTGGACAGGGGAAGTAAGGTCAGATCCTGTAGAGAGAGGGTGAATGATGTTGGGTCTCAAGCAGGGAAGGGGGTGTTGGATGCGGTGGTGGAGAAAGGGGAGTTGGGTCTATCCACAATGCAATAACGACTGTATGATCGCTGGAAAATCCACGAACCATTATTTTAAACTGATGTTCACTCTCCCCCTCAAAGTGCAATATCCCATGGTGGCTCAGTGGTTAGCACTGCTGCCTCACAGTGCCAGGAGCCTGATTTCGATTCCAGTCTAATTATGTGCCGGTTAGGTGGATTGGCCATACTAAATGTTCTGTAGAGTCCAAGAATACGCAGGTTAGGTGGATAAGCCATGGGAAATGCAATCAATCTCTCTCTCTCCAGGCAGACACTTAATATCCATCCACAAACCTAAGATCACATGGGGTAAAGTAGTAGTTTATTAGCTTGGACACAGGATTGGCTCTCTGACAGAAAGCAAAATCAGAATAAAAGACTCTTTTTCTCATTTGCAAAACGTAACCAATAGGTTCCATGGGGCCACAACAACTTTCAATCTAAATTAATGACTGGAATGTGGAGAAAGAAAGTACTGTAGCCAAGTTTGCAGATGATACTAAAATGGGTGGGAAAGCAATTTGCAGTACAGAAGTAAAACATTTACAAATAGATATGGATAGGTTAGGTGAATAGGTCAAGGTTTGGCAGATGAAGTTTAATTTGGATTTTTGTGAGGTTATCCAGTTTGGCCTGAGGAATAGAAAGGCAACTTATTATGTAAATGCAGAGAAGCTTCAGAATGTTTTGGCGCAGAAGGATCTGGGTATCCTGGTGTATGAATTGCAGAATGCGAGTACAAGTGTACTGCAGTTAATAAGGAAGGCAAATGGAATTTTGGTGTTTAATGCTATAGGAATAGAATATAAAAGTAGGGAAATGTTGCCACAACTGTACAAGGCATTAATGAGACTGCATCTGGAATATTGCTTACAATTCTGGTCCCCTTATTTGAAGTTGCATTGGAGACAGTTCAGAGGAGGCTCACTGGAGTGATTCCAGAGATGAGGGGTTTGTTTTAGGAGGAGAGATTAAGCAGTTTTGGCCTTTATACACTGGAAAACTGAAAGGAGAATTAATTGAGATGTATCAGACAAAGTAGCTATGGAAAGGATGTTTCCTCGTGTGGGGCAATTAAGATTGAGAGATCAAAAGTTTAGCATAAGCGGTGACAGATTTAATACAGAGATGAGGAGAAATTATTTCTCTCAAATGTTCATGAATCTGTACAATTCTGTACCCCCCAGATTGCAATAAATTCTGGGATATAGAGTAAATTTAAGGAAGGGAAAGATTTTTAATTCATTATGCATTAAATGTTTACAGAGACCAGCCAGGAAACTAGAGTTGAAGCTGGGGTGAGATCACCCATGGCCATATAAATCAGTGGCGCAGGCTTGCAGACTGGATTACCTGCTCCTGCTCTGAGTTATAGAGAATCATAGTCATATAGTCATTGAGTTATACAGCATAGAAACAGACCCCTTTGTCCAACTTGTCCACGCCAACCATGCCAAACGGAACTAGTCCCATTTGCCTGTGTTTGGCCTTTATTCCTCTAAACTTTTCCTATTCATGTACTGTCCAAATGTATTTTAAATGACATAACTGTACCTGCATCTACCAGTTCCTCTGGCAGTTCATTTCACATACAAATCACCCACTGTGTGAAAAAGTTGCTCCTCAGGACCCTTTTAAATCTTTTCCTTCTCAGCTTAAACCTATGCTCTGTAGTTTTGGACACCTCTGCACTGGGGGAGATACCTTGACTATTCACCTTATCTATGCCCCTCATGATTTTATAAACCTTTGTAAGGTCAGTTCTTGACTCCCTATACTCCAGTGAAAAATGATCAAGCCTATCCAACCTCTCCTTGTAAATCAAATCCTCTGTCATGGTAACATCTTTGTAATTCTTACTTGCACCATTTCCCATTCAATAATGTCCTTCTCAAACCAGAGAAACCAGAATTGTACTCAGTACTCCAAGTGTGGCTTTACCAATGTCTCGTACAGTCAGATATTGTGATGCATTTCGTTGGGAAAATGCTTTGGGATGTGCTACAGTGGCGAAAGATACTGTACAAATATGAGCTTTGCTTTTTTAACCCTGCATGCAACCTTTTGACTTTGCTTCAGAAACATTATCTGCTTATGCTTCGAACTCAATTCCTTCACCCTGAATGCCTTGTGGTCACCTCCTTCACCTCAATGAATGATTTCTCAACTGTCCATCTTTCAGCTCTACCATAGGAAATTCAGTGCAAATCCTGCCGTATGTACTATTTGTTCTTGTCTCTGTAGCTATCCTTTCTGAATCCCATTCTTTCTGAAGCCTCCTGAACACATTTTCCTTTTACAATGTCACGAGTCTCTTCCTGGAACTCCTTCAGTTCCAATTCTATTGCTTCCAAGCTGTAGTTTGCTCTAAGGGCTTTACACGAGCAGCTCTGTATAAGTGTTAGTGAAATGGATCATCCGTAGGGACCACGAAATGTGTCAACTGAATTTTGTTGACCATCTGTTAATGTCTGACACAACGTTATTGGAATCTATCTGCATATCCCTACATTATACGTTCACTGTTCAAGAATGTTGCAACAGCTATTTTCAAAATGTGTCTGAAGCTAGCTTCACATTACTTCTGACAGCAACTAGCCATGTAACCTCGCTGCAGAACACAAGCCTATGTAACATGTGAACACGTGTTTTGGGTGAGAAGTATAGTCTAGGATATTCACACATTCATTTTTCCTGAAGAAGGTGGTGCACGTTACGCCTTTAAGTTACCATTGCAGGGTTTGAACGTCAGGAGAAGGTGACAAGGTGTGACTGGAGCAAAGTCTTGGTAAGAATCTGTTCCACTATGGAAAAAGATCACTAAATGGAAGCATGTAATTATCAGTACATTTATAAAACATTTCTGAAGAAAACATGTTTATGTAACTGAAGATTTTCCCCTCAAAGTAAAATTACATGCATCATGCACATTGCATCAAATATCTCACTCGCTACATCTTTCAAGGCCCAAGTGTGAAATTCATCAGCTGTTGGCATTTGTTAGCCCACAGTTCTAACACTTCACTCAGTACCGTTTTGTTGGCGATTGGCATTCAGTCCTTCAAGTCTACATCAACCCTCCAAAGAACACCCCACCCTGACCCCCACCTAATCGAAACCTGTAACCCTGCATTACTCATGGTTAATGCAGCTAACCTACACATCCCTGGACACCATGGGGCAAATTTAGCATAGCCAATCCACCTGCATGTCTTTGGACTGTGGGAGGAAATGGACATCCGGAGGAAACCAATGCAGACACAGGGACAATGTGCAAACTCAACACAGACAGTCACTGAGGGTGGATTCAAACCCGGGCCCCTGGCTCAGTGAGGCAGCAGTGCTAACCACTGAACCACCGTGCTGCCCCCAGGAATTGTGATGGCCCCAAGTTCCATTTGCGCTTCCATCTCCTGATCTGTAGCTGCTTTTAGGATGTCCCTGGCCTATTTTATAGCGAAGACTGATACACAATGCCTGTTCAATTCTTTTACCCTCTCTCCATGTTTTCTACAATCAGTTATTTGCTTTCTCCTGGACCAGTGCTGATTTTGCTCACTGAAATGTTGGAAATATTTCCAAGATGCTTATATTTTAGAAAGCAGTTGAGGACAAAACATTGAATACTTTCAAGAAGGAGTTAGACATAGTTATAGAGTCAAAGTCATAGAGTCATTGGCTCATACAGCACGGGAACAGACCCTTTGGTCCAAACAGTCCATGCCGAATATATCCCAAACTAAACTAGCCCCACCTGCCGTGTTTGGCTAATATTCCTCCAACCATTTCCTATTTGCGAATTTAATTGAATATCTTTTAAACATTATAACTGTACCTGCATCCATCACTTCTGTAAGTTCATTCCACACATGAACCACTTTTGTGTAAAAGAATTACCCTCATGTTATTTAAAATCTTTCTCTTCTCACCCTAAAAAACATGCCCCGAGTCTTGAAATTCCCCATCCTAGGGAAAAGACACCTGCCATTCACCTGATCCAAACCCCTCCTTATTTAATAAAGCACTTTGAGGTCACCCCTCAACCTCCTATGCTCCTGTGAAAGAAGTCTTAGCCTATCCAGCCTCTCCTTGTAACCCAAACCCTCCATTCCTGGCAATATCCTGGTAAATCTCTTCTAAACCCTCTCCAGCTTAATAATGTCCTTCCTATAACAGAGAGGCTGGAACTGGCCACAATTCTACAGAAGAGGCCTCACCAATGTCCTGTACAAAGTCAACGTAGCATCCCAATTCCGATACTCAAGGTCTGAGCAATGAAGGTAAGTGTGCTAAAGGCCTTCTTAACCACCTAATCTATATGTGATGCAAACTTCAAAGCATTACGTACCTGAACCCCTAGGTCTCTGTGTTCTACAACATTACCCAAGGCCCTTCTTTTAATTGCACAAGTCTTGGGTTTGTTTGTTTTACCAAAATGAAACTCCAAATTAAAATTCTTAGGTCTCAAGAGAACAGAGTATAAGGAAAAAGTGGGAATAGAGTACTGAGTTGAATGTTCATAATGAATGGAGGATTGCTAGTGAGGGCCAGTGGCATTACCCTGCGTGGGTACTGTGCACCACATTGGTTGGGTTGTTGGGAGGGCATCCTGGTGTCATTCCTCTGGGAAGAGTGTTTTCTTTCCTTCAATCCATCCAGCAACACCTGCAACGTGGCTTCCCCAAGGCTTAGGTGAACTTTTGTCTCTGACACAAAGTTCAACAGTATTGAATCAAAGCTTATTGGGATTAAATGGGAATGTGGAACTAGAAATGCAAACAGATTCAGCCATGATCTTCCCAAACGGCAAAGCAGGCATAAGGAACCAATTGGCCTATTTCTGCTCGTTATTCATAGCCCATTGGTTTATGCAAGTTAAGGAGGACCACCACAAGGCTGAATGGAAATGCTTACCTCACGGCATGTGAAGTGGTCTGTGGTCAGTGAGTTGGACTTTAAATATAGCTCTGGAATCTACAACTACTGAAGGAACCATCAAAGATGACAAGTTCCTGCTTGCTGGCCCCACGTGATTTACTGAGTCACTTATAGAACTTCTCAGATGCTTTAGTACTGAAGGGACAAGCATGTAATCATGAGAAATAACACCCCCACCCCAACCCAATCTTGGAAGTGGAAGTGACAACCTTTAACATGCTTGCCATCAAATTTTAATTCCAAAATGCAAACTCCTGTCTCAGGACTCTAATTGTCTGACACCATAGACCCAATAATGTAGCAAAATGTCTTAGCCACTTCCAGGGTAATCAAGGATGGTAGATAGGTGATATCTTGTCCCATAAACAAGGGTTTCTTGGTACTTATAATCAAAGCAAAAAGATGCCTGGCATGGGAAAGACACTTCACGAGTCTTCGTAGCTGTATTTCTATCTGTATGATTAATGCTACATCATCAGCTTGAAGCTGGTATCTAATAAAGGTGTGCTGAGCTTTTGTCTATGCTTTCAGTCAAGACAGACTGTTGAGCTTTTTGTCAGGTGTCGTATGCAGGTAAACTCTTTCCATGTCAGCTGGGTAGTCAATGATCAGGAGCACGGTGAGAAAATATAAGACAAAGTCAGGTTCATAGAATCCTTACAGTGTGGAAGCAGACCATTCGGCCCATTGTGTACACATTGACCAACTGAAGAGCTTCCACCCAGACCCAGCCCTCACTCTGTCCCTGTAAGTCTGCATTTCCCATGGCCAATCCACCTAACCTGCACAACCCTGGATGCTATGGACAATTTAGCATGACCAATCCATCTAACCCACGCATCTTTGAACTGTTGGAGGAAACCACAGCACCCGGAGAAAAACCCATACAGACAATGTGCAAACTCAACACAGACAGTTGTCCAAGGGTGGAATCAAACCTGGGTCCCTGGCACTGTGAGGCAGCAGTGAATCATAGAATCATAGAATCCCTGCAGTGTGAAAACAGGCCCTTCAGCCCAATAAGTCCACACCGATCCACAGAGCATCCGACCCAGACCCAAGTCCTATAACCCACCTAACCTACACATCCCTGAACACTATGGGCAATTTAGCACGGCCAGATCACCTGCATATCTTTGGACTGTGGGAGGAAACCGGAGCGCCTGGAGGAAACCCACAGAGACACGGGGAGAATGTGCAAACTTCACACGGGCAGCCGCCCGAGGGCGGAATTGAACCCGGGTCCGTGGAGCTGTCAGGCAGCAGTGCTAACCACTGAGCCAGCGTGCCACTCCCAAATGGGCAAGTATCTCTCAGAAATGACATTATCCAACTTTACAGTAGGGTGGATATTGTCATGAAAGAATGGACAAGATTCAGTGGCATTGTTGAACCATCTATCTTCACCAAGTAGTTTTAGAGTCCTGCCTTAGCTGATGGTGTTGCATGCTTTCATGAGAGCTATCAGAAGGAAGATAAAGAGGTACATCCTATTCTTGTTCTCTTGTAGCTGGCATGTGGACAAAATCATATCCACTGTAGATCTGAGATCGTAGGAGCTGCAGATGCTGGAGATTCTGAGACGACAAGGTGTAGAGCTGGATGCACACAGCAAGACAAGCAGCATCAGAGGAGCAGGAAAGCTGACGGTTCAGGCCTAGGCCCTTCTTCAGAAAAAGAAAAAATTTCTGAACAAAGGTTTAGGCCCGAAACGTCAGCTTTTCTACTCCTCTGATGCTGCTTGTCTTGCTGTGTGCATCCAGCTCTACACCTTGTTATCTCCACTGTGGATCGGTCAGATTGGAAACTGCTTCTGGATCAAAATAAAAATTGTTTTCTTTTTAAGCCTGGGCGCACCAAAGACCATTTTTAAAATGCAGAAGAGTGAGATGCTCCTGTAATTGTTGCAATCTTTTCTACCATTTCTGTTTTTTCTGACAATGTGATGATTTTTGTGTCACACATTTACTTTCACAATATACAATTGCCCTGAATGTAAGATGTTGAAATCATAAAGCCATTTCCACAGATAAAAGTTTGTATATAATAAGCATGAGAAAGTTGGAGAGAAGTTAAAAATGTATTTGATGAATAAAAGCAAAATACTGTGGATTATGGAAATCTGAAAGAGAAGCAGAAAATGCTGAAGAAACTCAGCAGCTCTGGCAACATCTTTAGAGATAGGAACAGAGTTAATGTCTCTTTTTTGAAACCCAGAACTGGGCTCAAAAGAGTAATACTGGACCTGAAACATTAACTGTTCCTCACTCCACAGATGCTGCTAGTCACATTGATTTTCTCCATTGCTTTCTGTTTCTATTTCATAACCATACTTGGAAGGGGTAAGTAGTATTTCATACTTTTACAGCAGACATATTGGGACCAAATGTCTTTGATTGTTGTCTTGAAATGTTGCTGTAATTATAGCAAGGTTTATGGCAGAAAGGCTTTGGAGAAGGCACAGATCTTTGGAGTTTTGTTCTTAACCTGGATCGAGGTTTGCTGCTTGGCTTGAATGCAGCCTCTATCTGCCTTTCACAAGGAGACTGGCAATGGGCTGCAGGCCTGGGAATTCCTCTGCTGAGAGCTCCTGCCTCCTTGATCTAGTGTACGGCAGTGGAAGACAAGTTGGCCCTATGGGGTAAGGCATATCAGATGGTAAAGGCAGTAGTGGGTGAGGGAAGCAGGCTAGCTCTCTAAGGAGTAATAGTGCCTGAATCACAGAATTCCTACAGTGCAGATAGAGGCCATTCAGCCCATCAGCTGTGCACTGACTGTCTGTAGAGCATCACACCCAGACCAACCCTATCCCTGTAACCCTGCATTTACCACAGCCATCCTATTTAGCCTGCACATCTCTCAACACTATGAGGCAACTTAGCATGGCCAATCCACCTAACTTGCACATCTTTGGACTGTGGGAGGAGACCAGAGCACCCGGAGGAAACTGACACAGGCACAGGGAGAATGTGCAAACTCCACGCAGACAGTTGCCTGAGGGTGGGATTGAATCTGGGACACTGGCTCTGTGAGGCATCAGTGCTAACCACTGAGCCATCGTGCTGCCCTCAGGTAACTGAAAAAGGTAACTGGTTATGATCTGGTGGGTGGTAATCCCTTTCTCCACAGATGTTAGCTGCTACGTGTGTGCTGGGGTACAGGCATCCATTAACATTATGCAACTGTGCTGTCTGCCCACCAATGACACTCACTCAAGCAGTTTCACTGGCGTCTGTTATTCTGATGTTACCAGCAGCATTTAAACCCCTTTATTATGACATTAAACTCAACAAAACACCGAATGAACTGCCAAAACAGAAATAAAATGGTCACTTTGTAAGAATTTTTACAATGTACTGGAAAATTCAGGTATCACCAAGTGTTTGATAAGGAAGGAGGGTAACTATTATCCCATCGACCTGAACCATTCCTTCTTGCTAAAGTTTTGCAGCACTTTCCCTCTTTATTTGACTGACATACTGACCTATTCTTACTTCTGCTGTCATAATTTCATACCTCAACGTAAGCCTATTACTGTTTATATTCACCTTGCTCAAAATAAACATTCCATTTGTGCGCCTTTACAGTAAGCTGCGATAAGCCTTTAACTTCCCAGCTATGCTCTCTTTTTCCCATCCTGTTGTTTCAACACAATTTGTTGCTAATGTTGAGGAACACAAAACTTGCACAAACTCATAGATTACAACATTCAAACAACTATCTCCTGCAATCTTTATTTGTATTTTAACTAGTCATTTTCAGTCAAATCAAAAAGCAGTTTAGTAGCAGAGACAAATGATAAAATAAATCTCTGACAAATTACCTAGCTCGTTAGCTGTGCACACCAGAACTCTGAGTGAATTGTTCTTTTTTATTGTTCTTTTCAAGGTACTTCTGAACCCACAAGGGTTCAGATTTCTGTTGAACGTAGCTGCACCTGGTCTGCATGTTCAGCACTTCGAACTTCGATGATATATAAGCTTTTCCTGTCATTGACAATATGATGGATAATAAACAAGCACCACATGTTTGATTCTGTGTAGCACAGCCAAGATTCTGCACTTACCAGGTAAATTGAACCTCATCAAGCACCTTCAGCAGGGCGATTAAGCCAGAAAGACTGACTGCGGGTCCTGATTTAAAAGGCAGGAATCCGAACATTTGGGGCTTGAATTAATTTTGCCACAAGTTATATGCCAAAACATGATCTCAACGTGGTTGGTGGTATGGTTGGTATTAAAACTGACTGGACTTCAATCATTACAAGTCTGCTAAAATGTAAAAGTAGGGATCTTGCGTGTGGATGTTTTCGAAGCTTGAATTACACTATTGATTCCATTTTTACACATATGCAGCAAATGGAAAAAAAACAGGCCTAATGTTAGAAGAATATGAAATTATCAATCAATCCTAATCTGGATTGATAATGGCTTGCAGTTTAGAATCTGTTTTAGATTAGGCTTTTTGTGCAAGATGTGTTCATTCTTTAAACTATGGACCCAATTTTAACTGCCGCTGTTGGGAGGAAACCAGGAAAGTTTAAATTACATTGCAGCCACCTTTCTCCATCTGATCCCATCCAAGGACCAAGCTGCAATTCTTGTTGGGGGTCTGAGTGGTGAAATACTGACAGTTTTTCTGCCAGAGCAGATCTACCAGGAGGTGAATCACTGGACAGAAGAGGTACAGTTTGCTATATATCTATACTTCTATTTTGCTTTTATACTTTCAATATGACCTCTGTTCATAAAAACATTTCTTTAGATATATGTGTATATACACATATATATCTTATATACACAGTAACAAGCACAGTTCAGTTCTGTACAGTAGCATATCAAAGAAACAAACAAACAGAGTTTGACTCTATCTAAACAAAGGCATCTTTTATTTGAGTATGACTATGTTTACATGCATTTAAGGCATTGGGAAGGTCTGATAACTGAATGGGACCCCATATAACTTCAGCTGTTATTAAAGGGATCATCGACTGAATTAATAAACTCTGATTTCAAAGGGAGGATGTGGGTGTGGGAGTTGGTGTTGTGGAAAGAGTGGGTATGGTACAAGTAGGCCCCAGTGTGGATAATAAAAACATGGAAGCAAGCGCATGGAACCAAACCTGACTTCAGGGAATCAGGGAATCTCTACGACGTGGAAACAGGCCCTATGGCCCAACAAGTCCACATCAACCCTCAAAGCATCCCACCCAGACCCATCCCCCGTAACCCACCTAACCGACAGACCTCTGAACACTACAGGCAATTTAGCATGGCCAATCCACCTAGCCTGCACATCTTTGGACTGTGGGCGGAAATTGGAGCATGCAGAGGAAGCCCATGCAGACACGGGGAGAATGTGCAAACTCCACACAGACAGTTGCCCAAGGCTGGAACTGAGCGCAGGTACCTGGCTCTGTGAGGGAGCGCTGCTAACTACTGAGCCACCGTGCCACCCTCACATAAGATCCTATGTTAGAAGTGACAATCTTGAAACATCTTGATAAGAAAGGCAGCTGAACTGCACAGATTCTATATATGAAACACTGTGAATCAAATTCCAAGAACAGTTGGATATCTCTCTACTGTTAGAACTCAGGCCAAGCTGATTTGATTTGATTTATTTATTGTCACATGTATCTTGTTACAAAATACAGTGAAAAGTGTTGTACAGTGTTCCCACTCACTGGCACCAAATTAAAATACTGAAAAATAAACCAAAACATACAATATTAGGGCAGAAGAATAAAGAAATAAGGAATGAGTTTTTAACTTAATTCTTGTTAAGTGCTCCATCATGGGCATGGTGGCCAGGCATGTGTCACCTTTGCTATGCTGCTGCCACTGGAATGAAAGTCTCTACTCTTCAGGGTCATCTTTCCTCTACCAATGCTCTCGCTACTGAGTCCTTGCTGAGCCTCACCAACGCAGACCCTATCAACACTGGGTACCGCACCAGCCCAAACTCAACTCTGCTGCTGCCATGAGTCTGCTTTGGGCCCACCTTGCTGATGTAGCCAAAGGGTCTTGTACTGGGCCCAAACTCACCTCCATGAATCTGCACAGGACACAGACGCCACCAGGGAAAACCAAAAGCGCCTCCACTGGAGCAGCCACAGGGCAGTGCTAGGACCACTTCTTGATCCCTAATTTGAGCAGGAATTCAGTGGCAGCATGCCACAGCCATTAAAATGAGCTAAATACCCAGAATTAAGTAGAGTTTTGCAGACTGTCACATTCTAAGTTCCAGGACTACAATGTGAGGGAAGGCGCTGTGGGGAAAGACTGCTGTCTGAGGTCTTCCTGCTGAAGGTAAGTGGGGGTCTGTTCAATTATCTGACCCTCCCAGTGCCTCAAGTACATGTAAATATAATCTTGCAAAAGTCAGAAATGCCTTTGGTTTGTTTGTTGGATAGAGTCAAACTCCAATATTTGTTTATTTCTTCAAATGCTACTGTACGGAACTGAACTGCTTCAGTGACAATGTATTAAATAAAGATATTTAATGAATAAAGTATATTTTTAAAATTAAAAAAAAAACTTTAGCAAGCATTCAGTGTTTCTGGCAACAACTCAAAGCTGCACGATGACAGTGACTCTGGTTTCTCTTCCCTGTTCCGCCTCACTGTTTTCATGTCTCTTCATTGAATCAGTCCAGCACAGGCCTCCTCATGACTTCTGCACATTGGCTTAAAACTTCAAAAAACACCTTCAGTTTCATAGGCCACTGGCTCTCATTTCAAACTGATTATTTCCAGAACTCCAACTGCATCAAGGTTTACTGTTTTTTCACTGAGGGTGACTGTAGTCTTCTACCTTCAGCTTCCAGCCAAATAAATCTTCTAGCTGTTTTTTCTCCTAGCCAAACAAGTCTTATTCAAAACGTAAGCTCCCAGTCTCATGGATGACTTCATTTGTATGAAATGACAGATCTTGCGTTTACTGTATTTCTGGTGTAAGTCTGAAATTATCTGTCAATTTCCAAGGTACTATAAGCTACATAAAACCCACATTGGCAAGAAGAGCTGAATTTTTTTCTTTTGCAGTTAAAGCATGATGGTAACTGAGTTTCATGGCCTCTGGATCGTATTGCATTGGGGCAAATTTTCTCATGCAATCCTTCACTTTTTATCCATCATTAGTAAAGCAACCGAGGTGTTTCGTGGGGTATCACATGGCAGGAGAGGCATAAATGCTTGCCATTTCTAGGATCTTCTAGCTCACCTACCTCTGGCATCATACTTAAAGCCCAACTGCACACCACTTCCGTTACTGCTAACCACGATCTGTGGTGTGTAGCCCTGAAGTTTGAAGATTTTGAAGAGGAAAAGCAAACCAGCTCCTTGCTTTCAGGACAGTGATATGGAAATGCAAGTGGACATAGTGATGGAGAGGAGGACAGTCCTTTATCCTGCTGAGCCACCAGAGGTGACCTTACCGATTGCCAGTTGAGGCACAAATGGCAGCCTGGGGTCAGTGCTGTGTTCCAAATGAGAGAATACTTCCAGCAGTGCAGAAAGAAGACCAATGATCTCCTATGCTCACAAAGGGGTAAGTACTGCGATCTCCTCTCACACTCTTCACACTCACAACTCTGCCACTGCAAAGTCAACTCACCGTGACTCACATACTGGTACAGACCTGGATCAATGTCAAGGCGAGACTACTAAAGGCAAAGTGCCACATACCTTCTGAACCGCCTTATTCAACTGGATCTATGGACATGCACATCAAGGTCTCTCTGTGCTTCCCAGGGTTCTACCAGAGTTGTACTTTCTTGCCTTTTTAATCCTCCCAATATCCTTCACCTCTCACTTTTCAGGATTAAATTCCATTTGCTAATTTTCAGCCCATTTGACCAACCTTCTCACTGTCACCTCTCCACAGCTAGTCAAAGATGAAAGGTCCAGGTCTCTGACGTTCAGAGGAATGGCAGTTGGTGCTCATCTCTCACAAGCTGCCGATTCCTCGACTTCAGAAAGCTCCAAACATCAGGGATCTGTGCACCATGGCATTGTACTTTAATGTGAACAACACTGAGTCTAAACGTAATGTGCGTAGAATATGCTAAGGCCTGCCCTGCACACTTCCTTCCACACTTCTATTTTTGAGTGAGAACATGAAATCAGAGATGATTTTGCAATTCTTTGTAGGGAAAGGCTCATTCCGTGTATCAGCTTTTCAACAAGACACAAGTCAGGAGTGTGATGGAATGCTCCTCAATTTGACCCCATCCGAGACAAAGCAGCTCACTTGATTGGCATCACAGTCACAAGCATTCATCCCACTGCCATTGACAATCAGTAACATCACACTCCTTAGACAGATCATCCAAATCCATGACCACTTCTATCTAGAAGAAGGGTAACAGATATATGGAAACACCAGCGCCTGTAATTTCCCATCCAAACCAGTCACCATCCTGGCTTGGAAATATATCACCATTCCTTCATTGAACTCCAACACCAACGATATTGTGGGTCAACCCACAGCATGCAGTTCAAGAAGACAACTCACCGCCACCTTCTAAAAAGCTACTAGGGATGGGCCATAAATGCTGGCCAAGCCGTGATATCCACGTTGCATGAATGAATTTTTAAAAGACATTGCTGTTCCAATGCTGGCCGATGTACAATGTGCAATCCTCGTGTCCACGCTTCCTCATAGTCTAGAGTTCTGTCAAGAAAAGCTGCGCAAAGTCCTCTTTATAGGTTTGACCCCATGGTAGAAGATGTTTAGGCATTTCAAGGCAACTATACAGTCAGTGTGCTGCTGAAACATTGATGGCATACCTGTGGTGGAAGATTAAAAGAATATTCCTCAGGATTCCTATCAACCCGTTGGCTATCATGAGGGACTTTATGATACTATGTTTTCATAAGATATCTTGTCATACACTCAAAAATCACTCTAACCTTTGTTCCTCACAATTTTAAAGCATTGTCTCACTTAGTGCTGTTTCTTTTTTAATCGAATGGTAACTAATTTAAAGTGAGATCCTATGTAAAGTCACATGGATTTTGAGACATTTATTCAGTAACAGAAGAAGTCAAGGACCGAGAAAATAACAAGGTCACAAATTTAATAAGATCCACATGCCCTGTGCATTAAACAGGGATGCATACTAGATTGGCAATAGAATCTTAAACAATGTCCATATCAAATTCATTCGTCCTGGAAGTAGATGGTTATTAAGTTCTCTCTGGCTTCTTGGGATTTGTGAAGCATTACTCTGTCATACTCTTTTGGATAACTCTCCTGGCCCTCAGCTTCATTTTCATCCTTAAAAGTTTGTTGTCGATCTGCCATGTTGGTTTTGTCTGGGAGATCATACCCCTCCCCAACTTTCTTGATTCCAATCAGCATGTCACAGTTATGTATGATGCCCTCAGGGAATGCAACAAAGCCAGGCCAAAACAGTCCAGGCATATTAATGGTATTTTCAGGGGGTCTGTAATTGATTCCACAATGGCCCTGGTGGAATGTGGTGCAGCATTTGATCTTCAATCTACATCAGACTGAAGGTTTCAGAAACCTGTCATGAGCTACATTTGGAGGGGCTAGCTCCAGCTCCCTATTATTTAGAATATTTCAATACTTGGGGCGGCACGGTGGCTCAGTGGTTAGCACTGCTGCCTCACAGCACCAGGGACCCAGGTTCAATTCCACCCTCGGGTGACTGTCTATGTGGAGTTTGCACATTCTCCCTGTGCCTGCATGGGTTTCCTCCTACAGCCCAAAGATGTGCCGGCTAAGTGGATTGGCCATGCTAAATTGCCCTCAGTATTCAAAAACGTTTAGATTAGGGGGATGGGTCTGGGTGGGATGTTCTAAGGGTCGGTGAGGACTTGTTGAGCCGAAGGGCCTATTTCCACGGCTGTAGGGATTCTATGATCTGTGACAGAACGCAGCCCCTGTCTGGCCTAATGGACGTTGGAAGGATACAGGAGCCTGTGAGTTCTCTAGTATTTCAGAGTTTCAGAGACTCCCAGGATATCTTGTGCACACCTCCAAATTTCAGCATCAATGGTCAAATTTAATTTGAAGCCCTTTCTGTTCACAAAATGCTGCAGATTGGTTTTTAAGGAACTCTCACAAGCAAAGTAGGTGTAGTTGGCAGTGTCTACACCTAGGGGGAGCCAGCAATGGGGGAGAATCCCAGACCCCTTGTTGCTTGACTGTCGTAGTAACAGTGGAAGTAAGTGAAGAGAAGTTCTTTAGAGAAAATGGTATCAGTTACATCTCAGATGCATTTATGGGCGAGGGTTTTGGAGATTCAGAATAGGTCCCTAGTTGCTTCTTGAAAACCTGCTAGCATAAAAATTCAGGAGAGCTGTGACCTTGATGGCCATCAGAAAGAATGGCCACCTTCTCCTTCTAAGTACAATGTTCAAATGTTCAGTGATGATGGAACAGGACATCCTCGCTCATCACTATCCTTCAGGAAACGACAGCGAGTTCTGTAGATCTGTGGTCTCGTCCTCCATATGTTAGTCCCCCCTTCTTGAGGCAGCTGTTGGACATTTCTATTCTTGCTAGCCTCAATAAGCTACATCTATATCCTTCTAGATTAGATTGGAGTAGCCATAATGACTCAAGCCACAGCAAATTCCAGGCGAGATCCATAAGCAGATTGTCTGTGGGGAGTGTCAGAAGGATAATGCAACATTATTTAAGGAACTCCTGATCTCTCATATCTATCACAATGTTATACCTTGAAACTGGCATGTGGATCTTCTAAGGATGTCCTTGCCATCCGAGCTTTGTGACCTTCACTGGTTGGATATTGCACAAACATGTTTTAATGCCACATTAGAGCTGGCATTCTGTCTGTAAGCCCCCATGGTTACCGTATGGTAAGCCCCTAGCCATTACTAAATCGCTGTGACTGACTGTATCCTATCCCTGGTCTGATACTTCAGCAGCACCCCCACAGACCTACCTATTTTCCCAGACCACATGGCCTTCAGGATTGACTGTGGCCCAGTCCCTGGACTCTGGACCCTGGAGGATGAAGACAATGGATGATTACCAATGAACAATGTCGTACAGAAGAAACAGTGTTATGAAGACTGGGACATGCATTCAACAAGCTGTAGCTACCAACTAATCAGCTGCCTGCTGTGTTCATCCAGCTCTACACCTTGTTATCTCAGAGTCTCCAGCATCTGCAGTTCCTACTATCCCTGTCTTACCTGTTGGCATTGGCACCATCTAGTTTCTCAGCAGAGATGAGGAGAATTGGAAGTAAATAGGGTGAAATGAACCCTTAATGAGATACAATTGCTTGAAAATAAGGCCATTGGCAGTCAAGGATGAGTTTCCAAAGTTGCCATGTAAAGCTTGAGGTGTTCAAAGAATCCCAAAAGTGTGGAAACAGGACCTTCGGCCCAACAAGTCCACACCCACCCTCAAAGCATCCCGCCCAGACCCACCCCCCTCTAACCCACTCAATCTATTTATCCCTGAACACTATGCGTAATTTAGCATGGCCAATCCATCCTAACCTGTACATCTTTGGACTGAGGGAGGAAACCCATGCAGACATGGGGAGAATATGCAAACTCCACACAGACAGCCGCCCGAGGGTGGAATTGATCCCTGGTCCCGGTGCTGTGAGTCAACAGTGCTAACCACTGAGCCACCGTGCCACCCCTGGTTTCTTGACTTGAAGGACCTTGTCCTTTTTTTTCATTCTCCCCCTATTTTGTCAAATTTCTCTACATTACCCTTTGCATGTCAGGGAAGAGAAAATTCCACCCTTTCTCTCAAATTCTTTTCTAAACATTACGCCAGTTTTGTTATTTAACTATATTCTACCTGAATTGACAGGCATAAATTCAAAAGTCACACCTCCAAGGCAGCATGACCGAAGACTTGTTTCCAGATGGAAATGCAAGTTAACTCCCTTTTAATTCAATAGCTTTCCTTAATTATAGAATAACAGCAAACATCATCTCTCTCTAGTTCTTTAGCTAAGTAAGACCATGTACTGTTTATGACCTTACCTTTTTAGTGTTAACCTCTTTGGTCAATATGGCCCCAAACGTTTGAATACGATACCTGTAAACTCCAAGCTTGTTTGAATTGCACTTACTTCAGAACTCTTTAATTTTATTCAGTTTCTAATCCATATTCCCTCATTTTCTGCAGTTGAAACTTTAAATTTGAAAACTAGAAGTTATATTCAAAACACATGAGCCGATGAACTAGAATTCTCCAACATGTTGAAAATATCTGTGCGAAAATCCATAACATTTGGTGAAAGGTAAGATCATCTTTATTTTCAATTGCTTTGGCAATGTGACACGTCCATAAATGCTTAAGAGGCTATGGGCAGTGTGAAAAAAGGTATGTTTTATTTGGTTAGGCTTGTGTGTCCTGTGAATGTGTCTTTTAAAAGCTGTGGTAGTGAGCACCTGGATTGATTCTATGAATTTCATTTAAAAAATGAGATGGATGCTCTGGGAATCTGTCTGAAATGCAGCCAAACAATCTCTTAGAGGTTTTCTGTTCCTAATATGATTTGGATTGTTTATTTCTAATTAATGTGCAACAAAGCAACAATTGATGGTGTCATATTTGAATTTCAGACAAAATATATTTGATTTCTCATTACCATTCCTTCCGATGGTAACAGAGAAAAAAAAACAATATTCCCCAGTGGTTTATACATTAATGCACCACAGGTTTGATACTGAACCATACAGCAATGTTCAATGTTAAATCTAAAGCCCTGAGATATGACAGAAAGTAGACAATGACAATGTGACATTTAACAGTACCAATGCTATGGCATCACTGGAAACTCACAAACACAAAAAAACCCCAAAGTTTATTGTAGTAGAATATGCACAATACAGGATGGGTATCATTGTCTAGAATAAAGCTATTAAATAATACCCATTAGGATGAAATGTTACCGCACATTCTTTCTGACTGATACAATGCAAATTTCAAAGGACATAGTAAGCTGAAGCCACATTTAGTTGTTCAAGTAGCCATAAGAATATCAGACTAGTTGGGGAAGAATACTGAGTTCTCCTGGTGTCTGGGTCAGCATCCATCCATCAAATAATTGTGACTCCGTTATCTCATTCATTATTATGATACTTATTATTGTGCTTGTGTCAATATATCCATAATGCCTACATTTTGAAAGCAAAATACAGGTGCTAGATGCTTTGGGTTAATCTGGGGATGTGCAAGTTACCATATAAATGAGCATTTTTTTTCTGGCTTTAGTTACAGGAAATAAAATTCTGCATGTCTGACTTGCTTGTGAAGACAGTGAGAGATGTTACACTCCTAAGGTACATTGGCTGATTTCCATAATGAATGTTAAATCTGTCTTGGAGGATCATGTTGATAGCATCAATTGTGAATCCTATGAAGAAGATGATTGTTGTGGCAGTTTTGATGATTCTTCATAATATTTTGACTTTGTTTGGGGTAATATGACTGATTTCAACCAGGCCAACAAGACCAGCACCGAAGTACTGACCACTCTTGATCAGCGACAATGGGCTAGGATGTTGACCGCATAATCGACATGAGAGTCCCCAGGGAGGTGCTCTATTCCCAGCTTTAAAATGACAGGTGAGCCCCAGGTGGACAGAGGAAGTGGTTCATTGATACTCACAAGGCTTCACTGGTGAAGTGAGGCATTCCCACAGACACCTGCGAATCACTGGCCCCAGAACGTCCAAAGTGACGGAGGAGCTTCCGGGAAGACATTGAACACCTCGTGACTAGCTGTCGGGAGAAAGCAGAAGCCGGGTGCAAACAGCAAAAGGAGCATGCTGCCACACCAGTGCCCCCCCTACCCCTTGCCGTGACCATCTTCTGCCCCTTGTGTAGCAGAGCCTGCTGAAGGCGAATTGGTCTGTTCAGCTACTTACAGGCTCACCCTGAGAGTGGAAGAGAGTCATCCCCATCTGCAAAGGACCATCAATGATGATAACAGTGATGATGACTGATTTAGAATTATCTTTCTCTCATCAGCAACATTGTCAAAGGACACATTCTGAACTCGTATTTCATAAACGCATGTTATAAGCCCTCATTACCAGTCAGGATCCTTGCTCATTGGGAAAAAAATATACTCTCCCTTCAGTAAGATTCCCCAAAAATTTTATGATTTCAGACAAATCTTCAAAAGGCTTAGTATCTTCTGAAACAAAAACAGAAATCGCTGTAAAAGCTCAGCAGGTCTGACAGCACCCATGGAGGGAAATCAGAGTTGACCTTTCAGGATGACCCCCCACAGATGCTGCCAGACCTGCTGAGCTTTTACAGCGATTTCTGTTTTTGTTTCGGATTTACAGCATCTGCAATTCTTTCTGTTTTTATTCAATATACATTGACTTGTGCAACATTTTTCAGACAATTTGTCGACCTAATTGAAATGCAAATTTTGGATGTTCCAAGTGTGTGCTCAGTAATGGTATTTATGCAGCTTTTTGCACTGCTGAAGATTTTACATTGTGTCCTAGTTGGGAGTTTCTCTCTATCTATTGTAATAGAGAAGATCGTAAAATGAATGATGTGGCTGGCACATTTGTAGGTTATGATAATTTGTGCCTTATAAAGGCATCTGTCCATTCTTAGAAGGAAAGCATTTTGACTAAAATAGGCAAATACTTACATGCTGGTGAGCTTGTCTCTGCCCAAGTGCAATTTACTATATGCAGAACCATGGGAAAGCCAGCTGTGTTTTGTGCTTGTTGAATGACTGCCCACAGAACCTAATTTTGAAAGGTATTATGCATGTTAAACCATTACTTACATGGCACTTTTTAAGGGTCAAATTTAGGCATGGTGAATCATGAGACGTTATATACTGGTCTCTGTAAGAAGAATGTAACTAGAGGACAGCTACTGTAACCTTCAGTTACAAGTAAGATTGTAAAAATCAAAGTCTAAAAAGACGTGATTCCAGAATCTGTGCAAGTTGTCTTTGTTGAACTAAACATGGTCATTGTCAACAAGAAATAGTTTGCTCTTTAATAAATGCCTATTGTATGTCAACATGCAAATTCTCTAACTTGTCCTTTTGTTCCCTTCTGCCTTTCAGCACAGCTATTGGCAAAATTAACATTCCATTCATGAGTCTTCAGTGCTCCTATTAACATGGTGATAAGAGCTATTGTATGCAAACTATAGGGTCAAATAGAATTTAGAGTATTTTATCTGGAATTTGTAACACTTTTGTTACATGATTGTTGACACAGCATGATTTTATTTCCAACTAATTCTCCTCTATAGTAATTCAATTAGTATTTTAATTATTGCGGGGCAGTGTAATCAACTCTCGATATTATGTTGTAATACAATAATCATTCCACGAGGAGTGGTAACTGGATGTGTGCCTTTGAAAAGATATGAAAACACTGTAGCCCCATTTTTCTTTGTGATTTTCTTTCAACTGTTTTGCTGACCTGAAAATTTATTCTTCTTACTCGAACTAGTTGAGTGTTCTGAGGATATTACAGTGATCAGCAATCAAAATGTTTGAAGTAATAAATTCTTTTTATAATGATTAATATTAGCTTCCACTGCTTATTTTATTTTCTGTACCAGATATGTCAAACAAATGTCCATTTTCTACTTTATCTATTTAAATACTGCTCACTTCTCCGAATGAAGATGGTTCTTCTAAATTCTGTTAAAGCCATGAGCTGGTACATTAGAAACTAATTTAATTCCCTACTTATGTATTTTTTTCCTTTATTGATAGCAAATATAGTCTCAGCCAATAACAGCTTTGAAATGTGCTACCAACTCTGAATAACACCTTATCAAACCAAATTCATGTCATGCTTTGGATATATTAAGTATTTATTTAACTTAACTATTCTGTTTGTGAGTGAAGTATTGATATTTCCTGAACCTTCAGATATTTGCTCGCATTATTCGAGCCATTATTCCATCTATGTGTACAAGCAAATTAATTAATTGAAAACATACTGTGCAGGGTTTTATACTTTGGAAGCAGAAATAATTGATTCAACTGATTTTCAGAATCCTAGCACCTGAATATAATTGTGGTGTTAAGCTACTGAGCCTGTATAAATTGCAAGGAAATGAGGTTTTGGCTAATTGTACTGAGCAAGTCAAGATTGTAGCAAATTCCATTCCATCGGACCAGGAGGCCTGGATTCAAGTCTCACCTGCTCCAGAGCTATGCAATAACATCCCTAAACAGGTTTATTAGAAAATATCTGTAGCAAGCTCTTCCATGGCCAGTAGGATTACTTTGCAGCATATAAACATTTGTATGAAGCCAGTTGGCAGTCAGAGATGGTGATGATTGATAAAGAACACGGATTCAAAATTCTGAAGTTGGCTTGGCACAAAGATCTGTTATTCTGGGATTGAGAGACAAAATTTGGGGAGTTAGTGAGACATATTGATTCATCTGGACCCCATGAAGCTTCATAGCTTCAGGTTAATCAGGGGCAAGGAAACCTCTAGTTGATTGCCATGTACAGTCCTCTCCTGGCAGATGAATCAGTACTTCTTCATGTTGAACAACACTTGGAGGAAGCACTGAGGGTGGCAATGGCACAAAATGTACTCTGGGTGGACGATTTCAATGTCCACCGCATGCAGTAACTGAGCAGCAGCAGCACTGACCAAGCTGGTCGGGTCCTAAAGGTTGTAGCTGCTAGACTGAATCTGTGGCAGGTGGGAAGTCATCCAATAAGAGGGAAGAACATACCTGACCTCATCCTTATCAATCTGCTGGCAGCAGATGCCTCTGTCAATGACAGTATTGGTAAGAATGTTGAGCGTGCAGGCCTTATGGAGACAGAGTCCCACCTTCACATTGAGAATAGCCTCCATCATGTTGTGTGGCACTATCACCATGCTAAATGGGACAGACTTCGCACAGATCTAGCAATTCAAGACTCAGCATCCATGAACTGCTGTGTGCCATCAATGCAGCAGAATTGGACTCCATCACAGCCTGCGTTCTCATGACCTGACTCAACCATGACCATCAAGCCATGGGTGTTAAAACCTGGGTTCGATGGAGAGTGCACATCCAGTACAAGATAGCAGCGGAGCAACAGGGCTGCGTGTGGGCTCTTGCCTGGAGCTTTTCCGCTCCCACCTGCTTTCCTTCTTGTTTCATTTTTGCTTCTGCTCTTTTCTATTGCTTTCTTTTCCTTCTTTTTTGGTCTTTTCCTTTTCAGTGGGGGTTGGTTGGCAGCACCGGTGCAGCAGCGAGAGTGGCCGAGTGCCAGATGTGGCTTCTCCTGGCAGTAGGAGGCGGTGGCAATGAGGACGTTTTCCAGTCATTCGGGGCTGGCGGCAGCGGCGGTGGCTAAGCTCCTCCTCCTCGGGGACTCTTCAAAATGGTGGTGCCAGCAAGGCGACATCTACAGCTGAAGTGAGACTCTTGTCCCAGCAGCGGACCAGCATGGCAGCGGAGCCATGAACTCCCGGTTGCGGGGTGAGTGTGAGTTCAGTGGTGCCAGCGAAGTAGGCCCAGCAGTGAAGAGATGGTGCCGAAAGTGGGGTCACTCCAACATTGGTGGGTCTAGCACAGGAGGCAGCGAGGCAGTGGCGGTTTCCCTTGAGGCTAAGTGTGAACAGGTTTACTTCTTTCTTTTCTAATTTATACCTATGACGAATAATGCTTTTTATTTCTTTACTTTTCAAATTTTTTTGTTTCTTAAGAATTTGATCTTAAGCGTCTGTTCCTAGGTACCTTTGTACCCAAGATGGTCCTGTAATGCAGTGACTGAAAACTTTTCACTGAACACACTTGAGTACATGTGGCAATAATGTTAATTCAATTCAATTCAGGAGGTCAGGAAAAGCACCAGGCATACTTAAAATTGAGTCAGTCAGTTGTCAGTCTGGTGAAACTACCAAACAGGATTACTTGCATGCCAAACTCCACAGGCAGCAAGTGATAGACAGAGCGAAGCGATCCCACAACCAATGGCTCAGACCTAAGCTCTGCAGTCCTGTCACATCCAGTCGTGAATGGTGGTTGAAATCTAACCAACTCACAAAGGAGGAGTCTCCACAATTATCCTCATCCTCAGTGTCAGAAGAGTCCAACAAATCAGTGCAAAACAGAAGAATGAAGCACTCGCGACAACCTTCAGATTTAGGCGCCAAGTGGATGATCCATCTCCAGCTTCCTCTGGATGTCCCCAGCGTCACAAATACAAGTCTTCAACTAATGTGATTCACTTCATGTGATATCAAGAAACAGTCGGAAGCACTGGATATTGCAAAGGCTATGGACCCTGACAACATTCTGGCAATAGCACTGAAGGCATGAGCTCCAGAATTTGCTGCTCCCCTGGCCAAGCAGATCCAGTACAGATATAATACTGGTATTTACTAACAATGTGGCAAATTGCTCAGGTCTGTTCTGTGCACAAAGAGCAGGACAAATCCAAACCAACCAAATACTGCCCCATTACTCTCCCTCAATCATCAGTAAAGTGATGGAAGTTGTCAGTCACAGTGCTATCAAGCAGCACCTACTCAGCAATAACCTGCTCAGTGATGCCCAGTTCGGGCTCTGTCAGGGCCACTCAGCTCCTGACCTCATTATAGCCTTGGTTCAAACATGGACAAAAGAGCTGAATTCCAGAGGTGAGGTGAGAGTGACAGCCCTTGACAACAAGGCTGCATTCGACCAAGTGTGACATCCAGCAACGCTGGAACTGATGGGTATCAGGGGGTAAACTCTCCATTGGTTGGAGTCATGTCTAACACAGAGGGAAATGATTGTGGTTGCTGGAGGCCAATCATCTCAGCTCCAGGACACCTCTGCAGGAGTTCCAGGGTGGTGTCCTGGGCCCAACCATTTTCAGCTGCTTCATCAATGACCTTCTATCCAGCATACGGTCAGAAGTGGGGAATTTTGCAGATGATTGCACAATGTTCGATATCTTGCGCAAAACCTCAGATACAGGAAGAGTCTGTGTTCAAATGCCACAAGATCTGGACAATATCGTGGCTTGGCCTGACAAGTGGCAAGTGACATTTGTGCCAGGCTGTGAGCATCACCAAGAAGAGACAAGCTAACCCTTTGGCATTCAATGGTGTTACCATCACTCTACCCCCTATTATCAACATGCTGGGGTTACCATTGACCAGAAACTCCACTGGACTCACCGCATAAACACAATGGCTATAACAACAGATCAGAGGCTAAGAATAACTCAGGAGTAACTCAACTCCTGTTGCACCAAAGCCTGTTCACCATCTACAAGGCACAAGTCAGGAGTGTGATGGAATACTCTCCACTTGCTTGGATGAGTGCAGCTCCAACAACACTCAAGAAGCCTGACACTATCCAGGACAAAGTGGCGCCTGTTTGTTTGGTACTACATCCACAAGCATCCACTCCCTCCAGCACTGACACTCTGTAGCAGCAGTGTGTACTATCTACAAGATGCACCGCAGATATCTATCTAAAAGGGCAAGGGTATTAGATACATAGGAGCACCACCAACTGCAAGTTTCCCTTCAAGATAGTCACCATCTTGACTTGGAAATATATCATCATTCGTTCATTGTTGCTGGGTCAAACTCGTGGAATTCCGTCCCTAAAGGCATTGTGAGTCAACCTACAGCACATGGATCGTTGTGGTTCAAGAAGACAGTTCACCATCACTTTCTTGAGGGTAACTAGGGACATGCAATTAATGCGGGCCATTCGGCCACATCCACATCCCTTAACTAAGTAAATAATTTTAAAAACTGTGATGTGGGCTTTTGCCTTCATTGGGAATTTGTACGCGTTTAGGCGATACTTCTGTTTACTCCTGTAATATTAATACAAGATATGCTCATTGTAGTTCTGAAAGATCTAAGAGACATTTATTACAGCTCCTGGTACAATACATATATTGCCATCAGATGTACCTCAGTGTGTGAACTAATGAAGTTACAAATGCAATACGCTTCCAGTAGCATGTCTTACTCTAATTGGCCTTCAGATGAAGACTGAGACCTTTATACCCTCAGGTCACATGATACAGTGATGATATCAGGACTATGTTTCTTAAAGGTCACACAATGTGTGTCACAATTAGATATTTCCAAAAAGACAGATTCTGGCCGAATTGGCTACTGGTAGGCAGTGCACACATGGAAGTAGAAGAATATCGAGAGCTAAAAGCTGTTGTCCTAGGTATTCTGAATTCACACCTGATGCAAAATTGTAGCAACTTATCTGAATGACTGACTAACCTGGATGCCATTGACTTCTGAGGCTTTAAATGTCCACAAGGTTTTACTGAACTTTGTTTCCTCCAAAAGTCATTTCTTCAGGTTTTTCAAAATTTCAAAACTGAGGTTGTGATTTTAGTTTGGCAAAATTAAGGGTTTTAGAAACTAGGTACATAGATTGAGTTAAGATACAGATCAGCTGTGATATAATTAGTTTTACAATTGATTTAAATGAAACAAGCTTGAGGAGATGATTAGAGATAATGTGAACTGCAGATGCTGGAGAATCCAAGATAACAAAGTGTGAGGCTGGATGAACACAGCAGGCCAAGCAGCATCTCAGGAGCACAAAAGCTGACGTTTCGGGCCTAGACTAGATGATTAGCTCACTCTTTTTCAGATGTTCGCATGTTCCTAGCCAGCTTTGACTGAAGTGATTAGAATAACCCTTTCACAGACTGGTAACTAAAGAAAACAATTCTTAAACTGTCTGCTAGCAGTTCTTGTTTGGGAAATCTCTTATTTTCAGACTTTGTAGTGGGGTTTGCTTTGGGAATGTCTCTACTGGGCGTTATTGTAAAGGCAAAACAGGAACAAGAAGATGACAAAACAAGGATAGATGTAGGAAAAGGCTACAGCAAAAGAGAAAACCTGCTTGGTGGTGACATTCTACCACAAAAGTCTTAGACTTTCTCCTTTCTTCAAAAGATTTCAAACAGACTCTGCAGAAAGGAGCAACTGGAGAACTATAGATAGAACATGGTCTCTCATTGGAAACTGACCAGCAAGTATTCAATGTAGATGAATAGTCAGCCTGCTCCTGTGCTCCAAAACTTCCAGGATTTAAGGGAGCTGGATGCAAAGCTCATGTAAGTTGATGGAGTTCATGTACATAGCAACAAGTATGAGGCCTGCAAATTAAGGAGGTTTCAGAAAGTTGACATGTGCTGGGAGTTATAAGCAGTTAGAGACCGTTTTGTAGCTAAACACTTTCCTGCCCCTTAAATAAATCCTGAAATTCAAGAGGAAATGCAAAAAATATAGGGTAAATTCTATCATATTATGGCCATTGGCCGCTAGGAGTTCCTTCACCTTAAGCTTCCTAATCAAGTCTGTCTCTAGAATTGCCTGTTCCCTATTAAGCTCTACCACAAACTGCTCCAAAAAAATCTTGCAGACATTCCATGAATTCCTTTTCTTGAGATCTGCTACCAACCTGACTTTCCCAGTCCACCTGCATGTTGAATTCCTGCATGATTATTGTAATCGTGCTTTGCTTACATGCCTTTTCTACCTCCTGATTTATTTTCTTCCCCACATCCTGACTACTGCTGTGAGGATCATGTACAACCCCAAGCAGGATGATTTCGCCTTTATTATTCCTCCTTGGCTTCTTTAATTAGGGGTATTTAATTAGGAGTTCATTCAGGCAGCCATTTTTTAATCGAGAAATTTGAACCAGTCAACTTGACTCTTTCTCAACCAAGTTCACCTCAGTAGGCTTGGGCCTGACCCTTTTACTACAACCAGTGATATTGAGCCAGCTAATAAAATGTGAGGCTGGATGAACACAGCAGGCCAAGCAGCATCTCAGGAGCACAAAAGCTGATGTTTCGGGCCTAGACCCTTCATCAGAGAGGGGGATGGGGGGAGGGAACTGGAATAAATAGGGAGAGAGGGGGAGGCGGACCGAAGATGGAGAGTAAAGAAGATAGGTGGAGAGAGTGTAGGTGGGGAGGTAGGGAGGGGATAGGTCAGTCCAGGGAAGACGGACAGGTCAAGGAGGTGGGATGAGGTTAGTAGGTAGCGGGGGGTGCGGCTTGGGGTGGGAGGAAGGGATGGGTGAGAGGAAGAACCGGTTAGGGAGGCAGAGACCGGTTGGACTGGTTTTGGGATGCAGTGGGTGGGGGGGAAGAGCTGGGCTGGTTGTGTGGTGCAGTGGGGGGAGGGGACGAACTGGGTTGGTTGAGGGATGCAGTGGGGGAAGGGGAGATTTTGAAACTGGTGAAGTCCACATTGATACCATATGGCTGCAGGGTTCCCAGGCGGAATATGAGTTGCTGTTCCTGCAACCTTCGGGTGGCATCATTGTGGCAGTGCAGGAGGCCCATGATGGACATGTCATCAAGAGAATGGGAGGGGGAGTGGAAGTGGTTAGCGACTGGGAGGTGCAGTTGTTTGTTGCGAACTGAGCGGAGGTGTTCTGCAAAGCGGTCCCCAAGCCTCCGCTTGGTTTCCCCAATGTAGAGGAAGCCGCACCGGGTACAGTGGATGCAGTATACCACATTGGCAGATGTGCAGGTGAACCTCTGCTTGATGTGGAATGTCATCTTGGGGCCTGGGATGGGGGTGAGGGAGGAGGTGTGGGGACAAGTGTAGCATTTCCTGCGGTTGCAGGGGAAGGTGCCGGGTGTGGTGGGGTTGGAGGGCAGTGTGGAGCGAACAAGGGAGTCGCGGAGAGAGTGGTCTCTCCGGAAAGCAGACAGGGGAGGGGATGGAAAAATGTCTTGGGTGGTGGGGTCGGATTGTAAATGGCGGAAGTGTAAATGACGGAATGACGGAATGACGATTGTAAATGACGGAAGACACTTCCGCCATTTACAATCCGACCCCACCACCCAAGACATTTTTCCATCCCCTCCCCTGTCTGCTTTCCGGAGAGACCACTCTCTCCGCGACTCCCTTGTCGGATTGTAAATGGCGGAAGTGTAAATGACGGAATGACGGAATGACGATTGTAAATGACGGAAGACACTTCCGCCATTTACAATCCGACCCCACCACCCAAGACATTTTTCCATCCCCTCCCCTGTCTGCTTTCCGGAGAGACCACTCTCTCCGCGACTCCCTTGTTCGCTCCACACTGCCCTCCAACCCCACCACACCCGGCACCTTCCCCTGCAACCGCAGGAAATGCTACACTTGTCCCCACACCTCCTCCCTCACCCCCATCCCAGGCCCCAAGATGACATTCCACATCAAGCAGAGGTTCACCTGCACATCTACCAATGTGGTATACTGCATCCACTGTACCCGGTGCGGCTTCCTCTACATTGGGGAAACCAAGCGGAGGCTTGGGGACCGCTTTGCAGAACACCTCCTCTCAGTTCGCAAAAAACAACTGCACCTCCCAGTCGCAAACCACTTCCACTCCCCCTCCCATTCTCTTGATGACATGTCCATCATGGGCCTCCTGCACTGCCACAATGATGCCACCCGAAGGTTGCAGGAACAGCAACTCATATTCCGCCTGGGAACCCTGCAGCCATATGGTATCAATGTGGACTTCACCAGTTTCAAAATCTCCCCTTCCCCCACTGCATCCCTCAACCAACCCAGTTCGTCCCCTCCCCCCACTGCACCACACAACCAGCCCAGCTCTTCCCCCCCACCCACTGCATCCCAAAACCAGTCCAACCGGTCTCTGCCTCCCTAACCGGTTCTTCCTCTCACCCATCCCTTCCTCCCACCCCAAGCCGCACCCCCCGCTACCTACTAACCTCATCCCACCTCCTTGACCTGTCCGTCTTCCCTGGACTGACCTATCCCCTCCCTACCTCCCCACCTACACTCTCTCCACCTATCTTCTTTACTCTCCATCTTCGGTCCGCCTCCCCCTCTCTCCCTATTTATTCCAGTTCCCTCCCCCCATCCCCCTCTCTGATGAAGGGTCTAGGCCCGAAACGTCAGCTTTTGTGCTCCTGAGATGCTGCTTGGCCTGCTGTGTTCATCCAGCCTCACATTTTATTATCTTGGAATCTCCAGCATCTGCAGTCCCCATTATCTCTCATAATATTGAGCCAGCTGCTTCTCCTAAGAGACCTGAACCGAAGTTGTACCCTTAGTCTGGGTATAGGTTCTTAAATTGCCCAGTAAAATCAATAGCATCTCAAGAATTAGAGTAAGCTTGGGGTCATAATATTTCTGTACTAGATCTATGAACTCTTGAACGGTTTTAGTCTCTGGTGTCTCAGGGAAAATCAGGCTCCTGCTCGCCAAAACATCTGCGGGTCTACAAGCAGAATTGCTCATGCTGTACATCTGCCCCAATATTATTTGCCTGGATAAAATAATGTGTTCTTTCCATGTATTGGGCCAAGTCTTTGATGGCAGGATCGAACAAATCAAGTTTCCCAATTAATGGCATGACGCTGAAATGCTTGTTCCAATTCAAAGACAACTGTTACGGGTGACTGTTACGAATCTTCAGGATCGTGCTTTTCTCTCATTGCTACTGAAATATCTCCATAGAGGCCGGTATCCCATCACCAAGTGATAGGGCCAGCTTTCACTCAATAGCAATAAGATGGCTGACTGCTTGCCCATCACTGAATAGCAAAAGATGGCTGCTCACAAATTTTGCTGACATTAACATTTTTCCTTGGACAACTAAACCATCAGATAACAAAATTAACATTTCCAAGATATGTTTGAACAATGGAATAGTCATAGCTAGTACATACATTTGAAGAACATTCTGTAAGCCATAGATAAAATATGCCACCTTTCAAGGTCAGAACTAGCTATATTCAACATGTGATTTAACTCTGTAAATCACAGACAAACAATTACAGATCGCACATTATTAATTGTTTGATCAATAATTATAGAACCAAATTAGTTCATAAGAGGTTTCAAGCCAGATAACAAATTGTTAACTACAACCACAAATCTGTCTCTTTCTAACTTTTTCTGTTTTTTTTAAGATATACAAGTATTAATTGGAATGTATTAAACCACATAATTCTGTTGGAACTGATCAAAATTCAATATACTCCCGTAACTCAGATTCTCATTGAAAGATACACGATCTCGGAATTTGGTGCAGTTGGCAGGGTCGCTGAAAAACACAAGACTCTTTGTAGACTAAAGACCCAGTCTTGGTGCTTCTGAAGTAAGAAAGCCTCCCCAAATAATTCCTTGGTCAGTTGTCTAAATGTGAAGGTCTTTCCCTTCACATGATTCCAAACTCTGGCAGAATAGGAAGCTTAAGCTGCATTAAAATTTCATATCAGTATATGGTGGAGCTGAGGTAATAGTCTCCAACCAAGGTTTATAATCAAGCATTTGACTTGAGACCCATGACAAATGATAAAAACACAGAACTACCAACAACTATCAAAAGTGGGCTCGCCTCACCTGACATATCAGGAGATGAAGTTCTGCTGAAACTAAAAGGATATATAGAACAACAATTTAACCTGCCTAAAAATTCTGTAAAATCAGACAAAAACACAGTACCTCGATAGGACAACGATCCTTCCATCATGTTAAAAAGGCCTGTGGGAAAATAACTCGTATGAGAGAGAAAAAGAAAGGATAAGGTGGTCCCTTGCCTTGATGGGAAAAGTCAGACAGTGAAATAAGATTAGCAAGGTTTAACCAGCATAAAAGAACAATTAAGAAGGGGGGCATAAAGAATTGAAAGGAACTATAAAGGAAACAGAGGAATCTAAAAGAAAGTGCGACACAGAGACAGGAAACAAGAAACTCTAGAAACAATTAGTTAAAGAGCCTAGCAAGCCCCTTGAGCCCAAAGAGAATCTTGGACCAGATATCCCTATGTAAAACAATTGGGCAAGGTCCAACAGAAGGCACAAAGGAGGGGGCTGATTTACACACGGATTCTGGCTCCTTTGATGATTCAGGAGAGGGAATTAAACCATGGTGTGCTCCCCTGAGAAGTAAAAGGGCGAAAGTTGAAACAGAGGAAAGAGACAATAGTGATAATGGGGGCACACCTCCACTTAACATTTATAGAAAACATTGCTACCATAGGCCTGCTTTTTGTGGCACAACAATCCACTCATAGGGCATTTGGCTGTGTAACAAATGATGGCACGATTCCAGAAGAGCTGGTGGGGTTGGGTTTTAAAAAGCATTCCCAGGTTGCACCAGACCGTTGTGTAACCTGCCAGAAGAGCAACATTGGACTCGTCGCAAATGTGCTCCAACTGAGACCCCCTGCCCCTGCGGGACCGATTTAACACCCACAGGTCAATTATCTATCTCTCCCACCATGTCAAGGCTTATACTGAAGTCTTAGTCATTGTTGACAAATTCTCCAGATGGGTAGAAGCCTCTCCAACCTGATGAGCCACAACAATTATACAGCTGCAGTTTTGTGTAAGGATTACCTTCCCCAGTGGGGACCCCTGACCAAGGGCGCACTTCACAAGTGCCGTCTGTCAGGAAGTTTGCAGGTTGTTAAACATTAAATGGGACCCCCACTGCCCTCATCAGCCCCAGTCATCCGGGCAAGTGGAATGAATCAACCGGTTGGTAAAACAAAGACTTGCTAAGTGCTATCAATAGGGAATGTCCTGGCCTCAAGCCCTGTCAATAGTACTATATGGCATCCAAATGCATAAATTGACGATATTACTAACTGAGTATTTTGAGCGTTTGCTTATTAGTAAGTTGCCATTCCTCTGCATTAGAAGGGAGATGAAGGAAAAGGGAATTGCAGGTAAAGACCTTTTTATATACGTCCTACTCCTGTGCCAAACAAGCTAATGTTTGTGGATATGCCCCCACATTCCCAACCACTCCCCTTAAGACCTCATCCCTTTTAATGTATCCGAAATGACAGAATGGGTAATTCACCCCCCCCCCCCAAAGGGTCCGCTACGGCTGGCACAGCAGTCCTCAGCAGGGACAGGGGTGCATTGGGTGTGCATGAATGACCCCTGAGAGCGGTGGGAATTGGCAGGTTGCAACCTGACCACCTTTGCAGGGTGGTACCAGCCAAATTACAACAACTCTTGACAACTCCCATTCATTACTCTTGCTAACATCTCTGGAATGGGGAGACCAGCAGGAGGAATATGTTTACGCAAACCCGGACAGGACTGCAGGAGATGGGATACAGCAAGTGTTGCCAATATTGAAGTACAAGCCAGGGTGTTGTCTCCACCCTCCTGACATTCCAAAATCTCATTTTCAAAGGTCTTTTCCAGCAAGGTTGGTATCCCCAGATAATAACTGGGTTTACCCCTTAGAATGGTACTTATTTTGTTTGCTGTCATAAGGCCAATGCTTGGTTGCCCTCACCATAGACTGGATCATGTTACTTGAGTTTTGTTGGCTCTTTTGTCTACCATTTATTCTCCCAACCAAGATACCCCACTGGCAAAGATCTATAAGGGCTATTACAGAAATAGGGAGATTGGAGCCACTAAATTACCCATTAACATGGCTGCTAACCCAGAACAGGTAGCCAATGATACTACAGAGGCCTTGGGTGAAATAAGTGCTGAAATGGTAGCCATCTGTAAAAAAGCACTGCAGAATAGATGGCTCTTCATTTGATATTATCGGAAAATGGAGGCACTTATGCCCAATCAGGGCTGAGTGCTGTACTAATATTCCAGATAACTCCAGGGCAATCACTGATTTAGCAGCACATATACGAAAAGAGATGGACAAACTTAAAAAACCCCATCTCCCACTCTGTGGAATCAGGCAACAGGCTAGTTGGGATCCTTGGGAACCTCACTGGTGCAGGGTGTATTGTTATTTGTTATTGTAATTCTCATTTTGTACTGTTTATTTTTATTAATCAAATGCTGTTGCCAACAGGTGATTTCTGCAAGGTAGGCTCCTGAAAGGTAAGCAAGCTGTAACTCAGTCTCTCATTGAAAGTTATGAGATCTCAACACCAAGTCACCCTTTATTTACACATAGAGAGTTCTTGACACTAATCCAGCTCCCTCAGAGTCAGCTCTCAGACTGAACAGAACCTCTGACACTCCTGTTTATGTCTGTCAGCCAGGACTCCCTGATTGAGCCAGATTAATAGCCCCAAAATCAGGGAACTCATAATCTATGAAGTCCCCCGGCCAACATTGTGACAATCACTCCACTCTGCTTGACTTCTGAATCCTGTTAGATACCTGGGAATAGCCACAGCAAGGATGCCACCAGCCCTATAGTTGGTGGACGAAGCCATTGTTGCAACTGTGAAATACAAACCCGTTCACTGCACTTTTACAAACATTACAAGACTGGCTACACTTCAAAAAGCAACTTAGCACTTGTGTAACACTGCCAGAAATCTTGAGGATATTAAAGTTACTTTATAAATGCAAGGTGCCTGATCTATCAGGATTAAAGCAACGACAACATGGTACTTTTGCACCAAACGATGTAATGGCATGACAATGACACAGATGGACATCCTGCATTTTTCTGCGCATACATTGGCTATGCTTTTAGAGAAGGTTACGATCAAAACTTGAAATGGCCCAAATTTGGGCTATCATGAAGCCTGACTTTCTGGTAGTTCTCAAATTGCCTTTGATAAACCCCAATGCTGATTATTTTGCATGCCATTTTTCACTTCCTAGTTTCTTTTGGTTAGGTTGGGCTGTTCAACAGAAAAGCAGTAAATCGTATTAAGTAGCTAACTCAATAACACATGTTCAGCAGAATGTAAAGCGAAGAATAAAAGTTGACAAATGTAGCATTCAAACAGATATAAATACATTTTAAGTCCATACATGAATCCACTCAAAACTGTGTAAAACACCTCTTTGGACTTATAAAGATAACACCTGCTTGTTGAGCCTAAATATTTAAATAATATATTTTCTCACACTGCTGTGATTCATACATTTACTTCTGTGAATAGGATTGATGCATCAATCATACACCGAACAGTTCTGTTGTATTTTACAGTTATTTCATTTCATTTATTATTAAGGCTGACTGCTACTTTCTTGATCCTCTTGATGTGGGATGTTCACATTAGGATTTTCTTGCTTTTATTTGCTGTGTTGTGTCCAGTGATGTCCTGGGGACATCAAATAACAAATATATTTATTTTCACCAAGATGGCAGGGCAGGTGGTGTCCTGGCTCCTGATCCGACTGCTCACTCTCGCTGGACCGATTGCATCCTGACTTAAATTTTACTTTTCTTCATTTTACTTTTGAATCAAATTCATTTTTTCTTCTTTCTGTAGATGTAGTGGTGGGGAGCTGTTGAGTGATGAATCCACACCATTCATTGTGCCTTGAACAACTTTTCCAGCGTTGCTGGGCTGGGGTCAGTTTTCTCCCCTTGGAGTTTCAGAGGGGTCTGAAACCACAGTGGAATGAATGCTCCCTCAGGTCCTCATTTGGATGGTCGCTTTAGCCTGGGAAGTTGAGAATGGGCCCCAGTCCTTGACAGCTGGGACAGTCTCCTGGCTTTAGCAGCAGTTGACATTCTGGGTCCTGTCAGCAGTGGCAGGGTCCACTTCAGCATGCTTCCTTCTCACAGCTGCATCCTCAGGAAATGGTTTGGTGGCTATGGACTGCAGCGGCATCATAGAATCATGGGATCCCTACAGTGTGGAATCCCTACAGTGTCAGGCCATTCGGCCCAACAAGTCCACACTACCTCTCCGAAGAGCTTCCCACCCAGACCCATTCCCTGACCCCTGATTTCCCCATGGCTAACCCACCTACCTGAACATCCCTGGGCGCTATGGGCAATTTAGCATGGCCAATCCACCTAAGGTGCACGTCTTTGGACTGTAGGAAGAAACTGGAGCATCCAGAGGAAACCCATCCAGATACAGGGAGAATGTACAAACTTCACACAGACAATCGACTGAGGGCAGAATCGAACCCTGTCCCTGGCGCTATGAGACCACAGTGCTAACCTATGAGCCACTGTAGTCACTAAGGAAATCAAGAAGCTGTGTATGGAAAGAATAAACAGGCAAATTATCCTAACTTTGTGTACGTTACTTATTTTTATGGTTTATATGAGTAAAAGTGTGCTGACATATGGCGAATTTATACACAGTGTCTGAGTTTCCTCCTGGTGCTCTGCTTTCCTCCTACAGTTCGAAGATGCATATAGTTAGGGTGGATTGACCATGGAAAATTGCTCATAATGTCCAGGGATGTGCAGGCTAGGTGGGTTAACTGTGTTAAATGCAGGGTTACACTGTGGGAAGCGGGTCTGGGTGGGATGCTCGTCAAAGGGTTGGAGTGGACCCGATGGGCTGAATGGCCTGCTGCTACTATTACTATAAATATGTTCCAAAATTCACTGTTTTCAACATTGTGCAGTTAGAGGTGGCTAATTTAGTCTCCCAGTTGTTTTGAGTTGTCTATTTCATTTCACTCTTCCTTTAATACTTTGATCACCTAAAGAAAGAAATGAGTTGCATTTGTAGGTGCTTTTTATATCCTGAGGATGCCTCAAAGTAGATGACAGCTCATCGAGTTTCTTTTGAATTTACTGATTGTTGTTTTGAAGGCAAGTGTAGCATCTAAATAGCATGCAGCAAGATCGCACAAAGAACAGAGACTTAAACGACAACGTAATCACTTTATCTGACATTTGTTGAAAGATGAGTATTGGCTATGAAGCGAAGAGAACTCCTTGCTTTTCTTTGATCAGGCCATATGAAAGCATTTGTGTCCGTTGGAACTGGGGAAATGGGCATCCATTTAAAGAGATATGAAAGATCTGACAAAGTCGCTTTTACACACTATCAATTGTACTTTGGTATAGTCTTCGTGATCAGGTTGTGGAGTGGACTTGAACTCAGGGCCCTACTTACAGGAGACAATTGTCAGTTCCTGAAGTTAAATTGGTGTCACACCCTTCAGCAACTCTTCTGCTGGTTGTCATATTACACAAAGTTAGGCACTGAGCCAGAGCCACTGTCCAACAGCAGACTAGTGGTCACAATTCTGTCGGTGCACAGTTGAGAGAACAATAGCAAAGGTATGGCCCACAGGAGACTGCCCAAAAAACAAATACACAGGTAAAGGTAACATAGTGTGGAGCTGGAGGAAGACAGCAGGCCAGGCAGCATCAGAGGAGCTGGAAAGTTGATGTTTTAGGAGTCCCAATCCAAAATGTCAGCTTTCCTGCTCCTCTGATGCTGCCTGGCCCGCTGTATTCCTCCAGTTCCATACTATGTTATCTCTGACTCCAGCACCTGCAGTTTTTGCTATCTACAGGTAGAGGCTTCACTTCTTTGACATGTATGTACAGCATTGCTTCAGGAGGCCCAGACTGTCATGACAAGGAGTGGCAGTTATCCGCAGTGTGATGGAAGAAAGCCTATTTCCTCTTGGATCTGGTGGGTCTTGTGCTACCAGTAGCTGCGAAAGGCACCATTGCCCTCAACAGGTACTTGTTCAGATCTAGAGGCAGCTTACAGCACAGTTCAGTCAGAACGATCGTGCTGTGCTACATTCTATAACATGTTGCACAGCAATAAAGCTTGAACCTTTAAGGGAAGAATACAACAACCTTTGATTTGTTTTGGATAATGTGGATAGGAAGAGGAACAAGGAAGATGAGGAACTTTTTTTATTCATTCATTGGATGAGGGTGTCACTGGCTAGGCCAGCATTTATTGCCCTGAGAGCAGTTAAGAGTCAACCACATTGCTGTGGGTCAGGAGGCACATGTAGGTCAGACCAGGTAAGGATGGCAGTTTTCTTCCTTTAATGGTATTAGTGAACCAGATGGGTTTTTTTACCCCAACAATCAACAATTGTTTCATGGTCATCACTAGACTCTTAATTCCAGATTTTTTTCAAAAATTGAATTCAAGTTTCACCATCTGCCCTGGCAGGATTTGAACGCAAGTTCCCACATCATTAACAGTACAGCAATTGTACCATTAGGCTATCAGCTCCCTCTAGATTCAGCAGTTCAAGGGGGCAGTGCACCATAAACTGTACCTGTTCTTGCCCAGTACTTCTGCAATTACTCCTCAGGAGCTCCAGTGGGCTCATATCACATATACACAAAATAGCCACTTGTCCTATTCTCCCTGTTATGACACTGACACAAAGCAGTGCTGAAAGCCATCAACTAGTGCACACTGCTCCCCATCAATTCATGTCTTTCTATTCATCACCAAAGCTGCTTGCCACCATGTAACTAAAAGCCAGAAATGGTGAGAAATAGTATTTATGCGACATACTAAAGAATGTAATTTTTTTTAACCAGATACCCATTTCCATAATCTTGAGCTGCTTTAAAACCTCAGTCTTCTGCTTCCTACTGGTCCTATGTGATGCAGCGCTAGTGGTTTCAGTAGATGTGGAGGAGAGTGCTTTCAGGCCCCTGCCTCTGGCTGCTTGGGTACTCTTGACTAAAGATCTCTGAGCTTTGGAGCCCATGAGGGTTCCAACAAAGACTGCTCCATGTGTATCTAGGCAAGTGCACACGCAGGCAATAGGAAACAAGACAACAATGGCTAATTGATTGGCGAGAAGTTGATGAAGTTGGAGTGGAGTCCCCATTTTGTGTCTCCTCTTGCTCTTAGCCCTCTCGTGGTCCAATTGCATTTCATTGCCATCATTCAGCTGGTGAACATTTTGCAGCAGCTTAGGCTATAATAAAGGTATCTCTCATTTTATTTAAAACATCAAACATTTTGGCATTTAAAGTCTGCTTTGGTCAAAACACCAAGGACTCAGTTAATTGTTCTGTAAAATTCATATAAGAGTACATTATCACAGTGCACTGCTCTACAATGATAAGCATGTAGCATGCCATCTTGACAGTGCAGCATTCCTCCTGTACTGCTTTAAAGTGCCAACAAAACTGATTATTGAATCTTTTGGAGGATTTTCGACACAGATGTGATATTTGGTGGAGCTTAGGGGTTTCACTGCGGTACAGCCAAAGGGCTGAATGATGCAAGCCTAAGACCTTGCAATGTCTCAATTACATTTTGGATATATTTCAAAACAAAATGCCGTAAATTTGACTCTGTAGTGCCTGAACACTAATCAGTTGAGCATATTGCCCATACGTCAGGTAAGAAGTAAGCAAATAGTTGCAGCTGGAAGTGCGTTGTACATCATTTTAGCAGAAGATGTTTTGCTGATGGCAGGAGAAGCATACCAGCAGCATGGAAAGTAAAGAACACCATTTGCAAACTAGGGTGCTGCTTATCTTGTAGAACTTGCATTCAATTTTTGACAAGTCTCAACAAATGCCAAATGCAAGGAGTTTACAGATTTTTACTGAAGCATATGTATTTATATACCCTTCATATCTTCAAATGTATCTTTATACCATCACCGGGGATGGAATGATCTAATGGCATTATTCCTAAACTATTAACCCAGAAACTCATCTAATATTCAGAGGACCTGGGTTCAAATCCTGCCATGGCAGATGGTGGAATTTGAATTCAATAAAGAATTTGGATTTATGGGTCTAATGATGATCATGAAATGATTGTCAGGGGAAAAACCCAACTGAATCACCCATGTCCTTCAGGGATGGAAATCTGTTATCCTTGCCTGGTCGAGCCTACAAGTAACTCCAGACCCATGGCAAAGTGTTTGACTCTCAATTAGGGATGGACAATAAATGCTGGTCTGGCCAGAGTTGCCCACATCTGTGAGTGAGTTAAAAGTTTTTCTTTGTGAAATAAATAAGTATTAATTGCTGCTTGTTTCTCCTGTCCCAAGCTCAGACTTCTGTTCAGGTTTCTCCTCTTCTGGAGAACTAAACCAAACCCCTCAGTTCTCTCTGCACCATGCTCCTGACTGCTCTCTTGCTTCCCAGAAGGAGGTTAAAGACAGCAGTGGACCACTCAGTCCATCAAACCTGTTGTGCCAGGCAGCAATGAGTTCACGGTTGATATGACTAGACTCAATACCCTTTTATCCTCTATAGGCAGAATTTATTACACTCCCTTCTCATTATCTGCTGATTTACTCCCAGTGGATTCATGTACTCATGATGCCAGTTCCAGGTTCCATCTGATTTTCTCCCATTAATTGCCGAATCTGATTGTTTAGTTCTTTGCGGTGGATAAGAGACTTCCGTTGGAGCACTATTTGTGTTTTGTGTTATCTGCAGGAAGTCTGTGCCCTTAAACCTGGGCATAATGGGGATTTGATATAATCTCAAAATAAAAATGATTAATTGAGCTCACATGTTTGGGAGCAAATTTCACACTCCTATTGTGCTGTGTGCATAGAATTAGTTAATTGTCTTTCTAGCTCGGGATCTAAGTTTATGTTTCCTTATCCTTGGCTCCTCACGAGCAAAAAATTCTCTCTTTTCACGCAGACAATTGCTTTCAAACTCATGAAAAATTTCAATCAAATCATCTCATAAACCTTGATATAAGGTCAGTTACTGTATTATAACTTCAAAAACTATTGCAGCCATGGCTACAGCCATTCTGCTGTACTCCATCTAAGACCAATATATTCGTGTTGAGATGTGGAGTGGGGTACTCCAGATGTCATTGGGCCAGGTCTACGTACAGCTGTCGATAAGCCTCCTTCCCATTTTATCCACTGAGTTAGCTGAAAAGATAATTTTCCATTAGCTTTTATTAATATTGTCTTTCATTTGATGGGAACATTTCAGTCATTTAAGTACATGGACTCAAATCTTCTTGGACCTTCTCTATTCCTGACTTTTCACTGTTCACTATGTTATTCTATTTTTTTCAGTCAAAAATGTATAGCCCCTTCCCTAGCTGTGTTGAAATCTATCCTCCAAAGTTTTGCCTATAAATATCTATATCATTATTCCATCAATTGTGAGTGTCATCTTCAAACTTTGATAACTGGCTCTCTGTCATAGTATCTAAGTCTGTAATGACTATGATGGTATTGTCCTTGCTATTCAAGTAAGTATAATTGTAAGAGATTTCAGCATTGTCTGTTAGTCCTGGTCTCATGACTGAAGATTCCAAGGCAGAATCAGTTTGGGCACTCACAGAACTGCCAATTCATGTCATTTTTGGTCTTGGAGGAACCTATATAGCCGTACCACCTCTGACCTTTCTCTGAGGCGATTGGATGTTGCATGTTTGCCACAATGGTTTCTCAAAGCGTGTCGAGTGAAGTTTCAGTCTTTGCCTCTGGTTAGTTACAGAGTTGTGCCGAGAGAAGTGCTCTGCAGTGCGGATGTAGATATTTGTGAGGTATCTTGTTTTTAACACGTTCTTGCATTGTTGTGCTGATCAAGTTGGTGTTCTTCATGGACGATATGCTTCTGGCTTCTATAAATTTCCATGCAGGGGACATGGTCTGCTCATCTAAGCTGAGGCTGAGCACAAATCCTTTAGACATTAGTACAGTAACAAACTCCAAACTAGGATAACATTTGACAGCAATTCCATGATCTTTAGTTTTAGCTGTCAGTCTCTTATGAGGAACTTTATTAAATGCTTCTAATAATTCATAGAAACAATAACTGCATACATTGCCCATCGACTTTTATTACTTTCCCAAAGAGGAATCAAACTGTGCCGTTTTTTATTATGATATTGGCCAGTAGCGTTGACACCTCCTTTGTTTCCTGCTTCAATGCTGCTTTTCAAAATACCTGGCCTCACATTCTGCACTTGTCCACCAATTTGTCCAAATATAAATCTCTTTTTGGTTTCCATGAAGTTTTGTGCATCATTACGGTTAAGTTCCAATTTCCGCACTTCCACAATTTCCTCCTACAATTCCATCCTGCGCTCTTCATGAAGAAGGGGGAAAAAATTATATCACTCTTCCACACATTTTACAACCTCAAGCTGCCACAAATCATCTTACAGCTAATGAGTTAGAAATAATTCCATGGATATTTCCCATCCATCCAAGAGGGCAGGTGAATCATTGGTTTAACATCTCATCCAAAAGGTGGCATCTGAGTGGACAGGGACGAGCTGGGCTGGTTTTGGGATGCAGTGGGGGGGCGGGGGGGGAAGATTTTGAAGCTTGTGAAGTCCACATTGATACCATTGGGCTGCAGGGTTCCCAAGCGGAATATGAGGTGCTGTTCCTGCAACCTTCGGGTGGCATCATTGTGGCACTGCAGGAGGCCCAGGATGGACATTGTGGGAATCAGGAATTGGGAAGAGAAAATGTTCTCTGAGAAGGTCCTTTCTACAGGTTCTTTTTCCTGGCTTTATACTGGTCTCTAACATTTATTTTTCTATTAAACTGCTATTGTTATTTCTATCTCAGTTGCTGGCTTTTTGATAACGCTTTTGCACCAACACAATGTGTTTTGGATCCAGCCATTAACCATTTACTTTCAGGTGTTTACAAATATATAAAATATTAATGTATATTAACATTGTATTATCGTGCCATCAGCGACTAAGTGCACCTGTTAGGTGTTCCAACTAATAGTGAGGGATTTACATTGCTATTATAATTCTCAAGGAAGGGCCCACCATCTTGGTTAAATAACCTAGGAAATGCAACAAACAGAAGGAATAAAGGCATTAAGCAGTGTATGGCAGGTCAAATGATTGGTCAGAATATAAGGGACAGCAGAAAATGGCTAAAATGTTTATCAGGAAGAAGAAATTATACTGTAAGAACAGGCCAGCTTTAAATAGAAATAGATAGCTAGTTTCTGCCAGTACTTATACATGAAAATAGTATATAAAGTGAGTTCCAAAGACAAATCACCTCTATCTATCTCTCCATAAAAGCTGGTACGGTGGCTAGAAAGGAACAAATATAATGCCTTTAAAGGAGGGAGGCCGAACACACGAGACTATAGATCTGTTACCTTGACCCCTGCAGTGGGGAAAATGTAAAAATGAATCATTATTACTGTACTGTTGGAAAACCTAAAGTAATTTGGCAGAATCAGCATGGTGTCATGAAGGGAAAATCATGTTTAATCAATTTATTAGATTTCTTTGAAGGAGTAACATGTGCTGTGGATAAAAGGGGGACATTGAGGTCACTGTGGAAAATAGAAGGTGTAGATTTAACATATTAGTATGGAGTGATGGTTGGCTGCTGGCAGAAGGCAGAGAATGTACAATTGCTCTTTGTTCCATTGGCAGGACGTGATGAGTGCAGAACTGCAGGGCCCTGTCTTCTACTCTTTACAATTTATATCAATGCCTTAGATAAGGGGAGTGAAGGCTTGGTAGCTAAATTTGCAAAGGTAGTTAGGAGAGTATGTTGTGAGGACGCTGTCAGGAGCTTGCAGAAAGGCATAGATAACTGGAAAGTGGGCAAAAATCTGGCACTTAGAGTATAAATGGAAAAATAAGAAGTTATTCACCTTGGCAAGAAGAATGAAAAAAAAAGCAATACTCAAGCAGAGACTGACTGCTAATATCAAAGGAGCAGAACAGTTTGTTGTCCTGCTAAATATGTCCCAACATGCAGAGTACAGGTACAGCACGTAATCAAGCAGGCTAACCGAAGAAAAATTTAATGTGAGAATGATTCAACATATAGAGTGCCTTGTATGCCTGGCTCTGTCAAAGCACTCTATGACCTGTATGCCCTTATTTGCTATGAGCTGCCCGCACTGCTCGCAAATCAATGCTTTTCACTGTGCTTAGGCACATGTAACTGCAATAAATCAAATCAAATCAAGTGCATATATTATGTGATCTCCTTATGAAGGAAGGATGTGAGCTCGCTGGAGATGGTTCAGCCCAAAACGCCAACTTTTCTGCTCCTAAGATGCTGCTTGGCCTGCTGTGTTCATCCAGCTCCACACTTTTTTACGAGATTAATGCCTGGAATGGGTGTGTTGGCCTATCAGGACTCACTTGTCTTACTTCCACTGGAGTTTAGAAAGTTGAAGGAGTGACTTGTAAAAGATGTATAAATATATAATGGTCTCTCAAGGTGGATGCAGAAAGGAAGTTCACTTTTGTGGGTGAATCTGGAACAGGGGCTACTCTTTTAAAATTTAGGATGGAAATGAGGAGAAATTTTTCCTCTCAGTGGAGTGTGCAGCTTTGGAATTCTTTGCTTCAGAAGGCATGCTACTGTAAATTTTTAAGGATGTGGAAGAAATATTCTTGTTGGACAGGGCAATCATAAGTTAACAGTAGATGGAAATATGAAATTCAAAACACAAATAACTTAGCCGTGATCTTATGGAATGGCACAAAAGATTTCAAAGACCAAATGGTTTACTTCTGCTCTCATATTGTCTATTCACCCTCTACTCAATAGAAGAAAATATTTATGTTGGACCAGTAATCAGTAAAATATTGAATAAGTCACTGATAAAACATTATTTTCTTGCAGTTTTGAACATTTTTTTCAATTCTTGAAATCTGTAAAACAGACACTTTTGAAACTTGTACGATTTGATTTCATTTTTCAATGTCTGTAAACAGAAAGAGGATTGCCATTGCAAGTGTGCTGTGATTAACTGCTAAGCTTTTGTGGCTAAAAATGCTACAAAGAGGAATGTCATGCCAGAGACCTACAATTTTAAACCAGGGACTTTGGGTGTAAACAATCCACAGCATTTGTTCAATGTTTCATTCCTTTCGTGAATGAGTGAGTTGGGAATTTAAGAAGACGCGCAGGACTAGTGGGTGAAGATGACATGCCCACCAGTTGACAGGAACTTTTAAAACTTTAGCTCAGACGTACTGAATTTGGGGTAAAGCAGTAATTAAATTTTAACATTCCCATCGAATGCAATTAAGAAACAAAGGTTCACCTGACTGTCACACACACAAGGACATAACAGCACAGATGTTAACTGTTGACCAATCCATAATGTGAATGGTTAATCAAAGTAGAAAAATGATAGGAAATGCATCCTAAAATCATTCAACAGTTTATCTGCTTCACATCATTGCAACAACACTGAACTCGTGTACATATACATGGTCTGCCTTTGGCTTCTTCAAGTTAGACAAGTAGAGTGCCATTTCTCTGAATGCCCAGACTCAGTTTCAGATCACTCCCTTGTGCACTTATCAGTGTGCAAATGCTAGTGCCTGAGCGACTGATTATATTGGTAAACTCATGTGGAGGAGATTAGGTCACAGTTCTGAGCCAGATCATGTGAATTTCAGGTCAACCAGTGACTAATAACATCTCCCACAGAGGTAAGCATCTCTCCGCTGGGATTATAGGCACTACTGCCAGTAAATTGAACAGCCACAGATGTAAAATCACTCAACCATTAAAAGCCTGTCGAACATGACACTTGCTGAGGCATGAACAGGATCAATAAACATAAATCTAAGTTATTCTGCTGGACTGAAAATTGGCAGAACAGATGTAAAATGATTGCAAGTGTATATACTCTACGCTAGGCTGACTACGACTATTCTTCATTGGTTCTGCATGGTACAACGAACTTCTTAAGGCATAATAATATAATCAATGTAATATGCACATGGGCTTCAATTTGTCAAATGTATTCATTCAAATTTGCGTTCTAAGGAAGAGATTAATTAAAATTATGGATTTACGATCATTTTGTATTAGTGTACATACAGACCTCTATCAGAAAAATCAATCTGCAGTGGAAAAATATTGCTGAAGACAAGCACAAAGATATTTGAAGATATTCCTGCTGTCAAATTGTTACAGGGCCTCTAAACGTTGCACTCTAATGTTAGATCATACAGCATAGAACAATACAGCACAGGAACTTGCTCTTCTGCCCACAATGTTGTGCTGAGCATAATCACAAATGAAACTAATCCCTTCTGTCCGCCCTTGGCCCATGCCCCTCCATTCCTTGCAAGTTCATGTGTTTATCTGAAAGTTTCTTAAACATCATTATTGTATCTGGCTCCACCACTGCCCCTGACAGTGTGTTCCAGACTCTTACCACTCTCTGTGTAACAAACTTGACCCTCCCATCTCGTTTGAACTTCCCCCCTCTCACTTTAAATGCATGCCCCCTAGTTTTAGATATTTGAACTCTCGGAAAAAGATTCTGACCATCAACCCTATCTATGCATCTCATCATTTTATAAACTTTTATCAAGTCTCCCCTCAGCCTTCGCTGATGCAGAGGAAACAATACAGCAGCATCCTGGTAAACCTCTTCCGCACCCTCTCCAAATCTTTCCTGTGATATGGCAACCAGAACTGAATGCAATATTTTTAGTGTGGCCTTACCAAAGTCTTATAAAGCTGTGACATGATGTCCTGATTCTTGTACTCAATTCCCTGGTCACTTTCAGGGAGCTATGGACATGAGCCCCAAGATCCTTCAGTACACAAATGCTGTTCAGGGTCCTGCCATTAACTGTATACTTTTCTTTGACATTAGTCCTCCCAAAGTGCAGCACATCACACTTACCTGGATTAAACTCTCTCTGCCATTTCTCTGCCCAGCTGATCTATATCCTGCTGTATCATCTGACAACCTTCTACACAATACACTGATCTTTGTATTGTCTTCAAACTTACTCACCCACCCACCTAAATTTTCATCCAAATCATTTGTATACCTCACAAACAGCAGAGGTCCCAGTACAGATTCCTGTGGAAAACCATTAGTCACGGACTTCAAGCCTAAAAAATATCCTTCCACCACTATCCTCTGCCTTCTTTGGTTGAGCCAATTCAGAATCCACAAGGCCAAGTCACTGGATCCTATGCATCTTAATCTTCTGGATGAGCCTACCACGAGGAACCTTGTCAAAAGCCTTACTAAAGTCCATGTAAATATGCTCTACCCACATCACTCACCTTTGTCACCTCCTCAAAAAGATCTACTAAGTTAGTAAGACATGACCTGTCCTGTACAAAGCCATGGTGACTAATTAAGCCATGCTTTTCCAAATGCATGTACATCCTATCCTTAAAAATTCTTTTCAATAGCTTCCCAACCACGAGTGAGACTCACTAGTCTATAGTTTCTTGGATTATCTCTATTTCCTTTCTTTTCTATTTTCCAATCCTTTGGGGCCTCTCCTGTGGCTAATGAGATCTTGGTCAAGGTCCAGAAATCACCTCTCATCCCTCTCTTTACGGTCTGGGTTGATGCCATCGGGTCCTGCGGACTTATCAAGAGACCTCACACCACTTCTTTCTTGATCTTAAAATGCAAGAGCATATTAGCATGCTCCACACAAATCTCATTATCCTCCATATCCTTCTCCTGGGTGAAAACTGATGCAAAATACTAATTTGAAATCTCAACCACAGCCTCTGCCTCTGAGCACAAGTTCCTTCCTTTATCATTGAGTGGTCCTGCCTTCTCCAAAGTTATCCTGTTATTTTTAGTGTATGTATAGAATGTCTTGGGATTATCTTTAACCCTACTTTTCAAGGTCATTTCATGGCACTTCTTGCTCTCCTAATTCCTGCTTGAGTATTTTCCTGCTTTCTTTATGTTCCTCAAGGGTCCTGCCTAATTTTAGCTTCCTAAATGTTACATATGCTTCTTTTTCCCCATTGACAAATTCATAACCTCCCTCGTTATCCATGAGTCCCTTACCTTACCATCCTTGCCTTTCCTCCTTACTGGAACACGCCAGCCTTGAACTCTCTCCAGTAGGTCTTTAAATGGTTCCCACATGTCAAATGTGGACATGCCTGATAACAGCTCTTCCCAATTAACACTTCCTAGCTGCTGCCTAATACTGATGTAATTTGCCTTCCCCCAAATTAGTACCGCCCCACAAGGCCCTGACTTATCCTTATTAACAGCTATACTTAAACTTAAGGAGTTGTGATCATTGTTTCCAAAATGCTCTCCCATTGGTAGGTCAGTCACCTCGCCAAGCCCATTAGACAGTATAAGTTCCAGTACCACCGCTCCTCTAGTTGGGTTGTCACATACTGTTTTAAGAATCCCTTTTGGATGCACTTAATAAATTCTGCTGTGTCTAAACATCTTGCTGTAAGGGGGTCCTAGTCAATATTGGGAAGGTAAAGTCACCCTCTATGACAACTCTGTTTTTATTGCATCTTTGCATAATCTATCTACATATTTGTTTCTCAAAGCCTCGATGGCTGTTGTGGGTGGACGAGGGGTGGAGGTTTGCCTACAGTAGAAACCTATCAGAGTGATTGCAGCCTTCTTATTTTTGGAGTCTACCCATATTGCCTTAGTGGATAAGCCCTCCAGTATGTCCCCTCTGAGTGCAGATGTAACTTTCTCCCCTCTGAGTGCAGATGTAATTTTCTCCCCGCTTAGTAATGTTCTCTGAGCATGAAGTTGAAAGTCCCTTCACTAATACTCAATGGGCCAATCCTGAATACATTCATGCATTCTTCCGTTAATCTTTTCAGAGGATACATTAATTCATTGTTGTGTTACATGGATAAAGAAATGTAGTTGGATTGAGATTGGAGGGGAGCACTGTTTCCTCTTCTAGATCCACTCCTTCGCTGATCAACAAAAATGAAATTAAATTTAACCAGTTTGGTGAGCTAGTCATTTAAGAACAAGCCAGCCAAATGTCTTTGGTCAATAACAAATAATAAGTGTATTACCAGAAACAACCTGCACTAATCAAAGATATGAACCATGTATTATTCCAAATGGTGTATTGATTCTGAAGTCATTCTGCATGAACACAAAAACCGTTGGCATTTCTGGTACGTTGTGACTGCCTGAATTCTCTTTGCTTCAGACAGCGGGGTAGTTTCCAAGAAAATCCTCTTCAGGAAGTCTCTCTGAGTGGTAAGGATAACTTTTAGTGGGTTTTCAACGCACACTTTGCTGAAAGGGCTTGGAAGTACAAGAGGGAAAGAGAGAGAGAAAGAAAGTTGTTCCTTCACTAGAAACAGACAAAGAGAGACTTGAAAGTAGGGGCAGGAGTAGGCCATTCAACCCTTTGAGAATGCTCTCCCACTCAATATGGTCATATCTCATCAACTCATATCTCCAACTCAATGCTTAGATCTCACTTTCTCCCCACAACGTTTGATACCTTTAGCTACGACCTATATCTAAATTTGCCTTGGAAACATTCAATGGTTTTGCCTCAACTACTTCCTGTGGCAGAGAATTCTGCAGGCTCACCACTCTCTGAAGATGTTTCTTCCCATATTAGTCCTAAATGGCCTACCCCTTAAACTTAAACTGTGACCCCACTGGTTCTGGACTCCCCCACCATTGGAAGCATCCATCTTGCTATCCAGCTATGACTCTACCAAGTGGAGAGTTTTCCCCCTGACATCTATTGATTCCAGTTTTGCTAGGGCTCTTTGATTTGTCGCTCAGTCAAATGCAGCCTTGATGTCACCTCACCTCAGTAAGAGTTCAGCAGTTCAGTCCATGCTTGAACCAAGGCTTGAACCAGAAAGATCATAAGACCATAAGACACAGGAGCAGAAATTAGGCTATTCAGCCCATTGAGTCTGCTCCACCATTCAATCATGGCTAATAAGTTCCCCAGCCCCATTCTCCTGCTTTCTCCCCGTAACCCTTGATCCCCTTGATAATCAAGAATTTACCTATCTCAGTCTTAAATGTACTCAATGACCTGGCCTCCACAGCCTTCTGTGGCAGTGAATTACATAGATTCACCACGCTCTGGCTGAAGAAGTTTCTCCTTATCTCCGTTCTCAAAGGTGCTCTCCTTACTCTAAGGCTGTGCCCTTGGGTCCTACTCTCTCCTACCAATGGAAACTTCTTCCCAACATCCACCCTGTCCAGGCTATTCAGTATTCTGTAATGAGGTCAGAAGCTGAGTGCCCCTGACAGAACTCAACCTGAGTGTCACTGAGCAGGTTATTGCTGAGCACATGTTGCTGGATAGCACTGTTGATGACATGTTCCATCACTTCACTGTTGTTTGAGAGTAGACTGATGGAATTGGCCTGGTTGGATTTGTCCTGCTTTTTATGTACAAGCTTGACATGGACAGTTTTCCACATTGTAGGGTAGATGCCAGTGTTATTATTGTACTGGAAGAGCTTGGTTAGGGGAGCAGCAGGTTCTAGTGCACAAGTCTTTCATGTTATTGCCGGGATGATGTGAAAGCCTGTAGTCTTTGCAGTATCCAGTGTCTCCGACCGTTCCTTGAGATCACATGGAGTGAATTGAATTGTCTAAAGACTGGTATCTAAGATGCAGGGGACCACTAGAGGAGGATGAAATATATCATCCAATTGACCCTTCTGGCTAAAGATTGCTGCCAATTCTACAGCTTTAACTTTTTCATTGATGTGCTGGACTGTCCCATTGTGAGAATAGGGATATTCGTGGACCCTCCTCCTCCAGTGAGTTGTTAAGTTGTCCAATGCTATTCACAATTGGATGTGGCAGCAGGTTGTGGGGTCACTTATCTCTGTCTACCACTTGTTGCTTATGATGTTTGGCATGAAAGTAGTCCTGTTTGGTAGTTTCACCATGTTGACAACTCAATTTTGTGTATGCTGGCACTGCCCCTGGCATGCCCTCCTGCACTCTCCATTGAACCGGGGTTGATCCCCTGGCTTGATGGTAATGGTTGAGTGGGGGATATGGTTACAAATTGTGTTAGAGTACAGTTCTGCTGTTGTTGATGACCCACAGCATGTCATAGGTGCCTAGCCTTAAGTTGCAAGATCTGTTCAAAGCCTGTCCCATTTAGCGTGGTGATAGTGCCACGCAACATGATACTGTCATGGACAGATGCACCTACAGCTGGCATATTGGTAAGGATGAGGTCAAGTATGTTTTTCCCTCTTGTAGGATCCCTCACCACCTGGAAACCATATCCTTTAGGGCCTGACCACTCAATCAGTTGTGCTGCTTAGCTACTCTTAGTGATGGATATTGAAATGCTCCACCCAGAGTACATTTTGTGCCCTTTCCAACCTCAGTGTTTCCTCCAAGTGCTGTTCAATGCGGAGGCATACTGATTCATCAGCTGATGAAGGTCTATACATGGTAATCAACTCAAGGTTTCCTTGCCCCTGCTTAACTTGAAGCCATGAGACTTCAGAGAATCTGGAGCCAACATTGAGGACTCAGAGTGCAACTCCCTCCTGACTGTATACCTCTGTGCCATCCCTCTTCTGGTTCGGTCCTGCCAGTAGGATAGGACATACCCAGGGATGGCGATGGTGGCATCGGGGACATTGTCTGTCAGGCATGATTCTGTGAGTATGACTTTGTGAAGCTGTTGCTTGACTATTCTGTGAAGCAAATTTTCCAATTTTTGCCACTAGCCCCCAGATGTTGGTGATGAGGGATTTGCAGGGTTGACAGGGCTGTTTCTGCTGTTGTCTTTTCCAGTGCCTAAGTTGATGCCAAGTGGTCTCTCTGGTTTCATTTCTTTGTTGAGGCTTTGTAGTGATTAGTACACCTGAGTGGCCTTGCTTGGCCATTTTAGAGGGTACTTCAGTGTTCTGTGGGCCAGGAGACACATGCAGGCCATACCAGGCAACTATGGCAGATTTCCTTCTCTGAAGAGCATTAATGAGCCAGAGATAGTAGGAACTGTGGATGCTGGAGGATCTGAGATAACAAGGTGTAGAGCTGGATGAACACAGCAGGCCAAGCAGCATCAGAGGAGGAGGAAGGCTGACGTTTCAGGCCTAGAGCTTTCTTCAGATAAAGGGTCTAGGCCCGAAATGTCAGCTTTCCTGCTCCTCTAATGCTGCTTGACCTGCTGTGTTCATCCAGCTCTACACCTTATTAATGAGCCAGATATGTTTTTCCAACAATTGACGCAGTCATCAGTAGATTTTTAATTCCAGGTATATATTTTAATTGACTCCAAATTTGACCATCTGCTGTGATGAGAATTGAACTTGGGATTTCCAGAATATTTGCAGAATTTATGAAGCAAAAACACTACTAGGATATTGTCTCTTGTGAAAAAGTTGAAGAAAATCAAGTATGAAGAAGACATGCTGAAATGCAAATACTTGAAAAAGCTAATACAAACAGAAAGCCATGAGAGCAATGGTTAAGACAGCAATATGATTTCCTCAAAGAATAAATTGGTGAGTAATAGTGGACCTCATGGATGGAAAATAGCAGAGACGCACCCAGGCCCAGGGGTCCTTAATACTAGGGAAGGCCTACTGCAGCCCTGCCATGTGATAGGGTGCACTGAATTCAGTGGTGCTTCCCATGAGGCAATTCAGGGCTCTTTCTGGTTCTTCAGGAAATGGGTGAGATCCTCATTGTCCACAATGTATGTCTCTCTCTGTATAACAGCAAAGGCGATTAATGGCGCTCAGCAGAAAGGAATGAATATGGCATCAATAGATAGCAAGTAAGGTGATTTATTGAGGAAAGGAAATTAAATGGAAGGAGCATGTTGATGAAACTCCTGAAATGACTGATCTGGAAGAAGAAGGTAATATTGACATTGATTTTGTTAGATGAGAAATATCCAGAGTGAGATAAGACCAGCAGTCAACAAGATTTTTTTAAAAAGCTAGAAAAGCTGCTAAAGATTAAGTAGCTACAAAGTTGATTAAAAATAAGGGAAAGAATGTGACGGTGTTACTAAGCTTTGCAAAGACCTTTCCTTATTAGAAGAATGGCCAGAGAAGTTCACGGGGAGAATAATGACCATTGTGAGAAAGAGGTCAAAGGTTTGGGTCACTGTCCATGTCTTGAACGTTGTGTTGAGAATTGTAGCAAATGCAATGGGTGGGAAGATATTGAACTACACTGGGGTTGATACATTTTGGTGATAAGGGTCCGAGGGAAGCAATGGCCAATATGAGACTGGTGAAAGCAATTTAGAATTGTTATAACGATATATTTGTTTTGTAGATTTTGAAAAAGCATTCGATCGGGTACACTGGACTAACTTCTAAGCAGTGAAATACACTGGAGAGATCGACAGTGCATTAAAAAAAAGTTATTTGAGAGTTAAAGGGGGTGCTGGAACATGGAAATTAGGTTGTACATGTGCACAGATCATTGTGGCAGGCCAAATAGAGAGAGCAGTTAATAAAGCTTGTAGTGCTCTTGGTATTATTAATAAGGGTCTAGACTACCAGATCAGGGATGTGATACCCAACTTGTACAAAATACTGGATTGACCTCACTTGAAGTATTACATGTAGCTGTGGGCTACATCATAGGAAAGATCTAGAAGCATTGGAGACAGTGCAGGGGCGACTTTGAGGAATGGTTTCAGGAATGAGAAACTTCAGTGATAAGGATAGAACTGAAGAAGTTGGATCTGTTTGGAAGTTGGACACTGAGAGGAAATTTAATTGAAAAAACGTTTTTTACACAGTGAGAAGTTAGGGTCTGGAATGCATTACCTGGAAAATATGGTGGAGACAAGTCCCATTGAGGCATTGTATGATTATTTGGATAGAGATGGCATACAGTGAAAAAGACAGGAAATTGGTGCTAGGTAATCGAACTAGTGCTGGAATTATGGGTAAAATGACCTCCTTCTTCAGTATAGCAATTCTGTGGTTTCATGAAATCTGTGCGGACAATGGCAACATTGACAATAACCAACAGGGAGTCAGAGCCATGTGTGGCGAAAAGGATTTCAACAAAGGTTTTGCTGATCACCAGTTCACTTTTCTTCATCTCTGTGGAAACAATGAGCAAAGCTATTGAAGGTACAGAATCTGGTGTTAAGATTAGATGATGGTGAAGCTAGCCCAGAAGGTTGAGTTACAGCAGGCATGAAGTCTGGAACTAAAGTGAACAGTAACAAAATGAGAGATTGCATTTCTCAAACATCACAAAAATATTCATACATTAATAGCGGAAAAGGAATATAGCAAGTCTAAGAACTCAAATATTGAGGGAGTACAATATATCTGTAGGCAGGGCAACAAAGAGTTAGAATTTAGCAATAGTAACATTCATATCACTAAGAATAGATGGTTGCTATGGTCAACAGAATGATGAATAGCTAACTCAAGGAATGGGTTATCAGGAGCTTGATTTGGAGTGTTGGCTTGTACAAATCCAAGAGATAGACTTTTTGGAGGGGGTAGACCCACCTGATCACAAGCTTTGAAATGTAAGTTTGAAGGAGGTTGGAAAGGATATATGTTGTACAGAGAAAGTAACAAATGGATGAAGCAGTGAACAAACAAAATAATTTGCTGAACACGATTAGGAAAGTGTGGAAAGACTTGTCAGGGTGCATCTTAAGAGTAAACAAACTATTGGAGACATTTTCAGAAATGAAAGGGAGAAACGAAATGATTATCACTGCTGGTTGAGTTTTACGCTGAAGGAAGCAGTTGTAAAATGGAAAGACTGACACAAGAGCTGCCTTTGAGCAAAACACACTTGATGATGATGTGCGTGAATTACTCAGATCAGGATTCTACTAATCTTACATGTCTAATTTTGATTCAGAGCCTCTGGATAATCGCAAAAAAGCCTTTTATTTTTCTTCGTACTGATTTGGATATAATGAGAAAAGAAGTATATAACTTGGATGAGAAAAATTGCTCTTTCGAGATTTTGTACCATTCCACTATGTTAGAGGTGACACAGTGTCTCGCACTGTTACCTCACAGTGCCACAGACATGAGGTCAATTCTAGCCTCTGGTAACTGTCTGTGAAGTTTACATGTTCTCTACATGAGTTTCCTCCCACAGTCAGAAGACTTGCAGGTTAGGTGGACTGGCCATGCTAAATTGCCAATAGCTTCCAAGCTTTTATGTGTTAGGCAGATTAGTCATGGGGAATGCAGCATTACAGGGATTGGGTGGGTCTGGTTGAAATGTTCTTTGAAGGGTTGGTGTGGACTTGATGGGCTAAATGGCCTGCGATATCGAATCTAGATCAATAAGAATCATGAAGGTCAAATTACATTTTAGTTTTATCTTTACAGACTCAATTGAGACATTCACCAACAGAGAGGATTTTGGAATTGTTGACAGGTAAAGATGATTAATGAAGACTTATGTCCTGAAGAAGGATGTAATTGCATTGGAAGCAGTTCAGAGAAGGTTCACTAGATTAATTTCAGAGATGAAAGGCTTATGTTATGAATAGTGATTGAGCAGCTCAGGCCTACACTTGCTAGAGTTCACTTGGATATGACAAGTTCTAATTGAGGTGTAAAAAATGCTAATGAAAATGTATAGTAAGTGACTCCCATTGTGGGGCAACCTAGGTTGAGAGATGTTGTTGTTTTAGGGTAAGGTGTAGCAGATTTAAAACAAAGACTTCTCTCAAAGGGTTGTGAATCTGTGGCATTCACCCTCCCAGAGTGGGGTGGATGCTGGGACACTGAACAAATTTAATTAGGAGATTGGCAGATTTTTAATTCATAATGTGTTAAAAGGTTATGGAGAGCGGGCAGGAAATTAGAGTTGAAACTGAGATGAAATTAGCCACTAGAGGAGCAGGAAGAGTGACATTTTGGGCCTAGATCCTTCTTCATTTGCTTGGCCTGCTGTGTTCAACCAGCTCTACATCTTGTTATCTCAGATTCTCCAGCATCTGCAGTTCCTACTATTTCTGAAATTAGCGATGAGCGTATTAAATGGTGCAGGGGGCTGAATTGCCTATTCGTGCTCCTAGGTCTGATGTTCTTAACTGCATCTGAATTTGTTTTAGCCTTATCTATTGCAATACTTTTCAAAAAGCAAAATTAGTTAGTTTTCACCCAGTATGCTCTATCATTAGGAATGAATTGGGAATGTGATTCCATAAACATAGCCAGTCCATTCCTGAATGTGAGAAATATTGACTGTTCACCTAGAGCTCAGTATCTTTATTTTTTTTTGCATACATGGTTATGTCTGGATGTGAGTTTGCTCACTGAGCTGGAAGGTTAGTTTTCAGGCATTTTTTCACCATTCTAGGTGACATCATCAGTGAGCCTCCGGTGAAGCGCTGGTGTTATGTCCCGCTTTCTATTTATCTGTTTAGGTTTCCTTGGGTTGGCGATGTCATTTCCTGCATTGGTGATGTCATTTCCTGTTCTTTTTCTCAGAGGAAACTAACTCCTAGAAGCATGGCTTGCCAACCGGAACTCCATCAACAAACACATTGATTTGGAGCCCATCTACCATCCTCTGAGAAAAAGAACAGGAAATGACATCACCAATGCAGGAAATGACATCACCAACCCAAGGAAACCTAAACAGATAAATAGAAAGCGGGACATAATACCAGCGCTTCACCGGAGGCTCACTGATGATGTTACCTAGAATGGTGAAAAAATGTCTGAAAACTAACCTTCCAGCTCAGTGAGCAAACTCACATCCAGAACCTCAACCTGAGCTACAAATCTTCTTGAAACTCGCTAACAGTTATGTCTATTGGAACTGGATCTTAGCATTAAGTATGAGTGAAAAATAAGAGAATTTATTGGACTGTAATAATTTATGGGACCTTTATTCTATAATTAGGAAGGTATTTTTGCTCTTTCCCATTTCTAATCACTGCTGCTTTCCATACAGAAGGTGGGCACAGCTCCAAGAGCAATACAATCAAATATTCTACCTGAAACTGTTGGTAGAATTTAATGGACATGGTGAAGGTCCTGCCCATCAGTTTGATAGTCAGTGCCAATACTGCAGTGGTTGAATCCACCCACAAGAGCTGCTGGCCAATTGGAGGTGCCATTCTCTACACATCCCAGCCAGACCTAACTGAGTGGGGCAGTTGGGGAGTTCCACCTAGAGCTGTCTCAACCCCTTCCCCCATTGTACAGCAATCCCCACTGCATCCCAGTTTGCTCTGCCCTATGTCTCTCCAAGCTTTGTCCAGAAGAGGCCGAGTGACTAAAAGGCACTTCTGCAATCTATTCATGTGACTGAGCAAGGTGGTTGCTTTAATGGTCCTCTGTGATATCATGCCTGTGGTCTTATTTCCAGGTATTCAATAATTTAATTTGCACAAAGTAGTTGAGACATTTATGATATCTTCTGGTATCTGAATTGACAGAATACTACAGACAATCAACTCAGTAGAGAATAATAACATGGGTCTTAGCCTGTTTGGTTATGAAAACTGTCAGCAAGATATTTGCATTTGAAAGCTCGACCTGTGACAACAGTGTCCCTAGTAAAATGCCGTTGTACTTTCACATCTTAAGTGTGCATCATGTTAATTGAGGACAAATGATGGATTATGGAAGCTGTTATATAATGACACCTGCACAATGAATAATGACCGACGACGAAACCCTTGGCGGTAAGCAGAGGTTTTGTTGGCACAGTAACAAAGCCCATTATGCTGTAGCATCCATCATCCTCTGGGGCACAAACTTTGCAATCAATTCTCCAGATGGGCAATTTCTGATGATCTGTGTATGTGCCAAAGAAAGATATTTTGCCAAACGCAAGGAATTAGCTTTTTTGAATGATGAAGGGGTTCGAAGACAGGCAGGAAAATAGATTTGAGACCACAAGCATTCCAGCCATGACCATATGGAATGATGGAGCAGGCTTGAAAATCCAAATGGCCCACTCTTCCTCTCAAGTACTAAGTGCAAGGGAGGCAACAGCCTAGCAGCATTAAGCAATTGTTCATTAACTCGTCGAGCTGGTTGCTCAGTGGTATGCAGACGTTTTGTTACACTTCTAGGCAAAATCAGCAGTGCAACCTCTAATCGAAGCGTTGTTGTTCTGTTTTCTTCCCGATTTATATAATCCTCTGGTGTAGTGGTCTTGTTGTTTCTGGTCCCGTTGTTTTAGCAGCGATCTGTATACGGGGTCCTTTTCTATGTGTTTGGTAGTAGAGCCCCATGTTAGAACAAGGCTTCCAGGAATTTCCTTGCACGCCTGTTGTTCACTTGCCCTAGTACGGCCACTTTGTCCCAGTTAAATTGATGGTCTTCATTGTTTGTGTGTATTGAGACAAATGAATATTGGTCCTGTCTTTTAAGTGCCAGCTGGTGTCCATGTATTCTGGTTGTCAGTTTCCTCCCTGTTTGGCCAATGAAATGTCTATTACACTTGCTGCATGGTATCTCGTATATCACATTAGTCTTGCTTACTGTAGGTATGGGGTCTTTAGTTTTTGATAACATTTGGCACAGTGTTACTGTAGGTTTGGGTGCAATCGTGATGTTATGCAGTCTTCGGAGCCTGGTAGTCATTTCTGACTTCTGAAATCCAGACCCGAGAATACAGGAAGGCCACACACACGGACCAAATCCTTAATTTCAATAGCAACCACCCACCATACACCAACAGAGCTGCTTGAAGACACTAGTTAAACGAGCTGCATCACACTGCAACACCCCAGAACACTGGAGAATGGAAGAGGAACGCCTACACAAAGGTTTTCACTGACAACGGATGCCCAAGAGGTTTCTTCCGCAGGTGCCTACCAAACAAATGACAGTCAGACAGCACGGTACAACAGAAGACATAGCAACTTTACCCTACATCAGAATTATATCAGGAATGACTGCCAGGCTCCTAAGATTGCATAAGATCATGAGTGCACCCAAACCTACAATAACACTGTGCCAAATGCTATAAAAGACTAAAGGCCCTATACCAATAGTAAACAAGACTAACGTGGTATACAGGATACCATGCAACGAGTGCAATAAACAGTACATTGGCCAAAAGGGGAGGAAATGACCAGGATACATGAACACCAGCTGCTAGTAAGCAGACATGACCAATATTCACATGTCTCAATACACACAGATGATAAGGGCCATCAGTTCGACTGGGACAAAGTGACTGTACTGGGACAAGCAAATACCCGGCATACAAGTGAGTTTCTGGAAGCTTGGTTCTCAACACTGGACTCCATTGGCAAACTCTTAGAAATAGGCCCCACTTATACAGACTGCTGCTAAAACAGCAGAACTGGAAGCAACAAGACCATCACACCAGAGGATGGAATAAATCCAGAATGAAGCAGGACACCACCGCTTTGATTAGAGCTTGCACTGATGGTGTTGGCCTAGAAAGGTAACGAAACATCTATAGACCATAAAACAACTGGCCTAGCCAGCTAATGAACAACTGCATCCGCAACACTAGCTACAAACTTTCACTAAGACCTTAGTGGTATTATTACTGGACTACTAATGCAGAGGCCAAGGTAATGTCCTAGAGACTTGGGTTCAAATCCTGCCATGGCAGATGGTAGATTTGAATCCAATGTAAAATCTTGAGTTAGGAGTCTAATGGTGTCCATGAATCCATTGTCAACTGGGTTCACTAATGCCCTTTAGGGACTTGCTTGGCCCACATTTGACTCCAGACCCACAGCAATGTGATTAACTCTGAACTGTCCTCTGGAATAGGTAATAAATGCCGGCCTAGCTAATGATGACCTTATGCTATCAATGAATTTAAAAATAGCTTGTTTGAAAACAAATCAAATGCGTAAGTCCATGTATGGCCATACTGACATATTTCTATCAGGTTCTAGGGCCTCAATAGATCTCTACCGTAAGACTAGTGCCATGGTTTGACTAGGCCACAGTGCAGAATGAGGAGAAAGAAAGACAAAGTTAGCAATGAGAAAAATAACTTGCAGAAATACAATGAACTGGATAAGTATGTGTACTTCGAAATAACTTAGTTACCACTGAATTATATTCTTTCACTGACAAAACATGGCTTTAATGGGATGGCTTTATGTGTTGTACCTTGGCGTTTGCCTGAAGAGGCCAATCCTTAGGGTGCAGATTCTGCCACAAGTGCCACCCCTGAACCTGGCCAGGGCGGGTGTGAGTTATTGTTTTGGTGTTGACGTTTGTCATCAAGTTGCTGTAGCTTCTGGCCATTAGGGTGGTGCACACCACCCGACAGGAGGTATTGCAATCTTGCTCTGTCACGGTGTAATGACCGTCAGGGTGACCATGCCTGTCTCGGGCCTTCATGTCAATCTTGCCAGCATTCCTCGGAGGGTGACCTATAATCATCTTGATCTAGTTACCTTGCCAGGTGGAAAATCCTTTGATATGTGGCCATCTACCATTCTGCAAGTCAACAAGATTGCCTCTCTTTCATTACTATTTGAGAGCCTTGCCTTTGAGAAGCTTGCTGCATTTGTAATTTTGTCTTGCCAGAATTTACCCGTAAGGTGCTGCAGACAGCAAAGGTGGAAAGTGTACGGCTTCTAACTTATCCAGCTTTCATAGCCATGCAAGTTCCTGAGAGCACAGGCCTTATAAACCATCAGCCTGATCCTCAGGATTAGCTTTATGTTATCATATATGCGTTTTGTGAGTCAATGACAGGTTACACGATGTGCGCAACATATCCTGCATCAATGACAGGCAATGACATTGCCTGTCATTGTGGTCCTGAGGTATTAGAGTTTGCTAAGCATTTCCAACAGAGTGTTATTTAGATTGGTTGTGTATTGGGATTCATTTTGTGAATTATAACAATGCACATGAAAGATGTAACTTTGATATCAGCAGTCACCGGCTGTTGAGACTAATAAAAGAATGAATAAACTGTACTAGAAAGATCTGATCAGTATTCTGTATATCTGAAAGAAAATAATAACTTTACAGGAATTATTGAGAGTCAGCCAGACAGTTACTGGTGGATAAGAAAAACACAGTGATACACAGTTCCAGAGCAGGAACAGTCGAAGTAAAACAGCCTTAAGAGAGCTTTACAGACAGACAACACCCAGATCCCATGCTAGACTGAGTTCATGAGGATATACTATCTAGGCTTCAAGTAGTACAGCCCATGGTGACAACACCATTAGCACAAATCAGTGTCACCAGGCTTGAGGTATAACACCATGCCCATGTCCCGTCTTGATGATTAGAGCCAGGGAGAATAAGTTACAGGCATGGAAGAGACAGTTCATGAGTCTTTGTAGCTGAGTTTCTGTGTGGCAATTATTACAGGCTTGTCAGTGCAGCGGAGTTCTGTGCTGAGTTTGCTGTGTATTTTGCCTTCACGGTCAGTTTTGATAGATTGTAAAGCTTTCCATCTAACTTTCCACCTAAATAGTCTCCATATCCACATAGAAGGCAAGAGCATGAATAGAAAGATGCCAAAGTGTAACTGTGGTAACTGTAAAAGTGCTTTAAATCAGCATTATATCTGTTGGAAAGAATTCAGCATGTATTACAAATTGTATTGAACTCAAGAACAATTAGATTTAATAAAAACTCAATTAGATTTAATAAAAACTAAAGAGTTTACTTTATTTGATATCCCTATTTGTACAACATGGTTTCTGGTCTTCCCTGTGTAATAATTTTCAGAAATTAAACATGTTCATGTTTACAGAAATCTTGTTACATTCAAATTATTCTGTTTACATGTATTTGAGCAAACTTTGGAAAGCTACAGCTGTATTCATGTAGAAATGACAGAAGGATTTGATTAGTCTGAATAACAGTAATATTGATTTTCAAGCTGAGTTATTTGAGATTTAAATATTCCCAGCCAGAAATATGTAACATGAATTATGAATAAAACAAAAAAGAACAGGATTGATTCATCTGTTCTGCAGCAGCATGAAAGAGAGCTACAAGGTTGGCATATTTGGACAATTATACTGAAGACAGTGTTAGCTGCTGCAGTTATTAGCGAAATATAGTTATTATGAATTGTGACCTGACTACAGATTCCCCCAAGGAGTATGGATCCCTAATCATAGTTTGGCTGCATTTCCTCAGGAAACAGGTTTGGTGAATTTATTTTATGAATTATGCTGTTACATTTATCATTTTCTCAATCTCTATCAAGTAAGTATTCAATCTGTTTCAAATGAATTGCCACTTAAAACAAGTATAAATATTTTCTTAAAATTCCAGTAGGTAGATACCTTAGTATGTTTTGTAACATTACAAAAACAGTTACAGCCTTACAAAAGTCACAAATTAATCTTGCCTGTTTATTGGCTCATATTCACCTTTGCAAAAGTATGCCTGTGGATTAACACAATGGCAGATAATCTCTGGAGCAAGGATTTTCAATTTTTACAAAGAATAGAGCTGATCCAGAACAATTGAAATCTGAAGCTGGTTTAAGAAAAAGAAACATGGATTTCCTTTTATGCTCTCCTAATATGTGCAAATGATTCAGAACCATTTTAATAGGAAAGCCTCTGTTGTTATTGCAGGCAAACAGGCCGATAGTTGGCTCACTTGTAATGATATAAATGACCAGTGGGAGGCAGTTGTATAATGCTGAGTGTTCTTGTTAAGTAGTGGTAATGTCCCAGCCTCTGGCCAGAAGGTGGGCTTTAATTTCCATCTATAGCAGAAATATGTTAGAGTCTGCTCTTGGTGGTATTGATTGAGAGATACCAAGAATTCTCTACTGTCTTTTGAATAGTGGCACAAAATCTGTTACATATACTCTGATGTGCAGGTAAAACCTTTGTTTAATATTTCATCTGAAAGACCTTTAGAAGTATTTTAACTCTCTCAAAAATGCAGCCCCTTTCAAAGTATTAAAATTTGACTTATACATATTATTGACATTGCAGCAGTTTCTCAGACTACACCGTTATGTCAGTCTGGGTTTTGTGCTGTAATCTTGAAGTGTGTTAACAGATATTAGAAAGGTGAATGTTACTGTAATATCAGGCTGACTCATTCAATGTGTGAGCAGAGTCTGGAGGAAAATGTTGTCACTTTATAAAACAGGGATTTCCATATTTAACAGGTAAAAATGTACTTCCATTAGCTTTTAATATATAGGGGAGGGAATATTGATGCTAAATGACTGTAAAAGCAGTCGGCCTGGAGGTCCAATTAAAAATGAGGCTGTTGTCATCTGTTACTTTAAGATTCAACATTTTAGTATTCCCTTAAATAATTAAACTGCAGATGCGCAAGTGCCTGCACTACAAAGTTGTACTTTGACAAAGCCCAAAAGTGATTTTTTAATAATGAAGTGGTTTATATCTTTCTTCATGTTGTGTTCTTGGTTACATGGGTTATTCGTCATTCTTAAGTTTATCTACCTCCACAAGTAACTTCCGAATTCAGCCCCAGGCTCCCTACTCTCTGCATACCTGGAGTCCAATGCTCAGTAACTACACTGTATGAGGAGTATACATTTATTTCTTTTTATCTGAACACACAAAGAGCAAAATATTATTTATTTATTATTTTTATCAGTTGGGAACTCTACAGAGCACGCAATCGTAATATATAAAACATAATCGTTCCTTCATGGGAAAACAGTACTTCTTGGGTGGGATAAGTTAATGTAGCAGAAGGAGTGATAGCAAACTAAATGTAGACTTTCTGTCAAAAGTTAGTGCACACTGAGATCATTTTACCAACATTCATTCTCTGTTGTGGGGTTTTGCAACATCAGGAGTCAATGTCGTGAATAAGACTACAAAACATTGGAAAAGAAGCAGACCATTCAGCCCATTGAAATTGCTCTGCCATTCAATGAAATCACGACTGATCCCCAACTTCACTTTCCTACTTTTTCCCTGTAACCCTTGATTTCCTTATTGGTCAAAAATCTCTCTATCTCAGCCTCGAAGATATTTAAAGCAATGTTTTAGTTTTAATGACCGGGAAATCTTTGGAAACAATACGTCTTGGTATGCAGCAGGACAGGCAAAGCTCAATTCCAATGTGAAAATGTATCCATTGTGAAATTGTACGAACTTTGTTTCTCAGGCAATAGCAATAATTTGGAACAACTGCAAATTCTTTGCTCTTGGTTGTATGATATTAGTGGGAATTCTCATGACATCCATTGCATAGCTATTTCAAAAGCTCCTCATGTGGAAGGGATACCTGAAATGTTAAGAGCCACTCAACACTAAATTGGGCATGGGATATTGTGCATATGCCCGACACCAGACTTCCAAAACAACAGCTATTTTTGGGAGGAAACTGTAGGACAGAGGAAATGCTTTATGGATATCTTGAACTCAACTGAAGTGTTTAAATATCCTTGTCAATATATTGGCATGCTGGGTTATATCCAGCCAAAATGGGTGGTACCAAATACATTGAAAAATTCCATAGGGAACACATCGGCATTGGGTGGCGTGGATAAACCTTCCAACGCTCCATTTACTTGACACTTCAAGCATCACCTGCTCCATAGTGAATGTAGCAGAGTCTGTAGGTTGAGTGTTGGACTTGTTGTCTATCTCAGAATTCATTGATCTGTATTTGTAGCAAGCCTATCCTTGATCCTGAGGTATAGTTTACAAAGAAGATTATGTGATGCTTAAATAACCCATGATGGATAGTTTATGACCAGGTGAGATTTGGTAAATAAATGGGACAGTTGTTTTGACACATTAGAAGCATTAATGTTCAGTGCCTCAATATGCATTGACACAGGCTCAATCTCTTAGTGGCTGAATTTGCCAACGACTAGTTGCTTATGGCTGGTATAGAGTGCAGCCACTAGGCTTCCTTTCTATATTGTGCCTGAAGTCCTATTTGGGTAAGAATGGTAGAAAATGAAATATTAGTGAGTCTGATGATGGCACAGTAGCTCAGTGGTTAGCACGGCTGCCTCATAGCCCCAGGGGCCCTAGTTTGATTCCACCGTCAGGCGGCTGTCTATGCAGAGTTTGCACGTTCTCCCTGTGTCTGTGTGGGTTTCCTCCGGGTGCTCCGGTTTCCTCCCATAGTCCAAAGATGCGCAGGTTCAGTGGAGTGGACATGCTAAATTACCCTGAGTGGTCAGGGATGTGTAGAATAGGTGGGTGATAGGGGAATGGTTCTGGGTGGGTATTTCTGAGGGTCAGTGTGGATGTGTTGGGCTGAAGGATCTGTTTCCACACTGTAGGGATTCTAAGAGCAAGAAGAAGCACATGGCTTAACAATAAGATTTAGATTGTTGCAAGACAGCAATAAGTACAAATTACTTTGCCAGGTTAGATGATGTTAGAATCAATATTAGGGGCCAAAGTTGACATGTCTTATTGCTTTAGGATCTTGACCAAGCCTACTCTTTTCCCCGCCCTAGGTTGAACATCATCACCAGGTTCAGTAGAGCTTAATATAATTTCTACCATTATTTCTTTCAGAACCATTACTCTATACAACACCACATTGCCCAACTCCAATCTGAAACAAAAGGGAGCTGTTGTATAATTCCTCTGTGAATTGAGAGGAGGGTGATTGTGAATGATAACTCATGCATTATAATACAAAATGGTACGTGTACATGAGTTCTTAGAATTTGATGCAGCTGAACAAACTTGTTTATACAGTTTTACTCACAGCTCACAGCAAGCTATGTGTAAAAACAAGAATGTTCTTTCCTTAACACCAGGTTATGTTGTACAGAAATGTAATAATTTGATAAGATTCAGTAAAACAAAACTTAGTTCTTCTTTCTTCCAACATATTTTCAACCAACTGATCTGGCTCCTTTTCCTTCCGTCAATGAGTATTTCCTTCCATTCCCATTAGCCCCTCAACATCTTTAACTCTGTAAACATTGAACTTTGACTTTGACTACCAGCTGCACTTCATGGTCGGGACTGTGACATCTATTGATTTGTCTTAATCAAAGAGGCTGGTGTTTGAGGAGGCAGCTGGGTGGCATTTTGAGGATTTTCACAGTCTGTTTGTGATTGCCCTGTTGAAGACGCTCGAGATGGTTGACACTTTTGCAGATGCTTCTTTACCCATTTGGGAGCTTCCAGACAAGAGATTCCTATGAACCAAAGGGGATGTTATATCTTTTTCAGGAAGGTTTTGAAAATGTTTGTCTGTTGGTAACAGCTTACTGAGACAAAGTTCAGAGTAGAGAGCTTACTATTGGAGACTTTTGTCAGTCATTTGGCGATGTGACTTGCACAGACAGCCTGTTTTCCCATACACAGTGCCTCAACACTGAGAATGTTGGTCCGAGAGAGGACACTGATACTGGGGTGCCTATCCATTAGAATTTCAGGATTTTGCAGAGGCAAGGCTACTGGTATATCTCATGGGATTTGGAGTGACATTGTCCATATCTTTGACACATTCAGGAGGTCTGGTGGTGCAAATATCATTTAGACCAAAAGCTTTGTGCTGAATTTGAGATTTTGAATCATCAAACCTTTTTCCTCAGATGGATGAAGGCTTTGCTGGCAGGCAACATTGTTTTCTGTGAATGGAGTCTCAGAAACAATTCAAACTATTCTGATGTAAGCTGCAGATCATGATTTGACACCAAAACATCTGGGAACCCAGAAACTGCAAACCATTTTCTAAGATGTGATAATTTTGGCACTTGTGGTGTTAGACTCAACATTTATCCCCCTTCCAAAAACAAGGTCCTTTAACTTCTTCACTTCAAAAAATTGACGCGTTCTTGTTCCGATGGTTTTTCTTGCCTTTGACCAAGAAATCAAAGGAACGTTGGTCAGATTATTTTCACTCTAAAATATATATCACAACATTTCTGTACCTATTTAACATTACTATTCATATCTGAATAATAAACATGTACCATGTATTCATTGATGAGCTTTTTATGAAGTGCCTGTAATATTTTTTCCTCTAAACTTCAACAGGACAATGAACCCTTAAACTGGAGCATTGAGCCACACCCTGTTTATTTCTATGTGAAATGATGCAATTTCTCAAAATCACACACTTAGTGTGTCATTCGTGGCGTAATGAGTACTTTATTGAGCATTACATCCGTGTGAGTTAGTTCACTAATTTCGCTAGCAGAAAATGGCAACCAGTTGTTTGTATAATGTAATTCATAGGTAACTTGATGGTTATAAATGAATCTTCATGGGAAATACTGAAAGGACAACTTAGAATATTTAATAGCACATTGGCAGGTCATCAAAATCAACATTCTTCTCCCAAACCATACTGCCATTAGGGATAGTACTCTCTTCTTTGAATCAAATATGATCAGAAGAGGTTGGCAATCAGTTAAAAATGTGAGCTTCTTGCCATACAAGTTTTGATGAAACTTAGAAACTTCATATGTGATTCCTAATGCCTCTTTCTCCATTTGGAAGTGTAGCTTTCTTAAAGTATGTGAAGCATGTGCCATCAGCTTCTCCTCACGACTTCCCATTATGTGAGATAAAACCACTTCTAACCTCTGTGAGGAGACAAGACCTGCTGAAGCCTATTGATTGTTAGGATTATTGTGGGTCAAAGCAGTGTCACAAGTCAGTACTTTGTTCACTTCAAACACTTTCTGACATTCCAAAGGCCACTCACAACCTACTTTGTCCTTGAGCAATTGATACAGAGAAGCAAATGCAAGTTAGACTGATACAAAACAATCCTGATGAAAGTTTTAAGATTTTATTTCTTCTCTGGCCTCTTTGCCTTCAAAATCTGCTCAGCATCCTCCTGTGCTGGTGGATACCTTCACTATCTATTTGATGACTCATGTGTACATCACAAAGCAACATTCCTTCATTTTATTTTTAATATTGGTCTCAGATCCAATTTAATAACATGCTTTTCCTCAGTCTGACTGGTAAAGGGAGCATCATCTATGATGCAGCAAGTTTGTTTTATTCTCCTCTGTCCCTGATCCACTCAGGATCATTCAAATATCCAAGTGGTAATCTTTTGTGCTAGTATCACCCTTTCCAAACAGTTCCTATCTTTAATCAGTTAATTCAAATAGCCAATATCCATTTGACAAATCCATCTTCCTTAACACCTTTCCTTTGGCTAAATACCACTATGGCAGATGGTGAAGTTAGATTTCAATAAAAATCTGGGATTAATAGCTAGTTTAATTATGAACATGTCATCACTGTCATTTGCCTTAAAACTCCATCTGGTTTACCAATGTCTTTCAGGGAAGGAAACTGCCATCTTTACCTGGTCTGGTCCACAAGTCACTCCAGACCCACAGCAATGTGTTTGATTCTTAACTGCCCTCTAAAATGTCCCAACAAGCCACTCAGTTCAAGAGCAATTTGGGATGGGCAAAAATGCTAGCTCAGCCAGCGGCAACACATCCAATGAATTAGGAAATAATTCTTCACAGCTAGGTAATGAGTATTTGTTGTGCTTGATTACCTTATCTACACTTGTTTATAATCTTCCCAAATACAAACGGACCTCCCTGCTTTTTGAATGGGTTGTAGTGGGTGTGACCCATTCATGCTCTTCACCTTCTTAATTACCCTTATTAACTCCAGCTTCATAACAGGCACAGATCTCGCCTTCCAAAATGTTGGTTGCACACTGTTCTTTATGTCGATTTCAGTTTTGTGATGCCGAATCAATTCCTTGCTTGATAACCACTTTACATTCTCTCAGTATTTTCTCCCATGGCAGTCTGATCTCCACTGCAAATAACTCAGCTCAGTTTAACTGTATTAGGGAGAGTAGGAACTGCAGATGCTGGAGAATCCGAGATAACAAGGTGTAGAGCTGGATGAACACAGCAGACCAAACAGCATCTTAGGAAAACAAAAGCTGACATTTTGGGCCTAGACCCTTCATCAGAATCAGCCTATTTCAGTTTAACTGTAACTTCTTCAGCTGATTTCCCCAGACAGGAAAGCAATGTTCTCTCCTCCTAACAGCTCCTCGAGTCAGATACTCCAACCTGACACTAATTAGCTCGTACTGGTGTACTGTTATTGGAATCAAGTCTGTTCTCACTAGTTTTATAAAAGGGAGTGTGACTGAAGGATTTTTGAACTCTCCTTCCATGTGTATCAATGATGAGAGTAGTCTGTGAATCTCGAACTTTCGGTTTTACTATAGACACTGTAATTATATCGTCATTCCTTTAATTCTCATCATTTGTGCTGTCTTTCATACACAATCAGTGAGGAACACATGAACTTCCTGTGGCTGATGCCAACTTCAGTTTCCACGCCTATCACATGCATCTTAAAGATTTCTAAATTCCTGGAAGTACGATAGCTGCACTCTAGCTTTGACCTGGTACTTGACTATAATGTGAAGTTTTACGGTGCCCTGCAGCATTACTGTCTTGTTCTGCATCCAGTTAGGATTTCAGTAATTTCATTCTTTCTAAGAATGTGGGCATCACTGGCCTGGCCAACATTTGTTGCCCATCCCTAATTGCCTAAATTGAGTTGCTTGCCAGGCCATTTCAGAGGGTAGTTATGAGTTAACCATATTGTTGTGGCTTTGGGGTCACATGACCAAGGCAGTTTTTACTTCTTGAAGGGCATTTTTAAAAATTCATTCAGAAATGTGGGCGTGACTGAATACGTTGGCATTTATTGCCCATTCCAGATGATCAGAGGGCAGCTGAGAGTCAATCCTATTGCTGTGGGTTTGGAGTCATATATAGGCCAGGCTAGGTAAGGGTGACAGTTAAGGGTGCTAAAGGGTGACTCAGATGGGTTTTTGCCCCAACATGACAATCATGAAACTTTTAATTCCAGATTGTTTATTGAATTCGAATTCTGCTGTTTGCTGTGGTGGGTCTTGAATCCAAGTTCCCAGAGCATTAGCTGAGTTCCTGGTTAAATAGTCTGGCGATAATACCACTAGGCCATCACCTTCCTTATTTGTGACAATTGACAATGTCTTCATACCATTAGGCTAGTTTTCAATTCCAATTCATTGTATGAATTGAATTCAAATTCGGCCATTTGCTATGATGGGATTCACACCCACATCTGCAGAATATTAGCTAGAGGTCCTGAATTACTAGCCCTGTGTCAGTACTACTACAGTATGGCCACCTCACTTTCCAATAAGCACAGCATTTCGTCTTGAAATAGGGAACCAAATGGTCGGTGGTAACAGTAACATCTAAATTTTGAGCTTTGAGTCTGTGAGCTGAGGGGCCATGGTGTTGACCCTTATTGTAATCCAGTTGTCCCCCAGTTCCCCTCTCACCCCACACCCCTGCTGTCTCTTGAAAAGAAGTAGATTGCAATTAGTATTCATCCCATTGTGCCATTTGCTGGTTGTGGCCGATTACTTGCTGGGGAAAAACCTGTTGAAATTTCAGGCCTAAGGTGATTAAATGCTGAGGTCCAATGAACGTTTACAAGCGACTTGAGTCTTGCCCTCACAATGAAAACTGCCCTTGTGCTCTGCCTAAGAATCTTTTGTTTGATAAACAATTTGTGTATTCATTCAGATATACGGACGGAATCTACCCAGACCTTGAATGACATGGATATTGACAGATCAGTTGGGAACATATGGTGGGAGTAGAAAACTGGGATTCTCAATGGCAAACAAAAAGGTTCATTTGTGCAACCAACTATGGAACGGTGAACTAAGAGCCTCACCAGTGAACAACGAGAGATCTGTTTAAAGTACGAGCATGTCATTATTACTTAATCTTGACACATTGACTTGCTTTTCCTAGTCTCCCTCACACCAGATCAAAACTAAATGGTAACAATTCCCAACATGGTACTTCACGACTCCAGATCATAGCTTGCTCCTCTGGCCCTCCACCTTGGACACCAGTTCCCACATATCAGGACACAATCCATGGTCAGTGACCATATATCCTCTGCCATCCATGGAGATTGGCACTGGAAGCATACCAGCTTCACTGCACCCTCAAAGCACATCTCCACCCTACTTACATTCCAGTTCTCCACTTGAATGCTGCACTGTAAAGTGCACTGGTACCCTACCATTGGAAGGCTGCTCCTGGGAACAGGCATCCATCTGATCGATTAGACTAGGATACTTCTCAAGGCTCCTCGCTTACTCGCTTAGTGAAATAACTCTAAGTAACCATGTGGAAGGTCCTTGATACTGAGCCAGCTCCCTCAGAGCCTGCTTTCAGAGTGTGAGAATGTCTGGCTCTTCTGTTTATATCTGTCAGCCAGGGCTCCCTGAATAGACCAGGTTAACAGCCCCAACCATGGGACTCATATTCTATGAGGTCCACGTGGCTAGACTCATTACAGGATGAGAACATAGCGAAGGCATAATTTCCCCTTTCAGTAAAAGATTCTTTGCCTGGTGCATTTCAAAACACCGAGCTAACTTCTTTAAATAAATGGCTCACCAGTCGTGGCTGTCCACCTAAGTCAGGCAGATGTAGATTAGGCTACGATCAGCTCTGATACTCTGACCACTGAAAGGTGGGGCACCACTGTTGTGTATCAGAAACTGGCAACATCGATTGGGAGGATTTCAGACAGCATACTAGGATTCAGAGAGGGTACTAACTATAAACGAGGAGTGTGCACCGTATAACGGAGTGTAGAATGACAGGGCATGACAAGGAAAGGGAAGGGTGATGTCATTGACAGTCAACTTCTTCCTGGGCTGAATACTGCAATGCTATCTCTGGCCTAATAAGACAGTATGGCTGGAGAGCAGGGGGAATAAAGTATGAAGGTGGACAATTAAACAGCTTGGGTGCGAATGTAGGGGATGTCAAAGCTGACGGGGCTGATGGGAGGACAACTGAGCAGGTAATGTAAAGATTTGGGACAGTCATTTCGACTGAGAGGCTAAGTCTGTGACTCACTCTGTCGTGTGATCCCTGTTTCCTTCCGTCATGATGCAAATTGTGAGGGCTCAATGGAGATGAAAATGGCTGCCATATCTGGGGAACTGTGACAGGTGAGAGTATCACTGAGGGCAGAGAAAGGGTGAGAGAAGAGAAGAAAATAACATTGATAACTTCGCAAAGGAAGTCAAAATACTGCAAATGTTGGAAATGTGATACAAACACAGAAATTGCTGGAGACACACAGCAGGTCTGGCAGTAACTGTGGATGGAGAAACAGAGTTAATGTTTCAAATCCTCTTCTTCAGAAACCTACCTTTCAGTTCATGTGCTGAGAGACTTTCCATTGTTCATCCCCTCAGGAATTTATAAACATCTAGAAGGTCACCCCTCAGCCTCTGATGCTGCAGGGAAAATAGCCCCAGTTTATTGAGCCTCTCCCTGTAGCTCAAACCCTCCACCTCTGGCAAACCCTCCAACCCTGGCCACACCCTTGTAAATCGTTTCTGCACCCTGTCAAGTGAAACAATCACACCCAAATCCGTACAGCAATCGCCCATTGATTAATGATCTAGCTGGACTTAGGTTTCGCAATGGTTACTGAGAAATTAAAATATGCATAAAATTTAAAATTTGTGACTTCAAGTTTAGCTTTGTTAGTAGCACAGATACAGTCAAAGAAAGAAAAACTTGCATTTTGTATAGGACAATTTGTGACCTTCCAATGTCTTAAAGGGCTTTGCGCTCATTATTACCCTGTGTTTAGATGTTTACTGCTGATGTGTAGCAAGTAAACAAAATCCATTTTGCTGCAGTACTGGAGTCTTGGGCAGGAAGCCGTTTCTTTCATCATTGAGTGTTTTTATTCTTTAATCCATTGCAGTCCCAAGTTAGCTGCATTCTTTAAAATTCCAGCTTCCAAGGACAGCCTGCTGTGAGGGTGAGAGCTACCTGTGAATATTTAATTCTGAAGAAGTCCAGAGATTAGACAAAAAGGATCATATCCCACCACAAGGCTAGAAAGTGTTGTTCCATGGCCAGCTCGTTCTAAATGCAATAAAACATTTCACCTTTGCAGACAATGGAAGGATATTTTCGAGCAGGAAACCTCATATGCTTGAAAAGCTCAATTTTAAACAAAAACTGCATTTAAATTTGCATACTCAGTATTTTACACACCAACGCTGTATGCCGCAATTCCTGAAAACAATATAATGAATATTTCTGGCTTTTTCTCTAACTGAGAAATGCAAAGTCGGTATCTATTTTCATCTTCAAACCACAAGTCTTCTAGGTCAGGACGGGAACTATAGAAGTAGAGATGAGTAATTGATTTCGGCAGATCCTGCTAGGAGCGTTAAGACCTTCCTCTGTTCAATGAGCCCAGCAGAGGGTATGAGCTTGAATGGATGTGCAGACCTCAACCTAGAGGGGGATCATTCATACTCCAGTGGGCTTTAGAAAAAGCACTGGAGATTCAATTAAACATATTGAGTTTCTTCAAGCAGTAAATCTACCACTGTTCAAATGTTCTTTATTCCTTGATCCTTCCCCAGTAGGTAAACTATGGCTAGTATTTCTAACCCATTGCAGGTTGCTCTGCTTTACTGAAATTGCTGAGGCTTGAGAGTTTACAGTAAATCAGACACGTTTTTCACAATATCTGCACTTGCATAGCTTCAGTAACGAAAACATGAAGTTGCACAAGCAGCGACGTGATAATCAGGTGACCCACCTTTGTATTGTTGATTGAGGTTTAACAATTGGCCAAGGCAGAGGACAGAGTTGATGAGGCGAATGCAGGCACGGCAAAGACACAGGCATTGAGCGGGCTTTGATGATGGAGAACAACAGAGCAAATGATTTAAGAAGTGCATTCCAGAGTTGAGAGGGAGTGGCAGCTAAATGAATCATTATGAAATGAAGGGAGGAAAGGATGCACAGCAAACCAAAGAGACAGAGGTTGTGAATGGAAATCGCAAACACCATGGCCGCTGAGGTTGCTTACATGGATTTGTAGACGAGGATGACATTTTTGATTGAGGAACAGGGAATCATCAAAGATTTGGTGGGGACAGTGTGGCAAAGGAACAAAATTCATGGAGCCATAAAGCCATAGAGTCGTACAGCGCAGAAACAGACCCTTTGGTCCAACTCATCCATGCTGGCTAGACATCCCAATCTGACCAAATTCCTTTTGCCAGCATTTGGCCCATATCTCTCTAAATCCTTTCCATTCATATATTCAACTAGTTGCCTTTTAAATGTTGTAATTGTACCAGCCTCCACCATTTCCTTTGGCAGCACTTTCCAAACACGCACCACCCTCTGAATGAAAATGATACCCCTTAGGTCCCTTTTAAATCTTTCTCTTTCCACCTTAAATCTACGTTATCTAGTTCTGGATCCCTCACACTATAAAGAAAAGCCTTAGTTATTCATCTTATCCCATTCCCTCATGATTTTATAAACCTTTATAAGGTCACCCCCTAGTCTCTGATGCTTCATGGAAAACAGCACCAGCCTATACAGCCTCTTCCTGTAGCTCAATCCCTCCAGTCCCAGCAACATCCCTGTAAATCTTTTCTGCACCCACTCAAGTTTAACAATATCCTTCCTATATGAGTATAAAAAGTGTAAAGTATTGCATAAAAAAGAAATTAAGAGAGCAAAGAAGGGATGTGTAAAGAGGGGGCAATTCGCTGTGAGCATTTCGCTCAGTCACTGCATCCCATTTCCCTCAGTCACTGCATCCCATTTCCCTCAGTCACTGGTTAAAATAAAGGAAAAGCATTATGTTGAGCTAACAAAGTGTAGAGCTGGATGAACACAGCAGGCCAAGCAGCATCAGAGGAGCAGGAAGGCTGATGTTTCGGGTCTAGACCCTTCTTCGGAAAATTGTGTCAACATTGTGTCGAGACAGGATTTAAATGCTGGGTTTTTGACTGAGTTGTAGGGTGTGGAGTTAGGGAGACTTAAGCTAATATTGTTCGACAAGATAAGGCAACAAAATAAAAAGAATTTGACTATGACCAATGTCAGAAAATTAAAGAGCGCAATATTGGTGAGAAGTTAATAGGATTACATCACAATAAGTTAGGGCAGAATTTTAAAATTGAGCTAACCTGATGTCACGCTTTTGATACTTTCAAGATGAGTAAATGGAACCAGTGGCAACATCTGAACATATAATATGTGATTACATGGGATCAGAGGGAAAACCACGGCGAAGGATATGGCAGCTAAACTGGGACAAGTAAGAATGAAAGCAATGTGATATATGTAGGTTAAAGTGTAACTTTACTTTTACTCTAAGAATAGCTGCTTCACATCTACATAAGGAGTAATGTTATAGCAATATCAGATCCTTGGGAATTGAGAACTGAGTCTGTAGGGTTTCAGAATGATCTCCTCTCTTACCATCCCCTGTAAAGAGTTACACTGAAGAAAATATGGTAATGCTCATCTGTAATGTAGGGCAGCATGGTGGCTCAGTGGTTAGCACAGCTGCCTCATAGCTTGAGGGACCCAGGTCTGATTCCACTCGCAGGTGACTGTCTGTGTGGAGTTTGCACATTCCCCGTATGTGTATGTGGGCTTTCCCAGGGTGCTCTACTTTCCTCCTGCATTCCAAAGATGTGCAGGCTAGGTGAATAGGCTGTGCTAAATTACCTATAGTGTCCAAGAATGTGAAGGCTAAGTGGTTTAGCCATGGGGAATACAGGATTACAGGGATAGGGCAGGGGGTTGAGTCTGAGTGGGATGCTCTTCAGAGGGTCAGAGTGGACTCAATGAGCTGAATGGCCTGTTTCCACACTGTCAGGATTCTATGATTCACTCAGCTGAATGTAGACCTGGCCTTATGACTACATATTACCATGCAACTGGGGAAGGTGGTGTGATGACCTGTGTGCAAAATTGAAAATAGCTGAATACATGTTATCATGATATTGCAGTAGTCAGAAATAATTCCATCAATGATATTGTCTAGGACAGTGTTCATACTGCAGTGAGGAAGGACACAGACTGTTAGGATCAAGACGACATTCAGGCATGAAATGAGGGAAGAGGTTAGATTTGGACGCTGTCTGGCAAGTTAGAAGAATTCACAAGGATCTGGAAATATCAAATAAAAGTTGGCATTTTAAACCCATACTTGGAACGGGAGAATTGCTTGGTATACTAAAGATATACTCTGATTTCAAAACTTTCTCATCTCTGGGGTCACAACAAGTTCAGGGAGTTGATAGCAAGGCTTAAAGAATATGACTGGTGAGATCGGAGAGGCTAGAATATGTTCTAGAATTGGGAGAGAAGGGATGAGCTGTCTCATTTTGTTTATTCACCAACCCTCTCGGCTGGCTGCAGCAACAATAGTCCTATGGATACCTCTCTCTCAGACCCAAATGAACTTTTGTTTTAGTAGGATCCAATTTAACTAGGTTTTCTTGAATTTACAAAATGTGCAGACATTGCAAGAGAGGTTATCAGCATCATTGACATTAACAGTTGGACTGGCAACTTTTGAGATACTTGGTTTAAAAGTTCCTTTGTCCTGATTCAGTTTTTAAAACAAAATTGGTTTGCAGCAACTGGACCAACAGAGTCCTTACTCGTAATGCATGAAACTGCTGGATAGTTCTTAAAATGTGACTTTCACAGCATGCTAATGTTCAAACCTGGATGGGTACAAATGAGAGTATTTAGTCCCACTGGCACACCCTGGTAGTGCTAAAAATTGGCTTTTTAAACATTGTCTTTATGAATTTTTCAAAGAGAACAGCACACAATGTGCCTGCAGTTTGGGGCATAACCTATAGGAGGTGGCTTACTGTTCATGAGAGGGTTGTCAACCCCTCACTACCTTTGTATTCACAAGCCTATTCTGTTTGAAGACACTCTGGTAATTTACATGTGCGACATTCTGTGCATTTCACCAAGGATTTTGCCACTCAATCAATGAAGTTAAATCTGCAGTGTGTAATAACATCTCTGAATAGGCAGCTTGGAAAATATGTGCAATAGCACAATATGACAATAAGGTATGCCTGTAGCCTGCTTAAATGCTGCAATGCTTTGTGACAGATACAGTAACACAGTTAAGTAAATTAACAGAGATGTTTACCCACAGACAGTTCCACACACATCTATTCACAAACAGACATGTTTTCACTTACACACAAAAACAATTTTGATTTAATTCTACTTATTGGCATTTATTGATTCTGAGCAATGCAGCATCATTCTGTCCCTCTGTAGGATCCATTACTTAGTTGCTTGGTCAGACCATTATTTTTAAAAGTAGTAGAAATTGAGACCTGACTTCAAAAAGATCAATATGTCAGATTCCATGTGGTAAGCCACATAAATGATTGTGGCAACCAACCTGACTTTTCACAATCACAATTCTTTTAGTGCATGTTATATCCTAAGTAATAAAATGTTCTTTCATCTGACCAATTAAAAAATGTATATATAACATTATAAAAGTAAGGTCTGTCTGATAGATAGAATAATTCATAAGAAACCAGTATTATTTAATAAAAGTTGACATTTTAAACTTTATTTGGAAAGGGAGAATTTCTTTGTACACTAAGGGTGCACTCTGATTTCAAAGCTTTCCTGTCTCTAGGGTAAGTGTAATAACTTCAGGATGCTTTGATCTGCTTTCTAAAAGATATAGCTACGGTGATGAAATTCATGTTACTCACTGCCGATTTTATACTAATCACTTAATTGAATGGTAGTTATGTAAGTTGATAGTTTGCTTTTGATCAATGTTTAGTGTGTTATCCCATTTGCCGTGAAGTTGCATCTGGGTCTATTTCTTTGCTGCATATTGCTTGATATTAGTGCTAAAGAAACAACATTGCATCAACTAGTATCGTATCACACCTCTCCAAATCACTCAAGGTCCTTCTTGCACAACCAATTGTTTTAGATGTTTAAGTAGGTAAATAAGGCAAACACTCTATATTCAGCTAAATTCTAGAGACAGCATTTAGAATTAGAAGCCATTTAATTTGGTTTTGATAGTGCTGGGTGGTCAGGTGTATTTACTGTTCTGGTGTTCTTGACTTTAATGTAAATGTGTAGGTGTTCCTTTTGGGCGATTAGGACGTCTGGATCAAAATATTAGTGCTGTTAAAATGACAGTGAGGTTGAAGCATTCATTGATCTTTAATATTTATGTGGCTGTGATGCACCAACTTCAGCAAGGGGGAATCGTGATTAAGTATGCACATCAAAAAGTTGCTGCTCAAGTGTCACTTAAGATGTTGAGTGGAGTGTTGGACTGGGGTAGACAAAGTTAGAAGTCACACAATACCATGTTATACTCCAACATGTGTTTTTAAACCCACAGGCTTTCAGAGTGCTGCTCCTTCGTCAGATGCAGTGTCACTTACTAAGTAACACTGTCTCACAATCTGCTTTAACATTGAAATCATTAAAATGACTTCAAATTGTTGTATATGTGTGAGTGCATATGAGCTGAACTTGCTACAAAAGGCAAAATCATGTCCTTTCGAGTGTAACAGTGTGATCATTATTCATTACAGCCAATCGACCTCTCTAGCAGTGAAAATTAACCATTTAACCACAGAGTCTCATTCCTTCACATTTTAATGATTGGATGCCTTTAAAATGCTCTATTTAAAATATCAATTTTCTTTTTACTGTTTGTTTTATCTCCTTTGTATTTCTCCCTCATTGAATCCAGGTTTTCTTTTCCTCTCTCCATATCAGTTTTGGTCTCTGATTTGACACTGAATTCGTCTACTCTCATTCACACTTGCCTGAGTTCTGAGGAAGGGACACCAGATCCGAAACGTCAACTCTGTTTATTTCTTCACAGATGCTGCTGGACCTGCTGAGCTTCTCGCGCAACTTTGTCTTTGTTCCTGATTTACAGCATCCTCAGTTCAATCAGATTTTACTCCCATTCATTGTCAGGTCTTCCACTATTTCAATCTATTTCACTATTTCAAGCTTTTTTTTTAGTTGAGAAGATACTATTTGTAACACTAAATTTACCAAGTCAGCCGAAATTAGGAAAGACCTGAAGCTTGAAAAGACAATCAGTCAGATGCTGTCTTAGGGTGTATTTTCTGCAGGGCTTTACGTGTTTAACAGTAGTTACAGTAACTCAGCAAGCTAACAAATTATGTCTGGGCTGAGGTTTTTTAATATCAGATGCAGGGCACCAGATGTGATAGTCGACCATTTGTCAGCGAAATCAAGTGTATTTGGCCACAGCCGAGTGCTGTGTAAATGCCATATGGCTGATTGGATGACACCAAAGCTGCAAACATGTAGCCAAATGAGCAACCATATGCAGGTTGGCCTTTTTTCTAGGTTTGGTAAAACCAAGAGATAAGCCTCTATCTGGAGGCAAAAAAAAGCACATGTCCTCATGAGTGAAAAGTCAACTGACAATGGCAGACATGACACACCTGTGATGGTAATTAGTGGTCAATTGGTTCAGCTGCTGAAGACTGGAGATTGTCAGAAATTGCTCACACAGGCCATGTGCCTAGAAAGGGATAGGAGACAATGTGCCTCAGCAATTGTTCACCAACTCAAAAAAAGGAGTCATCTGATCAACAACTGGAGGTTAAAACAGAGCAGGCTGATTGCCCCTTTTGGTGTGATCTTTTGACAAGTCCGCGTAAGTCAAGTCGCTCGCATTGTATGGGTCAGTTTGTGCTGTTTTCTATTGTTAAAGTGCAATAAGCTTCATGTTCACTGGCACTTGTGAATTGGCACTTGCTGTAAACCAGAAAAAAAATTACACACCTTAAATATTGTCAAGTTTATTCTATTATACAGTCCAGTTATTATAATTTTTTAAAAATTTATTTATCTCAACGTAAAAATAATTGTTCAATTGAATGGCCTCACAAGATGTCAACAGTTGATTCAATTTCTCCTCAAATGCCACAATGTCTGAGTGAGCAGTTGAGGCTGTAAGTAAGAAAGCTCTCTGCCAGTAAGTTTTAGTTCAGTTGCATTATTACTTAAGTGATTTATGCTGTAAATTAACTATAACAGTGATGTGTATACCCCCTGCATTACGGTTCTAACACTTAGTGTGTGTTTTTACACAGATTTTGTGGACTTCCTGATTCTCCGGAATATTTGATCAATCAGCACACTCCTCATTCCTTAATGAAAAGTTTGCTGTATTTTGCAGTGAACTTTGTTTCAATGAAAAACAATTGCGTATATGCCATTGTGGGGATTGCTTTGGGTTATTGATATCAAGAGCAAACATGATAAACCAGGGAAGGTAGGAGTGTGGTTAACTCTCCTCTGGGCAATTGGGGATGGACAATAAATGCTGGTCCAGCCAACAATGCCCTCATCCCATGCATGAATAAAATATGTTGCATGTTCAACTCACTGAGACCACTGTTCTCTGGTTTCCCTCATTGGAATGTTACCAATTCACACTTTTAGCAACGTACCACATAAAATCTCAAAGGCCACAATAAGAAAGGGGACGACTAACTACCTACAGATGTTGTACTTTGCCACAGAAAATTCTACATCACTAACATTTTTGTACTTTGGATCGTGTTTGTTAAAATACAGACCTAAATTTCTTAGTGACAATTAATTGGCCAGCTCCAGATTACTGAGAATTAATAGGTAGTGCTGATGCTGGAATCCCCCTTGTCCTCATGTATCATCCTACCAACCTCTGGATTCAATGCACCATTCTCTGCCACTTCCGCCACCTGCAATCTGATCTGACTACCAGGGATATATTTCCCTTCCCAACCTTTATCTGCCTTCTGGAAAGCCCCGTCTCACCGTGACTCCTTTGTCCGCTCCACACTCCCCTCCAGCCCCACCAACCCCTGCACTTTTCCCTGCAACCGCAGGAAGTGCTACACCTGCCCCTACACCTCCCCCCTCACCCCCATCCCAGGCTCCAAGGAAGACCTTCCACATTAAACAGATGTTCACCTGCACATCTGCTAATTTGGTATACTGTATCCACTGCTCCCGATGTGGCCTCCTCTATAGAGCGGAAACCAAGCAAAGGCTTTGTGGAACACCTGCGCTCAGTTTGTGACAAACGACAACACCTCTTAGTCGTGAACTACTTCTTTGACAAAATGTCTATCCTGGGCTTCCTCCAGTGCCACAATGATGCCACCCAAAGGCTGGAGGAACAACACCTAATATTCTGCTTGAGAGCCCTGCAGCCCAATGGTCTCAATGTGGACTTCACAAACTTTAAAATCTCCCCATCCCCAATCTTATTACAAGACCAGCCCATCACATCCACACCTCCTTGACCTGTCTGTCTTCCGTCCCACCTACTCGTCCCTCCCTCCTCACTGACCATCCCCCATCCCAACCCCCTACCTACACTCACCTTTACTGGCTTCATCCCCGCCTCCTTGACCTGTGCGTCTTCTCTCCACCCATCTGCTCCACTGTCCACTTTCTATCATCGCCTCCCCCTCTCTCTAATTATTTCAGAGCCCCCTTCCCCTCCCCCATTTCTGAAGAAGAGTCCAAACCTGAAACGCCAGCTTATTGCTCCTCTGATGCTGCCGGTACTGTTGTGTTCCTCCAGCTCTACTCTAGATTACTGAGTTATTTTATTTTGCCACAATATAAAATATTCTGAAATACTTGCATGCAAGCTGGAAATTGTATTCCATTTGACTTGTTCACATTTATTTTACTGAATCGCAGAGAGAACAAAGGTATAAATCTTGTCGATAGTGAAAACTGACGATGCTGGAGCCAGAGTTACTGACCAATCCCCACCATTGCCTACCTGCACTCACCTACCACCATCCCACCTACTTCTCATCCCTGCCTCCTTGACCTCCCAGTCTTCTCTCCCACCTATATGCTCTTCTCACCTCACTGGCCAATCCCCACCAATGCACTCACCTATCACCATCCCATCTACCTTCCCCAGCCCCACCTGTCCCCTCTCTATTTATTTCAGAGCTCACTTCCTCATTTCTGAAGAAGGATCCTGGCTCAAAACGCCAACATTCCTGCTCCCCTGATGCTGCCTGGCCTGCTGTATTCCTCCAGCTCTACCCTGTGTTATCTATAAGTCTTGTATGTTTACTGCAGGAACTGATCTTGAGTAGAATTGCACTGCAGTCGACTCTATTATTTCCTGAGTATGGGGAGGGACAAAACAAGGGAGAGCCCTGCTAGAGATTGCTTTCCATGGAGCCATGGGATACCAGGCAGCTCAAATACATACACACACAAGCAGCAAGAATCATTGGCTAGCCATTAGAGTGACATGTATAGCAAGGCTGCAGTGACAGCACACTCATAAAGGGATTAACTTAGTTTAGACAGCTGGAAAGAAATGTGGATTTTGCTTAAGTGGCAGCTATAAAGTTATGAAAACTATTTTCTGTGACCTCTTTTGTCAATGTTTCAGTACCATTTATTAACTGCTTAAAGCTTCAGTTATTGATATTTTAAGGGTATAGTTGTTTGATACATTTCCAGAGTGGCACCAACAACAGTTTTCTTTTCAGAAACTTATGCATATATTTTTAAAACATTTTCACATGTACTGTTATTAGTGAAGGATCCGTTGATTCTGTATAGAATACAGAGACGACATCAAAAGGTCACAAGTTGGCATGGAGGGTAAAAAGGACTGTTGGGCCAGTGTGGGAAGCCGAAGGCGGTATGGGAGCATAGAGAGTGAGTGAGGGTTGATGGGGTGTGACAAGTACCAGAGGGCTGAAATGGTCTCTTTTAACCAGCTTGCCTCAGTACTCAACTCACTCTCTCTGAACTCATCTATGGACAGGGCCATTTTGGCTGAACTCCACTCTTCCTCTCCACCTTTCTCACCAGTTGCTCACCAAGTTTACTTGTACTTCTAGATGGCTCATGCCAAAATGGAAGTATCCAAGTCCAATTTACATACAGGAACCCAACTTCAAAACTAAGACAACTTCACATACAATCTCCGCAAAGAAGCTGCCAGATATGTTGGTATTCTCTAGCACTTTCTATTTTTATTTTAGATATTAGGAATTCACAGAACTTAGTTTTTATTTGAATCTGCAGGCATAGGTCGTTGCAGAGCAAATTATGACATCTACCTCCTTGTGATATTGTACTGAGATTTCTTGAGGTTATCCCAGTTGGCATATCTAATCTTCATCTCAGCTTGTCCACTGCCTGTCCTTTGGGTAATCATCAAAAGCTGTCCTCAAGAATTCATGTGAGATCCCAGTAGAACAATGATCAAACACTGACTTTCCAATCTGGCTGATCAGACAACTGAGCTCTGCACGGAATACTACAGCTACCACCTGAGCCATCAAGAGACCAGCTCTGAATTATTTCCAAAACATGTTCTAACAGAACAAAACAGAAATCTGTATCTTCTAGTTCTTCAGGAGAACTTCACTGCTGTGCTTCAATACAATTGCATTTCTTGTTTCTATGTTGTATCAAATTCAGTGGCCTATCATCCATATTGGTTGGAAACGCACATTGAACATAATTCATAAAAAAACTACACGCCATGTGGGGGATTTTGGTGTCACTGGCTGAGTCACCATTTGTTGCTTATCCCCGTTGCCCTTGACAAGGTGGTGCTGAGCTGCCTCTTGAACCACTGCAGTCCAATGAATACCTTCCAATTCTTAACCTATATGGGAAATGAGACAAGACAGAGGACAAGTAGATGCATTGGTGGCATGCTGTGATTGGGTGGCACGATGGCTCAGTGGGTGACACTGCTGTCTCACTGCACTAGGGACCTGCATTGAATCCCATCCTTGGACAACTGTGTGGAGTTTGCACGTTCTCCCTGTGTCTGTGCGGCTTTATTCCCACAGTCCAAAAGATGTGCAGATTAGGTGGTTTGGTCATGCTAAACTGTCCATTAGGCACAGGGATGAGCAGGCTAGGTAGGTTGACCATAGGAAATGCAGGGTGATAGGATAGTCGAGGTCTGGATTTGGATAGGCTGTACTTTGGAAGGATGGTGTGGACTCGATGGGCCGAATGGCCTGCTTCTCCGCGAGTTGAGTTTTGCAGATTTGAGAAAGAACATTGTAATGTATAAGACCTTCAGTTTACTTTAGACACCAATAACAGAAGTCTGTATTTATCTATCACATTTTTTAAAAAAACCTACTGGATGTCCTATTGTGTTGCCTGTGGACAGCCTACGGGTCTCGAACTGAAGTTTAGACTTTTATTGAGGACCCTATTCTGAGGCGTTGTGTCATGCTGTTGTTTGGAAGCACAGCCCTCGCTCTGGTCATTACCTAATGTCAGTGCCCCAGCAGCTGCCTCAAGTCTTAAGCAAGGAGGAAGAAGGAAGGTTCTTAACTAATGGCTTTGAGTTGAAAGATACAATTCTGCTCTTATCAGCAGAGTTTGCTGTTGTTTTCGAGTGCAAACAGATGTTATTTAAGTTTTTTAAAAAGTAGACTTTGTTGCTGGTCTGGCTGAAGCCTCAACTTATAAATTCTACATTCACTTCATATAAAAAAATCAACAAATTGACTGTTTTTCCATTCATGGAGTTTAGAATTAATGTGTATGATTATTGGTATGCAATAATTACTATCAATAAACACTGTTACATATCGAATGTTTATTCTCTGCTCACAATTGGAATGTTCTGCATGGAAAAAGCTGTATGTTTTCTTACCCTTGGAGTGTGTATTCCAATAAATAATTCAGCAGCCAAACCTTCATGAGTTTAAGATAAAAGGGTCACTTATTTTCACATACTTACTCCCAATTATTATAACATTGTACAGCCAAACCTTCAATGGTTTGACACAGAGAGCGATAGTACACCTTTGCAAGTTATAGTTATTTCAACCTCCAATTTATGGTCTCCCATCTATACGCAGGGTAACAAGGTGTGAAGCTGGATGAACACAGCAGGCCAAGCAGCATCTCAGGAGCACAAAAGCTGATGTTTCGGGCCTAGACTCTTCATCAGAGAGGGGGATGGGGAGACGGTTCTGAAATAAATAGGGAGAGAGGGGGAGGTAGACTGAAGATGGATTGAGGAGAAGACAGGTGGAGAGGAGAGTACAGGTGGAGAGGTGGGGAGGGGATAGGTCAGTCCAGGGAAGACAGACAGGTCAAGGAGGTGGGATGAGGTTAGTAGGTAGATGGGGGTGCGGCTTGGGGTGGGAGGAAGGGATGGGTGAGAGGAAGAACAGGTTAGGGAGGCAGAGACAGGTTGGACTGGTTTTGGGATGCAGTGGGTGGAGGGGAAGAGCTGGGCTGGTTGTGTGGTGCAGTGGGGGGAGGGGACGAACTGGGATGGCAGCGGGGAGGACGGACAGGTCAAGAAGGCAGGATGAGGTTAGTAGGTGGGAAATGGAGGTGTGGCTTGAGGTGGGAGGAGGGGATGGGTGAGAGGAAGAACAGGTTAGCGAGGCGGGGATGAGGTGGGCTGGTTTTGTGAGGCAGTGGGGGGAGGGGAAGAACTGGGCTGGTTTTGGGATGCAGTGGGGGGAGGGGGAGAACTGGGCTGGTTTTGGGATGCAGTGGGGGAGGGGCAGATTTTGAAGCTTGTGAAGTCCACATTGATACCATTGGGCTGCAGGGTTCTGATGCAGAGTATGAGTTGCTGTTCCTGCAACCTTCGGGTGGCATCATTATGGCACTGCAGGAGGCCCATGATGGACATGTCGTCTAAGAAATGGGAGGGGGAGTTGAACTGTTTCGCAAGTGGGAGGTGCAGCAGTTTAGTGTGAACCAAGCGTAGGTGTTCCAATCCCCTGCTGGGTTTCCCCGACGTAGAGGGGGCCACAACGGGTACAGCGGATGCAGCATTCCACATTGGTGGATGTGCAGGCAAACATCTGCTTGATGTGGAAAGTCTTTGTGGGGCCTGTTATGGGAGTGAGGGGAGAGGTATAGGGGCAGGTGTAGCACTTCCTGCGGTTGCAGGGGAAAGTGCCAGGTGAGGTGGGGTTGGAGGGGAGTGTGGAGCGGACAAGGGAATCATGGAGAGAGTGGTCCCTCCGGAAAGCAGATAAGGGTGGGCAGGGAAAAATGTCTTTGGTGGTGGAGTCGGATTGTAGATGGCGGAAGTGCCAGAGGATGATGCGTTGGATCCGGAGGTTGGTGGGGTGGTATGTGAGGGCAAGGGGGATTCTGTTTCTGTTGTTATTGCGGGGAGAAGGAGTGAGTGATGAGTTGCGGAAAATGCAGGAGACACAGTCGAGGGCGCTCTCAACCACTGTGGGTGGGAAGTTGCGGTCCTTGAAAAGTGAGGACATCTGAGATGTTCGGGAGCGGAATGCCTCATCCTGGGAGTAGATGCAGCGGAGGTGAAGGAATTGGGAATGGGGATGGCATTTTTGCAGGAAGGAGGGTGGGAGGAGGTGTATGCTAGGTAGCTGTGGAAGTCGGTGAGCTTGAAATGGATATCGGTTTCCAGGTGGTTGCCAGAAATGGAAACAGAGAGGTCCAGGAAGGAGAGAGAGATATCAGAGATGGTCCAGGTGAACTTAAGGTTGGGGTGGAAGGTGTTGGTGAAGGGGATGAACTGTTCGAGCTCCTCATGGGAGCACGAGGCGGTGCCAATACAATCATCAATGTAGCGGAGTAAGAGGTGGGGTTTTGGGCCAGTGCAGGTGCAGAAGAGGGATTGTTCCACGTAACCTACAAAGAGGCAGGCATAGCTTGGGCCCATGCAGGTACCCATGGCCACCCGCTTTGTCTGTAGGAAGTGGGAGGAATCGAAAGAGAAGTTGTTGAAGGTGAGGACAAGTTCAGCTAGGCGGATGAGTTAGTCAGAGGAGGGGATGCTGGTCTGGCCTGCAGGACAGGAAGAAGCCTTTAGGCCGTCTGCATAGGGAATGCAGGTGTATATGGACTGGACATCCATGGTAAAGATGAAGTGTTGGGGAACGGGGAATGGGACGTTTTGGAGGAGGTAGAGGGCTTGGGTGGTGTCATGGATATCAGTAGGGATTTCCTGGACCAAGGAGGAAAGAATGGAGTCAATATAGGTGGAGATGAGTTTGGTGGGGCAGGAGCATTGTGGAGACAATGGGTCAACATTGGCAGGTAGGTTTGAGGATTTTGGGAAGGAGATAGAAGCGGGTGGTGCGGGACTGGGGAATGTTGAGGTTGGAGGCTGTGGGTGAGAGGTTACCTGATGAGGTTGTGGATGGTTTGGGAGATGATGGTTTGGTGGTCGAGGGTGGGGTTATGATCAAGGGGGCAGTAGGAGGAGGTGTCGGAGAGTTGGCGTTTGGCCTCAGCGATATAGAGGTCAGTGCGCCATACTACAACTGTGCCTCCCTCGTCTGCGGGTTTTATGGTGAGGTTGGGATTGCAGCGGAGGGAGTGGAGGAAGCACATTCTGCGGGGGAGAGGTTGGAGTGGGTGAGGCGGGTGGAGAGGTCGGCGTGGGTGGGGCAGGTGGAGAGGTTGGCGTGGGTGAGGGGGGTGGAGAGGTTGAGCCGATTGATGTCACAACAGCAGTTGGAAATGAAGAGGTCGAGGGAGGGTAGGAAGCCTTGGGGTGGTGCCCAGGATGAGGTGCATGCATTGGAGGTGGGAGAAGCGGTCAATAGAGGGAGGGTTAGGCTCACGGTTGAAGAAGTAAGCGCGGAGGTGGAGGCAGCGGAAATACTGCTCAATATCCAAGCGTGAGTGAGGTTTTTAATGTGTGGGTGGAAGGGGGCAAAGGTGAGCCCTCTACTGAGAGCTGACTGTTCGCCCTCAGTAAGGGGGAAGTCTGAGGGGGGGTGGTGAAGACTCGGCAGGGCTGGGTGCTGCTGTCTCCCCTGGAGCTGCTGGCTGTGGAGGCGGTGGGCGGAGTGGCGTCAGCGTCGACAGTGAGCAGAGTTGCGTCGGTGGCGGCTTGAGCAGGGTAGGCATCGGCGCTGGATGGAATTGCGTCAGCAGTGGACGGAGTTGCGTTGGTGGTGGATGGAGTTGCGTTGGTGGTGGATGGAGTTGCGTTGGTGGTGGACGGAGCAGGGTAGGCATTGGCGCTGGATGGAGCTGCGTCAGCGGTGGACGGAGTTGCATTGGTGCTGGATGGAGCTGCGTTGGCACTGGATGGAGCTGCGTCAGCAGTGGATGGAGTTGCGTTGGCGCTGGATGGAGCTGCGTCAGTGGTGGACAGAGTTGCATTGGTGCTGGATGGAGCTGCGTTGGCACTGGATGGAGCTGCGTCAGCAGTGGATGGAGCAGGGTAGGCGTCGGCGGTGGACTGAGCGGCATCGGCAGTGGGTGGAATAGGGTATGCAGCGGCAGCAGCAGTGATGGCAGCTGCATCCTCAGTGCCTGTGGTATTGGCCTCGGAAAAGGAGGCGGTGGCCTCAGCAGCGGTGTCGATGGCGTTCGCTGTACCGGAAGTGGTGTACCCGGCAGCGGAGGATGTGATGTCATCCATGGGTGCTCCAACAGTGGGCGCATAGCTAATGGCGTGGGCACGTTGTGGGGATGGTCCTGGGTACGGTTGGGGATTTGGAGGGTGGAGGAAGCCTGTTTTGGGTGGCACTGGGTGGTAAACCAGTGGGCTTACCATCCCCAATGGACTACAGCCCACATTTAGGCTTTTCCATTTCACATTAGCAGATGTGCAGGTTTTTCAAGGTTTTGTAAGGACCACAACTTCCCCTCCACAGTGGTTGAAAATGTCCTTGGCCACATCTCTCACGTTTCCCACAACTCATCCCTCGTACCCCCCCCGCACAATAAAAACTAAAACAGAATCCCCCTCGTCCTCATGTACCACCCCACCAACCTCTGAATCCAACACATCATCCTCCACCAGAGATAATAGGAACTGCAGATGTTGAACAATCCGAGATAACAAGATGTAGAGCTGGATGAACACAGCAGGCCAAGCAGCATCTTAGGAGCAGGAAAGCTGATGTTTCGAGCCTAAACCCTTCATCAGAAATGGTTTTCAGTTTTCTGATGAAGAGTCTAGGCCCGAATCGTCAGCTTTCCTGCTCCTAAGATGCTGCTTGGCCTGCTGTGTTCATCCAGCTCTACATCTTGTTATCTCATCATCCTCTGCCACTTACCCCACCTGCAATCTGACCCCAACACCAAGGACATTTTTCCCTCTCCACCTTTATCTGCTTTCCACAGGGGCCATTCTCTCTGTGACTCCCTTGTCCGCTTCACACTCCCCTCCAGCCCCACCACCCCAACACTTTTCCTTGCAACCGCAGGAAGTGCTACACCTGCCCCATACCTCCCCCCTCACCCCCATCCCAGGCCCCAAGGAAACCTTCTACATTAAACAGATGTTCACCTGCACATCTGCTAATGAGGTATACTGCTGTTCCAGATGTGGCCTCCTCTATATCAGGGAGCAGAGGCTTGGAGACTATTTTGTGGAAAACCTACGCTCGGTTAGTGACAAACAATTGCACCTCCCGGTCGTGAACCACTTCAAACCACCCTCCCACTCCTTGCACGACACGTGCATCCTGGGCCTCCTGCAGTGCCACAACGATGCTACACGATTGTTGCAAGTCTTCCCTTGACTGACCAAACCCCATCCTAACTCCCCACCTACACTCACCTTTTCTGGCTCCATTCCCGCCTCTTTGACCTGTTTGTCTCCTCTCCACCTATCTTCTATCTTCCTCCCCCTCTCTCCCTATTTATTTCAGAACCCACTTCCCCTCCCCCATTTATGAAGAAGGGTCTAGGCCCAAAACATCAGCTTTCCTGCTCCTCTGATGCTGCTTGGCCTGCTGTGTTCTTCCAGCTCTACCCTTTGTTGTCTCAGATTCTCAAGCATCTGCTGTTCCTACTATCTCTGATAGGCTGGTGCCTGGTAGATCTGCTGGGTGCTGGCTAATAAAGCTGCAGTCCCTGAAACACTTTATATTGCATGACTTCTGAGGCTATCAGTGTGGTTTGGATGGGAGAGATCATTGAGATATTTTAGAAAGTTGAAAGTGGTTGTTGAGTTTCAATCTCCCCTGTTGTTTTGTATGAAACGTGGAGACAGGCTGCCTGAAAAACTCACATTCTTTAGATGTAGACCATTCTTAACTGATGAGGATTGTGAGGGCCCTCTTGTGGTGTTTTGGTAGTGTCACTAGCCCAGGACTGAGAGACTTGGGTTCAAGTAACACCTGCTCCAGATGTGTGTAATAACAGCTCTGAATAGAACACAGAACATAGAACAATACAGTGCAGAACAGGTCATTCGGCCCTCAATGTTATGCCAACCTGTGAACTAATCTAAGCCCCTCCCCCTACACTATCCCATCATTATCCATATGCTTATCCAAGGACTGCTTAAATGCCCCTAATGTGGCTGAGTTAACTACATTGGCAGGAAGAGCATTCCACGCCCTTACCACTCTCTGGGTAAAGAACCTGCCTCTGACATCTGTCTTAAATTTATCACCCCTCAGTTTGTAGCTGTGCCCCCTTGTACAAGCTGAAGTCATCATCCTTGGAAAAAGACTCTCACTGTCCACCCTATCTAATCCTCTGATCATCTTGTATGTCTCCATTAAATCCCCTCTTGGCCTCCTTCTCTCCAATGAGAATAGACCCAAGTCCCTCAGCCTTTTTTCATAAGGCCTGCGCTCCAGGCCAGGCAACATCCTGGTAAATCTTCACTGCACCTTTTCCAATGTTTCCACATCCTTCCTGTAATGGGGCAACCAGAACTGCACACAATATTCCAAATGAGGCCGCACTAGCGTTTTGTACAGTTCACCTGAACTCCAGCGAAAACAATCCTAACCTGGTCAATCTCTCCTCATGCATCAGTTCTATCACCCCTGGAATCAAAAAGGTTGATTAAAGAAAAAAAGTAGGCTAAATTAGGGGAAAAAATGAGAATTCTACAGATAGCTGTGATGTCAGGGTTATGATAGCCCAAATTTAATTAGCTATTTGCCGGACTTGATACTGTATGCCAAATCCACAGGCAACACAATAGGACATCTATTAAACCAAAAATCACACGATTTGCTTGAGCCACCTTAACAGCTTGTGTGTATCCTATTTTGCAAAGTATTGACCGAAAATTCATAATGTGGCGTGTCTAACCTTGAATAGACACTGCTGTCATAACAGCACATGTGGTTACTGCAGCTCTGTAAGGCCTTGACACAATCAGCATATCAGCACTAGTTACTGACTTTGTATGGACGCTGGTAGTTCGCTTTGTTAATGACAGTTTTTATGGTAGCGAGTTTTGAGAAAATTTGTAGCTCAGGTTGAGGTTCTGGATGTGAGTTTGCTCGCTGAGCTGGAAGGTTCGTTTTCAGACGTTTCATCACCATTCTCGGTAACATCATCAGTGAGCCTCCGACGAAGCGCTGGTGTTATGTCCTGCTTTCTATTTATCTGGTTAGGTTTCCTTGGGTTGGTGATGTCATTTCCTGTTCTTTTTCTCAGGGGATTGGAGCCAATCTACCATCCCCTGAGAAAAAGAACAGGAAATGACATCACCAACCCAAGGAAACCTAACCAGATAAATAGAAAGCGGGACATAACACCAGCGCTTCGTCGGAGGCTCACTGATGATGTCACCTAGAATGGTGACGAAACTTCAGAAAACGAACCTTCCAGCTCAGCGAGCAAACTCACATCCAGTTTTTATTGTACTAATACAGCATAACTACAATTCATAAAAGGCTGTGCTTTATCAAATACACTAGGCTTGGGGCGGCACGGTGTCTCAATGGTTAGCGCTGCTGCCTCACAGCACCTGGTCCTAAGTTTGATTCCATCCTCAGGTGACTGTCTGTGTGGAGTTTGCACATTCTCCCGGTGTCTGCATTGGGCTGCTCCAGTTTCCTCCCACAGTCCAAAGATGCGCAGGCTAGGTGGGTTGGCCGTGCTAAATTGCCTGTAGTGTTCAGGGATGAGTGGATTAGGTGGGTTGTAGGGAGTTGAGTTGCTATGAGAGTCAGTGTGGACTTGTTGGGCCAAAGGGCCTGTTCCCACACTGTAGGGATTCTATGAACTCTATTTCAGGTTATTTGTACTGGTAGTACACAGGGTAGCCATTGACCCTGATTACTGGTACACTATAATGATTGGTGTGATATTGTTGGCGTGGTATGGTTAGACACTCAATACTATCACTTTCAGGATATAATTATTGTCACTGGTTACTAGTGCATTCTGATCGTTGCAATGCCATGATTACTGCATAGTACAGTTACTAGCATGGTACATTTACTGACATTTTCTTGAACATTCTCATCATTTGCTGCGTACAGTATTAAGTATGGGTCATTGATTTTCATAATTAAACATTGTGAATCATATTTACTGCATGAAATGATAGCATATGTAGAATATAGAACAATACAACTCAAGAACAAACCCTTCAGCCCATCATGTCTGTGCCATCCATGATGCCATTCGAAACTAATTCCATCTGCCTGCACATGGTGCATTTCCTTATGTTCATGATTTTGACTAAATGCCTCTTAAACTTTGTAAACATATCTGTTTCTACACTTCCCTGTCAGCGTGGCCTAGGCACCTACCACTCTCTGCATAAAAAAAACTTTCTTTGCACATCTCCTTTAAACTTGTCCTTTCTCAACTTAAACCAGTGCCCCTTGTATTTGATATTCTCACCTTGGGGAGAAAAGACTCTGACTATCCGCCCTATCCATGCCTCTCATAATATTGTATTCTTCAATCAGAAATTGATAAATCATTGTTCCTGTAAAATGCACGTTACATGATATGTTATTCTGTTGCTTTAAATCTGTACTCCATCAATTTCACAAGAAAACAAACAATAAAGCAGTGCTTATTTTATGTTGAATTCTCACAGTTTTGATCTGTTCTTGTAATGTGTTGGGTATATGCCAATACCCTTTTTTCAAGCTTTATCAATATCTACCTTCTTGCTACAGCATTCTTTATTTGGCCTACAATGAGATAGCCACATGAGAATCCCTCCTACTTAAATAATCATTCATCATACATGCCTTAAGGAGCGCATTGATTTCAGGGCAGTTGTTGGACTCTGTACAAAACAGACAAGAGCAGCTGTCAGCCTTCATGCTGGTAATTAAAGGTAATTAACAAGTTGCAGGTTAATGCGAAGAACTGAGACATGGAAAAATGTGAAAATCCCTCAGAAAAGAATGTTAAACATATATGGCGACAACTATTAAGAAAACAATAAGCATATTTCAAAAGATAGCATGATGGTGCTTTTGAACAGTGTAGTGTGCAGATGTGGCAAGATTCTAAACATAACATTTATTGGTAATGGCCTTAAGTTTAGAATGTCACACTCGATAATGAACAGAAGATAATCCTGGGGAGTGAATGACAGTAACGGATTGTTCATTGAGAAATTATAATTACACTGTGCAAAATGACAATAACACAGTATTAGTAAAATCATTTGATATTTTTATTGTTCAGTTTATATTGTAAAGGATTACTGAATTCCAAAGTATATTATTTGCAATTAAGATGGTTTAAAGTTGATACATGAATGCACATTTTGATGCGAATGGTTTTATTTTGTGAGATTTTATTTGGATCAAAGCCCAGACTAATACTTCAAATGTGCAACTGAAGGCTATTTGGAGGGTTAGGGTTTACTCCATAGTTTGAACACATAGTGTAGATTAGCACTCAGCTGCAGTGTAGAGAGAGTGTTGCAATGCTCCAAGGTACAGTGTCTTTGACCAGACATTGAAACAAGGTCCCATCTCCGTGCCCCAACGGTTTAGCTGGTTTAATGCTGATCCCATGGTAGTATTTGAAGAAGAAGGGGGTGAGGCGCTCTATCAAGTTCCTGGCCTTGATTTTTCCTTCATCTAACACCAGAAAATGCAGATTAGCATCATTTCCTATTTTTAGGACCTTTTCTATTCATATGTGTCCATAAAGCAGCAGTATTCGACAAGTGTCTTAGGGTTCAAACATGCTAAGGGACACTCTGGGAACATAAGAAGTTGCCATTGTTCTGTTCCTCTAGAATTTTCTACATTGTTGCAATATCAACTTCCGATGATCTCCTATGAACGGTGGGCATGTCTAACTAGCTAAACGAGCTTTCCTCTACAATCTGAAGATCAGTTAGGATTTTGTGATGTGTATTTTAGCTCTGCAAGAATAGGGTGGAATGATGGTCCTGAATGGTGGGGTCTACAGTAAGAAATTTTCAATTTCAATTGGGACAGCGAGTAAGACCCTTCTGAAAGTTGAGATCAAAAAGTCTTAGATAACAAGGTGTAGAGCTGGATGAACACTGCAGGCCAAGCAGCATCTGAGGAGCAGGAAGGCTGATGAAGGATCTAGGCCCGAAACGTCAGCTTTTCTACTCCTCTGATGCTGCTTGGCCTGCTGTGTTCATCCGGCTCTACACCTTGTTATCTTGGATTCTCCAGCATCTGCTGTTCCCATTATCTCTGATACATTCAAAGAGTTTTACTAACCAATCAAATACTGGATGTTAAGATGAGCATGGCAAGTGGTATATGAATGGGAATTATCACTCATTATCATCCTTATTATTATTTTATCTAGTCTCATTAAGACACACCCTCCTATTCTCCCACTCGCTGGACAGAAACTAGATACCGATTGTTGCCAAAGTGAAAGTCAGAATGGTTTCCTGGCATCTGCAAGTCACACCTTGCTCCTGTGGATCTCCATGGTAGGCACCAGGCACATCTCAGGGCATATTCCATGAGCAGCAACTGCCTCCATGGACGTTGTCATCCATCACATACTCGCCACTCCTCAATGTCAAGGCACATCTCCGTTTCACTTACCACATGCTTCTACAGTTTAACGCTGCACTTTGTGATGCACCCGTCCTCCCCTGCATGTGTGTGTAATTGGACATGGACCCAGCTCATGGACCGGAGCAGGCTACATCTCAGAGCTGTTCATTCACTCTCTTAGGACATAATAACTTTATACCTACCTGCATGCTCACAAGGCCCCTTCCCCATCTACACTATGCTTTTTTGTGCTATGGCCCCTTACCCTGTCCTTAAAGGAGCAAGTCTTGCCTCATGGTTTAGCGCAGAAATAAAGCCAGGCAGTTTGTTGTGGATTTCAGTAGTCAGCGCTCAAAGGAGTGGACATGTTGCTGTATGGCACTGTGCTATGTCAGTATAATGCCTGATGCATGTGCCAAGCATGTATAAACCAAACACACAGCACATACTTCAAACAAACAGCCATGCCTCAATGCCTCAGAGGAATAGCCTTCAGTCAAGCCAAGCGAGGCACCTTTCAGTCCCAATAGAGTAAGTCAAAGGCCTCTGAGATCAGCCCACTGGCTTGGGTATAGTCCGTTCACTACTCAGGATGGTCAGAACAGGGGGTCTATACCCTCTGTAGTCTTGTGAGTGAGCCACAGTTAGCTCTGAGGGTCCAGTACATCCAGTGCAATTGGGGAGTCACAGGAACACTGTGCATTTGAGGCGGTTGGTTACTCATTTGGGGCTGGCCCACTCATAGGGTTGGCCATGGTCAGTTTTAGGGGCCTGGCCGCTAAAAGGCAAGGAGGTGGCACAGGGACCCAGATTCAATTCCAGCCTTGCCTTACTGTCGGTGTGGAGCTTGCACATTCTCCCTGCATCTACGTGGGGCTTCTCTGGGTGCTCCGGTTTCCTCCCATAGTCTATGGTTTGGTGGATTAGCCATCAGAAATGCAGAGTTACAGGAATATGGTAGGGGTATGGGTCAGTGAGATGCTGTTCGGAGAGTCGGTGCAGACTTCCTGGGCCGAATGGCCATTTTCTGCACTTTAAGGATTCTATGGGGAATCATCAGGGACTGCACTGCAGCGAGGGGCCAGCTGGGAACTTAACTGTGGGGATTTGAATGAGAATGCTCATGCTGGATTGCAGAGAGAACCATAATAATTCATTTCTCAATAGGGGTAGACAATACAATTAAAGCATGAAACGGATCAGGATAACATGGCAAAGGGTCTCTTTGAGAGTCAGCAGCACCCTGGATTTGGTGAGGGAGTGGGGCACAAATTTGTAAAGGTGCCTGGGACAAGTGGGCACAGGAGGATTTAGGTAGGCAAGTTTGTCGGTGACTTGGGGAAGTTCAAAAACCTGACAGGTAGACACTGGGTTTGCTACCAAGAAGGAAATGTGAACATTTGAGGGTTCACCTGTACTAACAGGCTGAATATGAAACTCACTGCATGTTGTCTTCCAGCAGGTTGTAAATAACAAGTCATCAGATGACTGAGATTTCAGGAATTCTTCCGAGATTTCAGTGATGAGCCCAATGAGACAATTAATGAACCAGAACAGACGACAGAGATCTGTTTTGGAGCGGCCAATGAAGGAGTCGAATTGGACCCCTGCAGTGGGCTGTAGCCTTGGGTCGACATGTATGCTCAAGCTATCAGAGAATGTGCAAATGCTAGACTCATCAGCCACACTCAAAAGGCAACACAAAGCATCATCCAGGCACAATGCAATGTCATCTGCGCTCTCAAGGCCAATTGCAACATTGTCATGAAACCAGCAGGCAAAGGAGGAACCGTTGTTTTACAGAATAAAACTCACTACTGCAAGGAAGAACACAGACAGCTGAATAACCAGGAATGCTACAGACATCTACCTGCCGATCTGACCAAAGAACACACCTGTGAACTCAACAGACTGATCAAGACTTTTGATCGAGTCCTTCAGAGTACCCTATGCACTGTCAACCCATGTACTTCTCCTGTAGGGGACTGCTATTGCTCTCACAAAGCCAACACACCTGGACATCCCATCTTATCAGGTGGTGGGGCTTTGTGTGAGAAACTCTCTGGCTATGTGGAGGGCATCTTGAAACCCATTGTACTGGGAAATCCCAGCTTCTGTCGTGCCTCAGTACTCAGTACCCATAACTGCCAATTTCCAAATGCCATCCTACAACTCATCCACATCATCCTTGACCAAACATCCTCACCTTCAACAACCAGCTCTTCATTTAGACACACAGAACACAGACACACAATGTGCTGCGACACACATGGGGACCAGAGACCATTCCCAGTAGACCAATATTTTGCATGAACAAGCTTGAGCAATACTTCTTTGCTGCACAGGACCTCTGACCAACACTATACATCAGACACATTGACGACATTTTCTTCCTTTGGACTCATGGCGAGGAATCACTGAAACAATTACGTACTGATATCAACAAGTTTCATCTCACCATCAGGCTTACCTTGGACTACTCTTTAGAATTAGCCTCATTCTTGGAAACACGCAGGTCCATCAGGGACAGACACTTCAGTACATCACTCTACCACAAGCCCATGGATAACCTCAAAATGCTGCATTTCTCTGTCTTCCACCTGAAACATATTAAAAAAGCTATCCCTTACGGACAAGCCCTACTCATACATAGAAGCTGTTAGGATGAGGAGGAGTGAGACAGACACCTGAAGGTGCTGAAGGACACCCTCATAGGAACAGGATACAATGCTCAACTCATCAATCACCAGTTCCAATGTGCCACAGTGAAAAATCATAATGACCTCCTCAGAAGACAGATATGGGTTACGCCCGATAGGGCACCCTTCGTAGTCCAGTACTCCCCCGGAGCAAAGAAACTACACCATGTACTTCATAGCCTTCAAAACATTATTGATGGTGATGAGCACTTTGCCAAGATCTTCTGCACGCATCCTCTTCTCTCCTTCAAACAATTGCCAATCCTCAAACAGACCATTGTTCGCAGCCAACTCCCCAGCCTTCAGGACAACATCAACCACAACACCACACAACCCTGTCATGGCAACCTCTGAAAGACATGCCAGATCTTTGGCATGGGCACTACCGTCACCACCTACACGGCAGCTTCTCATGTAACTCAGCCGATGTTGTCTATCTCATTTGCCACAGGCAAGGATGCCCCGAGGTATGATACATTGGCCAGACCATGCAGATGCTGTGACAACAGATGAATGGACACTGCACAACAGTCGCCAGACAGGGATGTTCCCTCCCAGTGGGAGAACTACAGCAGTCAAGGGCATTCAGCCTCAGATCTTCAGGTAAATGACCTTCAAGGCAGACCTTGGAATACACAACAACAAGCAGAGGCCCATAGTCAAGCTTGATGCCCGTGAGGACAGCTTCAATCAGGATCTTGGGTTCATGTCGCACTACAGGGACCTCCAACACACTGTTGGCTATCACATGCACTCAGTCACACACGCACTGTCTCTCTCCCATACGCATACACACACTTTATCTCTCCCCACCCCACACATTCACATGCACTCACACACGCACATGCATATATAAATGCTCATACTCAAGCACTCACACAAACCCTCTCTCAAGCATGCAAACACATGCGCATGCACGCGAACACACACATTCAAGCACACATAAACACAAACACACACACACACACACACACACACACACAGACAGACACACACACACACGTGCGCGTGCTCTCTCCCTCAGACACACACTCTCTCTCTCACACGCATGCGTGCACAAACACACACATGCACAAAACATACACATGCGCACACACACAAAAACACATGCACACACATAAATTTATGGGGTAAACTTGCATTAGCAGATTTGTAATTGCAGATACATCCTATTTTGTTCAAAAAGCCTGTAGACAATGTGGCATTTTATAAATTCCTACTCTAAGGTGATGTCTCTAAGGTGAAGCGCAACCTGATTCTAAACAAGGCCTCACACCTAAAATGCATTGTTTGACCAGAGATGTCACCTCTGGTACACTGAGGGAACTGAAAGTCTTTAGTTATCTTGGGGCAGTGATTTGAGAGAAATTCTGAAATTTGCATAATAATCCTTTCTAACTGCTTATAGACTTAACAGCTATCTTAGGAATGGGCCCTTTGGCCCATGGTGTTGTGCTGAACATGATGCCAAATTAAAGTAATCCCTTCTGCCTGCCCTTGGTCCATATCCCTCCATTCCTTGCATATTCATGTGCTTATCTAAAAGTCTCTTAAATGCCCCTATTGTATCTGCCCTGACCATCGTCCCTGGTGGTGTGCTGTAGGCTCCTACAACTCTGTGCAAAAACCTTGCCCCTCTTGTCTCTTATGAACTTTCCACTCTCACCTTAAATGCATGTCCCCCTAGTATTAGACATTTCAACTCTGGGGAAAAGTCAATCTTATTCATCCGTCTTATAATTATATAGAGTTCTATCAAGTCTCCCTTCAGCCTCCAACACTCCAAAAAAACAACCTGAGTTTTTCTAGCCTCTCCTTAAAGTTCATTCCGTCAAAACTAGGTAGCATCCTGGTAAACAGAGATAGTGGGAACTGCAGATGCTGGAGAATCCAAGATAACAAGGTGTGGAGCTGGATGAACACAGCAGGCCAAGCAGCATCTCAGGAGCACAAAAGCTGACGTTTCGGGCCTAGACCCTTCATCAGAGTCTCTGATGAAGGGCCTAGGCCCGAAACGTCAGCTTTTGTGCTCCTGAGATGCTGCTAGGCCTGATGTGTTCATCCAGCTTCACACTTTGTTATCTAGCATCCTGGTAACCTCCTCTGCACTCTCTCCAAAGCATTCACATCCTTCTTGTACTGGAGGTGGAGGAGTGCGATATCTTCCTGGCTGCCCTCTTGACTATGGGCACTGTGAATATCCCACTGGCACCTGCAGGGAACAAACAGGAGATTGCAACATGATAAAGGAATAGAAAGTATACCCACAGTGCAGGTAACAGGAAAATAGCACAACAATGAGCAGTGGTCCTAGCTTGGTTACTGGGACATGGAAATTTCTCCACAGGCTTGATAATTGTCCTCACTGGTCAGCGCCAGCAGCTAAATGCCACAACACCCCACGACTCCTCCTGGCTTGTTTGGCCATATTATGGGACCATTTTCTCCTGGAATGAGATTAAATGAAGGCTAGTGCGAGATGAAAGTGAGTGGCACAGCCACTGGTGCTAGTGCAGGAGGGCAAAAGATAGTGAGGCGGCCTGAGTGAGTGAGTAGGCAGCACATATAGGGTTAACAGAATGGGGCTGCATTGGGTGGGAAAGAGTGGTTAAGGGAAGATACTGCAGGATGTAATGAGTTTGGTAGAGTGTGAACCTTGGCTGGAGGTGGATGCAATAACAGAGATAGATCAGAGAATCCCTAAAATGTGAAAACAGGTCCTTTGGCTCAACAAGTCCACAAAGACTCTCAGATCATCCCACTCAGATCCATCCCCTCTACATCCCTGAACACTATGGCAATTTAGCATGGCCAATCCACCTAGCCTGCACATCTTTGGACTGTGGGAGGAACCTGGAGCACCTGAAGGAAACCCACACAGACACGGGGAGAATGTGCAAAGTCCACACAGGCAGTTTCCCAAGGCTGGAATTGAACCCAGTTCCCTGATGCTGTGAGACAGCAGTGCTAAGCACTGAGCCACTGAGATGGCGTGAGGTGGCAGAGAGAAGAGTAGCACTCACCCTGGCAGATCAGAGAAGTTCAGTGACCCTCTTGTGGTAACACTGTCTGGTCCTCTGAGTCACTGACCCAGGTAATAGCCTGAGATCAGTCTGGCAGGGCCTGGTGTCAAGGCCTCCTCTGCCATTCCTGAGGAAAGAGAGACTCTGTCCCCAGCATCATCCCGTCCACCAGAATCTCCAGGTTCTCATTCGCAAAGCAGGGCATCAATTCCACCCTGTCGGCCAATGGCCACACCTCCAGTGCAGCTCGAGTCTGCTAGCACCTGCCTTGGTGCATAATGACCTTTCAAAGATGGCACAGGTGCCAGTGATACTGGGATACCCTGCCTGTGAAGTTAGCATTGACTTCCAATGCACCATGGAGTATTGTATGGCATTAATGAGAGTGAGTTCAGAATAATCCTATGAGAAAACCTATGAATCTGCACAAATAATACCTTCCATGAAACTCAACAAAACTAACACGTTGCCAATTTCAAGCAAAGTTCAACCATACGTTACTTTAGTAAGTGCTGAGGTGGATACTTTTGGAAACAGGATGGCATCAGGAGTCTTTGAGTTAAGCAAAAACTGCCTAAAAACAGCATTTGGATTAGCCCTGTTTGTTGCAGACCCCTAGGTGTGGCGCATCCAGAGATATCTGAAGCCTGCAAACAAGATGCAACTCACTGTCTCCCTCTCAGTCAGTGAGGAGACAAAAACTTGAAGACTCTGAAAGGCAACATACAGAGATGACCTATGTCCATGCAATCAGATTGACCATCACCCTACAGACAATGTTGTTCAAGTATCACTAAAGGGAAAATCAAAATCATTGTGAGAAATGACTTTCCACCTCTTTCATCCATAATAGAGTGTCAAGCCATCTGCTTTTATCTGCTCTGCATCTGAACGACTATAGTTGTGTTTGATACTTTAAAGGGCATATATACATTGTGTGGTAGTAGTCTGTAAATTTTTTGCCAGTATTTTAAGATTAATTTTGTTACAATATGTAGTTATTTTCTCATTAGTGATAAAACTTGGTGAGAACTAATTTTGTTCTGAGTGTCAGAAACATTGATCAACCAGCAGGTTAATTAGCTATGTACTCATTGGTGATGACTTATGGAAGAGTGGGGCTGGATTATTACTTTATTTCTAATATTTGTTCGATGAAGTAGCATTTGGAGCATTAGCATTCCCCATCATTATTTGTACTAAAGATTCAATTATCCAGAATTTTTTTCTTTGAAACTGATTTATCCTGAAGACTGCTACACTGTGTGCAGTCATGCAGCATCTGGGGGTAGTCCATGCAGGAAACAAATAGGCTACATACAAGCAATGTTTACCTTGCGAGGTGTGCAGGCACAGTGCATGTCAATCTTAAAGGGCCTGCCAACTGCAAGAAATTAGCTACACACAGCAACAGAGGTTTGAAGGAACACTGCAAAGCAAAGCAGTTGACTTTTCCCATTTGAGTCCCAAACTCATTATGGATTCCAGTTCCAGGTTCAGAAGCTGCTGTGGAGGTTACAATAGGAAATTAGACATGATACTCCCGGATTTAACTAATTAAGCAGCAGTGTTTGACAGGCCAGTCCACGTAAGGACAGTGAGTTAGCCGCTGGAGTTGCGATATGTGAAGTGACCAGGAGCCTTGCTCGAGGGGTGTGTGATGGTGAGACAGGAGAAGATTACAGGAGCACCTCACCGAGGCTGTATTTTCATTGATGTAATCAAAATAAGGAGGCCCTAAATTGACAGGATCATTGGGATGGAGGGTAATTCTTGTGTAGGCAGTGCAACAAGAGTGGCATCAGTCTTTGATTTCTTTACCACTAATGGGCCTACTGGGAAACTGCCTCAACAGAAATTGCACCCTACCCTCAGCACTGAGTGGGGGCCTGTTCAAACAGAAGAAAATCACTGAAGTCATTGTTAAGTCGCCCCTAGGTTGGGTTTAGTTCCTCAAAACAGGATAGGCAGCTGAATCTGATTCCAACTCTGGGAAGGTGCCATGGAGCTGGAAGTACCTTGGGGATCCATTCAAACACCTTTTTGGCTTATTTTCCCAATATATCTTATCGCCAACTCTACATTTACAGGACCAGAAAATGTAAGCAGTTGGTTTTGATGTTTTGCTGCACTTTGGCAATCTCCCGTACTTTCCTTGTATTTGATCCCGGAAGCAGCTTATATGGGATAGCTCTGACATCTACGAATTTTAACTTAAAATTGTTTGTGCATGCACAGGTTTGGCTCAGAACTAACAGCCTAAATCATTTTATTGATAAATCAGAGTGGAAATTAAATGGGATACTTGCCATATACTTTGGTCGCTCTGAATGATGGAAAAACACAATGAGTTGTTTATTATGAGAGAGTATGAGGCCCTAAATAATGTCAACTCAATATTTTGAGATTCTTAAAGAGTCTTTTACAGAGACCTTAAAATTATTTCATAGCGATCTGCGACATATTCTGTTTCACCACAATGAATGGATGTGCCGATGAAACCGTGAGCTCTAGAACTGACCCAGTGGATGAGCATTAATAATGAATCAGGTAACCTTCTGAGCATGAGGGACATCAATTAAATTTATTTCAAAGAAGCTGAGGAATCTCTGAGCACAGTGGCATTTGAAATCACAGCTACCAGCCTTCCTGCGGGCCTTACTGAATTCTAGATTTGGAAAATACTGGAAACTATTAATGTCTGTCTCCAATCATTGAATCTTACACCATTATAGGAGGTTATTCAACCCAACATACCTGTGTTATCTCTTTGAGAGTGCTATCCAATTTAGTCCCATGCCATTACTTTCCCCCAATAACCATACATTTCAATCCCTGTCAAAAACATGTTAATTGCCTTTTGGAAGTTCCGATGAAATCTGATATTCTCCCTTTTAGTTCATGAATTTCACATCTAAACAACATCTGTCGAAAAAATTGGTACTTCATCTCTCCTCTTTTGACAATTATTTGAAATCTATGACTTTTGGTTACCAGGTCACTTGTTAAAAGAAATTGTTCCTTGCTAAATAATCTTCAACCCTCATCATAATTACGTGTCCCACTATTAAATCTCCCCTTAAACCCCTCCACACTATGAAGAAAATTTCCAGCTTCTCCAATCCCTCCACATTGCTGAAGTCCCTCATTTTTGGTGATAATTTTGGAAACATTTTTGCATCATCCCGAATCCTTTGACATCCTTCCCAATCTGTGGTGCCCAAATTGTACATTATAATCAACTGAGGCCAAACAGGCGATTTAGAAAGGTTTACAATAGTTTCCTTGTAATTTATATTTAATGCCACAGTGACAAAAGTAAATATCACACAAACTTTACGAACAACCTTAACAATTTTCCCTGCCACCCTTGAAGATTTGCTCATATGTAACCCTAGATCCCTCTGTTGCCACATCACTTACAAAATAATACAATTTAGAAACATACTACCCCTGCTATTGTTCCTTCCGAAGTGCATGCTTATCTACCATGTGTCAGCATATTTTACCAGACTGCCCATGTTCTCTTGATGTCTGTTATTACTTTGCGATTTACTATATCGACAAGTTTAGAATCACCTCTAACTTTGACATTGTACACCCTGTACCCAAATCCATTCATCACTATTCTCTGCCTCTCTTTTACAAACCACATAGCCGACTTACCATTGATTTTTTAAAATCCCATGTGCTTCTAGTTTCTAAATCGATCTTGAAATAAATACATGAAGGGAAGTATCCCATCACCATCACCCCTACTTACATGTGCATAGTACCTGACACTGACCCAACCAGCTCAGAGCCAGCTTCTAGAGTGAGCAGAAGCCCTGGCATTCCTGCTTATATCTATCACCCAGAACTTCCTAATTAGACCAGGTAAACAGCCCCAGTCAGGAAACTCATACTCAATGAGGTCTACCTGGCTGACCTTGTTCCAATTACTACAGGCCAGTTATGTAAGACCTTGCCAAATGGCTCGCGTATGAAATGTACACCCTGAAAAAGTGATGGATACGGGTACAATTACAATGTTTAAAAGACATTTGGATAAAATTCATGAATAGGAAACATTTGAAGGGATATGGGCCAGGAGCAGGCAGGTGGGACTAGTTTAGTTTGAGATAATGTTCAGTATGGAATGGTTGGACTGAAGTGTCGGTTTCCATGCTGTATCACTTTGTGTAATAAATTAATATTATTAACCCTCATTGTTATTTTGTCAAATAACTTAACCAGGTTAGCCATACACTATTTTCTTTTAACAAATGTAAGCATGTTTTCCCTTAGGAGTTTACATCTTATCAAGTGAAAGTTAGCTCTGTCCTTGCCAATAATCTCTATTAACTTTCCTACTACCGATTGTTAGCTCGATTGGCCTGTAGTTACTATATTTACCCATTCTCACTTCTTTGAATCCATGGTATCAAATCACTGAAACTGACACTTGTGATAATTGAACGTTTTCACTTTGGTTTGTCTTTGTCCCTTTCCATAACTGTGTAAAACTTAATTCGATTATTGATCACTAATGGTCAGATGCTCATTCACTCAACCACACTTCACTTGCTCAGTCTTATTCCTCACAACTAAATTCATTGTTTCCTTCTTCATTGGGCCAGAAACATGATAAGTAGATATGTATGCATTCAAGAATCATTTACCCTCATTGGTATTTCTTGTCTCTAGACTTTGGTTTCTAAGAACCTAAAAACATAACAGTTAGAAACATTATGTAGACTGCACAGTCCACAAGCCTGGTCCACCATCCAATACACTGTAACTTACCATTTACTTCAATGCCAGATTCCTCCCTATTCCCCCTAAAAGAAACTGACGTCCTGAGAGATCAAAAAAATATTGCTATGTCAGGATTAAACGCATTCAATGATGGAACTTCCTCAGCTCTCATGAGTCAACAACTCTATGAATTGATAACCTTCTAAATGAAGAAATTCCTCCTTATCTCAGGTCTGAATGATTGACCTTTTATCCTGAAGTTGTGTCCTCATGCTTTAATTTTCCTAAAGTTAAAAATCGCATGACACCAGGTTGTAGTGCAACAGGTTTGTAGTCCAAAGCTTTCATAGCACAGCATCTTCATGTCTGAAAGCTTGTGATTTCAGATAAACCTGTTGGTCTAAACCTGATGTCATGTGATTTTTAACCTTGTCCACATCATTCCAACACCAGCAGTTCCACATCATGGAAAGTTTCTCTAGTCAGAAGAGGTAACTTATCAGTTCCCACTCCGTCAGAATCTTGCCTGTTTCGTTCATTGCCTCTTATTTTTCTAAACTCTAAACGTGACGGGTACAATTTACTCAACCCTTCATTATAGAATAGCTGTGTCTTCCTAGGGGCCAATCTGATGACCTGTTTACCTGACCTGCAGTGAAAGTGTAACTTTCTATAACAGTAGAGGAATTGCGCACAAACACCTATTGTAGTAAAACTTTCTTATTATACTGCAATCCTTAACAATAAGGACCAAAATGCCATTTTCGTTCTTAATTACATCATGTACTTGCAAGATAACTTTTTATCTTTTTGTACAAACTCAACTCTTTCTGAACGTCGACATTTAGAACTTAAGTGCCTTTTTTTAAAAAAAAGCATTCTGCTTCTCTCTGAGTCTTCAAAAAACATTGTAATATATCTGTTTATCATCAAAAAACTTGGTTGCAGTACTCTCAATCTTTTCATCAGACTCATTCACGTATATTGTATATAGCTGAGAGTCATAGAATCCCCACAGTGCAGAAATATACCATTCAACCCATAAAATCTGCATCAACGTTTCAGACAGCTTCCACCCAGACCCAACTAAACACCCTAACCCCACATTTAACAGGACTAATCACCCAGCCTACACATTCCTGGACATTATAGTGTAACTTAGCATGGTAAATCCACCTAACCTGCATATCTTTGGCCTCTCAGAGGAAACTTGAGCACCGAAAGCAAACCCACACAGACATAGGGAAAATGTGTAAACTTCACCCAGCCCAAGGCTGGAATGGAACGCTGTGAGGCAGCAGTGCTAACCACTGAACCACTTTGCCACTCCAGTGTTAATTCTTGCAGCAGTTCACTAGATACAACCTGACAACTTGAAAATGCTCCATTTATCCCTACTCTCTGGATCCTGTTTGTTGACCAATCCTCCATCAATGCTAATTCATTACTTCAAGTCTATGAATATTTATTCAGCATTTATATAATACTATATTACACTATATAAATGTATTACATCTACTGTCTCCCTTTCATCAGGCATATTAGTTACATCTTCAAAATCCCCTAATCTATCAGCACAATTTACTTACTGTACAGAGATAGTAGGAACTGCAAATGCTGGAGATGCTGGAGTCTTGACCCAAAATGTCAGCTTTCCTGCTCCTCTGATGCTGCTTGGCCTGCTGTGTTCATCCAGCTCTACATCATGTTATTTACTGTAGACCCAGGTTGACTCTGTCTGATCATATATCAATTCTCTAAGTGTGTATGAAGACTTCCTGAGTGATTGTTTGCTGCATTGTCTGATAACTGATGTCAGGTTATCTGTTATTTCCTGTTATCTCTTCCTGGACTGTCATGAATAGCATTGATATATTTGCCAGCTTGCAATCCTCTAAGACCATTCAGAATCTGGAAAATTTGGGATAATTGAAGTGTTTGACTTTTATTGGATTATTGTTTCCACACTTTTTTGAAACTTGCCCACATTTTTCCTTCTTTATCACTTTCTCGTTATTTTGGGGTATGCAGTAAATCCGCAGAAACATATCAGCTTCTGTTATGTTCCTTAACTCAAATCAAATTGTTTCTGTCACTGAACTCACTCGTACACAGTAAAGCTGTAATCAGTTCTGCCAGTGTTCCTCTTTTCTATTTTAATTCCTATTCCTCCAGAATGTATTGCAGCCAGGAGTATTTAGTTTCCTTTCTGGTTCATATTTAAGCCAAATCTCCATCACAGGCTCTGCATGGGGACTGACAACTTATGCCTGTAACTCATAATCTTGCAGTATTCCTCAAGTTAGTCTAACTAGCAGCAAAATTAAATGATCTGTTGGGAAGAAGAAAGCTTTCAGTTTAACCCAAGTTAATTCATATCCTCTTCACATTTCCTTAGGCAGATAGAGTATCATTGGACATGTTTTTGCTTTGATTTTAATTGAATAAAATTGAAAGAAATAGTTTGCCTGGATAACTGACTAGACACTGTATTGACACAGTGTAACTCCAGACTAGTAGCTGGCTTTGCTGCCGTATGCACTGCCCAGTTACATGCTCCAAGTGACCCTTGACCACACTCAACCCAGTTTGTCTCAAACTACCCACAGCCTGATGTGAAATCTGGAAATATCTGAAATGCAGTGCATCCTCAGACTGCTAGATCTGAGGTACTCTACCTGCATGTGATTAAACTTTGAAAAGAGAAAGAAAATCGCTGAATTCCATTTGTTTCAAGATCCAAGTGGTAACCTCAGCCATAAATGTTTGGAATTAATCATTTATTAATTTAATTTAGACTATGGATCTTTGTACCCTTTTTTGATAAGGCAATAAATATTCTAATTGTGAAACCATAACAATTAGAAAGGAACATTTGCCAATACTCCTGTAGTAAAACATCTTCGACAAGACAACAAGAGAACATCAGATTATGAAAAATCTGAGCTACTGTAGTGTTTTAAGCCTAAGGCCACTTTTCCAAGTCTTTTCAAAGTCTTTTGAAGTCTAGCACCCTTCCTCCAGCAGCCTTAAGGCATTGCCTTCTGGGATTATAGCCACAAACATCAAGCATCTGATTCATCTGTTTGAGTATAAATCAACAAATCAGACAGGCCAAAACGTAAAAGGTGACTAAAAGTCAAAGGAGCATTGTGCCAAAACACTGCAAACTGGTATAGCAAACCTATCATATTATAATAAATTAATAGGACTAGATAGCTGAACAAATCGTAAATAAAATGATTATTATTTTAGTTTCTGCTGTTCTTGAGAGAGAAGCTATCATTGTGGTGCAGATTTATTGCAATCTTTTTTTTATCAATGTTACATATAGATCTATTTACAATGACAATGTTGAAGTGATCTATCATTGTGATTGTCACTCTCTGGTGGTTTTTGTTAAGCCTTGGAAAGGACATTCAAAACAGAACAACCAAAATAATTCTTCGTTGAAGGTGGAATTCGTTGTAGACCAAATTATTCTCCTCACAGGCAAATCATCATTAGATAAACGGATGGTACAGTATAAGACAAAAGAATACAAAGTTTAATTTTTGTGCAGGAGACACAAAGGATGATTTGGGAAAGTTCTTGACTCCCTCACTCATGGATAAGATTATGTGTGTACAAAATCAGAGAAAACTAAGCCAAGTTTATGAAAAATAAAATGCTCGTGATCCTTCTTTTTTGGTGCATCCTAAAAATTTGATGTACTTATCACTTTAATGTACACATTATTTCTTTAATACATTTCTAATTGGATATTTATCAGTTAATTACAATTCATTGTGGTATTGTTCGAATATGAGAATGGAAGATTTTAACAGTTCATGATTTACATTTTGCTTTCTGCTCTTGTTTTAAGACTTCTACAAACATCTCACAGAAGAAAGCTCTCACCCAATATGCTTAAAATGTTGCATACTGGAATTGTAAAATCATGTATCCAATATTCTGTGTTTAGCACTAACTTTCTGATCACTGGAATAAAAAACTATCAATTGCAATAAATTTGGCAATATTTTCAAAAAATGAAACAAAATAATAATGGGTAGGGGACCTTATAAATTGCAAGTCCATAAACCTCATCTTGGCAATGATTAGAGTGGACAATCAGAGGAAGTAATGAACACAACATTTCATTTTGTACTCAATGCCTTTTTGTGATAAAATTTATCCTGTGAGCAATTATAATTTCATGACTATTAAACTGAAATTGAAATCATCATCAGAATCAACATTGGGTGTACTTAAAATAATGATTACATTATATGGGTACTCATTATTTTTTATACTTGAAACAAGAGATTAATTAATGTAACTATTAATTTGCAGTGGTCAGATCAATACATCTGCATTAAATGACTTCATCATACATGTGGCCAGGCCTAAAAATAATTCAAGCTTGTGATTCTATTGACATTTGGAAATGGGATTTGTCTAGATATTTTTATGTACATCAGTTGTTTTTAGTGCATGAGATAATGGATGCACTGGTAATAATCTTCCAACAATGATCACATACTGGAAAAGTCCCTGAGGACTGGAAAACACCCAATGTAGCACTCTTATTCAAAAAGAGAGGGAGAAACAAGTAAGTAACTCTCAGCCATTTAGCTTTATATCTGTTCTTGGGAAAATATTAAGTGTTTACTTTGAAAGATCTAAATCCAGAGCATTTAGAATTATATCTTATAATCAGGCAAGCTCAGCATGTTTCATGAAGGGAAAGCCATGCCTGAAAGAATTATTTAAATTCTTTGAGAAGGAAACAAGCAGCATAGATAAAGGGGAACCAGTAGATGTAATATATTTGGGTTTCAAACAGCATGTATGGACACATAATAAGGCAAATGGGGATGATGTTGGGAGTACTATATTAACATGGGTAGAAAATTGACTAACTCATAGATGACAGAGTTGGTATATAGGAGACGTTTTCAGGATGGCAACATGTAACCAGTTAAGCGTCACAGGGATTAGTGTTGAAGTCACAGCGATTTATAATATATTTCAATGACTTGCCTGTGGGAAGTGAATGGCTTGTTGCCAAGTTTGTGGATGAAACAAAAATATATGGGAAGGCAAATGGTGAGGATAACCGAGAATCTACACAGGGACATAGACAATGTAAAACAGTAAAGTTATCTTTTCTGATGAAGGGTCTAGGCACAAAAAGTCAGTTTTTGTGCTCCTACGATGCTGCTTGGCCTGCTGTGTTCATCCAGCTCCACACTTTGTTATCTTGGATTATCCAGCATCTGTAGTTCCCATTATCTCAGAACGAATATAATGTGGGCTATGTACTTTGGCAGAAAGTAAAGAAGAGATGAACATTATTTAAATGGGCAAAATGACAAGAGGTTCGCAAGAATTTAGGGTCCGTGTACATAATGTATAAAAATGCTAGCATCCAAGTTCATCAGGTAATAGGTAAGAAAAATAAAATATTGAATTTATTTCGAAGGAGTATTGTATGAAAATAGCAAATTCTTGCTGACAACATACAAGGTGCTAGTCAGACCACAGCTAGAATACTACAACCAATTTTTGTCCTCACCTAAGAAAAATAATGATGGTATTGAAGGCAGCCTGGAGAAGGTTCACTAGGCTGACCTCAAGCATGGAGCAATTCACCTATGAGTTGAGTAGGTTGGGCCTGTTCTCATTGGAATTTAGAAGAATGAGAGGTGACCTTATTGAAACACATAAGATTCTTAGCGGGGTGGCAGGGTGGATCTGGAGAAGCCAGAAATGATTAAAACCAGAGGGATAATCACAAAGCAATGGCTCACCCACTTAAAACAATGTCTTTAGAAGCTGATTAGTCCAGTATGTCAAAGCTGAGATGGACAGATTTTTCTTAATCATTAAGGGAATCAAGGGTTATGGGGTAAAGGAAGAAAAGTGGAGTTGAGGATTATCAGATCAGTCAGGATCTCATTGAATGACAGAGCAACCTTGATGGGCTGAATGGCATACTTCTACTCCCATATCTTGCGGTCTTTAGTGAATGGAATTCTTTTTAAACAAATAAACAAAACATTTGGAGGTCCTCATTTAGTCTGGATTGGCAAATTTGTTCTAATGTTCCAGGAATGTTAATGGTTTTTAATTGGTTAGCTTTTAGTAAATGAGACCTTTGAGTGTCTAAAGAAACTTGGTTGAATCAGCATCTGTCAGATACATTCTAAGTAACACATTCTTAGTGACACTTACCAGATACAAAACATTTATATTGATAGCTGTGACAGATGGGACACGTTCCACTCCTAATTTGTACAATATGTTATTACTTTTTGGCATTTGAAATAGAAGTTTTAATAGAGAAAGCCTGTGCACTGGTACAAGTGGACCTCTAGTGGTGTTGCTCATGAGTGTCCCAAAAACTACTTCTTTACTTTCTGGTGTTTTACTGAATGCGACTGTAGTGTCTAAATGATAGAAGTTTGTAAAAAAGCAAACTTACTGAGACACTGTATCATACAGTTAACATGACAAGCAGAAGTTGTTTGACTTGGATGGAAACTGTCAGATACTGTTGTTGTGGAATTGGGATTTCTTCAAAAGGGGTTCATTTCCAGATTACTCCAACATCTTTAACTTGTTATCACCAGAACTCAGGCTAGGTTCTCCAATTTGTTACACTTCCAGCTGTTAACCTCTTGCATAATATACTGAAGGCTAAGCCAAGATTGCAAGGAGATAGAGACGACATCTGCCCTACAGCAAATCACAAGGCATCACTGTAGAGGGCAGCAAGCCAGCATTCCCAAGCATGCATCAATTTCACTTGCCATAAGACTCTCACAGCTACAGATATAACTCAAGTTCACTCAACTCTTTGACGTTATTACTTATTGTTGTGTACATGGAATCATAGGATCATAGAATCCCTACAGAATGGAAAGAGGCCATTTGGCCCATTGAGTCTGCACAGAAACTCCAGAAAGCATTCCATTATACCCCCTACTCTATTCCCATTACTCTGCATTTCCCACGTCTAATCCATCTAGGTTGCACATCCGTGGACACTAAAGGCAATTTAGCATGGCCAGCCTACTTAACCTGCACATCTTTGGATTGAATGAACTGGATGAGGGAAGAAAATGGCAGATGAAAGCTGCTGGGCAAAGTCAATTGAGTATTTTGACTCATACCAGGGTGGGTGCTTCTTGTTTCCAATGGGGAACCTTGAAAGTCAGGGGTTAAATGGTTTCATCCCACTTCTGAAAACAAACAGGGAATGTACCCAGTATTGCTACCACAGGGTGCTGCTGATTGCTGACATTTGTGTTTTGCTTCACTGTTACAAATATTTGTGGAGATCAACATTTAAAATACTTTTCACACTGAAGTGCTTTAATGCCAATGAAATGTTCTTCAAGTTATCTTCACTGTTATTATAGTGTAGGGAACATGGCAACCAATTTGCATACAGCAAGGTCTTATAAACAACTATGTGAAAATGACCATATCACATGTATCTTTGTGATGTTAACTGAGGGGTAAATATTAGCAAGGAGACTGAAAAGAACTATTTCACACTTTTTCAACGGTGCTATGTGATCATCTACATCTACCTGAGATGGCAGATGATCTCTTGATTTAATGTCTCACTAGAAGCACCCTCAGTGCTGTGCTGAAGTGTTAGACCAGATTTTGTGTTCAAATCTTTGGAGTGGGACTTGAACTCACTAGCACTTTGTGTCCGCAACACTTTGAAATATGATAGACCATTTTCCCAACTGACTACAGATGTATGTACATGAAATATCTTTGATGATATATGAAAATAGGAAGTTTTATAGATATATTATTGAAGTGAACTGTTGAAAATCAATGCAGTTCCTTCAGTTGTTATCCCAGATGGTTATCAGATACAATATTCTGTGTTCATACAAACTTCATGTATTGAAAAATAAATACCTGTGGAAATTTTGAAAATTCCCCTTTCTCATGAAGCAATGTTTAAAATGAATGAGCAGAGCATCAGTGGTTTCCTTACGCATGCATTTGACTTCAGAATTTCTAGCAAATATTATTTCTTTTAATATTTGAAAGACATTTAATTTTTTTTACATTTCCTTCAATTTCATCAATTCAATTTGCTGTTAATTTAATTATTCTTTCTTTACTAGTGGATGTTTCCCTTGCAAGTTCTAAGAATGTCTTTTCCACCTTAATTCATTTTGACTGTTTTCTCTGTCCATGTTAGAATCTTGAGGACAGCTCTTTCTCTGCCAACTGACTCACTGGGTAAGTGAGCCTTTATTTTACATGCTTGTAGTGCATTGGAGTGAGAGAGAGAGAGTGCAGAAAATGTTTACAAGAATGGTGCAGGAATAAAAAGCTTCAGTTGTGAGGACAGGTTGAAGAAGTTGGGACTGTTCTCGTGGAGAGAAGGCTGAGTGGAGGTCATAGAATCCCTACAGTGTGGAAACAAGTCTTTCAGTCCAACAAATCCATACCGCCCCTCGGAGCATCCCACCCTGATCTAGCCTCCTATAACCCAGCTAATCTACAATCCCTCAGCGCTGTGGGCAATTTAGCATGGCCAATCCACCTGGCCTGCACATCTTTGAACTGTGGGAGGAAACTGGAGCATCTGGAGGAAACCCACACAGACAGGGGGAGGATGCACAAATTTCACACTGATAGTCACCTAAGGGTGGAATTGAACCTGGATTCCTGGCACTGTGAGGCAGCAGTGCTAGCCACTGAGCCCCTGAGTCACCATGCCACCCCAGTTGGAGAGAGAGTTTTCAAAATCATAAGTGGGTTGGATAGAGTAGATAGGCAGAAGCTGTTCTTGTTTCTAAAAGAAAGAAGAATGAAAATGCAAAGAATAAAAGTGACATACAAATGACACAATGATGATGTGAGCGAAAACGTTATCAAACAGAAAATAGCTAATGTAGTTTTGGAATGCACTGTCTGGAAATGTGTCGGAGGCAGGTCCGATTGAAGGATTGAAGAGGGTATTGGATGATTATTTAGACAGAAATGGAATGTAAGGATAGGAGAAAAAGGCAGGAGGTTGGCATGAGGTAATTGAATCAATGCAGCTCAATGGGATGAATAGCCTTTTTTCCTTCTATAATAATTCTGTAATTCTATCCGTGTGTGTAGTTTAGGCTCTTCAGTCTTGGCGACAATTTATAATGAGGGATTTGATACTCATAGCCATGAAGATTAGCATTGCTTTCTGAAAAGAGAACACAAAGTCATTTTGAGGAAATGGGTTATTTTCCAGAGATGATTCATTAATTGTAGTAGATTTTGGGGACTGTTCTAATGATGGGATTGTGAGAAATAAAATCAGTCTGTAAACTGCTTCAGAGTGTCCATTCCAGAACTGCTTGTGGCTTGGGCTATTATATTTACTGCAGTGTCAGTTCTAGCAGTGCAGTGTACAAATTTATAGTTTAAAAATAGATATACATAATTAAATATCACTTGTGTACATATGAACAAATACCATACGAGATAATCATTGCATCAAAGTGTATCTGTTAATTACTTTTTATCAACAGCAAATTTTCTCTTCTCTAAAATATGTTCATATTTTCCAAGGAACGTGAACCAAAATATAAATGTTCAGCAGCTACAATGGGAAATACTGTTCTTGCTAAATGAGTTGTACTATAGGGGAACCTCATCTTTTGCAATGTACGGAACTGACCAGATATAGAATGTTGTCAAGGACCAGACTGTCTCAAACCCTAACTCATTGTGTGGCATGAAAACATGAAAGACAAAAGACATACTGCAAAGGTTAGATCCTTGCGATATAATTCACATTGTGTGAGGAACAAAATACTTCCCTGTAAAGCAGTAGCTCCTGGGAAGCTCTTTATTTGACCAAGAAGCTATCATTAATCTTACGAGGAATGGTTGAGAGAGCTAGGGCTTTTCTCTTCAGAATGACGAAGGATGAGAGGTGACTTGATAGAGGTGTACAAGATGATCAGAGGTATAGATAGAATGGACAGTCAGAGACTTTTTCTTCGTTTGGAGGTAGCTATTATGAGGAGGCATAGTTTTAAAGTGAGTGGAGGTAGAAATAGGGGAGACATCAGAGGTAGGTTCTTCACTCAGAGAGTGGTAGAGGCGTGCAATGCATTGCCGGAGAGGGTAGTGGAGTCGGCCTCATTAGGGGCATTTAAGCGACTATTAGATAGTCATATGAATGATAGTATAAGGTAGCAGTGGAGGTTAGATAGACCTTAGCTTTAGGGTAAAAGTTCAGCACAATATCGTGGGCCGAAGGGCCTGTACTGTGCTGTACAGTTCTATGCTCTATGTTCATTAATTGTTTACTACTCACTGTACAGCTGATGGACTGACAAATTGGAATGTTCCATCAACAAATGAAGTTTTATTCGCCTTTACTTTTCCCCATTTCTATTATTAATGCTTTTCAACTTCCATCTCTATTTAAGAGTAGTCTTCCTCAGAGATCTGCTCCCAGGCTTTAACTTTTCACTGTATTTGTGCACAACCTGAATGAAGAATTATGAGATCGTATATCTAAGTTAGCCAATGACACCGAGGTAAGAGGTATAGTGAAGTACTGCAGATGAGTGCAGGAAGTTGTAAAAAGGCAGACAGATTAAATGAGTGCACAAAATTATGGTAAATGGAGCTCAAGTGTGGGCTCACACCCTTTGGACTAAAGAAAGATAAATCAGAGGATTCCTGGATGGTGTTAAACTCGGCAGTGCGGGGAACAGAAAGATTTTGGAATCCAAGTGCATAAAGCATTTAAGTTTAAATCACAGATAGTCAAATATAAGAAGCAATCAAAAGGCTGATGCGATATTGGCCTTTCTCTCAACAGGGCTAGAGTACTAAGAGAGGAAGTTAAACTACAGCAGTGCAGAGTTGTGGTTAACTCATCTGGACCTCTGTAAAAAGACCTGTAGCTACTAAGAAAGATATAGCTTTTGATAAAAGAGCAGTACCGTAGGGAATCCCATCAATAAGGTGAACTGATCAGACTGTTGAAATTTTGTGACTTGTGCTCTTTCACACGCTCATTGGTCTTGAAGAACCATATCTCAGGGAAGATATATTGGATTTGGGAGCAGGTATCAATGCAGTTTCACCAGAATTAAGACAATTAACTTGAGGGGAGATGTATGCATAAAATTGGCTTGTATCGGCAGAAAATTGAAGTGTGAAATGAGTGAGACGTTTAAAATGTTGAAAGGATTCTGTTATGTAAATAGGTGGGACTGCCATGGCAAAGGCAGGGTTACAGGGATTGGGGAGGATGGGGGTAAGTCTGGATGGGATGCTTTTCAGAGATTCGGTTTGGACTCAATGGGCCAAATAGTCTGCTTCCTCAATGTACAGATTCCGTGATTTTACGAAGGCAGCATTTCCAACAATTCTTTCTGAGTGTATCACTGCAGTGTCAGCTTAGATTACTTGCTCTGGGGTGAGACGTGAAGCAAGGCTGGCTGAGAGCTAGACCATTGCTTGATAGGGAGCAAACATAGATCAGTGAGTGCATGGGTGATATGATCTATAATAGGTCAAGGGCAGCAGAGTTTTGTATGAGCTTAAGTTTACAAAGGGGGCAACATGAGGGATTGGCTGGGACAGAGTTGCGATGGTCATGTTCAGAGGTGCCAAAGTCTAATTTGTAACTGGGTAAAGTTTCCTTGCCAAATTGGGTTTGGAAACAGAACCTGAATTATTGATGAAAACAGAAATTTTTCAAGAATGTAAATCAGAAAATGGAAATAATTTTCAGGTGAAGAATGCATGCAATCAGGTGGAAATTGCACGCAAACCTGTGTGAATTTTAAGCAGAGACAATAGGAACTGCAGATGCTGGAGAATCTGAGATAACAAGGAGTAGAACTGGATGAACACAGCAGACCAAGCAGCATCATAGGAGTGGGAAGGCTGAGGTTTTGGGCCTAGACCCTTCATCAGAAAATTTTAAGAAGATATTTTTGCTCAAGTTTCCATTTTAACTCATTGCGTATCAACAATTATGTAATTGGCAACCAGGGAGCATTTTAGCAAGGAAATTTTTAAAAATTGCATTGATATGTTCTTTGATGTGTTTGTTAATGGGACTGAAAATAGGTTTATTTTCTAAAATAAGAATTTTAATTAGTGTGTCAATCAAGTTACTCCTTGGACTTTTTTAAAGAAAGTTTCTAATCAACTTATGCAGAGTTATTACTACACATCTCCGGAGCAGGCAGGATTTGAACCTGGGGCATTTAGGTCTCTGATTTTTTTTCAGTCACTAGCAAAAAATTTGTTTAATCAACGTTGACTGTATATACATTTTGTATGGCTGCTCACATGCAATGACTTAAAGGGGCTGCAGTTGGAATGCAGCTTAATGGGAACTTGGTATTAATTCACCAGCTGGGAGAAACCTGATTTTAATTTACTTAAAGCAGCTTTTAAAAGCTAAACGGACCAGTGTACCAGTTATAATGATGGCAGAGTAGCCAGTTCCTTATTCAATTAAAGAAACCCCTCAAAGGCTTGCTAACAGGCAAATTCAAAATGATAACTAATTACTATTAATTAATGGCGTTCAGAGAAGAGGAATGTATGGCCAGTTTCATACCACTCAGTGTGTAATTTTAAATGACTGCAAAGGTTGCTGAAAGTTCGGTTTATATTGAATGCCCAATCCCTTGATTTTGTGAAAAAAACTAAGGGAGCCAATTGCCAACTCCAATAAGCAGTGACAGAATTTCTCAGCTTTTGTGGATGAATATTTATGAAGAAATTTGCCAACTGACCACAGTTAATTGGATAGGTTTTCCTTTCTAGCCAAAAATCTGCATCTAGATCTTGAGAACCGAGCGTAACGAGAGCAAGGAGGATGAAGACTTAAATAGACAAATGGGACAGTAAAGTAGCACCAACTTATTTACACTGAAGTCACGAGCACTTTTGAAGAAATGCGACTGCAGCTGGGAGCCAAAAGGTACATGTTATAATGTTTAGAATTCTATTAAAATCAGCCTGGTACAGCAATAACAAAACATGTAAGTGGCCTAAGGCAAAGCCTTGTGGGAAGTCAATTAATTGGCAGGCCTAAAATCTAATAATCCATTAAACTGTATGTTTTACTATGTTTAATACCAATCACCTGCAGAGTCACAAAAGAACTGACCTCATGTGTATGAGTGGAGGACTAAAAATTAGAATAAATAAAAACAAAAATACAGAAGCAATAAAGTTATTCATAAACAAGAAATAACAACAAACAAAAACTTTTCTGAAGAAGGGTCCCAACCCAAAACGTCCGCTTTCCTGCTCCTCTGATGCTGCCTGGCCTGCTGTGTTCCTCCAGCTCCACACTGTGTTATCTCTGACTCCGGCGTCTGTAGTGCTTGCTATCTCAAACAAAAACATAAGTTGCTGGAAAAGCTCAGCAGGTCAGAGCTGAGGAAATATCATCAGGCTTGAAATGCTAACTCTGATTTTTCTTCATCGATGCTGCCAGACCTGCTGAGCTTTTCCAGCAACTTCAGCTTTTGTTCCTGATTGATAGTGTTCACAGTTCTTTCAGTTTTTATAAAGCTGTTCATAACCTATTTTAACGATTAGTCTTAAGGGGTAACTTTCTAAGTCTGTCGTCTGAAAGAGAGCATTGTCCAGGAGGGCAGGTCTGGTTTACAACATCACAAATAGTGTCTTCAGTTCTGTTAAATGAAGCTCCCATCAACACTGTAATGTTAGACATTTCCTTATACAGCCACCCCCTGCATTGATCAGTGGCCTTTCAGAATACTTTACAAAACCACCATCTAAGATGGGTGTCAGAGTGGCTTAGTGGTTAGCTGGACTGCAATCAGTTATTTCTGATTTTGAAGTGATTCGAATCACCCCCAGATCCCTGGTTCTAGACACTGGACTTACTTAGAAAATGTGAAATGTGAAATGAAGAGGATAGTAGACAGGTGATTCAGGGCAAAAGAATCTCTGCATTAATTTAAAATATAAAAGGTAAATATAATACAAGAAATATAGGTAAATGCAATAAACAGGGAAATTGACACAATCGACCACACCAAGGGCAATAATACCATTAAATACACTATTGGCGAGATTAAACACAATTAGAACATAAAAACAACAGCTTTGATTACAGCATCTTTAATCAGGCTATCCTTGGGGTCCCACTGCACTGACACCACCCACCTTCCTCTCCCTGCTAGCTAGGTCAGAACTTTAGGGACTCGAGAGTTTCAGCTCACCACTGAGGAAAATGCTGTTTTGAAATAGGCCTGGCATTTCCCGCTGGCCGTACTGGGAGTTTGGATGAAGACTTCGGACTGTGTAGCCTCTTTAGCTTGGGTTGAGCTCACTGATGCAGTGTTATGTGAAGTGGATCTTATTGGATAAGAACCTGATTTTCTTTACTTTCTGCTAGATTTGTGGTCCCAGTTTCCTTCAGGATGTGTCTGAGGCCTTGCGGTGTCGGTCAGGTCGGCTGATTTTCGGAATTTGCCGGTTCTTGGATCTGCTGGTCGTCGGTTCCCCTGGTTCGGAACAGGCTTCTGTCTAGTAGTTCTTGCTCAGAAGCTCTCAGAACATTCTTGGTTGCTATCAGATTATTCTCGGAGTCGTTCTTGGGAATAACTCTTGGGATCGGTCTTGGGAAAATAGCTGTTGGAGTTGATGCTAGAATTAGCTCTGGAAATGCTCCTGGAAATAGCTACCAGAATTAGCTGTGGCAATTTCTTTGATTGTTCATGGAAATAGCTGCTGGAATATGTTGTTGGAATTTTTCTTTTCCTGTTGGAATTTCACTCTGAAGATAGCTTTCTCAGGTGAGATCGGGCTTGCAATTCTACTGATTATGAGCCCCTTACCTTTGTGCCAGATCTGTTCTTTCCATTGTGTTTCTGGTGTTCGTTCTGAAGATAACTGGTTTTCTAATTATAGAGAGAGTAGGAATTACAGAAGCTGGAGAATCTGAGATAACAAGGTGCAGAGCTGGATGAACACAGCGGGCCAAGCAGCATCAGAGGTGCAGGAAAGCTGACGTTTCAGGTCTGGACCCTTCTTCAGAAATGGGGGAAGGGAAGGGGGTTCTGAAATATATATAGAGAGAGGGGGGAGGTGGATAGAAGATGGATAAAGAAGCAGATAGGTGGAGAGGAGATGCACAGGCCAAAGTTTTGGGGATGGAGCCAGTAAAGGTGAGAGTAGGTTAGGGGTTAGGATGGGGTAGGTCAGTCAAGGGAAGATGGACAAGTCAAGAAGGCAGGGATGAGGCTGATAGGTAGGAGGTTGGGGTGGGGTTTGAGGTTGGAGGAGGGGATAGGTAGGAGGAAGGACAGGTCAGGGAGGCGGGGATGGGCTGGACTGATTTTGGGATGCGGTTGGGGATGGAGAAATTTTGAAGCTTGTGAAGTCCACATTGATACCATTGGGCTGCAGGGTTCCCAGGCGGAATATGAGTTGCTGTTCCTGCAACCTTTGGGTAGCGTCGTTGTGGCACTGCAGGAGGCCCAAGATGGACATGCCATCTAAGGAATGGGAGGGGGAGTTGAAGTGGTTTGTGACTGGGAGGTGCCGTCGTTTGTTGCGAACCGAGTATATGTGTTCCTCAAAGGCCACATCGGGAACAGCAGGTACAGTATACCACATTAACAGATGTGCAGCTTTTCAAGGTTTTTCAAGGACCGCAACTTCCCCTCCGTAGTGGTCGAAAACGCCCCCGACCACTACTCTCACGTTTCCCGCAATTCATTGCTCACACCCGCTCCCCGCAATAACAGCAAAAACAGAGTCCCCCTCGTCCTCACATACCACCCCACCAACCTCTGGATCCAACGCATCATCCTCCGACACTTACCCCACCTGCAATCCGACCCCACCACCAAGGATATTTTCCATCCCCACCCTTATCTGCTTTCCGGAGGGACCACTCTCTCCGTGACTCCCTTGTCCATTCCACACTCCCCGATAGCCCCACCACCCCCGGCACTTTCCCTTGCAACCGCAGGAAGTGCTACACTTGCCCCTATACCTCCCCCCTCACCCCCATGCCAGGTCCCAAGGAACCCTTCCACATTAAACAGATGTTCACCTGCACAACTGCTAATGTGGTATGCTGTATCTGCTGTTCCTGATGTGGCCTCCTCTACCTTGGGGAAGCCAAGCAGAGCCTTGGAAACCACTTTGTGGAACACCTACGCTCGGCTCGTGACAAACAACTGTATCTCCGAGTCGCAAACCACTTCAACTCCCCCTCCCACTCCTCGGACGACTTGTCCATCCTGGACCTCCTCCGGTGCCACAACACTGCCACCGAAGGTTGCAAGTCTTACCTTGACTGACCAACCCTCACCCTAACTCCATCCTAATTAGGTTTTGCCTAATATTTTAGATATTGGAAAAGCCCACAGTCTGTCCTGTACCTTAGACGATGTTTGATCGTACACCCTACACTGATGAGTTGAGCTCCTTCTAAGGATCAGCATCAATCATTGCTTATCCAAGGTCTGCTTTTTACATGCGGTGAAGTGTGTAGGTGAATGGAACCCCTGAAAGAAGTGACAGAGCTCAGTGGTGGGCACTGCTGAGACTAACGGAGGCTCAAAAAGAAAAGGAGATGGCCACTGGAGAGGAGTAAATCTTCGGAGCATTGTGGTGGAGTGAGACTGGAGGGCCTATAGGGAGGATGGTGAGCGGGGGAGGGAGGTTGAATGTTTGATGGCAGGCAGGAGGAACAAAGGGTTGTTGGGAGTATCTCCAACACACATGAGATGCTTACCCAATTGATATGTGCTCCCCTGCCTTTCCAAAAAAGCCCATTTAATAAATGACCTTTGCACTGCTGCCTGTCTGCCACTGTGCCAGCATTTTATGACAGTGAAGGGAGGTTGCAGCCCTTAATTTTCAATTAATTGGGCAGCTACAGGCCTCAACATGCATAAAGGTTAGGTGCTTTGTGGGTCACCTAAACCCACAACATCCTTGAAAATCTTCTCTGCACCCTATCAAGTTTAACAACATCTTTCCTATAGAAGGTAACCAGAATTATTCACAGTATGCTAAAAGTGACCTCATCAATGTCCAGTACAGCCTCAATATGACGCCCCAACTCCTATACTCAATGCACTGACCAATGAAGGCTTCGTCACCACCTGTCTGCCTGTGACTCTACTTTCAAGGAACATGATCATATTGAATGGAGGACCAGGCATGACTGGCCAACTGCTACTCCTATTTTCTATATTTCTACGTTTAAATCAATCCCATTTATTGCTGAAAGTGAAGATGATATAATATCAATGTATTTCTTGTTATCGGCAAGCACAGTTTTGTTCACCTAAAAACAGTTAAAGAACTCTGGAAGCCACATGCACTAGTCAAAAATGCTTCCAGCTGCTAAATTGAAAATCCTAAAACATCTTATTTTGAAAATTTGACCCACAGTTCAAAGGTTGGTCTTTTCCTATCAGTTTAGAATTGTAGCTCAGTAAACTAATTTGCAGGAGAGTTGCTGATTTATGACAGAATTCTGAAGTCATGGGAATAAAAGCTAATGCTGTCTGATACATTGTGCTACCACATCTCAAAAGCTTAAACATAGTCCAACGTCAGATACTGCATATCTGTTCCAGGTCGCTACTGTCAAACTACATTAGGCCTTTCACTGCAACATGCAGCAACGATGTGTGCACGAAGCAGATCCTCTGCAGTTTACCCTTCAGAGGTCACCCATTACCAAGTTCTCAGACAGAACAATCTGTCAATGAAATTAGGTCACAGACCTTATAACCTCTGTGTGAACATCAGAATAAGTGAAATATTTTGGAGATGGCTGAAGGTTTAGTGTGTCATTCTCACCATCAATAATCGTTCCAATTGAATCTTTCCTGAATATTTACTGCCTTTGTGACCATACCATAATGAAACTAGTTTAACAGGTTTTTAGGAAATGGAGGACTTTACTGGATACGATCAAAATCGTTATAATTGGGCTTACATCTCTTGTTTTCATTCAATGAATACTTGATTCCAGATGTGTTGGAGACATCAAAGCTACGCTTTTGTGGAATGGGTCAGTCATCTAAATCTATCAGGTTTCGGGAACCACCTGGAGATAGAAATAGCCAGTTTATTTCATCGTTCTGTGAATGCCTGTGTGTGTTTGACTGTATAATCTAAAAGTAAGGAAAATGGGGATTTCTAAAGCACTTTCATCTGTATCTCCAGGACATCCAAATCAGTATTATGAATACTTAACTTTTGAAATCCAGTTATTTGTATTTATAGGCACTTTGCTCATGGCATGCCATCACAACAACACTTAGCCAACCACTTAATCTGTCATGGTGGTGTTCACTGAATGCTTATTTGGGACATCAGAATTTCACCCACTCCTTTCAATAAAGTACCCAGGGATGTTGTACATTCAGGTGAAAGGTAAATGCATACCAAGTATGATCCCGACAAGAATTCTTTTCATGAGATTCTTCTCTCAGGTTCTGTAGCAGAGTCGAATTGAACTCAAAATGTTAACTATGTTTCAGATGCTTCTAGACCTGCTGAGTTTCTCCAGGACTTTTCATTTTTTAAACGTATTTTCCAGCATTGGAGTATTTAGCTTTTGTTTCCTTTTCTTGATAGGTTGATTTATAGGATGCAGCATTACACGTATCTGCCTCCCAGCTACTCATCAACCCAGTATTCCAACTTAGTCTTGTCTTTTGATCAGTATAATAGAAGATCTTGGTGTCTTTTACATGTAGGTCGTAGCCTAGGTCCATTTAAACAGCAGTTTTTTTTTAACAGGTTAACATTCCACAAACTCAGGGTTTGTTTTCTATGGGGTCTGTCTGCAGCTCTCACTCGAAGTCATGGTATATTACCTCTTGATCTCTGGATGCATTCTGTCAAACTATGACTCTACACTCTTCAATCTCTCTTGAGCAAATTAAAAAAAACATTAACTGCCTCTTAAAGGGGAGTATGCAAGAGTTAGAAGGATTAGCAGGTTGTATATCAGTTTGGACCACTTGATGTGTGTTCCTTCCAAGGCCAACATGTACAGTTTGGATGTAGACTCACTTCCTCTGCAGCTAAACACTCCATCGCTTTGTTTTTCAAGACCAAAATTTTTTCTTGGTTTCTCAAGTTTGAAGGCAGGCCTACGGTGAGGGTTCACAGCAAAGTTCCTTGATTTTTGTTTACCATGGGTAAGGTGTGCAGCCCTGTCCCTTGTCTACCTCCACTGGGCTGAAGATATTGAGCCCTGTGTCACTGCGAGCTAAAATTTAGCAACATCTCAATGTAGAGATCAGAGTCATTGCCAACTGTACTACCAACTGACCCGAGTACTTGTTAAGAGAGAATTGAAAACTAATATTGAACAGAAACTTGCATTGATATAGAGCTTTTTACATGTTAAACTGTCCTGAAGAACTCCTCAAGAACATAATTGAACAAAAATTGACCGCAAGTCAAAGGGTTGGATTTTCTGGGTTATCTACAGGTATGAAATAGGGTGGGTGGTCATAAATTTACATCCAGCCCACCACCGAAACCCTGTTCCTGGAGTTGCTTCTCGTGGGCTCCAGAAAATCCACCCCTGCAGCTCGAACCGCACCATCCTCCTCCACCACATTGAATGAAAATCTGTGATAATGGGAACTGCAGATGCTGGAGAATCCAGGATAACCAAGTGTGAAGCTGGACGAACACAGCAGGCCCAGCAGCATCTGAAAACCTGTGTTTTCTTTCCCCAGGTGGACTTAAGGAACCTGACAATGTTCCGATTCTGTGCTCCCGATCTCACAAAATGCTGGAAAATCTCAGCAGGCCAGCAGCTACTGCAAAGAGAGATGCAGAGTTAACATCTCAGATCAATGCCCTTTCTTCAGAGCTGGTATACGTTGGGCAGGGATGGCTTTTAATGAAGAACAGACAAAGCAAAAACGTACACTGTAGAATAAGGTAAAGCAGGAGAGTGCAAAACAAAAATAAATGACCATAGGGCAAAGCAAAAATAAATGATCATAGGGAAAGTAGACACACAAAAGTTGGATGCAGAGAATCAAAAGTGGAAAGTGCTGGAGAAACTTAGCAGCTCTGGTAGCATCTGTGGAGCGAAACAGAATCAATGCTGAGTTCAATGTGGCTGTTCTTCAGATTTCCAGAATCTATCGAAATTTTCTGTTAATATTATGGATCCAGAGAAATTGCACGTGGAATGCCTAAAAGAAATGTTTGAGAGAAAATGGAAGAGTTGGTTAAAATCAGAAGGCATTAAATTGAACGTTAAGACTCCAAGCCTGTACAGTGCTTGATAGAAAGAAGAGGTTTTGTCTCTTGTGGGTGATGAGCTTTAATGTAACAGACTGAGATATTAGACTCAGGTGGAGAATTAAAATGAGACAAGTAGCTCAGTATCACGCTTGCAGACTGAATGGAGGTGTTCAGCAAAATAATCTGAGTTTGATCTCCTCAACATAAAAGAAATTGCATCATGAGTGGTGAATGCAGTGTATAAGATGAAGAGAATGCAGCAGCAGGGGGAGCAGGCATTGGTGACAGTATTAAAATGGTGCAAGGGGTGACAGAATGAATGCTGAAAGGAGTTGGAGGGAATCCAAGCACAAAAAATGTAACACCCGCAACTTCTATGCCATCCTTTTCCACCATCCATACACCAAAGCGTTCCTCAAAGTAGGAAACAGCCGTTTATTGTATTTCTTCCAAAATTAACAAACTCAAGATCACCACCCCAGGATAAGAGTGCTAATGGAGTAGTTAACTAATGGTGCTCATTGACCTCCAATAATAAGACAACAATAGATTCAAACATAGCACAGGAAATCCCCAGTCTGGGAGCCAATCATATTACCAAAGCTACCAGTTCCAGCATGTACAAATAATACTTGTCATATTCAAGTTTCATGACAGTTACATTCGAATATTATACAAAATTTCTATGATCATTCAATGGATGAAAGAGGACCCTATTTACCCCAAAATGTACTTTTATGGGCTGTGCCAAGAATAAACAAGCCAAAACTTTAATATTGAGTTTTCAGGTTTCATTTTCTGTCCATCTTGACATTCACAGTCAGAAACCTAACATAGCATAAACATTATCAAAGAAAAACGAATATTCAAACTTGTAGTTCTTGCCAGCTTCATAACTTGGAAATATGTTACAGTTCCTTCATTGTTGCTCAGATATAATCCTGGAACTCCTCACATTATTAATGGGATGTGGGCATCACTGGCTAGAGCAACATTCATTACCCAGTCCTAATAGCTCAGGGAAAAGCAATAGTGAGCTATTACCCTTGACCTGTTGCCCACAATGCTTGTTATGGGGGCTAGTCAAAGGATTTTGCTTGTGCGACATTGAGGGAGCAGTGATGTTTTTGAAATCAAGCCGTTGGCTTGGATGGAACTTACAAGTGTCAGTTTTCCTATCCACCCACTAGCTTGTCATTCTCAGTGATAAAGAGTGTGGGTTTAGAAGGTGTTTTCTGTCACATTCAGACAGTTGACTGTCTCCTGCAGCATTGCATGTTCAAATTTCTCACCTTCTTTCAGTCTAATAGATGGTTTTTTTTTTCATTCACATCTCTGCTAACTCTTTTACTATCTTCTTTCACACATTTCCCAGAAATTGAGCTTTCCACAAGCTGCCAATCCCCATGCAAGGCATTTCCTTTCTTTCTGGCTATCCACATTTCTTGCAAATCTTTCTCTTTCTGGAGTGTATTGATTTGTTGCTGTTTTCAGCAGTGTTGCGATTCATAGAATCCCTACACTGCAGAAACAGGCCATTCAGCCCGTTGAGCCTGCACTGATCCAGGAAAAGTATCCCATCCAGACACAGCCCCCACCCTATCCCTGTAATCCCACAGCTATTCTTCTTTGGACTGTTGAAGGAAGCCCACACAGGCAAGGGGAGAACATGAAAACTCCACACAGACAATCGCCCAAGGCTGGAATCGAACCCAGATCCCTGGTGCTGTGAGGCAGCAAGTCCTACCACTGAGCCACTGCCCTGCATTGTTTCCTTTGACTAAACAGAAAACTGTCTGGGTAGGCAGGGTCTGCATCTGTCTACTTGTGGCTTCATGTGCTCTCACAATATCCACAGTCTTTGGCATTGTGAGCCTGTTTCTTTTCATATCAATGTGTTCTGTGCACCAGGATGTACTGAGCTCCAAATGAGCTGATGTCAGCCTTTCATCCCTTTCTCCAAATGTACAATTGTTGGCTTCATTGTTCAGTCTCATGAAGGAATTATCAACAGACTAGCCAGGCTCCTGCCTCAAGATTTGAATTTGATGTGATAGTTTGACTTGGGTTGATATAGTGTGCTGAATTCCTCACAAATTCCTCAGTAGCATCAGTGTGTACTATCTACAAGATGCGCCGTAGAAATTCACCGTAGATCCTCATGCAGCACCTTCCAAACCAATGACCACTTCAATCTAGAAGGACAAGGGCATCAGACATATGGGAACACTACCACCTCCAAGTTCCCCTCCAAGTCACACACCATCCTGCATTGGAAATACATCGCTGTTCCGTCACTGTTGCTGGGTCTAAATTCTGGAATTCCCTCCCTAATAGCATTGTGGGTCAACCCAAAGCAGGAGGACTGCAACAGTTCAAGAAGCCAGCTCACCACCACCTTCTCAAGGACAACTAGGAAAGGGCAAGGAATGCTGGCCTGGCCAGCGACACCCACATCACACAAATGAATAGAATTTTGTCTGGGTTTTGACTGTTGTACTCTCTCATTTGCCAGCTATTAAACTGCTTTTTCCCAGCTATGAAGTCTATCTATCCTGCTGACTCAAGGGTGTAACACACACTTGCCTCTCTGCTAGTACCTTTTAGAAAGCTAAAAAATGTTGACTCTGTTTGATTATAAGCTCCTCAAATGCCTCCATCATACCATCCACTGCTCAATTCATCCTGAGCTTGAATTGTGTATTTATCGCTGTGGTTGAGGCAAATTCACTCAGTTTTTGTCCTTTCTGTCACTAACTTGGGTTAATTTTCTGGAATCTAATTCATAGAGTCATAGAATCCAGAAATAGATCTTTCACTGCAACTCTTCCCTATTGACCAGTCATCCCAATCTGACATAGTTCCATTGGCTAGAATTTGGTCCATAATCCCTCTAAATCCTTTCTGTTCCTATACCCATCCAGATGCCTTTAAATGTTGTAATTGTACCAGCCTCCACCACCTCCTCTGGCTGCTCGTTCCATAAATGCACCATCCTCTGTGTGAAAGGTTGGCCCTCAGGTTCTTTTTAAATCTTTCCCCTCTCACCTTAAACCTGTGCCCTCTAGTTTTGGACACTCTCCCCTGGGAAAGGGACCTTGGCTATTCATGCTACCCAAGCCCCTCATGATTTTATAATCTTCGAGAAGGTTACCCCTCAGCCTCCAATGCTCCAGGGAAAATAGCCCCAGTCTATTCAGCCTCTTCAGAAAATTCAAGCCCTCCAGTCCCCGTAACATCCTCGTAAATCTTTTCTACACCTTCTCAACTTTAACAAACTCTTTCCTATAGAAGAGAGACCAGAATTGTATGCAGTATTCTAAAAGTGGCCTCACCAATGCCCTATCCCAAATCATTTACTCAATGCTCTGACCAAGTTGTAATGCTAGGATCTCATCCAGCCCTACCATTGTCTTGTTACCTCTTATAGTTCTCAGAAGGTCGAGGTGGTCACACAAGTATTAGATCTTCATCGAATACACTGTTCAGATGACATGATGGGTTGTAGGCTGATACTGGTAGTTTGCTGAAGAGCCTAGTGCAGCAGTGAGAGATGTAGCACTTAGATACACACATGCAAGGAGATACAGTACCAAAATCATACTGGAATCACATGCACAGGAGTAACAATTTGACAAATAAGGAAAAGTAGTTTGTAATGAAAAGCACATTTTCATAACATCTACCTCTACATAAAGCAGAACATGAAGCAAGGGTCATTATCAATAAATTGTCACAGAATAGTTTTGACACAGAATTCAGATGCAAGCCAAAAGTGAATTGATTAAAGAGTTTTGTGAAGCCAACCCAATATTGTATTAATACATTAAAGAGAACCACATTCTTTTCCCTCTCTTCTTTGTACACCTGGTCACCACCTGATATCTTCCTCCAGCCAAACAGTCAGACGAACCACAGTTAGCAGGAAATGTGATTCGAGTGAAGTGAACTGCAGCCAGGTTTGTTTTCCCCTGCCTCACCTCTCCTCTGAGTCATGCTTTGTGAATTTGACCAAGAGCTGCTGAAACCTGGCAAAGTAATTGGCAGTTGGAACTGAGCAATACTTGAAGCTGAAGCCTTTCAATCAAAAACACAGCATATTAACACTGAAACGGTCAATTTCACAGGGACAATTCCACACCAGGCATTCTGTGACTCCGACAGTAAATTTCCAACTGGAACACAAACTGATTTTTGTCCTCCTCTGTCTTATCCTCATCCCTGCTTGTGGTTGTCCCTGGGCTGTTTTCTTTATCCTAAACTGCTCAAGGGCATTTCAATGTGAAACAAAGTTACGAACAAGCAGTAAATAATAATAACTTTGGACAATAAAGAATGATCGCTTTGTTGGAGCACACCAGTAGTGTTCTGTATGTTAAATCTGAAAGCTCCCTCCCATGGGTGGCATGGAAGCTCAGTGATTAGCACTGCTGCCTCACAGTACCAGGGACCGAGGTTTAATTCCACCCTCAGATGACACTCTCCTTGGAGATTGCACATTCCCTTGTGTCTGTGTGGGTTTCATCTGGATGCTTCAGTTTCATCCCACAGTCCAAAGATGTGCAGATTAGGTGGATTGCCAATGGGCAATTGTCCAGGGATCAGTGGGTTAGCCAAGAGGAATGCAGGGATATGGAGTGGGGTGTCTACAGGGGTCAGTATGGCCAGCATCCACACTGCAGGGATTCTTCGCTTATAATTATTTTACACCCTGTTTGGTGAATTTTCATGGATGCAGAAATGAACCTGTATGTCTGAACAGCCGTGCACACATCAATGGAGACCTTCAAACGATAAGGTAGCACTGGTCGTCATAGAATCAATGCATCATAGATACCACACTGGGTGTGTTTACATCTCTAAGCATCAGTGCGTCCAGATTAGCTGCATTTAGGCATGGTTAGAGACATTAGGAAAGGTTAAATTGAGCACTTGCTTGGTTTCTCTTACATTTACAAGTTATTTTTTATTCTTTCACAGGATGTAGGCATCACTGGCTGCTATCATCTTTTTACATTCATTCATGGGACATGGGTGTCTCTGGCTAAGCCAACATTTATTATACATCCCTAGGAGTCAACCACATTACTGTGGGTCTGGAATCCCATGTAGTCCAGACTAGGAAAGGATGGCTGTGTCCTTTCCTAAAGGATGTCAGTGAACGGGTGGGTTTTTCCTGTCAATCGACAAAAGTTTCATGGTCATCATTAGACTCTTAATTCCAGAATATTATTGAATTCAAATTCCACCATCTTCCAAAGCAAGATACCAACACATTTCCCCAGATCATTACCTCTGCCTATAGTCTACCAACTGTTAAACTTGCTGCTGACCTTAGTTGCTGGACATTAGCATCAAATAATGCTACTGGTGGGTCTGAGATGCCCAATGCAGCGATGGAATTTCCCCCAACATCTGCAGCCATGACGAGAGCATGGGAGATCGCGCCAGAGAGGGGAGAGTGTGCCAAAGCAGAGGAGATTGAGCCCTTGTAGGACGGGTGGTCCATGGCTAAGCATTTAAGAAAGACGACATTGGTTGAATTTTTAGATTTATTTCGTTATTTCTGGGCCTAATATTAAGGAGGACTTTAAAGCTCAACTTTTAACTTTGTTCCTATTTCTTTCTACCTTGTTCTTAGGTTTTTGTACCTCAGTACTTGTACCTAAGATAGTGCTGTGTGCGGTAAAATTGAAAACTTTTCACTGTACTCCTGTACCTTTGCACTTGAGTATATATGACAATAAAGTTTACATCTAAATCTAAGCCTTAAAAGCTAAGAAAACAACCACAGTATCTTAATTGAATAGAAGTGTTTTTTGTACCTTTAGGCCATTTTTTTAAAGAAGGATGGCCATAATTGTACTGTCAGTCATGATCTATACTCCTGGGAACCAATTACCTGATGAAAGACACGAATATTTTCTAATCAATCTGTTCAATACACCTTTGGAGTAGACCCAGGTTCAAGTCCCATGTACCATTACACCACAAGATACACATTTCCTGTCCATAAAACTGAAGGAAATGTTGCCCACTGTAAACACAGAGGCAGGACTAAGATGTGGACCCAGCACCGTGGTGCAAGAATGACAATATGTGTAAACAATATGAGTAAACACGAGAATACACTGGCCCTCCCTGATACAAAGATGGCCAGCCTACACCACTGTTGCACACAATACATCCATGATACCACATTGGGAGCGCCAGGGTCAGACACAAATTTTAAAATACCAAAAAGTAAATGATAAACTTCTGCCAATTCACAGAGAGGATATTTACAAGGTTGTGTTACAGAAGGTGAATTGACATCATATTCTCCAGTAGAATCAATATAAGCAAATATCAGCTGAAGTGCAAAATGGCTCCTGACTCATTGTGAGATAAAGAGGTGTAGCAGCAGACCAAGCAGCATCAGAGAAGCAGGAAAGCTGACGCTTCGTAAATTATTCGTGCAGTTGCCCAGATTAAAAAGGGGTTGGAAAGCAGATTTCAAACAAGAGTTTGAACCTATCCAAAATAACAAGGTGTAGAGCTGGATGAGCACAGCAGGCCAAGCAGCGTCAGAGGAGCAGGAAGGCTGATGTTTCGGGCCTAGGTTTTGTGTTTGATGCTGCTTGGCCTGCTGTGTTCATCCAGCTCTACACCTTGTTATGTCAAATTCTCCAGCATCTGCAGTTCCTACTACCTCCTGGCTCATTGTGCCCTTTGTATTAGTTCACTGGATAATGGACATCATTTTCAAAGTCAACATTTATTACCCATGCTAGGTTCCCGTATGAATGTAGTGGTGAGCAACTTTTTTGGCTGATGTGGTCCTAGCAATATTGGGATCCCACAGTGCTGTTAGAGAGGGAGTTCTAGAATTTTGAATCAGCAGCAATGAAGAAACAGTGATATCATTCCGAACCATCAGGGGTGTGTGTGTGTGTGCGCGTGAGTGAGTGAGTGAGTGAGTGAGTGAGTGAGTGAGTGAGTGTGTGTGTGTGTGTGTGTGTGTGTGTGTGTGTGTGTGTGTGTGTGTGTGTGTGAGAGAGAGAGAGAGAGAGAGAGGGAGGAAGGTGTGTGTATGTGTGTGAGAGAGAGAGAGTAAGGTGTGTGTGTGTATGTGAGTGTGTAAGAGAAAGAGTAAGGTGTTTGTGTGTGTGAGAGAGAGAGAGTAAGGTGTGTGTGTATGTGAGTATGTAAGAGTAAGAGAAAGAGTAAGGTGTTTGTGTGTGTGTGTGTGAGAGAGAGAGAGAAAGGTGTGTGTGTATGTGAGTGTGTAAGAGAAAGAGTAAGGTGTGTGTGTGTGTGTGTGTGTGTGTGTGTGTGTGTGTGTGTGAGTGTGAGTGAGAGAGAGAGAGAGTAAGGTGTGTGTGTGAGAGAGAGAGAGAGTAAGGTGTGTGTGTGTGAGAGAGAGAGTAAGGTGTGTGTGTATGTGAGTATGTAAGAGTAAGAGAAAGAGTAAGGTGTTTGTGTGTGTGTGTGTGTGAGTGAGAGAGAGAGAGAGAGAGAGTAAGGTGTGTGTGTGTATGTGAGTGTAAGAGAAAGAGTAAGGTGTTTGTGTGTGTGTGTGAGAGGCAGAGTAAGGTGTGTGTGTGGTGTGTGTTGTGTGTTGTGTGTGTGAGTGAGAGAAAGAAAGGTGTGTGTGTGAGAGAGAGAGAGTAAGGTGTGTGTGTATGTGAGTGTGTAAGAGAAAGAGTAGGGTGTGTGTGTGTGTGTGTGTGTGTGTGAGTGAGAGAGAGTAAGGTGTGTGTGTGAGAGAGAGAGAGAGTAAGGTGTGTGTGTATGTGAGTGTGTAAGAGAAAGAGTAAGGTGTTTGTGTGTGTGTGTGAGAGAGAGAGAGTAAGGTGTGTGTGTGTGTGTGTGTGTGTGTGTGTGTGTGTTTGTTGTGTGTGTGTGAGAGAGAGTAAGGTGTGTATGTGAGTGTGTAAGAGAGAGACTAAGGTGTTGTGTGTGTGTGTGTGTGTGTGTGTGTGTGTGTGTGTGTGTGAGTGAGAGAGAGAGAGAGAGAGAGTAAGGTGTGTGTGTGTGTGTGTGTGTTTGTTGTGTGTGTGTGAGAGAGAGTAAGGTGTGTATGTGAGTGTGTAAAAGAAAGAGTAAGGGGTGTGTGTGTGAGAGAGAGAGAGAGAGATGGAGTGGAACTTGCAGATGGTGGTGCTCCCTAGTCTCTGCTGCCCTTTCCCTAGAGGCAGTCAGAGGGTATGAATTTGAAAGGCGTTATAGTATCACAATAAGTTTAAAACAACTCCCAGTATGTCAAAAGTATTTTTTAAATGGAATGTAGGAACCAGGGAGCGACACAGACAAATAGTGACACAATATGTCAGGACATGTCGAACAACATTGACCCAGGAAGTTGTGCGTGCTTGGCAGGGGAGAAAAAGTTACAATTCTTTAGCAGGCCCCATCTTTTAGTGCCCTTTCTAAGCAGGCATGTACACCTGGAGCATATTAGAGAGAGACCTCCTACTTTGAATAACGTGTGAAGTCTTAATGGGCCTTAGAAACAGCTTGTGCACAGGTTCCCAAGGCTGCAGTTCTAACACTGATTTACCGTGTACTGGACTGAATCCAACTTGGCCTTGGTCCACAGTCTCAGCAAAGTTAACATTTGTGTGAATCTTTAAAAACTACCCTTAATTTTCAAATGAAAATAGGATTTTGTCCCCTTTTAAATATTTTGACATTTGTCTCCTAATGCATACACTGACTTGTTAGGTAGACTTTCAAAGCCAGACATTATTTCCCTGTTGTCTATGGAAACCTGTTTTGCAAAACACCAAAACATTTTCTTCAGTAAAAGCGAGAGTTAACATTTTAACTATTGAGAGGTATGGTGGAAGCAGGTGAATCTTATTGACTATGAGATTCTCGATTGGGGTCGTTAACCCAGCCAATCAGGGAGACCTAGCTGACCAACCTAACCAGGGGATTCAGAATATTCTCACTTCAGGGATTGACTTTGAGCTGGCTGGTCACAGACAATAAAATGTGCACATGCAAATAAATGTTAACTAGGTGACAGTGTACTGGCCTCTCTGCAGTTATTTCAAGAGGATAGCCTAGTATAATGACCAAGTGTAAATATCTATTTCCATTCCTTCTGCATAATTTAGTCTCCTCATCAGTAGAAATGACACTTTTGAGGTTTACTTGGAAGTTTCCAGTTACAATCCAACCGCCCATTCATTTCAGAGATAGCAGGAACTGCAGATGCTGGAGAATCTGAGATAACAAGAAGTAGAGCTGGATGAACACAGCAGGCCAAGCAGCATCAGAGGAGCAGGAAGGCAGACAGTTCAGGTCTAGGCCCGAAACGTCAGCCTTCCTGCTCCTCTGATGTTGCTTGACGTGCTGTGTTCGTCCAGCTCTACACCTTGTTTCCCCAATCATTTTACAAGTGCTTAACTTTGTTGATACAGCTACTCTGTAGAGTCTGCTGCACAATCGCTCAGTGGTTAGCGCTGCTGCCTCACAGCGCCAGGGGCCTGGGTTTGTTTCTAACCTTGGGCCACTGTGTGTGGAGATTTCACATTCTCCTCATGTGTGTGCAGGTTTGCTTTGGTTTTTCTCCTACAGTCCAAAGATGTGTAGGCTAGGTGGGTTGGCCATGCTAAATTGCACATGGTGTTCAACCATGTGTAGTATAGGTGGATGGGTCTGAGTGGGATGCTCTGAGGAGCAGTGTGGACCTGTTGGACTGCACTGTGGGGATTCTATGATTCTGTTTGTTTACCCTGGGACTTTTATGAGTTATAACTGGCTATAATAGGACAGGCGAATAATGGGTGGGACTGAAGAGATGTCAGTGAGACAGGTGGGTGTGAGGAGGATAAAGGAGTAAGGGAAAATCATGTGGTGATGAGAATAGGGAATGAAGGAATGAGAATGGGGGGTAAAGAAAATGACATTGAGGAGGTGAGGATGTGATGATACTATGGCTTTTTTTTTATGGAGAGAGGTTAAGATAGAGGTGTGAACAGTCTGTTCAAAGCCAACAAGGTAAACAGTTTGTGAGGCCTTGGGGTTTTTTTCAGTTTCATCCCACCTCCAACATGAAACAGCAGAAGGACGAGTTCAAGATTCAGCATAAATGGTGAACAGACAACACTGTTTGTTGACTTGCAAGCCAATGAGAAAATAAGCATGGTCACTTAAACTCACAGTCCTCATGGAAACTGACACACCTAAGAGCAGATGCAAAAATACCACTGGTCTACAAACCTGGCCCCAATAGTCAGGTCACTTTTAGTTCAGTTCATTGCCTTGCTCTTTTGGTCACACACTTCTGTCCTTGACCGGCTGCAATGTACCCATAAACTGAAGAAACAAAGCCCCATTTTCCACAAAACCACTTTACAACCTTCAGGAAAACAATGTTCAATGTTGAACATTGAGTTGAGCAACTTCACAACTTCTGTCCTTCATTTTGAATATTTAAGCATCAACCATTATCTTGTTTAGGAGATTCTGCTTTCAGGCTGAGCTGAACTTTATTCTGCTATTAACACCTACCCTGGACAATTGCATTGTTTCGTTAGCACTCCCTTCGCCTTTTGTCCCATGGCACCTTTTGCATTGAATCTCCTCTGCTCTCCGCACTGTCCCTAAACTTCTTTTCTGTTCATCCTGACCCTCCTTCCTTCTTTAACAGCAAAAGTCCCATCATATTTCCACCTTATCATCTTTTCATCACATTCCAAAGATGTATCTTATTGCATTTGAAATTTCTTGCACAATCTTCCCAGTCCCTGAACATTCTTCAATATCTCATTATTACTTAATCTAGCCTCTTTACTGTGCAGCTTCCCATTTTCACACAGCTGGACAGACACTGGAGAGTACCGACTCCCTCGGTGAAAAGTCAGAGTGGGTACCTGGGAACACCAACTTGTAGCTTGTTCCTTTGGCCCTTCGTCATCTTGGGCAGGAGTCAGCAACATCTCAGGGCACAGCCACACACAAGTCTTGTCCATTGGAGATCTACCAGTCTTCTGTCACCACCCTCATGGTTTATGTCCAATTGACATGCAAGATGGTTAATCAAATCAATGCTGCTCTTGGGAGCACACCACTGGCTTACAGAGGAATGCAGCTGTCAGGAAGATTTGTGCACAGGGACAGAACCCATCTCATGGATTGGACTGGGTCGCATCTCCAAGTTGCTCATTTAGTCTCTCAGCGTCCACTTTGATGCTCATGACATCCTTGCTTTGCATTGCCTTATCTCTTTTGCTCTCTCAGACACTTCCTATCAATTCACAGTATTTCAACCTTGGCTTGACTTTGGGTGCACACTCGGAGCTAGGCACTTGTCAGCAGCTATCAGTCAAGGCATGAACATGTTTTGTAGATTAATGTGCTATGTCAATCTCATATCTGCACCATGAGCCAGCAGCTAACATGGGAAACACATTGCATATGTTTCAAGCAAACAACCCTGTCTCAAAGACTAAATCCTCAGTCAGGTCAAGGGAGACATCCTTCAGCCAGATAATCATAGAATTGCTACAGCACAGCAAAAGGTCCTTTGGCCCATCATGTCTGGACCAACCCTATGAAGGCCATCCCACACAGACCCGCCCCATCCCTGTAATTTCACATGGGGGTTTTTAACCACCTAACCCACACACCTCTAGACACGATGGGATAATTTTAGATAGTCAATCCACCGAATCTGCACATCTTTGGATGGTGGAAGGAAACAGGAGCACAGAGAAGGAGATAATAAAGTGTGAAGCTGGATGAACACAGCAGGCCAAGCAGCATCTCAGGAGCAGCTTTTGTGCTCATCCAGCTTCACACTTCATTATCTTGGACTCTCCAGCATCTGCAGTTCCCATTAGCACTGAGAAGGAACCCACACAGACACAGGGAGAACATGCAAACGCCCACACAGACAGTTGCTCAAAGTTGGAATCAAAGCCAAGTCTGGAAGTGCAGTGAGGCAGGAAGGTTAACCACTGAGCCATTGTGCCACCCCAGCACAGTAAGGCCAAAGGCAGCCACTTGGGACTGTCAAGTTCAGGGAATTTGTACCTCTACAGTCTGGGGAGTGAGCCACAGTCAACCCTGTCATTCTCATACAACCGGGGAAATGTACAGATATTGGCCAAGTTACCTAAACTGAAGTAGTCCCACTTATCTGCATTTGGCCCATGCCCCTCTAAACCTTTCCTATCCATGTACCTGTCCAAATGCTTTTTAAATGTTGTAATTGTACCTGCCTCTACCACTTTCTCTGGCAGCTCATTCCATAGACGTACCAGCCTCTGTTTGGCGCAGTATGCTGGGATTGTGCACAGACATAACACAATGTATAGGGGAGCAGACAATAGAGAAACTGAAGGGAAAAGGGTAATGCAGGAGGGGATGTCATTGACACTCAGCAGTACCCTGGCTTTGATTGGATGGGGCAGTGCACGTATCTGTCTGTTGAGTAACCTCGACATGCCTATAGCCCATGGGGTAAATTTATTGAATCATTTATTGTCATGTGTATCGAATATAAAACACAGTAAAATGTGCGTGTACCATTGCCATGCGTCGGTGCCATTCACATTAATTTAAAACAAAAAAGGAAAGATAACTTAAAGAGACCCCAACTTTCTAAGAGGACAAGCCTGGGCACAGAAGCCTGGATGCTGCCTATTCCACCGCCATCATCTTTAAGATTCAATAGATGGGTGTGTGGGAACATGGGGAAGTTCAAAGCCTATAATATTGCCCCAGAGGGCTACCAAGAAGGGAAATTGAGCGTCTAGGGGCTTCACCGATGGTAAGAGACTGCATGAGGAGTGATTGCTATCTCCTTCCATGTTGTATGTCACAAGAACGCAATGGAGATGGAAATGGCTGTGAAGTGACATGTTTCAGGGGACAACAACATTACCTACAAGCACCCCTGCAGTGTAGCTGAAACATATCAGCAAGCACTACAGGCGAGAAGTGAATGTCGGGCAGTACCCTACTGTGTGTAGGACACATCTAGGCTCCAAGCATTCTTGGCCACATTGTACAGATTCAGGAGTCAATGTCAGCAATGAGTATGAAGCACAGGGAATGTTACTGCAGCCTGGAAGTCTTCACTATTTGCCAAAGTTGGTAAGATCCAGTTCCCATTGTGTAAGAGTTTCTCACTTCAGAACTTGGATCAAGCCACCTCACATAACACTAACGATGGCCAGGCACTGTGCCTTCATATATTCATAAATATGATAAGATAGTTTCAACACATTATCACCCGTGCCCTACCTAAGGCCTTTACTTCCTATTTCATTGTCTCCCTCCACATCTCAGTGCAGCCTCAGGATCTACAGCTGGGGTAAAGGGAGCCTGCCTTACAATGGAGATCGTTGGCCCGGGAAATTTGTTTGGCTGAGCTCTGAGGTCTAGAGGGCCCAGACAAACTGAGTGTGCCCTGCCCAGAGGCAATGCAAATCCCACAGGGGTCTGAGGGGGTGAGGAGAAAATGGTTGGGTGAGAGTGAGTGAGTAACAGAGAGGGTGGTAGACCGTGAGCCTTGGTGGGAGGTGGGTTCAGTAGCTGAATCAAAGTGAATGTGGGGTGACAGAGAGAACATAACAGCATTTTCTTCCCACATTGCTCAGTGCTTTTCTAGATGGTTGAGATACCACTCACCAGGGCAGGCATTGTGCGATGAGATGGTTTCCTCTGCTGGTGTGGAGAAAGAGGACAATACTCTTCTGCACAGCCCCATCATCCAGGCTCCCAGATACCCGCCCAGAAAACAGGCACCAATTTCCCTGTGATAACACAGTGTAGGGCTGGATGAACACAGCAGGCCAAGCAGCATCAGAGGAGCAGGAAAGCTTGACATTTCGGGTCGGGACACTTCAGACTCAAAACGTCAAGTTTTCCTGCTCCTCTGATGCTGCTTAGGCTGCTGTGTTCATCCAGCTTCACACTGTGTTATCTCAGATTCTCAAGCATCGGCAGTTCCTACTATCTCTGTACCAATTTCCCTGTATTTGATTTGATTTGATTTGATTTAGCATTGTCACATGTACCTAAGTACAGTGAAACATTTTATTTTGCATCCAGTACAGGCAGACCATACCATACAAAGATCACAGGGTGATAGGACAAAATGAGGAATACGAAGTTACAGCTACAAGGAAACTACTCAAAAAGCAAGATCAACATTAGAAGAGAACACTGATGGCAATTTCTACAGACTTAAAATTGTGGTTTAAAAGTGTAGAACAATTGTAAGAAATGCGAGAAAAAGATTTTCTGTAGAGAACTCGCGAACAGTCGCCCTGTGTCAGCCCCATCTTGAATTCATTTCCTCATGTTAATGACAAGAACCATGCAGAGCAGCATTGGTACCTAGGACTGGGTGCACAGTGGCTTTCTAAACATTGTGCCAAGTGTCAGGAATCCCAGAGTGCCTTATTCTTATTCCCACCTACATCGAGTGAGGCAACCAGACAGGCAAGGCACCCTGGGGGTGTGGTGTATTGTCAATGTGAGAGTTTGGGGCAACTGTGCAAGAGAACATTTTCTGCCCAATGGACAGAAGTCCTCCATCAAAGTTGCCAAAAATAACACTTAGCTGGCTTCTGATACGATCCAACCCATTAACTCTGTTCTCACCTCCACAGATTCTGTTAGACTTGTGGGGTTTTCCAGCCTTTCCTATTATTATTACAGCTCTGAGCATCTAATTCCAATTTCTCACCTGGGATTTAGATGCAAATCAATGAGTGAACATGCCAAAAGCTGAAAATGGTAAGAGAAAGGCCACTTCATGCAAATGATCTCAGTAATCTGAAGGGAGTTTTTAACCAGCATTTAATGTAGATTGAATTTATAAGTCATGGCTTTTATCATTTAAGAGAAAGGCTTGGATTTGTTAATGTCTTTCACAAATGTAAAATGAGGTCATTGTTGTACTGTAGGAATCATGGGAACCAATTTGTGCACAGCAAGCTTCCACTAATAGCAATGACACTCCCCCATCACATCTGTTTCAGAATTGCATCTGTCAATGCCTACCTGAGTGAGACCTTAGGGTTTAACATCAATTCAGAAAAAAGGTACCTCAAACCGTGAGGATTGCCCAAAACTTAGTTTCGGCCTAAATTTTTTGCTTGAGTTGAAAAGACTGAAACAAATGCACAAATTGTAGCTGGTGCAGGAAAGTCAGAGGTGAGTGATTCTATTCATTGGAAAATAAATCTGTTCCTTTGTGTTGACTTTTTAATTTAAAATTGCAAAGCACGGCTTCATGCAGCCTCTTTTTATATGTGGTGAAAGGAACAGAAACAGGACACTGGGCCAAAGTATGTGACACATCAGGTTGAATAAATGCGTCTGAGGAGCTATGGTTGTCAGTCTTGACTTATGACTACCTGAGAAGCGAATGAATGTATCTGATTAAAGTTACATTAGCAGGAACACAGCTTGATATTTTCTACTGAAGCAAATCTTTCGAAATGTAAATGTTGTATATGAATTATTGAATTAGTGTATTGACTTTTTCGTGGATGGCTGAAACTCAATGCTCAATAACTGAGGAGCTAAAAACAACATTGCATTGCATACAATAACCCTCCAGAGCATTATACAATTCGGTGGCACCTTTTGCAGATGCAGAAGGTGAAAAGAATGTCAGGATCAGTCTAATATGGAACTAAACAATTTGCTCTGACATGTTGACATCAAATACAAGAATGATAAAAGCTAGGTGTACAACTGGTGTTAAGGTGGCAGAGGTGAGCAGTCTATTCATTGATATTTAGGCTACTTTTTAAGTTCAGATCGGTATTTGAGGGTTTCACATTCTGTATTATCTCTTCTCTAATGGATAAAGTAGAATACCAAAATTATATTTTTGTTAAATGTTACCATGGAGAACTGTTTAGCTTGGTATCAGATTTTCTAAAACATAAGCTGGTAGTTACTTCCTGCACAAAAACAAAGTTGCTGGAAAAGCTCAGCAGATCTGGCACCAACTGTGGAGGAGATAAAAGAGTTAACGTTTAGGGTCCGGTGACCCTTCCTCTGAACCTTTCTTAGTTATTTCCTGCAATTTTGAAACATCTACAAACCATATTCTGTGCTTTACTGCTAATATCTGCCAATTATTAAATATAGAAAAACAACTAGAAGTGAGGAGACTAGGCGAAGGAAAAATAAAAGCTTGCTTTTATACTATGTCTTATAAAAGGCTGGGACTTATTTCACTGGAGCATAAGAGGCTGAGAGGTGACCTTCTAGAGGTGACCTTATAAAGGCTTCATGAGGGGTAGAGATAGGGTCAGTGGTAGGTGTGTTTTCCCCAGAGTTGGGGATTTCAAGACTATAGTACATGTTTTAAGGTGAGAGATTTATAAAAGGTGTGAGGGGCAAATTTTTTACTCAGTGAGTGGTTCGTGTGTGGAGTGAATTTCCTGGGGATGTGGTGGATGTTTAAAAGACACTGAGATCAGAACACGAATAGGAAAGTTTTGGAGAGATACGGGAGAGGAGCAGGCAGGTGAGACTAGTTTAGTTTGGGATTATGATCGGTGTGGACTGGTTGGACTAAAGGGTCTGATTCTGTGCTGTATGACTGTGAATCAGAACATCCCAAATCACTTTACAGTCAATGAGGTATGTTTGAATGTGTTGAAGCTGATGTAATGCAACAGCTAATCTCTGCACAGTGAAACTGCACGAACAGCACTAAGTTAGAATAACTAAATTGAAATTATCCCACAAAGGCTGGTATGCTGTCACCAAGTCACCCTCTACTTACACGTACTTAGTGCATGACACAGACCCAGCAAGCTCAGAGCAAACTCCGAGAATGAACTCTGACACTCCTGTTTATATCTCTCAGCCAGGGCTCCCTGATTGGACCGGGTTAGCAGCCCCAATCAGAGAGCTCTTATTCTGAGAGGTCCACCAGGCTGACCTCATTTCAATCACCATGCAGATAATCCACTTTAGTTGTTGGTTTAAATTTAAATATGGGTCGAGATATGGGGAAAAACACCCTTTCTGTCCCTCACCTGGTGCAGTAAGGTCTGTTCACCTCATGAAAGGAGCACTTAGGGATTCTCATCAGCTCCACAGCTCGTAAAGAGAAAACAGCACAAAGACCCACTGTCAATGATAGGCCTGAGCATTGTATTTGTCCAATTTCTCTGGTTTCCATTGTTTTATAGGACCACAGGAAATAGAAAGAGGAGTAGGCCATTTGGTCCATCGTGCTGCTCCATCATTCACCCAACTCATGGCTGATCAACTATCTCAAGGGCATTCTCCCAAATTATCCCCATATTCCTTGAATCGTTAACGTCTTTGAACTTTACATAACCTGGATTGCATCAACCGCATCAATTGCTAGAAAATTTGGATCACAATGCCATCCATCTCTCCTCGGAAAATATCTTTGTAATGTTACATTACAGCTGAAACATAAGCTCAGACCTTGGAATAACGTAGCCTACACTACGCATAATATCATTTTAAAGGGAATAAGAACCCTAGTTTGTTGAGAAGCTCCTTATCTCGAAAAAAAAACGTTATCTGTTTCAGGATAAATGATGCTGTCAAGAACAGAACAGATTAATACTTGATGTTGCATGACTCTATCAAATGCTCACCAAAAGTCTTGTAGCTCAGTGAAAGTCTTAGCATTTAGAAGCTACTTCTGGAACAATTATTGTTAATTTAAAGACTGCTTTCTTGTAAAGACTAATGGACTCATAACAAAGTATTTGAAAATGCTCTTATTCTCACAAGTGAACATAAAATACCAAGAAATAAGATCATGAGTAGATCATTCTTCTGTATCAAGCTGCTCTACCATTTAGTAAGACCATGCTTGATTATTTTTCATACAATCCCTCCAGTGTGGGAGCAGGCCATTCAGCCCATTGAGTCCACACTGACCCTCTGAGCAGCATTCCATCCAAACCCAACCCCCTACCCTATCCCTGTAACCCACCATTTCCAATGGCTAATCCACCTAACCTGCACATCCCTGGGCTGTGGGAGGCAACCAGAGGACTAGGAGGAAACACACACGCAGACACAGAAAGAATGTACAAACTCGGGTGTATATTCCTACTGACCATTGGGCAGAAAAGCCAGTCAATGAAACAATGCACTAACTTTCACCAACATGCTGGCTCTTAAGATAGTTATCAGGATATCAGATCAGGATATTGTAAAGTGAAGTCTTTTGATGGTCAGCAGGTTGGGAGCAATCTTGAGGAGTTTCTTTTTGACTGACCTATGCTTTTGAGATAGTTTCTAACAGCAATACGTTCTGTAACCATAATAGAGCAGACAATATGAGACTTGATATTATGTAAGAGCTTAGAGCAAAGGCACCCTAAAGTTGCAGTGGTCATAATTTGATTGAATTTTAAATCCGAAAAGGAGAAGATTGGATCTAAAATGAGCAATTAGGACCTAAATAAGGACAGCTATTTGTGCAAGTAAGCTGAACTGGCTGATGTGATCTGGTGTGTTCAGTTGGAGATCTATTGATAGACATGCAACAACAGTCATTTCAAGCGTTATTTCAGAATATTCAGAGTACATTCCTACAAAAGAGAAAAATTCAAAAGGGAGGAAACTTCATCTGTAGATAACCAAAGAAATCCATTTTCACTTGAGTGGTCTTGCTCCATTCCAGGAAAATCCAGAACTTTCATCCTGTAGAAGAAAGCCCCCCAGCTGTGATAACATTAGAAGGGGGTTGATTTGATTTATAATTGTCACATGTACCTAGGTACAGTGAGAAGTTTTGTTCTGTATGCAGTACTGGCAGATCATACCATGCAAAGATCATAGGGTGATTGAGTACAGGGTATAGAAGATGTTCACCAGGATGTTGCCTGGGATGGAGCAATTGAGCTATAGGGAGAGACTAGAAGGGCTTGCCTTGTTTTGTTTAGAGCAGAGAAGACTGATGCGAGGAGGGTCGTGATTGAGGGGTACAAGATTATGAGGGTATGGAAAGGGTGAACAGAGAGCAGCTGTTCCCCTTAGGGAGGGGTCAGTCACAGCCGGGGCACAGTTTCAGGGTAAAGGGCAGGAGATTCAGAGGAGATTTGGGAAAATATCTTTTCAGTCAGCGGGTGGTGGGAATCTGGAATGCACTACCTGGGAAGGTTACAGAGGCTGAAAATCGTTCAACCTTTAAAACAGATTTGGATGAGTATGGAGCCATAGATGTCTGCTGCATGGAAACAGGCCCTTTGGCCCAACTTGTACATGCCATCTCACGATTAAACTAGTCCCATTCGTCTGCATTTGGTCCATATCCCTCCATACATATCCCATCCACAGTCCTCTCTAAATATTTATTAAATGATGAAATTGTACCACTTTCAACGCTACCTCTGGCAGCTGATTCCAGACACTCACCACCCTCTGTGTGAAAAAAATGGCCCCTGGGCACTTTTGTCTTATTTCAAATATCATAACATTGAAGGATATGGGACAAATGCAGGAAATTGGGATCATTGTGTGGTGTCATTGCTGGTGTCGGCTCAATGGGCTGAATGGCCTTTTCTATGCTGTAAGACTCTGTGACTTTCTACCTCTCAATCCAGCATTTGTACCTCTTCACCAGCAATGAGACAAAGGAAGGGACTGAGTGTGTCAGCCATGAATGGAAGAGATGTTAGTGGTGTTACAGAGCAGCAAGGATAGTCGAGTGTCCCCAGAGAGTGTATGGGATATGCAGAGGGCAAGTTGGCTTAGTCGTATGGGAGATGAGGTGGGTGGAGCCATTGAGTAGAGATGACATGTGCAATAATGAGAGTTTCAGTCAATAAGAGTCGTAGAGTCATACAAGATGGATACAGACGCCTTGGTCCAAAAGTCCATGCTAACTATCATCCCAAATTAAGCAGTCCATAAGCCTTGGTGAGAGATAGAATAGAATAGAAAAGAATGGAATAGAACAGAATAGAATATCACTTATTGGCACGTGTACTCTAGTGTAGAAGTACACCGACAAACCTGAACAATGTCTGTCTCGTATGGTACTCATCATAGGCATAAGTGCCGAGATACAAATCTTGGATACAAAAGAGGAATTAAAAGTATTTGCATTACTTTACAGAGTTTAAAAGTAAGTTAGAAATAAGACATTAGCAAAGGATTGACTTTACAGCCAGGTAAAACAAAATCAAACAAATATTATATTGTAGCAGCTCAATGCAGGGCCTCCGCATGTGGTCTGACTGCGAACACCAGAACTCAGTTCCAAAAGCTGTTCCAACTCCTCCCCAAGTTTCCAGTCTGCTCCATACTGGCACTCAGCCACTCCAGGGTAATTTCCAGGACAGCCTCCCTTGTGCCGGACTCTGCCCAGGACAGGTATGAGCAGTCGCAGAGTTAGAGAGAGTGGTGGACCCCACAGTGAGTGTGAGGCAACAATGAAAAGACGGAGCGCAGAAGATCACTGAGAGACTTCCTGCACTATTGGTTGCACATCCTACTTCATCTGAGGAACAGCACTGAGGAGAATTGATTGTCACGAGATGAATTGTGGCTGTAATAAGATGTTGTGATTCTGAGGATTAAAAGCTTGAGAGGAAAATTGGAAAATGTGTTTGACATTGAGAATTAACTTTTCTCTTTCTCACCATATTTCCCCACTTTTCTCACTATTATTCACACTTCACCAGATAGGGGAAAATTGCATCCTGTGCCTTTTTTTTAAATTTGATGCTGCAGTTATTTTTAGTGCAATTTTACAGATTTTCCACTCGTTTCAATCATGAGATGTTCAATTCACTCCTAAATGGAATTAAGTGTGAACTTTTAAGAGCTGTACTAGTGCCAAATGCAAGTTGACACCATAGAAATAATCTGAAATTATAGGCTCCAAAGCTTTAAATAAAGAAGGACTGCAAGAAATCCGAACCACAAATGTACATTTGTTTTATTACGCAGCGACCTGTAAAACTCTGTTGATGATGTGAAGGTATTGAGAGAAAAACTGCTTGTTGAAACAAAAAGTATTTGGGGCCAAAGTTTTTGTTATGTTGCTGCTGTTATTTATCACTGCTCACTGATGGCACTAATGCCCTCCATCAGAAGGTTATTGGTTCAAAAGATGTTCCAGAAAGTTGATGATGCATTCTTGACCAGCACTCCAGTGCTAATGTTGAGGGTGTGCTTTATTAACAGAGGTGCTCTTTTTCAGGTAGGACATTATACCACATTACCATATATCCTGGACATAAAACATTCCGGTGTATTACTCAAAGAAGAGCATGGGATCTCCATTAATAGCCAATATTTATCACTGGATCAACATTTCCTGGAGCGTTGGCAGCTGAGGGGTGACCTCATTGAGGTTTATAAAATCATGAGAGGTATGGATAGGGCTAAAAGACAAAGTCTTTTCCCCAGTGTAGGGGAGAGCAAAATTAATGGGCAGAGATTTAAGGTGAGAGAGGAAAGACATAAAAGTGACCTGAGGGCCGACTTTTTCTTACAGAGGGTGGTAGAAGTAGGGAATGAGCTGCCAGAGGAAGTGGTGGAACCTGGTACAATTACAACATTTAAAAGGCATCTGGATGGGTATATCAATAGGGAGGATTTAGAGAGCTATGGAGCAAATGTTAATTAGGACTAGATTAATTTAGAATATTTGGTCAGTATGGATGCAGCATACAGTCCATTAGCTTTAGCTTCCCACCTTCCTCTATCTCACAGGAACTATAAGAGAAATGTCATAATTTAAAGTTTTGCAAAATACAGAAGGTATATGAGAGGGAATTGAAAATAGGAATCGAAAGAGGACCAGGCAATAAATAGTGGGGTAAGTGATTTGTAAACTTTGCGATGAAAATGGATATTGAAGTTATCTCTAAAGGACATAGAGATTTTAAGGAAGGGGTTCCAAGCAGGCGGGCACTGCATGTTTTGTAACCAGTGGAAAGGAAGTGAGTTGACAAAAGGGCTGATTCAGAGAGATAGTGGTAAGACCAATAATGCCACTAACCTAATAATCCAGTGGCCCAGGTAATACTCTGCATGCATGTGTCCATATCATATCACAGCAGCTAATGAAATTTGAATTCAATTAATAATTCTGGAATTGAAAACTAGGCGCAAGTGGTGGTGACTTTGAAACAATCAGATTTTCCTAATAGCCCATCTGGCTCATTAATGACCTGTAGAGCTTCAAATCTTTTATCCTCACCTGGCCTGGCCAACATGTGTCTCCACACCAGCAGCAATGGGGTTGACTCTTAACTGCCCTCTGAAGTAGCCCTAGCAAACCAGACAGTTCAAGGGAAATTAGGGATGAGCAGCAAATGCTGGCGTTGCCGGTAATGCACACATTTCATGAAGAATAAACAATTCAGAAGATCACAGTGCACATATAGAACATAGAACATAGAACAGTACAGCACAGAACAGGCCCTTCAGCCCACAATGTTGTGCCGACCATTGATCCTCATGTATGCACCCTCAAATTTCTGTGACCATATACATGTCCAGCAGTCTCTTAAATGACCCCAATGACCTTGCTTCCACAACTGCTGCTGGCAACGCATTCCATGCTCCCACAACTCTCTGCGTAAAGAACCTGCCTCTGACATCCCCTCTATACTTTCCTCCAAACAGCTTAAAACTATGACCCCTCGTGCTAGCCATTTCTCCCCTGGGAAATAGTCTCTGGCTATCAACTCTATCTATGCCTCTCATTATCTTGTATACCTCAATTAGGTCCCCTCTCCTCCTCCTTTTCTCCAATGAAAAGAGACCGAGCTCAGTCAACCTCTCTTCATAAGATAAGCCCTCCAGTCCAGGCAGCATCCTGGTAAACCTCCTCTGAACCCTCTCCAAAGCATCCACATCTTTCCTATAATAGGGCGCCCAGAACTGGATGCAGTATTCCAAGTGCTATATAGGTGAACAAAACTGTGAAGTAGCAGAGGCAAATTTTAAAGAGATGAATTTCATGATTCAGCATACTTATGCCAGAGCTTTGATTAGCAAAAATTCATTCCTCCCAATCCCTTGTCGATGTTATAGCACTGCAAAACAAGAATAAATGCATAAAGATCAGGATTTTAAGCCCGTGAAGATGCATGGACGGAACCACATAAATGATAGGTCTTCCTGCTATCGGAAAGATGTTGTGAAACATGAAAGGGTTCAGAAACAGTTTACAAGCACGTTACCAGGGTTGGAGGGTTTGAGCTATAGGGAGAGGCTGAATAGACTGGTGCTATTTTCCCTGGAGCGTCGGAGCTGAGGGGTGATCTTATAGAGGTGTATAAATTCTTGAGGGGCATGGATAAGGTAAATAGACAAGATCTTTTCTCCGGGGAAGGTGTTTCCAAAATGGAAGGGATAACTTTAAATGGAGAAGGGAAAGATTTAAAAGCGACCTAAGGGGCATCTTTTTCACACAGAGGGTGGTGCATGCATGGAATGAGCTGCCAGAGGAAGTGGTGGAGGCTGATACAATTACAACATTTAAATGGTATCTGCATGGGTACATGAATAGGAAGAGTTTAGAGGGATATGGGCCAAATGCAGGAAAATGGGACTAGATTAATTTCAAATATCTGGTCAGTACGGATGAGTTGGACCAAAGAGTCTGTTTCCATGTTCTATGACTCGTTATTGGTTGTGAGATCCTGCTGTGTGCAGAATGGCTGCCTCATTTCCCTCCATCACAACAGCTGACTACAATTGAAAAGTAATCTTAGAAAACTTTGCAAGATTGGAAGATCATTGTAGCCGCGTTCATTCATTGTGACGATCACTTCAACTAAGCTTTCCCTTTAATTAATAATAGAAAACTGAGAGTGAAATGTGATTCTATTTTACGCATTCCACGGGCAACATTCTACTACCCTTGTCAGGGTAGAGAGTTCCATATTCATTGCTTTCTTTTCAAAATAAAGGAGTTTATATTATTCTTTATTTAAACAGTCTTGCTCTAGTTTGGTGGACTGATTTATCTCGCAATGTGGTGTGTATTCAATCTTGCAGAATATATCCATATTCTGGCAGAGTATGAGCTCAAGCTTTCCTGCGCCTAATATTCTTGGCAGTCTCTTAAACTGTCTGCAGCTGTCTGGAAGAGCTGTATGAATGTAGTCTCTTGGAAACCCAGGAGAACCTCATGCATCCATTCATCTGTTCCTTGTTGGTCAGGGTGCAGTGCAAATGAACCCTTGCCACTATCGTGGGACTGTCGGAGGTCATACGTCACTGAGACAAACTGAAGGGACACATTTGCTCAGCTCGTTTCTCACCGAATTTGAAGAAGTGACACCTTACACCCAAATCACTAATAGTTTGCTCTCTATCAGATGGTGAAGAAAAGCTTTGTGGAAAATGCCCATTGTCTCTTATCAGATCGAAAACTTTGAGTATCAGGTTTGGAAACTTAACTTGTGAAATTCGAATTTGAATGCATATCCAAACTGTAAATACTTCCAAATGCAACTTGAGATATCTGGCACCATTTATTTTTGCTGTATTGATTTTATGATTATCAAAGGATTTTATGTGGGCTGACAAGTGAATTATTAATGTGGAACTAGATGATGTCCAGTGAAATCGAGGGATTGGGGGAGAACCAAGAAGCAAAGAACCTGTGTTTATGCAGCACTTTTCACAGTCTTAGGGCATTAGATTGAAAATCAATTAAGTACTTCTGATGCAAAGCAATAAGGGCCGGAAAAAACTCAACAGGCAGGGCTGTACAGGTGGAGGCAGAAAGTGATATAAAACTTCTGGCTTATTGATTTTTCTTAATCATAGCACAGAATATCGGATGTGCTACAGCAAACCATTTGGACCACCGTGTCTGTAAAAAGTGAAAGGTAAAGCAATGATAGTGCCATTCTGGTGCTAGAGAGAGCTAACTGGTGGTGGTTTAACCTGAGGGTAATCATAACTCAGGCAAGGGGAGATGTTCAGAAGGTGAGTTATTTACAGTAACATCAGCCAGAAAAGTAATTGAACTCAAGGTGTTGGTGTTACTCTGCATACAAACCAGTCACCCAAGCTAACCAACTTCCTTCCATATCATGGAATCCCTGCAGTGTGGAAACAGGCCCTTTGGCCCAAGCATACAAAGCATCCCACCCAGACCCACCCTGCTATAACCCACCTCATTTGCATGTCCCTGAACATTATGCATGGCCAATCCACCTGCACACCTTTGGACTGTGGGAAGAAACCGGAGCACCTGGAGGAAAACCGTGCAGACACAGGGAGAATGTGAAATCTCCATACAGACAGTCACTTGAAGGTGGAATTGAACCCAGGTCCCTGGCACTATGATGCAGCAGTGCTAACCGCTGAGCCACTGTGCCACCCTTACCACCTTCTTCTACCACCTTTCCAAATGAAAAATTCATTTAATATCTTTCTCCTGTCTTGTTTCCGTAACTCTGAAAATTCCAATTATAATTCAATTCCCACTTGAATTGTTTATTAAACCTGCCTCCACCACACACTCAGGTAGTGCACTGCAGACCTTAACCACTTCATTTGCCAATTACCTTAAATTGTTGTCCTCTCATACTCAAGCCTTCCAATAATGCAAACAATTTTTGCCCATCCACCCTGACCAAATCCCTCATGATTTTGACTGCCTTTATCAAGTTTACTCTCAACCTTCACTTCTCTAAGGAAAACATTTGTAACCTCCCCAATCTATTTACGTAACCAACTGCCCCCATCCTTGGAACCAGCTTTGTGAATCTTTTCTGTGCCTTCTCTTCAATGCCTTTATGTCCTATCTAAAATATGGTGGCCAGAACTGGACGCAACACTCCAGCTGAAGACAAGTCAGTGTTTTACACACGTTTATCATTACCTCCTTGCTGTTGAGCTATTTACCATGGTACTTGAAGGTGCCAAGAACTGCAGATGCTGGAGTCAAGTCAAAGCAATGTGGAACTGGAGAACACCGCAGGCCAGGCAGTTTCAGAGGAGTAAGAAAGTCAATGATTTGGGTCAGAAATGTTCTTCGGAACTCCAGAAAGTTGACGTTTTGGATCGGGACCACAATACTCTGCACCACTATTAAGATGGGTTAAGTCACCACATGCTTTATTAACTGCACCCAACCTTCCATCATCAATGACTAGTGCACATAGACATCTAGATCCATTTGTACCAACTCTCCTTAGAACATAGCCTTTGTTTCCTCTTGTCCCTCTACATTCTCCCTAACAAAATGAATCACTTCACAATGCTCTTCATTGAATTTCATTTTCCATTTGTCCAGCTTGTTCATGCTGCCCAATCTATGTATTATTCCGGATAATTTTTGTTTATTTTTATTTAGATTCCCAGCATCTGCACTGCTTTACTAAGTACATTCATAGTGTAGCCACTGTTGTAGTGGTTTGAAATATGGCAATCAGCTTGACCAAACAATCTGATCTGTATCTTTTGGAAATCTATTCCACTTTAGGTCTAGCTATTTTTAAATGCAATGTAATATAATCCCAAGCTTGATAACAGCATTAAAACTTTCTGAGTACTCTGCTTTCTCCAAATTTTGCCAAGTCTGGCATTTTCTATATCTCCAATTTTCATTCTACAATCATTGGCAGCCACGTCTATTGCCTTTTTGGGATTAATTACAAATGTACCGATCACAGAATGAGTCAGTAAAACATTAACATGTTTTTATTAAGTGAAAGTGGGGCTATATACAAACAATGGAACTGGGAGGCAATATAGGCATTTGTAACTTGTAACTCTAACTTGGAGAACTGATACTGTTTTCTGTTTACAGAATCATGAGATGATCCATCATCTCTCAATCTTCTCATTGTGGCTTGTGAGGGACAGCCTTTTAAGTACATGCCCATCACTACATATCATAGCACTTTAATCTCGCTCCCTCTGTCAGAAATTATCTGGGAATAATTGTGCCTCACTATTCCAAAAGCCATCACAAAATGTATAAAATCTCAATTGAATCACTAAGATGATCAATTTGCCTGTCTGACTATCATTCAGGGCAAAAGCAATTCACACCAGATCTCTATTCATTGTAACAGATTTAATTTTAGCAAGTGTCAGAGTTTCTAACCTACTGCATTACAACTTAAACTGCATCCCATTAAAACCGCAGAATATCTATACATACTCACATCTAAGACATTCAAAAGAAAATGGTTTGACACAAATACTTTGAGTTTAAAAATATAGATAAGGAAAATCAAATTTTGTGAAATTCAAATTGATAGCTCAAAGGTAGGTTATTTTATGTCTCAGTACCTTTTGATTTTTAGCATTGGTACCACATTGTTATCTGTAAAACAATGGTCATTGCTCACTTTAATACTAGATCTGGCAGGAATTCTTTATTTTAAGCTTTCTTTATTTATCTGTCATTTCATGCATATGGAGAGAAAGGGTAACAAATTAACACTCAACCAATCAGAAGGCTGTCATCAAGCAGACTCTCCTAAATTTGAAGGGTCTCAGCGCCACTCAGACTTGAAGTGTTCCTCCTCACTGTTTCAAAGAGCAACATTGCATTGCACAGCTAACAACATATACCATACAATCCTACTTGTTCGATCAAGTTACAAAACTCTCTTGATATTTCAGCTATGTAACCATGACCAAATTATATTTTCTAGATTATTGCTTCAAAAAGGAGAAAATTGTGGCCCCATACACTTCTCTACACTCTTTCCTTCTTGAAGGTGTCTCCTAAAATGAAATTCCTTGACCAAGTTATCGGTCACTTCTCTTCTTATTTCTTTATGTATCTTGATGTGAAGCTTTGTTTGATCATGCTCATATCAAGCAGCTTAAGCTATTTTATATTAAAGGCTCATCATTAATCCAGTTTATTATTATTGAATTGGTGCAAGAATCCAAAACTGACATTTTTATAGAATAGAATCTCTACGGAGTTGAATTAGGTCATTTGTCCTTTCAAGTCCACACTGACTCTCTGAAAAGCATCCTACCCAGACTTACTGCCCTACTCTATTCCTGTAACCCTGCATTTCCCAAGGCTCATCTATCTAGCTTACACATCCCTAGGCACTATGGGCAATTTAGCATTGCCAATCTGCTGAACCTGCACACCTTTGGACTAGGGGAGAAAAAGCAGAACACCAGGAAGAAACCCACACAGACACAAAGACAACATGCAAACTCCACGCAGACAGTCACTCAAGGGTGGGATTGAACCCAAGTCCCTAGCACTGTGAGGCAACATTGCTAAACACTGAACCACCATGCTACTCCATGACTTCAACTCACTAATTCTTGATACACAGTTCCAAAGGATGAAGCTCTATGTCAGTAACATACATTTGTAGAAAAATAATCCCATAAATGCAGCATGTTGTCATTGCTTCATTGTGTGTTCACTGAGACAGTTAGAGCAACATTTGACATATCTATTTTAGACTAACCATTTCTTTTCTGCTATCCCTTCTTCTGTCTTATTTGTAAAAAATGTATTATTTCCTTTGTATGGTAAAGATGTTATCAATTACAATGTAGGGAAGTTTGACATTTTCTGTTATTATCTAGTTTCTTTCAGAAGACTAGAGGGAACTAATTATAGCTTTCAGGGTTATAGAGAGAGCCAATAAAATTAAATTAAAAGGAATTTCTTCACGATGGAAGAGTCTTCATGTGGCAGGAAGGAAATATTAAAATGATCACCTTGGAAATTGACTAAAGGCTTTATCAATGTTTCGGTGATTTTGGCCAATGAGCCATCAGAGCCACACAAATAGGTTCCAGGACTATGTCTGGCTCTGTTGTATTCATCTGGGCAGTAATGGAAGCTTTCAATGTTGGTAACCCAAGGTTTAGAGAAGAGAGATAGACTTGAATTCATGGCCATACTTGGAAATGTCTGAATGGCTGTGAACGTCAGACTGACAGTGACCTCCTTTAGTGTTGGACCTTGATAACACAGATGGGGAAAGGAATTAGTGACTGTGTATCTCTTTACCCTGGCCTGCACCTCCAGTAGAAGTAGAAACCCACTCTTCTCCTGCTTGGAACCAAAGTTAGGCAGCCACTAAACGTGCAAATCCTAACAGCCCCTAACACAGAGACATAAATGACTGTGACAAGTGACAAACAGGAGGCTGGAAGAATGCAGCAGGCCAAGCAGCATCTTGAGGTAAGGAGAAGTCAATGTTCCAGGTATTACCCTTCTTCAGGACTGGATGTGGGGCTAAGGGGAGCTGCAGATAAAAAGGGGTTGGTGGGGTGTGGTTCAGCAGAATAGTGGTGATGGGTGGACACTGGTAGTAGATACAACCTGGTTTGTCAATGGGAGGGGTAAATCTGGTTGGTGGGTGGAAGGGAGGGTCAGAAGGTGGAATGGAAGGGAGGAGGTGGGAATGTAAAGGGAGCTGGGGAATGAGTGGGAAGGTTATTTGAAATTGGAAAACTCAATGTTGAGTCCTCCGGGCTGGGCGGGAGGGTGCCCAGGTTGTCAGAGTGACACTGTTGGACTGAAATAGACTATCAGTGCTGAAGGTTAGAGTGTGCAGTTTCAGAGCTGTAGAAAGGGGTCTTCTGGTGCAATAGTAGCCCTTTACCTTTGAGCCAGGAGGCCCTGGTTCAGGTCCCATCTGCTCCAGAAGAATGTAGTAAGGCCTCTGTGTAGATTGGTTAGAAAACATCTCAGAACTAGTAGATTCAGGACTGAATCATCATGTGGTGACCTATGGAATGATGAAATATCTGATCTAAGGCCCATTAACCGTGACAAGGAGAGGGTGGCTAGAGAGTTAATGCAGTGTCTATAATGAGAAGCACAGTGAGGGAATTCTGAAAGGCTTTGAGTCATCAAGGTGTATGAATTGACAAAGAAAGAAAAACTGATGCCAAGTTTCATACAGCTAGGTCTGGGAAACAGTGTGAGATAAAAATGAAGTAGTCTATTTTAATGAAGCCAATTGAAGGATAAATATTGTAGGAAACTCCAGGGAGAGCCCATTGCTTTTCTTCGTCATAGGATCTTTTATATTCACCTGATGGAGCAGCTTATTGCCTCGTTTAAACAATGTGAGGTGAATTTTAACCACAAAATGCTGCGGCTTTGGGTCAGGAAACAGGTTAAAATTTAAATTTAATGCTGACTTCAACCCATCCACTTCCAATTTGAAGGAAGTGTGGAAACACCACCCATGCAAATAGACTGCTTCCAGAAGAAGATAATAAAATGTGAGGCTGGATGAACACAGCAGGCCAAGCAGCATCTCAGGAGCACAAAAGCTGACGTTTTGGGCCTAGACCCTTCATCAGAGAGGGGGATGGGGTGAGGGTTCTGGAATAAATAGGGAGAGAGGGGGAGGCGGACTGAAGATGGAGAGAAAAGAAGATAGGTGGAGAGAGTATAGGTGGGGAGGTAGGGAGGGGTTAGGTCAGTCCAGGGAAGACGGACAGGTCAAGGAGATGGGATGAGGTTAGTATGTGGATGGGGGTGTGGCTTGGGGGTGGGAGGAAACGATGGGTGAGAGGAAGAACAGGTTAGGGAGGCAGAGACAGGTTGGACTTCTTTTGGGATGCAGTGGGTGGAGGGGAAGAGCTGGGCTGGTTGTGTGGTGCAGTGGGGGGAGGGGACGAACTGGGCTGGTTTAGGGATGCAGTTGGGGAAGGGGAGATTTTGAAACTGATGAAGTCCACATTGATACCATTAGGCTGCAGGGTTCCCAGGCGGAATATGAGTTGCTGTTCCTGCAACCTTTGGGAGGCATCATTGTGGCACTGCAGGAGGTCCATCATGGACATGTCCATGATGGACCTCCTGCAGTGCCACAATGATGCCTCCCAAAGGTTGCAGGAACAGCAACTCATATTCCGCCTGGGAACCCTGCAGCCTAATGGTATCAATGTGGACTTCATCAGTTTCAAAATCTCCCCTTCCCCAACTGCATCCCTAAACCAGCCCAGTTCGTCCCCTCCCCCCACTGCACCACACAACCAGCCCAGCTCTTCCCCTCCACCCACTGCATCCCAAAACCAGTCCAGCCTGTCTCTGCCTCCCTAACCTGTTCTTCCTCTCACCCATCCCTTCCTCCCACCCCAAGCCACACCCCCATCCACTTCCTAACCTCATCCCACCTCCCTGACCTGTCTGTCTTCCCTGGACTGACCTATCCCCTCCCTACCTCCCCACCTATCTTCTTTTCTCTCCATCTTCGGTCCGCCTCCCCCTCTCTCCCTATTTATTCCAGAACCCTCACCCCATCCCCCTCTCTGATGAAGGGTCTAGGCCCGAAATGTCAGCTTTTGTGCTCCTGAGATGCTGCTTGGCCTGCTGTGTTCATCCAGCCTCACATTTTATTATCTTGGATTCTCCAGCATCTGCAGTTCCTATTATCTCTGCTTCCAGAAGAAGGGTTGGAAGTGTAAATATTTTAATGATGCTGCCAGTGTCAGATTTCATTGGTTTACGCATTTCACAGTGACAGACAGGAGCATCAGCAGAACGTATGTGCTCTTACATCACTGGGTGGGCCAGATGGAGCTGGGCATATAATTATAGATCTCCAAGTGTGCAAGCTGGCCATTTTGCTCATTGAGTCGACACCGATCCTCTGAAGAGCACCCCACCCAGACCCACCCCTACCCTGTAAACCCTGCATTTCCCAACGCTAACCCAGCTACCCTGCATAATCCCGGACACTGATGCTGACTGGCCTGCTGTATTCCTCCAGCTCCGCACTGTGTCATCTCAACCCTGGACACTATGGGCAAATTAACATGGGCCAATCCACCTAAACTGTACACCTTTGGAGGAAACTGAAGTGCCTGAAGGAAACCCACGTAGGCATGTGGAGAATGTGCAAACTGCACACAGACATGTTTTGTTTTTAAATTTGATCTTGATTTATTTTACTGTTGATTCACTGGACCCAAGTACAGTGAAAAGTTTTGTTTTGTGAGCAGTACAGACAGATCATAGCAAACAAGGACACACAGATCATGGGGTGCTTAGACAGGGAGAGGCATACAGGTTACGACTGCACGGGATGTGCCCAAAAGCGAGATCAATGTCAGATTTGAAATTCGAGACATCTGTTCAGCAGTCTGATAACAGCAGGGAAGAAGCTGTTCTTAAACTGGTAAGTGCGTGTGTTCAACCTTCTATGTCTTTTGCCTACCAAAAGAGGTTGGAAGAGAGTATTACCAAGGTGGGAGGGGCCTTTGATGATGTTGGCAGTCTTTCCACAGCAACGAGATGTGTACATGGAGTCCATGGGTGTTTGGCTTCTGTGATGGTCTGGGCTGGGCACACAATTTTCTGTAGGTTTCCACAGTCCTGGGCAGAGCAGTTGCCCTACTAAGCCATTATGCACCACCCACGTAGAATGCTTTCTATGGCGCATCTGTAAAAGTTGGTGAGGGTCATTATTGACATGCCTCCTGAGAAGAAGAGACATTGTTGTGCCTTCTGGACTGTCGCAGCTACATGGGTGGACAGATTGTTGGTCAGTTGCCTGAGGGTGGAATTGATCCCAGATACCTGGCACTGTGAGCCAGCAGTGCTAACCACTGAGCCTCCGTGGCCCCTAAGGACATTGTTGTCCAGGTTTGATAAGCTCCTTGTTCTCTAAGAACTGCCATCCAAATGTTCAATGGTCTTGCCTGCTTTGCTGATCAGTCCCAGTCCAAGAGTTGGACACTGGACAGTGCAGATAAATCATTGCCTCACCTCAAAGGTGTGTTTGGGGCCTTGAATACTGAGGAGGAAGGAAGTAAATAAACAGATATTACCTTCTGTGATTGCATGGGAAGGGGCCATGGGCTGTGGCATTGTTGGGAGTGGAGGAGGAGTGGACCATAGTGTCCCAGCGGGAACAGTTCCTATGGAAGGTTAACAAAGGAGGAGAGGGGCTTATGTGATGGAGGTGCCCTGCTGGAGGTGGCAGAAATTGCAGCTAATGATTCTTTAGATGTGGATGCTGGTGGGGTAGAGAGAACAAGAGGGACCCTATCACTGTTGTGGGAGGGAAGAGAGGGGCTGAGGGCCAAAGTACGAGAGAGGGGTCGGATATGACAGAGGGTCCTGTCAATGACCTACCCATGCAATCACAGAAGCTAAGGCATCTGCCCATTTACTTGTGGGTGAAGCAGCGATTTAGTTGCACCTCAGCACCAGCACCTCACTTTCCACTTTGGAATCCTACAGCCTTCCTGACTCAGGATCGAGTTCAAAATGTTTAGGGCCTGACCACCTTCTCCCAATTCCTTACCCCATTCTCCCACACACCAGGCCTTATCATCACATGGACTGCTGTCACCACTAACTGATTGTTAGCTGTGAATCATTCCCATTAGCAGCTATTATTTCTCCCAGCTCACCTTTATCCATTCCTTTGCCTGCCCTGTTGTTCTTTCTCTCTCTTGTCTCTATTTCCACCCATCGTTTACTCCACCCCACTGTCCCATTGCAACTTTGGCATATATACCAGCCATTTCCTAGCTACAATCGGTTCTGAGGAAGGTTCACTTAAGGGAAACATTAACTCTGATTTCTCTTCACAGATGCCAGGCCTTTTTCTCTTGTTTACAACATGTCCTGTCCTAACAAGAGTTTTAAACAGTCACAGCATAAGCTCTTGTATGTTGGAAAAGATGTTGATTTTGTTACTGTTTAGATGTGACCTGTGCAACATGTACACATCCCGTCCCCCCAGAAAAACTCCCAATGCCCTTGGAATCTAAAGCCCTCCCTCCTGCTCCGTCTCTTCAGCCAAGTGAGAACCTGCTCTATCCAACTATTCATATATACAGCACTGCTTGGTGACTGGAGTTTACTACTTTTGAATTCCTGCTTTTCAATTTCCTACTTAAATCCCTGAAGTCTGCTTTGCAGGACTTTATTTCCCTTTATCCCCATCTCACGGGTCCCAAGAAGGGCCATGACTTCTGACTGTTCACCGTTGTCCCTTTGGGATGCACCACAACATCCTCGTCCACTTCCCTCTCTGACAATCCCCTGCCACTGTTGACTGTGAACAAAACACAAGCAGCAGGACTACCCACAATGCCATTGGCTCTGATTGCCTTTCATAAATGTGGAGCCACTCTAACGGTTTTCCAGGGCTGAGAAACAGTTTGCAAAGCGAATGCTCTCAAGCGGAATTCCCTCCCTCCTTAAGGTGGGGTCCACATGCATTACTCCCTCAGCCTGACGAATGCCTCCAGCTGCTGCTCAAACCCTAGAATTCAGAGCTCTCATTGATCCAATTGGAGGGACCTCCCACACACATAGTCATTCAGGTTGCCTGGAGCATCCACAATTTGCCACAGAGAGAAGAATGTGTAAACCACAGGCCAGAACCCCCAAGACATAATCTAATTATAGAGCATACGGAGTTTTGCTTTTCCTTGATCCATACTCCTCCTTATGTATAGTCTAGAAAAGTTCTATTCTTCTTCAACCAGAATCCCATGACCCATAGAACAAACTCAAGATGTTGGTGGATTAGGACACTCCAACTAAGCTCCTCTGTCCCTTCTGTTTCTTTCTCTTATTCTTCTTTTCTTCCCCCCTTCGTTTCTCATTGAGTGTGAACCTGGGTCTCTCCGTCATGGCAGGTCCTGGCCTAGTGTCTTGGCAGTATCATGGCCTGGTCCCTCAGCGGTATCCCAGCCTGGTTTCTGGGCGGGTCCCAGCCTGGTCTCTCAGCAGTATCCTGGCCTGGTTTCTTGGGGTTATCCCGGCCTGGTGTCTCGGCAATATCCTGGCCTGGCCTCTCAGTGGTATCTCAGCTTGGTGTCTCGGCGGTATCCCGAACTGGCCTCTCGGTGGTATCGCAGCCTGGTGTCTTGCCGGTATCCTGGCCTTGTGTCTCAGTGTGGTCCCAGCCTGGTTTCTCAGCGGTATCCCGGCCTGGTCTATCAGCGCCATACCACAGAGACACCAGGCTGGGAACTGCCGTGCTGCAGAGAGACCAGGCCAGGAACCACCATGCAGCAGAGAGACCAGGCCGGGACCCAGCATGCCGCAGACAGGCCGGGCCAGGGTCTGCCGTGCTGCAGAGAAACCAGGCCGTGAACTGCTATGCCGCAGAGAGATCAGGCTGGGACCTGCCATGCTGCAGAGACACCAGGCGGGGATCCACCATGCTGCAGAGAGATCAGGCCGGGACCTGCCATGCTGCAGAGTCACCAGGCGGGGATCCACCATGCTGCAGAGAGACCAGGCTGGAACCTGCCATGCCGCAGAGAGACCAGGCCGGGGTCTGCCGTGTTGTAGAGGCACCAGGCCAGGAACAACCATGCTCCAGAGAGACCAGGCCGGGACCCGCCATGCTGCAGAGAGACCAGGCGGGGATCCGCCATGCTGCAGAGAGACCAGGCTGGGACCTGCCATGCCGCAGAGAGACCAGGCCATGAACCACCATGTTGCAGAGAGACCAGGCCGGGACCCGCCATGTTGCAGAGAGACCATGCCGGGACCTGCCATGCCACAGAGAGACCAGGCCATGAGCCACCATGTTGCAAAGAGACCAGGCTGGGACCTGGCATGCCGCAGAGAGACCAGGCCATGAACCGCCATGTTGCAGAGAGACCAGGCTGGGACCTGGCATGCCACAGAGAGACGAGGCCGGACCCACCTTGATACAGAGAGAGCAGGCCGGGATACTGCCAAGTGACCAGGTTCAGACTCTCTGAGAGACCAAAAGAAGAAAAGAAGAATAAGAGAAAGTAACAAAAGGGATGGAGGAGATTAGTTGGAGTGTCCTACTCCACCAACATCTTGAGTTAGTTCTATGGGTCATGGGATTCTGGTTGAACAAGAATAGAACTTTTTTTGACTATACTTAAGTGGCAGTGCTTGCCATGAAGTATGATTGTAAGGTATGACAGGAATGTCATTTTCCCCTTTAAGTTACATGGGAATTATCCACCAAGGTGGCAGCAGAGTTGAATGCTCCAACTGGATATCGTCCTCTCCAAATGTTTATTTCTTGTTCCATTCTTTTTATTTGACTTTAATTTCTTTTTTCCTTGATGTTTCTTCCCAGCCTCAGAGCGGACCCAGCAAGGCACCCGTGGCAGTGCCTCAGACTGGCCTCTAGCTGGCTCATGGTGGTCTCCCAGCCTGGTCTCTCAGTGTCTGACGGAATGGCCCGGCCTTGCTTCTCAGCAGCTGGTGACAGTGCCTCGCCTTGGTGCGTGAGTGGGTCCTGCCTGGGCATATTCCAGAGGCAGCAGGGGGAGATCAGAGAGGTGGCAGCAGCAGTGATAGCATCGCCCAACACAGGAAGAATGAGCAGTGAGAGACGTTCCCTGGTATCTGTGATAGCGGCTGCAATGAGAACAGACAGCTGAGCTCTCCTGGAGAGTGAGCTCAGCGGAGGGCTCATCAAAGACAGTTGAACTTTTAACTTTGTTCCTTTGTTTTCTAGCTTAAATTAAGAAAGACTTTTAAGTTAACTATTACCTTATTTCTTTGTTTTTCTTAATTCTGCGAAGTAATGCTTAACTTTTTAACTCTGTGTCTCTTCTTACCTTGTACCAATATTATTTGTACCTGAGTAACTTTGTACTGAAATGGTACCTTGCGTGGAGACATTATACACATTTCACTGTACTCCTGTACTGCTGTGCTTGAATACGTGTGACAATGATAATCTAAATCTAAATCTAACTACATTACAAACTTTTTTGTTTACAAATAATAAGCGACTAAATAACCACAAAATAAGCCTTCCACCTAGTTTCTCAGTCATGAGCTACATTGACAAAAGTAGATTAGTAAGTAACACATAAACAAAACTGCGAGAATGTTCATTAAATTCTAGGAAGTGCAGCCCAAGTAGCAGGCCGTTCAGCCCTTTATGCCAGGGCCAGGATTCAATGGAGGTTTTGACCAATGGATGGGGGACACAGGGAAGTTTTTTAATGTGATGTGCTACATGATACAAAGATACCGTGCTGCCGCCATTCCTCCTTCCTGAGCTAGTTTTAAGAGGCTTTACAAGAGCCTGTGATGGAAGTTGAACCACAGATCAGTCTCAGCAGAACAGGATCTTGCTTTTAGAAAGAAGATAAGATTTGTTACATTGTGAGATAACAAGATGTAGAGCTGGATGAACACAGCAGACCAAGCAGCATCGCAGGAGCAGGAAGGCTGACGTTTCGGGCCTAGAAGGGTCTAGGTCCGAAACGTCAGCCTTCCTGCTCCTCTGATGCTGCTTGGCCTGCTGTGTTCATCCAGCTCTACACCTTGTTATCTCAGCTTCTCCAGCATCTGCAGTTCCTACTGTCTCTGAAACAATGTATTACGTTGTGTACAGATTATACTGTACTGATGGAAACACTAGGAGCAGACATGATTGACTCCAACCACAACTGGTCAAAACCACCTGGCATTCCACCCAGTTACATTCAGTAACCTTTTTATACCCTTTACCATACAGAATAGGGAGTCCCTGTCAGTTCCATGTGAGAGATCTTTTGATATTCAGTGTCCATCTAGCCCTTAACTGACCACTCCAGAGATGAAGGCTTGAGGTCATATATCTGGCCACTGGGGGCTGTTAACCATTCAGAGGCCAGTCACAGAGGATGCTGTGTTAGCAACCGGTGGGAATGCTGCCTCCAGTAGTCCAAATCAGTAAGAGTTACAGGGGAGAACTAGGCCAAAGGGAATTGAGGGGCAGGGGCGTGGTGGGGGGGGAGGTTTTGACACATTGTGAGGTTGGCAGAGAGGCATTGCGAGAGAGGGATGGCAAGATAGACAGAAGAAAAGGAATGGAATTCGTCTTCAGGATTCTTCCCGCCCCGAGGTTGGTCCCTTGATCAAGCACTGAGAAAAGGGCAGAGCCCACCTGGGACTGGGCAGGGCTTAGTGGGCAGCCTTTAGGTGCTCGGGAAAACTATACAGCCCCCTGTTATTCCCTGAACCATCAAACTGTGGAGAGGCTAGGGAATAATTGAAAATAATTGACTTATCAAGGAGTCTCATTGACATCCTGCCAACACAGGGCTGAGGGGAATCTGACTGAAGATTAAAAGTTCTCAATGGTACAGACAGAGTAGATATGAAAAAGAAATTCTGATTAGTAGTGAGGTCATTAAGTAGTGTTACAGATTTAAGGACATTTTTGAGAACTGTTTTTTAACCTAGAGGCCTGTGTGTACCCAGAAAGCATTGTCTAAAAGGGGTGATAGAAGTGAGAGTCCTCATTTAAGAACTACTTGGATGGCCATTTGAAATGCAATCGTAAACAAGATTAAGGACCAAGTGTTGAAAATGGGATTGGAGTGGATGGATGTTTGATGATTGTAGAGTCAATCAGTCATAGAGATGCAGAGCATAAAACAGATCCTTCAGTCCAACTCGTCCATACCAACCAGATATCCTAAATAAATCCAATCTCATTGGTCAGCATTTGGCCCATTATCCCTCTAAACCCTTCCTCTTCATTTACCCATCCAGAAGCCTTTTAAATGTTGTAATTATACCACTTCCTCTGGCAGCTCATTCCATAAACACCCCACCCGCTGTGTGAAAATGTTGCCCCTTAAGCCCCTTTTAAACCTTTTCCCTCTCACCTTAAACTTATGCCCATCTAGGTTTGGACTCTTTCACCTGTAGAAGAGACCTTGTCTATTTAGCCTATCCATGCCTCTCATGATTTTATAAACTTCTATAAGGTCACCTCTCAGCCTCCGATGCTGCAGAGAAAATAGCCCCAGTCTATTCAGCATTTCCCTATAACTTAAACCCCGGCAACATCCTTGTAAATCTTTTCTGATCACTTTCAAGTCTCACAACATCTTTCGTATAGCAGGGAGAACAGAATTGCATGCAGTATTCCAATAGTGACCTAACCAATGTCCTGTACAGCTGCAACGTGACCTCCCAACTCCTATAGTCAATGCACTGACCAATAAAGGCAAGCATACCAAACACCTTCTTCACTGTCCTGTCTACCTGTGACTCCACTTTTAAGGAACTCTGAACCTGAACTCCAAGGCCTAATTTTTCAGCAACATTCCCCAGGAAATTACCATAAAATGGCTCAGTACTGTCCTGATTTGCCTTTCCAAAATGCAGCACTTCACGTTTATCGAAATTAAACTCCATCTGCCACTCATAGATTCGTTGGTCCATCTGATCAAGATCCCATTTTACCCTGAGGTAAGCTTCTTCGTTGTCCACTGCACCTTCAATTTTGGTGTTACCTGCAAACTTACTGACTATATCTCCTAGTTTCACATTCAAATCATATAAATGACAAAAAGCACTGGACCTAGCACCAATCCTTATCGCACCCTGCTGGTCACAGGCTTCCAGTCTGAAAAGCAACCCTCACCACTTCCCTCTGTCTCCTACTTTCAAGCTTGTTCTGTAACCAAGTACCTTGTTCTCCCTATATTCCATGTGATCTGACAAGCTAACCTTTCTACCATGATAAACCTTGTCAAATGCCTTTCTGAAGTCCATATAGATCATATCCACCACTTTGCTCTCATCATCAATCCTCTTTCTTACTTCTTCAAAAATCTCAATCAAATTCATGAGATGTGCTTTCCCACGCATAAAGCGAAGTTGACTGTGGCTTATCAGTCCTTGCCTTTTCAAATAGATGTAAATCCTATCCCTCAGGATTACCTCCAACAACTTGCCCACCACTGATTTCAGGCTCACCAGTCTATAGTTTCCTGGCTATTCCTTACCACTTTTCTTTAATAGTGGCACTGCATCAGCCAACCTCCAGTGTTCCAGCACATTGGTTGCAGCCATTGACAATACAGATAGCTCAGTAAGGGACACAGCAAGCATTTCCCTCGCTTCCCACAGAGTTCTGGGATACACTTGATCAGGTCCCGGGGATTTATCCACCTTTATGCATTTTAGGATGCCCAGCACCTCCTAGTCTGTAATATGGATAGTTTTCAAGATGTCACCATTTATTTCTCCACATTCTATACTTTCCGTATCCCTCCCCACAGTAAACACTGATACAAAGTACTCGTTTAGTATCTCTCACATCTCTTGCGGTTCAACACATAGGTGGCCTTGATAACAAAGTGTGGAGCTGGATGGACACAGCAGGCCAAGCAGCATCTTAGGAGCACAAAAGCTGACGTTTCGGGCCTAGGCTCCTTTGTGCTCCTCACGTTGTTATCTCGGATTCTCCAGCATCTGCAGTTCCCATGATCTCTGATCACATAGGTGGCCTTGCTGGTCTTCAAGGCGCCCTATTCTCTCCTTAGTTACCCTTTTGGCTTTAATGTATTTGTAGAATCCCTCTGGATTCTCATTAACCTTATTTGCCAAAGCTATCTCTCGTCCCATTTTTGCCTTCCTGATTTCCCTCCCAAGTACACTTCTACTGCCTTTAAACTCTTCTAGTGAATCATTCGATTTCTGTTGCCTATATCTGATGTCAGCTTCCTTCTTATTCTTGACCTAAACCTCAATTTCACTACTCATCCAGCATTCCCTCCACCGACCAGACTTGCCCTTCAGCCTAACAGGAACATATTGTCTCTTGACTCTTGTTATGTCATTTTTGAAGGCTTCCCATCATCCAGCCATCCCTTTTCCTGCCAATATCTGACTGCAATCAACTTTTGAAAAGTTCTTGTGTAATACCATCAAAATTGGCCTTCCTCCAATTTAGAATTTTAACTTTTAGATCCAGTCTATCCATTTCCATCACAATTTTCAAATTAATAAAATTATGGTCACCGGCCCCAGAGTGCTGTCCCACTGACACCTCTGTCACCAAACCTGGCTTATTTCATAGAAAGGTACAGCACAGTACAGGTCCTTCAGCCCACGATGTTGTGCTGTGGAATAATCCTAATCCAAAAATAAAATAACCTAACCTACATTCCCCTCAATTCACTGCTGTCCATGTGCATGTCCAGCAGTTGCTTAAATGTCACTAATGACTCTGCTTCCACGACTTCCACTGGCAAAGTGTTCCATGCACTCACAACTCTCTGGGTGAAGAACCTCCCTCTGACATCTCCTCTATACCTTCCTCCTAACACCTTAAAACTATGATCCCTCGTGGCAGTCAATCCTGCCCTGGGGAAAAGTCTCTGGCTATCAACTCTATCCATGCCTCTCATTACCTTGTACACCTCAATCAGGTCACCTCTCTTCCTCCTTCTCTCCAGAGAGAAAAGTCCGAGCTCAGTCAACCTCTCCTCGTAAGACCAGCCCTCCAGTCCAGGCAGCATCCTGGTAAACCTCCTTTGCACCCTCTCCAAAGCCTCCACATCTTTCCCATAATAGGGCGACCAGAACTGGACACAATATTCCAAGTGTGGTCTCACCAGAGTTTCGTAGAGCTGCAGCAGAACCTTGCGGCTCTTAACCTCGATCCTCCTGTTAATGAAAGCCAAAACACCATATGCTTTCTTAACAACCTTATCCACCTGGGTGGCAACTTTGAGGGAGCTATGGACGTGAACACCAAGATCCCGCTGTTCCTCCACACTGCCGAGAATCCTGCCTTTAATCCTATATTCAGCATTTAAGTTCGACCTTCCAAAATGCATCACTTCGCATTTATCCAGAATGAACTCCATCTGCCATTTCTCAGCCCAGCTCTGCATTCTGTCAATGTCTCGCTGAAGCCTGCGATAGCCCTCGATACTATCGACGGCACCTCCAACCTTTGTGTCATCAGCAAACATACTAACCCACCCCTCAACCTCCTCATCCAAGTCATTCATAAAAACTACAAAGAGCAAAGGCCCAAGAACAGAACCCTGCGGGACACCACTCAGCACTGATCTCCAGGCAGAATACTTACCATCTACAACCACTCTCTGCCTCTTGTCAGCCAACCAATTCTGAATCCAGACAGCCAAATCACCCTGTATCCGATACCTCCTGACTTTATGAATGAGCCTGCAGTGGGAAACCTTATCAAATGCCTTGCTGAAGTCCATGTACACCACATCCACTGCTCGACCCTCATCAACCTGTCTCGTGACTTCCTCAAAGAACTCAATAAGATTTGTAAGGCATGACCTGCCCCTCACAAAGCCATGCTGACTCCCTTTAATCATGCTATGCTTTTCCAAATAGTCATAAATCCTATCCCGCAGAATTCTTTCTGAAACCTTGCTGACCACAGACGTAAGACTGACTGGTCTGTAACTTCCAGGGATTTCCCTATTCCCTTTCTTGAAAAGAGGAACAACATTTGCCTCCCTTCAATCTTCCGGTACGACTCCCGTGGAGAGTGAGGAAGCAAAGATCTTCGCCAGTGGGTTAGCAACCTCCTTTCTAGCTTCCCGGAGCAAACTAGGATAGATCTGGTCTGGCCCTGGGGACTTATCAATCTTAATGTTTGCCAAAATTTCCAGCACATCAACTTCCTCAATCTTGATCTGTTCAAGCCTGTTTTCCTGCTCCTCAAAGTTCTCATTCACAACAAGGTCCCTTTCCTTAGTGAAAACCGAAACAAAAAACTCATTTAGGGTTTCCCCTATCTGCTCAGACTCCACGCACAAGTTCCCTACGCTATCCCTGATCGGCCCTACCTTCTCCCTGATCATTCTCTTATTCCTCACATACGAGTAAAATGCCTTCGGGTTCTCTCTAATCCTTCCTGCCAAGCCTTT